>NC_141693.1:832656764-833256764 GCF_964263255.1 Lissotriton vulgaris | reverse complement strand
CTGGTTCATTGGTCTCTGAACACAGTGCAGCTTCCAAGTCTTCAGCAGGGCAGAATATTGTGGGGGTGTCACCTGAAGCTTCACCTGAGCATACAGAACGGCCTATTACCTTCGAGCAGCAAAATGCAGAAGGGCCCCACGCAGCACTCGGTAAGTGTGGAGGGGGTAGCTTTGGTGCAAAAGCTGCTCGGGGTTGGGGCTTCTCAAACCCCAAAGCACAGCGTCGAGGGAGCCTCGGGAGCTGCACGGTCAGCACTTCGTGGTTTTTTGCAAGATGGCCGGCCCCACGCTTCAGGTCGCCTCCACGGGTCTCAGATTCGCTGGGACTGTGGATCGGGCTGTTGGAAGGCGGGAAAGCTGGGTCTTGTCAATCTCTGTCGCTCGAGTTCCGGCAGGAACTGCAACAAAGCAAACGGTGAGGCGCTGGATGGTGCCTGTTTGCACAGGGTGGTCACTCCTTGACCACAAGGGAGATTCTTCAGTCTTCCACTTCGAGTGGGATGTCGAAGGGTCCAGAGTTCTGTATCAAAGTTTCAGTCAGGATAATCTGATGTGCGCTGGCACTGCTCCCACCTTTATTCCAAACTAGTGGGCTGGATTACCTGTAAGGTCCCTCCTATGGGTGGGACCAGGGAAGGGGTGGTTACACCCCTTTCCCTTTGTCCAGTTTTGCGCCAGGACTCGGGCTGGTGAGCCCCAGAACCGGGTTGACTGGATTATGCAAGGGGAAGCCTTGTGCTCCCCAGGCAGTGTCTAGTTTCATTCAACCCACCCTGCCCCAATACACTATCTCCTGTCTGGGGAGGTGTAGCACCTCCCTGCGACAGGAAACCCTTTGTCCAGGCCTCCCCTGCCAAGTTTCGGTCAGCAGTAGGAGGTCAGACTCGTGTCAGTGACAGCAGCATCCATTTTGTGATGCTGAGGCTCTGGTTAGAATTAACCGCGTTTTAGCAAAGTAACATGTCTTCTCCCTCTAGAGGGGTGGAATGCCTCCCCTGTCGCCAGGACTGGCGAGGGGGTAGTATTCCAAAGCGTATGACAACTTACACGACATGTTTTGATAAAGCCAAACCAAAGTTAGCACATAACCGCAATGGATTATAATGCACTTAAGAGTATATGGTATGGCAATATCCCGGAACAGCTAAGGGAGTAGGTCCCGACAGCTGCAGACAGGCTCAGCTCATGCTAGAGCACCATCTCACATAAAACCAAGTACTCTGCCTCCAGGATTGTTAAGGCCTGCCATAGGAGTGACTTATAGGTATATATGTGTCCAGATATAGGTTTAGATATAGGTATACTATATCTAAGCAAGGGGTGATTACACCACCTTGCCCCAGCTGAGTGATCAGCCAGTTGTGTCAATTTAAGGACCAGCCAGGAGTGGCAAAAGATATGCTGCAGCCCCTGGTAGGCCTTGGATGCACCTATGCCCTGGGCACCTATAGTGCACTGTACAGGGGCTGATAAGGTGTCCAGTACCAGATTTGTTATGCACCTAGGGTGCATGGAGTCCATTTTACAGAGAGAGCAGATAGCCGGGGACCCTGATTAGCAGGATCCCAGGCCAACTAAGTCGAAAACCAGCTAAACACAACACAAAAAATCTGGGGTAACCATAGTCAGATATCCATCCTTCTACAGGTACTCACTATACTTGACTGCCGCATGAATATCTGGGGAACAAAGTATCGCATTTAAGCAAATATGGAGTTTGTGTAGTGCGGAAAAGCAGGAATAATCGCGCACTCCCGGGTGATAAGCCCTCCATGTATCAACTAACCCCCATCTTTGTTGCCGATCCCTTTTAGCTTTAGAGATCTTATGAATAGGGGTGTCCGGGAGAGAGGGATGAGACCTATCCAGGGAAATAGGAGGAATAGAGTTAAAGTCCCCATCCATTATCACCGACCCAGCCTGATATGTTGCCAATTTCCTAGATAGCTGGGTGAAAAAAGCCGGCTGTTCTGTGTTGGGTGCATATATGTTGCTCAGCACTACATCCCTGCCATTAAGGCGACCCGCACCCATCACATATCTCCCCTCTTGGTCTGTTAATTGATGCATAGGCTGGAAAGGAATCCCTGCCCTGATCCATATTAATACTCCCTTTGCAAAGGCGGAATAAATTGTATAGAAAAGCTGACCCTGCCACCTACGCTGCAGGGCGAGACCCTCTTGACGTGTGATGTGTGTTTCCTGAAGGAAGGCAATTTGGACCCCTGTATGAACTAAGTATGCGTGGATCTTGTGATGGCGCACCATTGTATGCATGGCCCTGACATTCCATGATATGCATTATAATTCAAGTAATGAACCCACAGTACCCTAGTAACCTTCTTAAGGTGATACGTCAAGGCCCCAAAACCATCCCAGTACAGAACAAGAAAAACCCACAACTCCCCCTCCCCAGAACAGGCACTACAACGCTAGTCTCCATCCAAACTAATTATACACTGGGTATCCTCTAGTAGCTACAGAGAAGCTAAGGGGGGGGGGGGGCTACAAGACGATGCTGCCTTGCAACAAATACAACAACCAGAGCAGCGCTCATGCCTCCAACAGCAGCAATCACCCTGTACTTGGGGGCGCACAACAAAGGACCTGGAGATCTCCCTTCACCACCCTATCATCCCAACCGAATAAGAAAAGACAGAGCAGTGCCAGGAGGCCCGGGAAAAGGATGAGCGACAGCGCAGAGGGAGGAGAAAGAGAGAAATAAAGGCAATAAAAGGCATCAGAACAGTCAAATAGGATCATCAGCTGTTCCTGGAGTAACATGTGGTAACGTAACACTGTCAACTTGGGACTCATCCGAGTCTGCCCCATCGGATGCCTTCTCTGACTCAGGTTCAGTTACAGACGGCATTGTATGGTCCTGCAATAGTTCCGACACCACCAGCAGTGCATCACATCTCTCTCTCTCTGCCTGGGAGGCACCAGGAGTCAGCATGGGTTTGCGGCGATGCCTTGTTCGTCTATTTCTTTGCGAGCGTTACTCCCCCGGGGGAGGCGTGTGTCGTCGCTCCGTCGGCCCGCAGCCTGTCTTGTAGGATTCAATCCAGTCCCACGCCTCCTTGGGATCGTCACAAAAGTGAGTCTTGCCATCTAAAACTATCTGCAGTCCAGCCGGGAACATCAAGGAGTACTGGAGCCCTTCATAAAAGGACGTGCAGCGGCGCTGGACCTTTAACTTATAGTCAGGGAAGACCGACACTCTGCTGTTATCCACTGTATCGGGCCCTGAGGAGCGCGCCTTCTGCAGCAAGAAATCCCTGCCCTTATAATGAAGGAGTCGAGTGACCACCGGCCGCGGGCCTCCCCAGCGCCGGGGGTCGGGCAGGGACCCGGCGAACCCTCTCTAGACTATAGAACTGGGTCAGCCCAGTAGGTGCCACCACGTCTCGAAGCCAGCCCTCCAGGTAGTCAATCATATTAGAACCTTCTACTTCCTCTGGGAGACCCAGTACCTTTACATTGTTCCTGCGATTACGCCCTTCAGAATCTGCAGCTCTTTTCTCAAGTGATTGAAATCAGTGGGAGATATCCCCCATCTGGGCAGAGAGGGACTGCTGCACCGGTACCATGTCCGCCAGGGAGACCTCCACTTGCTTCACCCGGTCAGCCAGCTTGGTGTGTTCTGATTGTAGGAGCTCCAGCCCCACCGCTATATTAACAATGTTCTGATGCAGCGTGTCTTTGGTATCCGCTATAGCCTGCAAGACCTGGGCCAATGGTTGCTGTACTAAGTTGTCGGCTGGCGGTTCGGGTGACTCTTGCCGTCTGCGGTAGATCTGTCCTGGGGAACCCCCATCTGCTTGCCCCTGGGTTTCCCCATGTCTCCCAGGAGTGCAAAGTCACCAGCCAGGCAAAGATGAAACAGTGCTGCCCCCAAGTGCAGGCATCGAGACAGGTGCAAATGTCAGCCTCACGTCGCAATGTGATGCCGTCGATCAGGTAGTGCCCTCTCTTATTGTCTGTGTGGATCACAGATGGCCAGGTACCAACATCCGGTTGCCACAAGCAGGCCCCAGTCAGAGCCACCAAGCTCTTCGATGTCACTCACCCCACCTCCCTCCTGGCAATACTCTCAGCACAGGGTAACACCTCTCAGGTGCTTCAAGTACCCTCTGCGTCAGCCTGCCAGTGGTCACCCCTCCACTAAGCGGCGATGTCACCAATTTGGAGTCTCCAAGCAAGGGTGCCCAGGCCCCACAGCTGTCCACCCCAGGGAACGGGGGAGGGCGCACGGCACACAGGGGGGCAACTGCCAGCACGACCTCCAGCACCCAGACAGATGAAGCAGCACACTCGTCAGTGGTCGCATTAAATGTCAACCCACACTGGGCGACTCAGCCTCCAACCGCCCGGAGTGAGGGGAATCCCAACGTCTATGCGGTCTGTGCAAGAATCACAGTGTTCCATGGACACAATGGCCGGGGACAGCCACTTCCAAAATGACGCTGGTGCTCGTGCACTTCACTGCCATCCACGGCGGATTACCCAGGTGAGTCCCGCACAGGGATGGCCCCCTCGTCTCCCACACAAGGGGAGTGCCACAGCAGCAGTGGCCCCCAATCCAGCACCAAGGTGGTTGTTTGCTGTGTTTATGGGGAACAATGTTTCCGGCACAGCGGCCGGTACTGCACGCCGAGTGAGAACTGCGCCACACGAGTCTCACCTAGATAGCCCCTTCAGTGCTTGGTCAGGCAGCCAGGACCCCCGTTTTGCCTCCGGGGCCAATCAGGCTATCGCGTGGATCAGGAAGAGCAGCTACACGGTCTCCGGGCGCTCTGAGCCTCCGTGTGCCGCCATCTTGATGCCTCGGGCCAAAGCCCACTCCTCCATGCAGCTAGGTATTTGTCTCGCCTCAGTTGTCCGGGACCATCAATTTAGGATAAATGCCGAGGCAGGAGCAGAACTCCTAGCTCACGCGTCCATCTCCTTCGGCCTGCAAGTCACGCCCCCGAGCTACACTTGAGTGATAGATCTCTTTTACTTAATGTTTCAACACTGAACCTCTGTCCTTGTATGCACCGCAACCTCCTTTTTTAAAGCACTATTCCCTATTGTATGTAACCTTCCTTGCAGCTGAATTTCCCCGGCTTTTAAACCCTGCTAACAGGGGGGCTCCTCCATTAGGGCAGAGGAGCGCCACCCCACTGCTTTGTCGCAGTGAGATAAGCAGAAAATAAAATGGTATTTTAAATACCATTTAATTTTCTTCTTCTCGCGATGCGAGAAAGAAGAAGGCAGGGGTATTTCTGATTGGGGAAGGGCGGGAAGATATGACTGGTTAGGGGCGGGCAGGTGGGCAGGGCGGGGAGGAGTGGCTTTCACCAATGAGTACCCTGACTGTTTGGTCGGCCCGGGCCGACCAAAGCAGTCATACGCACTCTACATTTTCTCTACGTAGGCTGCATGCCTCCCTACAGGTGTCCAGCTGGGGTCTGTCTGGGACACCGCACCAATCACAACGCTGCCATTGCAGCATTGTGTTTGGCTTACAGGAGGAGAGGGAGCGTGCCTGTTCCTGTTCTGGTGTAACTGCAACACATGATGGACGGAATGCTGAATGATTCAAATATTCTCCCCCAGTCAAGAGATTTGGGTTAAATCCATCGTTCTTTTGCCTACTACGCCACCCCAGTTTGGACCATATTCAAATTAGTCTTGACCCTGTGCCTCATTGGAACAGTCCAGACCGAACTGCCAAGCCAGGTCCTCCCTGAACCGGAAACAAGCATCCTGGGACTTCGGGGTATGTCACCCTTCATCAGCCAGGCTAGCTTGAATCTACCTCGCACTCCTCCTGGTAGACTTTGAGAAATCCTTTGATTCAGTGGACTGGGGGTTCTTGGATGATGTCCTGTCGGGGTTTAATCAGCGTCTTGTATGCCCGCCCGAGGGTGCGTGTTCTGGTGAACGGGGTCCTATCAGAACCATTTTTTATCTGCAGGGGAACGAGGCAGGGGTGCCTGCTATCTCCCCTGTTTTTCGCTCTGGTGAAGGAGCCCCTGGAGGCCCTGATACGCTCGAGCAGACAGGCGCAGGGTTGGGATTGGCCCAATACAGAACCAGAAAAAATCTCTCTTTACGCGGACGATGTCACTATTTATTTAGGAGATCCTGCGAGGTTGGGCCCTCACTGCCTCCAGATCCTCCAGTCCTTTGAGTGGGCCTCCGGTCTCCAGCTCAACCCCGATAAATTGGTCCTGGTCCCCCTTCACATGTCCAGAGAATGTTTCGACTGGCTGTCCGCCATACTGTACCGCCACCATACATTTAAGTATCTACGGATATGGGTGACTCTACTCCCTGAACTCAGCTGGGCTCTTAATGTTACTCCCCCGGTGAAAAGGGCTAAGGCAGACCTTCTAAAATGGCAAACACTGCCTCTAAATCCCATGGGTAGAGTCGCTCTTTTCAAAATGATGATTCTCCCCAGATTTCTCTACATGCTTTAAAGTACACCCCAACTTCCTGAGGACTTGGTTCCGGGAGCTTAACAGCATGGCTTCTAAATTCCTCTGTGGAAAGGGGGGGTCCCGATTGGCTCTGGGTGTCTGCCGCATCCCTTCCTCTGACGGGGGCCTAGGGATGACCCATTTATATTTATACTACCTGGCCACACGTCTGCTCTTACTGCACGACTGGTTTAACAGAGGCTGGTCCGATCCGGCATATAGGCTGGGACTCAGTGAATTGGGTTTGTCCAATATCCAGTCGATGCTGTATGAGGAGCCTGTTTTGTCACGTCTGCCGGAAGTGACGCGTTCTGTGTTCCTGGCCTGGCGGGCTGGGTTGCATCATACTAATTGGACTTACACATTGACCCAGTGTACACCCCTGTGACAGGGCACTTGGCTCAGGTAAGTCAATGGGCTACAGGGCTTTCGGTCCTGGGACCTTATAGGTATTTCTCAACTGGGTGACGTATGGGTGGGCGATCATATGCGCTCCTTTCAAGACCTTCAAGCTAGATATTCCCTACACCACTCACAGTTTTTTAGATACTTACAGCTGCACCACGCTCTTCAAGCACACTTCAAAACAGGTACATGGCTCCCAGATCATAGCCATCCTGAGGCACAAATCATGCTGGGGGATGGGAGGGGGGCATCTCCAGCATTTATCGGACACTCATTAACAATACCTCAACATCATTAGATCGGCTGTGGGCTCAATGGGAGGATTGGGTGGGCACCTTGGACGAGGTGGACTGGCTTGATGCCCTTATGGCTCCTATGACAGTCACCGCCTCAGTCAAACTGCACATGGTACAGCTTTATTTCTTACAGGCTGCATACCTGACCCCGGCGTGCTTGCTTCGCGCAGGATTCCAGTCGACCCCCGCCTGTGCCAGATGCAGTTGCGAACCTGCTGACTTTCTCCATATAGTATTTGCCTGTCCGCGCTTGGCGCGAATCTGGGGAGACATTGAGGAGGAACTCACCAAGGTATAGGCGTGGAAGATCCCGCACGACACGAAACATGCGATCTTAGGCATCACAAATGGACCTGATGGGTCCAGGAATTAAAAACTGTTTTATCACACGGCAATGGTGGTGTCTAAAAGGGACAGATCGACTGCTTGGAAATGCCCTGACCCCCCCCACCATTGGGAAATGGCGAGCCGGGTTGACTGGTGGGCCGCACAGGAGAAGACCATGTATGAAGCACGTGGCTGCCCCAAGAAGTACCGTAGGGTCTGGGGGAAGTGGTTGGGGGGCATGGTTTAGTCTCGCCGGGGATATTCAAAACTTTGTCTTTTTTAATTTGTATGACCTTGGCCTACAGGTTGTCCAGAACATTGCATACATTATTTTGTTATCATGGTGTCTTGATGATTGGCTGGTGCTTTTTGTGAAATCAATAAAAATGTGTTTATCGAAAACAAAACAAAGGTCTGCACATTTCCTGAAAGTAGGTATAAGTGTACTTGCTAGCTCAAATGTGTCTCCTTACAAATAAACAATGTTTGTGTCTGGTTGCCTGTGATCGATTACACGCCCTCTCACTATTTGGGCTGTTCTCTTTCTTTCCTGCATTACTTCTCATTTAATTTTCATTCACGACCTCTTTCTCTCTCGTTCTGCATCTCTTTCATCAACACTCTCTCTTTTCCCCTTGCTTCATTGATTCCTTTCTACGTTTCTTACTTTCTCTCTCGCCGGCTTCCGCTCTCCTCAAATCCACCTCTCTCAATGTCCCTCTCTTTCACTTGCACAATGTCTCTCCTCTCTCCCTTATATGTCTCACCTCTCAACTCGTCTTCAAGTGCGCGCTCTCTTTCCATCTTGCTGTTTTATAACCCTTATTATGTTTCTTTCTGTCTCCAAACCTTCCTTGTCCCTCTTCTTTTTCCTCGCTCCCACACTACCAGTCTCTCTCACCTCCTGTCTCTCTCCTAGATCTCTCTGTCACCCCCTCTTGCGCCCTATTCTATTTTTGCTTTTTTAATCTTAGCTCTGTCTTCTATTGCTCTTATTAATTTTTATTTATTTATAAAGCGCCAGAATCGACCCCCGAAGCGGTATCTCTGCGCTCTAGACGGGCCACGAGAGGAAAGACCTAACAACTATGGATCGGAGGTAAACAGGAAGGTTTTAAGCTGTTTCCTGAAGAAACCTCTCTCTCTCTCGCCACCCTCTCACTCTTACCCTCTCTCCCTTTCTCCTTCTCTTTTTCGCATTCATACTCTAACTTTTTATCGTTTTCTTTTTATCTTTTTCTCGCTCGCTCTCTTCTTCCTTTTACATCTTCTCTCCCATCTCACCGTCTTTCTCTCTGGCTCCATCCCCCTCTTAATCTCTCTCCCTCTCTCTATTACTCTATGGTTTTAGCTATCTTTTCTCCCTGTGGTTCCTCACTTAACACAACCTCTCTCTCTCCTCTTATTTGCCCTATTCAACCTCTCTCTCACCTTTCTCACCCTCTGAATCCCTCTCTCCCTGGGACATCCTGTCTCTCACTCTTCTCTCACCTTCTCACTCTTCCTCCTATATTCCTGTGTCTGCCATTTCTCTTGCTCCCACTTTCTCGTGCAGCCAGTCTCTCTTCTTTTATTCTCATTAATAAAAATGCCACTCTGACATAGCAGCATGACTTTGGCTCACTGCAGCTTCTCTAAACGCCTTCTGAGAATCCCCCCATCCCCCCCCCCCCCAACTCCGCATTTATTTACAGATGATCAGGAAATCTTGACCAGTGCAGCTCTGATAATCTGTCTCACTAAAAGCAACGTGCAAAATATCAGTGCCTACAAAGTTCCCCGTTTAATAACAAACTAGCAGTTTTCTGCTTTCTGGGACCTGCGATCTATGCTGAAAGCGCAACTAATAACAGCCTGGCTGCCTGCTGCTTCTTGGGGCGTGAGCTCTACGCTGAAAGCGTAAATATCAATAACACCCCAGCAGCATGCAGCATTTTGAGACAGGAGTCGTGCGTGGAAAGCGTAAATAATAATAACGACCCAACTGTCGCGTGAGCACTACGCTAACAGCGTAAGTAACAAGCATTAAAAATGCAATACGTCTCACCTTTCATTAAGTTAACGCCATTTGCTTTGCTACACAATACCATTAGCAAAGCAATGGCTTTAACTTGATCAAAGGAGAGACCTTTTGCATTTCAATGCCTGTGATGAGAAGCATGAACGGTGTACTGATGTCACACAACTGAAAGGGAAAGCAGTCTGAACCGTTAGGCACCAACAGCTTTCACTGTTATCGGTGTTCCAAAGGCATTTCTCAGCCCCATTAGCAAGGATCAAACAGGGCAGGTATCGTTAGAAAGAGTACAAATACCCCTTTCCAGCTGTTCCTGGCTTGGGGTACGCCACAGGAGGGTGATTCGCAAGCAAGGACTCATCCACCTATTGGCCACTATGATGGTGTTCTGGGAGGAGTGCCCCTACCAGGCATGGGACAGTGTTACCTCCAAGAAATTACTAATACAGTCTTTCTGCTCCACTGACGGGTGGCTGAGGGGGGTTACTCCCACCTCCCCCCACCAGAGTTCCTAGCAGGGAAAGCAAACCCCAAAACATGTTTAAAAAACAAACATTCAACTGTTAGCCAGAAATAGTTGCCTGATATTCAGCACTCTGACTTTCAACATGTATTAAATAATGAAAGAAAAATATGCAAAGTCCTTTTTAGGTCTCGCCTAGAGTTTAGCGCGTAAGCGCTTCTCTAGGAAAGGGCTCTTGGAATCACTTAAGACTTCCAAGAGCCTTCTCCGTGTGGGTGTGCCTCCTCCCACTCATCCCATTGGCCTTTGCGTGTGGCTTTCAATAATTGAAAGCACGCAAATGGCCAAAGACGGGTGCTTGTCCCCCCTCTCCTCAAAACTTGCACTCCCATGGCCTAGGGGTCTCGGGAGCGCGCAGGGTGCCATCTTTTCTGGATCAGCTTTACTCCCAGAGCGTTTTGCTCTCGGGAGCCAGCAGTGGCGCGCAAGGATGCCATCTGTTGTAGCTCACTTTACAAATGCTTTCACTTTCAGGGCCGCACGGCTGCGCTAGTTGTTTATTGTGTATTGATTGATTGCCTGATGCGCGATGGTCTTGACTAGGCGCTTTTTCGAATCTTCGGGGTTTATGGCATTTCAGGAAATGTGCCGTTTGTAGATATAGCGTCTTGTTCTGGTACCCTGCCTGTTTCTTAGCTCTTGGATATTTTGGCAGAGAAAGGATGTTGAGGATCACACAATGTATTCAACTGGACAAGCCAAGATCAGAATCTTGATCTTCAAGTTACATTGTCAGCACCTTGGCCAGACTCAAATATAATATTTGCTTATTCGTTGTGTTATGTTATGTTTTATTCTTTATCTAGAGCGGATACCTGAAACCTTGTAATTTCAAAGCTACCGCAAACCCTCCTGAATTTACTGAATCTGATAAAACTCGTCTTCCTATAAACTTAGGATTTATAAATCCAATAATTGTCATATAGGGCATATTTTCATACAGGGCATGCTGCGCGTATTTTGCTTCCACAGTGCGCCCGACAAAAGAAGCGAGGTGCAGGGAGATTTTCGGTTTTTCAGAAGATCACATAGTGTGGTCAGTGAAGTGGCCGGGATTAGAAGATTCCAAGTCACATGGCTCTGTAGGCAGACACGGAATGGTTTACTCCTTAGAGCATTCCCAACTATTGAAGTTACGGTGAGGGTAATGCCCTTGTGCACACAGTGAGATATTCCTGTAAGATTTTGGAACTAACTATTTAGTTATTTGGCGCTCAACTCCCAGCGGCTCACCGTACTAGCCACTCCTCATACAACTACAACTACAGATAGAAGGAGCGTCAGAAATTGCGTTAATGACAGTTTCTGACGCTCCTTCTATCTGTATTTGTCCTTAGAGCATTCCTCAATGCGGCTCTCTATTTCCAACACGGAAAGCGCCTAGAGCATGGGCCTTCAAACTGTGGGGCACCCCCCCTGGGGGGGCGCAGCATCCCCTCAGGGGGGGCGCGTACTCCAACCCACCACTTAAGCTTCTATTGTTCCTTCCAGGCCCCTTAATTAGGCTTTGTGTGTCGAAGCCCGGGCCGCTGCTGCAGCTCCAGCTGCTGGAGGCTCGTCTGGGCAGTGCCTGGAGTCTTATCTCCGGCACGCCCGAGTTTTTCTCAGGTTTTTAAAGACCATGTGCAACGCATGTATATCGTGGGCCTCCCCTGGGGCATAATTCCAGTCTCCCTGGTTATAGCTCTCAAACTAATATGTTCATGCTAAACGAAAGACAGCAGCGTTTATTAACAAGACAATTGTAACTTTGCAATAATATAATTTCATTTGGAGAAGAGTGCAGAGGTTGTTTATAACGGGATTGTATATTGCATTCAAGAGTTACCTGTGCCATAAGTTCATATTTTTGATTTTCTCAAGGGCTGCATGTAATATTACTAGTCGCATTACTGAAATGTTGTGGAAATAAATGGCCGCTGCAGCTGCTGGAAAGTAAGATATTCCCTTTGGCACCGATGCAAATTTCATCCCGCTCCGAATTTAGTAGGATCCCTGCACCGTCCGTCAAATCAGCCAAAGTTGCCACTCCAATTTTCGTTTGCTTCAAAAACTATTTCAAATCGTACAAACGTTAAGGTCACACTAAAAGAACTAGCATCATCTAAAATAAAACACCTGACCCTAGACAGTATCTTTTTATGTAGTATTTTTTGTTTGGGCTCTTGTTTGACCTTTACTACTGTTTCGATGTTGCAGGTAAAGGGGCAGGACTACGTGTTTAGCGTTTACCCAGACTCCACTACCTCAGTGAATGGACTTGACCCAGCTTCAGAGTTGAGGTGAGCCTGGTGCTTCCTAAATGAACTCTGAACATTCGTGTCCATATTTCACCCATGTTCCTATGTGTAGCCAGCTATACACCTTGTGTAATTTACCTGCCAGACACGAGTTGAGCACTGCTAAACTTGATAAATTTTTTTAGGTGGGTTACATATATCCACCACTTAAATTACTTTCATATTTCACTATACTAATTCACCACTAAACCTGTATGGGTTTCCGGCGTAGCGTGCTAATCGCCCAAACACCGATTCGAGCCTCGTCAGGGGTAGTAAACGCTATGTAAATGCAATTACAATATTTACATACCTTTGTAAACTGGTTACAGAGGCTGTTTGTTTTCTGGTTCGAGTACCCCATGGGCCCCCACTCTGCCTATTTCTTCCATTTGGATATTACTCTTTACTACCTTAGTGTGAGAATGTATTTCATTAAAAGGAATATATAAAGTAGGGTTACAAAACGAAAAATGCCAGCCATGTGTTGTTTAAAGATCCTGCAAAGGCTTTGTCTTGACACTAAATAGGGTTATAAATAAAATTGTATGTATACATTTGCAATGTGACTTTTCAATCTTTGTTTTCTTTAATTATCAGTCATAGATCATTCAGGCAGCCCTAGACCACAATTAAAAATGCTTTCTGTTCAAAGCATGCACAGATAAGTGCTGAAAATAGACTTTAGGGGACTGCTTATTTTTTTACAGACTATATAATTTGCTGGCAATCCTAATCACAAGACTGGAAGTTTGTTTCAGGATGAGCACAATAATTATTTCCTCCACCCTTGATCCCTGGACACTGAATAATGCCATAAAAGCAACAGTGTAACTTGAATCTGAAACATGTTGATTAACTTCAGCTGTGTCTGGGAATGCAACCTGTGCAGGCGTCGAGATTAGTGTAGACATGTAAGAGCACACGTAGTCATATTAATATTTATTTCAGACTAGGCGTGATTCTACACTAATCTCAACGCCTGCACAGAATCCTCAACCAACCGCACCCAAAAGGAACAGTTTACCTATGAAGGTAAATAGGTTAATATCCCGCTTTTTACTCTTTTTCTCCCTCTGGAAAGTATGGCTTTTTAATACCTCTTATTGCCAACAGAACGACTTGCGTTGTTGACACCAATCGGACCATCCCAATTGAAGATAACTCTACTTCAACTCACCAACCCGGTAGGTCCTCTCCACCATCAAGCGCTACACGCACCGATAGGACAGCATTGGCTTCACTATGCCCCCACAAACACCATACTTTTCTCACCGCCACAAGCCTCACCATCCCCACGGCTGACCTAAAGTTCTTAAACCACTCTCACTTGCCCTAGCTATTCGAGAACTCACTACCACCACTGTTCATAATCGAATGTAGTTTTTCACTAAATGAGGAATTTCACTAAAAGAATGCATGAGTATAAGAGGCCTTGCACGGAATACTCACGCCTCATGGCAACACCTAACACTGCGATTCCGAATACGAATACCGTAGTTACAATGTGAGTGCTGACTATACAAATAATGACTGTATATATATATCTCTGTTTTCCTCCCTCTTGCTTTTTTTCAAAAACAGGTGTTGTTAAAAACTTTGTTCAGGCAAAACTATTCTCTTGTCCTGAAGATGATCCCGTTGTAACTGAGCTTGGGATCGAAACGTCGACCATAGAGTAATTCATACATGTAACTCCATTATACTATTGTTTGTATGAATAACTCCAGGATACACTGTCAATGTAAACTAGTATCAGTGACCTGCAAGCTCACTCTGTTTGCCTGATATTTCTTTTCACTTACCTTCACTTTCTCACTTCTCCCCTTCTTGTATGGCACAGGACTGTGCCCCAATGTAACCCTTATGTTTTGGGTTATGTGTTGTATTTTGAGATTAAAAATCCATCAAACTAATAAACATTCCCTGACCGGCTGGTCAAGGAACTCTGAACTATATAGAATTCCATTGTGATCTATATACATTAATTATGCTTTCTACATTCTTGTATGCTCAGGACCACTTGTTGTTTTCATAAATACTTGATACCCATGGTCCCGAGCGATTTAATGGGTTCTCCTTGTCCCTTCTTGACGTATATTTACAGCGGCCATCCCCATCTCTCTCCCTTATTTCCGAGCGCTTGGAAGTGACATGGTAACACTATTCATTATAATAAAATAATTAATAATGTCCAAAATATACTTTTAGTAATAGTGTTAATTAAATAATTATTAACACCATTAAGTGTAATTTCTGAAAACTGCAAACTCTTTAGCTAGGCTATGTTACACACAGAAACCAGATGTGTCATTTTTTTTAAACTAGTACTTTGGTACGTCGTGGGTGGAAAGAAGGGTGTGTAATTTGGTGTAAGCCTCGGGCTAAATAAAAAGTGCAGAACAAAATAAAGAGGCTACTTCTTTGCGTAGAAACATTCAGCCTGATTCATCAAAGGTAATTGCGCTTGCAAAGGGCCAGATTCTGAGAATCTGGCCCTTTGCGAGTGCGATTTTTGCATTTGGGATTCATCATCCCAAATGCAAAAATCGCTATTACCGAAGTCTGACTTGGTGGTAAATTGCGAAAAAAGAGTAAAAAGCACTTTAGTGCATTTTTTTCTTCTGCATGTTACACACACACATGTCCTTTGGACATGTGTGTGCGCAACACCTGTACAAATGTGCATTTAAGGGGTGCTAAAGGGTGTCCTTTGGACACCCCTGGCACCCTTCAATTCGCTATCTTATTTGCGATTAGCAAATTGCTAATCGCAAATAAGGAATACTCCCCATTCATTCCTATGGGCCTTTTGGCCCATAGGAATGAATGGGGAGTTTTTCCTTATTTGCGATTAGCAATTTGCTAATCGCAAATAAGGAATGTGTAGGAATCGCATATTTTTTTGCGATTCCTACATGAATACCGTTTTGCGAGTCTGGAATAGCGATTCCTTATGAATCGCTATTTCAGACTCGCAAAACGGCCCAATGATGAATCAGGCGGATTGTTGCAACCTCGTTGAGGGAAATCCTGTTGTCAGGCCTCTGGCGTGGGAAAAGCAAATGTAAAGTGCAATATACAGAGCCTAAAAACTGTGAGCCAATGGTGCTGTGTATGATTCGTGAATCTCTATACTGGGTGAAGCTCTATACTGCTTATTGTTGACACTAATGCATATCTGATTCCTTAGCCTGGGCCTTCTCCAAACGTAAGTTCATACAATATTCCAGGTAGCATAGCTTAACCCGTACTTTATGTTCTAGCCCGATTATAAAAGGATTATTGTATTATTCTTGAAGGCTTGTGGTCTTGAATGAGTCCCTCAAGTGAGAAAGCCAGGGTATCAGGTCTGCCCTATCGATTGACAAGCAATCAGTAATACAGGTTCAGACAAGACCAGCCTCAGGGATTCCCCAAACTTTAAACCATAGTAACAATGGAGCCAGCCCAATCAGATCCTCCAGATGCAGCATCCTGAGTTAGTTGTGGCATATGAAGTTGGCAGCGCCCTCTGAGACTGACAATAGTCTGAGCATAAAGTGGTTTTCAGCCCGTTGGAGTATGCTGCTCTACAGCAGCCCGGCACCATATACCCCAACTGATATGCATTTACTTTTGTATAAACTCAACATTTTTGCAATTGATTTACTCTTTAAGTTATGGGCAAATCTGAATACGGACTCGATATTCCTGTAAAAGTGCTGCAGTCCTGACGTTAAAAGTTTGGTCCAGCTGAGGGATTGGCTAAAAAAAAAAAAATACCTAAATAATTTAAAAAAATGTTTCCTGCCAAATTAAAATCTCTGATAACAAAACGTTTGGACTTCATGCTTGTACGACCAAGGCTCATTATATAAGATTTTGAGCAATTTACCGCATAAAATAGAAGGAGAGCCACCGCGTGGCGGGACGCGCGCGGGAGAAGCCCGGGACAAGGGCGGGCCCTCTGTGGCCCTCAGAGGACCGAGAAGGACGGGGCGGGCCACCCCCCTTGGCTCCTACTGAACAAGGTATAGTGAGACTCTGATCTACAACTCTCTGTACATACTGTGGCCTCAAGACACTGGGACTTTCATAGACTTCTTGCGGGACTCTGTTTGTTGCACCCTCGCCATGCCTCTTACGGGGGCTCCTAAACCCAGTATTCCCCCAAGTGACTCTAGCAGGGGGAGGTTAGACTGCTATGTAGACAGGGTATTATTACCAGTTATTCATGACTTGGAAGATCTAGAAACTCGTTTGCCCTAACATAGCGTAGTCAGCAAACATCCCGAGGCGCAGCTAGCCGACCCAGCCCCAAATTTGTCCTGGTTGGAGGAACTGAACGCCCTATGTCATATTTGATGTGTTGGAACCTGGGATGTCAGGTCACCTAGGGTAGCCTGGCCTAGGGCAAGACATGCAATTCTAGAGGCACAAGTGTGAAGGTTGCAAACCACCCAGCAGCAAATCCACGCAATAACACATAAAAAGGACACTACACCAATGTTGGAAAAATAAGTACTCGTTTATAAAAATAATATCTTTGCTCTTTTGACACTTGAATTCACAGTTCAATATAATGCATTCCGTCAGGAGAAGAACCAGTACTTTTAAAATTGCCAAATAATGTCAAAACACAGTTCTATTAACTTATCAGCACATTACATTCAGATGTCTGGAAATCAGTAGTTCTACTTTCAGAGATGTTAACTTACTTCAGTAGCTATTATCAAAATGACATTTAATCAGACACCAACATTAACCAGATTTGACTTCAATGAGGAATTTCAGTTAAACTCGACGTTTACTTAGACACCAGCAATCTCTATGAGGAACTTATGCCTTTGCTTAACCAGCAAGTTCCTTCCGCCCTCTATTTGCAGATGATTCCCCCAAGCTACTCCCCACCTTGTATCAACCAATGAAGGAAGCGACCAGTGTCTAAAATACTCCCTTGTAGGCGCTAGCGCCCCTTTCCCCCTGCAGTTCACCTCCTTACTTGTACCAAAACGGGCGGTGGCAGTCTTGCTGCGCCAGAGAGTGGGGGAAAACACTTGGCAGGACCAAAGGGAGTCACACGCTGGCAAGGTTCACCAGCCTCTGGAGCCCCTCAGCTCTCCTCTGCGTGGCGCCAAAATAAAGGAAGCAGTCTCAGTCGTATCTCCTTAGCCGCTTTTAGGCTCCACAGTCCTCCCCTCCCGCTCACGCCAGCCACAACAAGCGGCGCTCGAGCAGGGGAGAGAAGTTGCCACCCGCCTCTGCCGCCGTGGGACTCCCGGCTTCACTCTCCACAACTCCCTCGCGCTGATCGGAGGGTAACACTGCTCCTCGCAGCTAGCTCCGCCTCAGGGAGTCGAACGCACCACCGGGCATGCGCGAAGGGGAAGCGTCTCCCCGCTGAAGCCCGCGCTCTCCTACCGGTGCTCTTCTTCACAACTCCGCCCACTCAGGAAGTCCGCCGGGATTCCTCTAGGTCCGCTCCTCACCTCCAAATCGCCTCTTCAGCCACAACTCAGCGCCGATCCCCACGCTGTCACAGGGGCGGAACAGCCCGATCTCTCCTGGCCTCTGCTCCCTCAGCGCCCGCTGCTCCTCTCAGTTGGCGCTCAACCACTGATCCAGTGCAGCTCACCAGGCGCTGGCTTCACTCCACAGCAGGTGAGAGATGACACTCAGTGGGGTGATTAAACTAGGGGACAGTCGCTGTAACCAGGGCAGGATTTTATTGAGGACTGAATAAAAAGGGGGGGAGGGGGCCACAAGGATTAGCCCTCCTCCGTTTGAGGGAACCTCAGCAGAAGTCTTTTCACTGGGCAGAGGACTGCACCCTACAGTGCTGTAGTCTCCTTCTCCTGTCCACCTCCCTATTCTTTCAGACTAGGGATTAGTCAGGCGCCCAGGGTCTCCCTTAATCATCCACAGCGGGGACAAGACAAGGATCCCAAAGGAGGAGTAGAGAAGTGGATTAATTAGGCTGCTTCCCAGTCCAGGAGATCAACCGTTTCACTAGCCTCCCTCCACCTTCCAAGATAGCCTGTCCTCCAGCTGACTCTCTCAGGTAGAGAAAATGGCTGCCCAGCATTCCGCCTTATATAGGCTGACCCTCAGTGGTCCAGAAGGGACCAGAAGGTTCTGGAACGCCCTATACTAGTTTATGGGCAAGTTCTTGGTTTGGCAGTTAGGGCAGTTGGTAGCCACCATTTTGTGGTTCCAACTATTCCTGTCAGAACAGGCCTCTAGGCCTGAGGTGAAAAACTATGAGGGGGAAAAAGAACACCTATCCCCTTGACCAACACCTAGAAAAAGTTAGTGGACAAAAATTATTAAGGGAATGAGGGGCAAAAAGGGGACAAAATAAATAATAATTTGGAGGGACTACGCAAAAAGCCAGACAGGTCTAACACGCGTCCCCCCCAGCTGAAAGTGGGGAGAACTACCCAACCCCTTGGGAGTCCTCATCACTAAGGCTGAAATACCTGGAGAGACCGTCTGCATTGGCGTGGTCCACTCCAGGCCGATGTTCCACCCGGAAGTCCATTCCCTGTAGGGAGATGGACCACCTCAACAGCTTGGGATTTTCCCCCTTCATTTGCATCAGCCAACGAAGGGGTCGGTGGTCAGTCTGAACCAGGAAGTGCGAGCCAAAGAGGTATGGCTGCAGCTTCTTCAGAGCCCACACCACCGCAAAAGCTTCCCTCTCAATTGCACTCCACTTCTGTTCCCGGGGAAGCAGTCTCCTGGATAAGAAGACTACAGGCTGATCCAGGCCCTCTTCATTTAGTTGCGATAACACTGCCCCAATGCCATGTTCTGATGCATCTGTCTGGACAATGAACTCCTTGGAGAAGTCTGGGGCCTTCAGGACCGGTGCCGCACACATCGCCTGCTTTAGTTTCGCAAAAGCTTGCTGACAAGCTCCCGTCCAAACTACCCGTCGAGGTTGTTTCTTTGAAGTGAGCTCTGTGAGGGGCGCTACAATAGTGCCATACCCCTTCACAAAGCGACGGTAGTAGCCTGTGAGGCCCAGGAAAGCTCGGACCTCAGTCTGTGTCTTGGGGGGTTCCCAGGCCATGATTGCCTCAATCTTCGCCTGCAGGGGCTGCACAGTCCCCCTACCCACCAAGTGTCCAAGGTACACAACCGACCCCTGCCCAATCTGGCATTTGCTGGCCTTGATTGTCAACCCAGCTTGTTTCAGGGCCTGGAGAACTGCTTGCAAATGCTGCAAATGGTCCTCCCAACTGCTACTGAAGACAGCAATGTCATCCAGGTAAGCAGCAGAGAAACTCTCCATTCCAGAGAGGACCTGGTTCACCAGCCGCTGAAATGTGGCAGAGGCATTTTTGAGCCCAAAGGGCATTACACAAAATTGGAAGTGTCCCTCAGGCGTGGAGAAGGCTGACCTTTCCTTTGCTCCATCTGTCAAGGAGATCTGCTAGTACCCTGAAGTGAGGTCAAAGGTACTTAGGTATTGGGCAGCTCCTAGCCGGTCAATTAATTCATCCGCCCCAGGGATCGGATGAGCATCAGTCTTTGTCACTGAGTTCAGTCCTCGGTAGTCCACACAGAACCTCAGTTCAGGTGTGGTGCCTGGTGGCGCGGCTTTTGGCACGAGCACCACCGGACTGGACCAAGGGCTGTTAGAAGGTTCAATAACTCCCAGCTCTAGCATCTTGGCAACCTCTCCATGGATGCTAGCCTTCACCTTGTCGGAGAGCCGGTAGGTCTTCGACTTCACTGGTGGGCTGTCCCCTGTGTCCACATCATGGGTACACAGGCGAGTCCTTCCCGGGACAAGGGAGAACAACGTAGAGTACTGCTCCAGGATCTGGCGGCAGTCCTCCCGTTGCTCAGGAGTTAGAGTGGGAGAGAGAATCACTCCCTCCACTGACCCATCCTTCTCTTGGGACGAGAATAGATCTGGGAGAGGTTCGCTTTCCGCTTCCTCTTCCCCGTCAGTCACCATCAACAACATGACCTCGGGCCTCTCATGGTGGGGTTTGAGACGGTTGGCATGCAGCACCCGTAGGGGCTGTCGAGGGGTCTTAAGGTCCACCAGGTATGTGGCCTTACCCTTCTTCTCCAACACTTCAAAGGGGCCTGTCCAGCGATCCTGGAGGGCACTAAGCTCTCCAGGCTCCATCACCCACACTTTCTGGCCAGGCTCCAATCCCATCGGGTGAGCATTGTGGTCATACCACTCTTTCATGACTGCCTGGCTGGCCTCCAAGTTGTCAGAAGCCTGCTTCCACAACTTCGCCATTTGGCTCCTGAAGGCCAGCATGTAGCTCACCACATCCTGGGGGGGTTTCCTGGGAGACTTCTCCCAACCATCCTTCACCAGGCTGAGAGGACCGCGTACAGGGTGCCCATACAGAAGCTCAAAGGGGCTGAAGCCCACTCCTCCCTTCTGTGGCACTTCCCTGTAAGAAAAGAGCAAACAGGGTAGGAGGACGTCCCATTTCCTCCGCAGGCTTTCGGGCAGACTTCTGATCATGCCCTTCAAGGTCTTATTGAACCTCTCAACCAGTCCATTCGACTGGGGGTGATAAGGAGTGGTGAACCGATAGGTCACGCCACACTCCTTCCACATTGCCCGCATATAAGCTGACATGAAGTTGGTCCCCCTGTCGGACACAACTTCCTTGGGGAATCCCACTCGGGTAAAGATCCCCATTAGGGCTCTAGCCACTACAGGTGCAGTGACTGTCCTCAGAGGAATTGCCTCTGGGTACCGTGTGGCATGATCCACCAGTACCAGGATGAACCTGTGACCAGCTGTTGTTGGTGGATCTAAAGGCCCTACAATGTCGATGCCCACCCTCTCAAAGGGTGTGCTAACGACTGGAAGTGGTTCCAGGGGAGCCTTTAGCTTCACCCCTGTTTTCCCACTGGCCTGGCAGGTTTCACATGTCCGACAGTAAGTGTTGGACGCCACTTTCATCTGAGGCCAGTAAAAGTGGAGGACAAGCCGTGCAAAGGTCTTGTCCTGGCCTAAGTGTCCTGCCAGAGGTATAGCATGAGCCAATTCTAGCAGAAAGGCTCGGTATTGTTGCGGGACTACCAAGGCCCTTGATGAACCAGGCAAGGGTACCTTGGGTTCACTGTAGAGGAGTCCATCCTCCCAGTAAATATGGTAGTGTCCCGTAACATCACCTGCTGCTTGGGCTTCAGCCTGTCGCCTCAGTCCCTCAAGGGTGGGGCACTCCCTCTGCCCCTTACAGAATTCCTCTCTGGTAGGACCTCCCTCCACATGCCACTCAGCAGGGATGGGTAAATTCTCCAGAGAGTCTACTTCCCCCTCCACGGACTCCTGGTCCACCACCGCAGGTGGCCGATCTGTCACATGGGGTGTGGAAGCCGGAGCAGGCTCTTCCTGTCTCCGGGTCTGTCCCTTTTTAGCAGCGGGTTGGGCCATTGTTCCAGGCTCCAACCCAGGCGAACTCCCTCTCCGGGCAGTCGCAGACCGTGTGCTTGCACAGGCCCAGTCAGGTGTACCCAGCATCGCAGAATGCATCCGGTATTCCACCTCTCTCCAAGTGTTGTGCTCCATGTCATTCCCCAACAGACAATCGACTGGCACGGCAGGGCTTACGGCAACTCGAAGTGAACCTGCAACCCCCTCCCACTCAAAGGGAACCTCAGCCACTGGATAGTGGTCCATTCTGCCGTCAGCCATCGCGGCGGGGTGGAGTACATTGGGAACCACCTGCTCTGGAGACACCAGTTGACTTCTCACTATAGTCATACTGGCTCCTGTATCTCTCAGAGCCTCCCCTCTCTGGCCATTGATGGTGACCCACTGCCCATACTTTGTAGTATTTGGGGGCACCTGGATCTTTGTAACCATCTCCCGCTCTCCCAGGGACACTAAGGTGACACCCGCCCACTCACCCCCCTTATCTAAGGGCAACTCCTCCCCGAGCGCTACACTAGCTACTCCCGGTGGTTTTCCTCCGGTGGGAGGGGGTGGTCTCTTTGGGCATCTGACATCTCCCTTATAATGTCCAACACCACCACACTCAAAACAGTGGAGAACCCTTGGCTGCTGGCTTTGGCCAATATTAGGGTTTCTGGGCGGGTTTGCCCTAGGGGTGAAACCTGCTCCCTTTCCTTGGAAATTATTTTGGGGACCTTTGGAGAACTCCTTTTTATCTCCCCCCTCCTTCTTCTGGGGGGCGCCCTGTCCGGCTTTTTGAGAATCCCCTCCAGTCCCCTTTGAGGACACCTGGGTACTTGCCCAGGTATCCGCCTCCTCTGCAAGCTTCCGGGGATTGGTCAGCTTGCTGTCCACCAGGTGTTGGCGCAGCTCGGGAAAACATTTCTCGAGGAGGTGTTCTTTCAAAAATAGATCGTACAGCCCCTCATAATCCTTCACCTCGCTGCCCTTGACCCAACCCTCCAAGGCTTTCTTGGCATAATCCAAGAAATCTACCCAATTCTGGGTACTCAGTTTGTGACTTCCCCTGAATTTCTGTCTGTATCTTTCAGGGGTAAGTCCAAACTTTTTCACCAGTGCCACCTTCATTGTAGGGTAGTGGGTTTGCTCATCCTGCTCCAGAGCCAACAAGGTGTCCCTCCCAGCAGGTGGCATGTATTTATACAGCCCATCCCCCCAGTGAGTTTCTAGGATCCCGTGAGCCCTTAAAGAAACTTCATATGCTGCTAACCATTTGGCAATGTCATCGCCTGTGGTGTAACTGGCAATGACATCCTTGGGTAGATAGGGTCAAGGTTCCCTGGTATTCACTTTATTTTCGCTGCCACCATTATCTGGATTGGGAGATCTTAGGGTTAAGGCTTGTAGGTCTAGCTCCTTTATGGTTCGCTCATGGGCTAACCTCCTGTCCTCCCTTTCCATATCCATTCTAGCTAATTCCAACTTCATTCTCCTCTCCTCCCTTCTATCTTCTAGCTCGGCGTCAGTTAAACCCCTCTCTGAGACACTGCTGCCCACCCTCGAAGGTGTCCTGGGACCTGTCAGCAGATTCCCCCCTCCAGGTTGGTACAACATTGCGGTCTCAAGGACAGTGTCCCTGTCACTCCCTTCTGTGTCCGGTTCCTCCCCTGAATGAGCTTCCACCCATGCCCTTATGCTTGTCAGCAACTCGCCTTTCCTGGCACCTTTTTTAAAGAATACCCCCTGTTGCTGACACCATTCTTTGAGTTGGGTCACAGTGTAGGATTCTAGCTCTTCAAAATTTAACTCCATCTTTCCCTATGGAATAAAATAAGCACTCAGGAGAGAACCCAGAAGTGTGACCTGAGGATAACCTCCACCCACCACCAGAAATACATTTGGAAAAACAAAATTCAAATTAAGAGGGCCGCAAGGAGAAAACTCCTGGTGTAGGCCAGTGTATTGCGTTGAATTACTATTGAGTAGCTGCAACCAAGTCAGAATCCCACCGCTAGGCACCAATCTGTTGGAACCTGGGATGTCAGGTCACCTAGGGTAGCCTGGCCTAGGGCAAGACATGCAATTCTAGAGGCACAAGTGTGAAGGTTGCAAACCACCCAGCAGCAAATCCACGCAATAACACATAAAAAGGACACTACACCAATGTTGGAAAAATAAGTACTCGTTTATAAAAATAATATCTTTGCTCTTTTGACACTTGAATTCACAGTTCAATGTAATGCATTCCGTCAGGAGAAGAACCAGTACTTTTAAAATTGCCAAATAATGTCAAAACACAGTTCTATTAACTTATCAGCACATTACATTCAGATGTCTGGAAATCAGTAGTTCTACTTTCAGAGATGTTAACTTATTTCAGTAGCTATTATCAAAATGACATTTAATCAGACACCAACATTAACCAGATTTGACTTCAATGAGGAATTTCAGTTAAACTCGACGTTTACTTAGACACCAGCAATCTCTATGAGGAACTTATGCCTTTGCTTAACCAGCAAGTTCCTTCCGCCCTCTATTTGCAGATGATTCCCCCAAGCTACTCCCCACCTTGTATCAACCAATGAAGGAAGCGACCAGTGTCTAAAATACTCCCTTGTAGGCGCTAGCGCCCCTTTCCCCCTGCAGTTCACCGCCTTACTTGTACCAAAACGGGCGGTGGCAGTCTTGCTGCGCCAGAGAGTGGGGGAAAACACTTGGCAGGACCAAAGGGAGTCACACGCTGGCAAGGTTCACCAGCCTCTGGGGCCCCTCAGCTCTCCTCTGCGTGGCGCCAAAATAAAGGAAGCAGTCTCAGTCGTATCTCCTGAGCCGCTTTTAGGCTCCACAGTCCTCCCCTCCCGCTCACGCCAGCCACAACAAGCGGCGCTCGAGCAGGAGAGAGAAGTTGCCACTCGCCTCTGCCGCCGTGGGACTCCCGGCGTCACTCTCCACAACTCCCTCGCGCTGACCGGTGCTCTTCTCCACAACTCCGCCCACTCAGGAAGTCCGCCGGGATTCCTCTAGGTCCGCTCCTCACCTCCAAATCGCCTCTTCAGCCACAACTCGGCGCTGATCCCCACGCTGTCACAGGGGCGGAACAGCACGATCTCTCCTGGCCTCTGCTCCCTCAGCGCCCGCTGCTCCTCTCAGTTGGCGCTCAACCACTGATCCAGTGCAGCTCACCAGGCGCTGGCTTCACTCCACAGCAGGTGAGAGATGACATTCAGTGGGGTGATTAAACTAGGGGACAGTCGCTGTAACCAGGGCAGGATTTTATTGAGGACTGAATAAAAAGGGGGGGAGGGGGCCACAAGGATTAGCCCTCCTCCGTTTGAGGGAACCTCAGCAGAAGTCTTTTCACTGGGCAGAGGACTGCACCCTACAGTGCTGTAGTCTCCTTCTGCTGTCCACCTCCCTATTCTTTCAGACTAGGGATTAGTCAGGCGCCCAGGGTCTCCCTTAATGATCCACAGCGGGACAAGACAAGGATCCCAAAGGAGGAGTAGAGAAGTGGATTAATTAGGCTGCTTCCCAGTCCAGGAGATCAACCCTTTCACTAGCCTCCCCCCACCTTACAAGATAGCCTGCCCTCCAGCTGACTCTCTCAGGTAGACAAAATGGCTGCCCAGCATTCCGCCTTATATAGGTTGACCCTCAGTGGTCCAGAAGGGACCAGAAGGTTCTGGAACGCCCTATACTAGTCTATGGGCAAGTTCTGGGTTTGGCAGTTAGGGCAGTTGGTAGCCACCATTTTGTGGTTCCAACTATTCCTGTCAGAACAGGCCTCTAGGCCTGAGGTGAAAAACTATGAGGGGCAAAAAGAACACCTATCCCCTTGACCAACACCTAGAAAAAGTTAGTGGACAAAAATTATTAAGGGAATGAGGGGCAAAAAGGGGACAAAATAAATAATAATTTGGAGGGACTACGCAAAAAGCCAGACAGGTCTAACAATATGCACCAGTCGAAATCATAGCAGACCCACCCCAAGCCCTTTCCAGCCCAATACTTCCCGTACATTTGCAGCCAAGCTCATTATTATTGAACGCAAACGATAACTTTCTGGCTGCCCTTCCCTTATCCCAGACAGAAAAAGCTAACACTAAACAACTTGGGAACCCTAAAACTCCTACGGTCAAAAGAAAGCGTTCCGGGGAAAACTGCATGGGGAGGGAAGCAAAACTGTTAAAGCCTTGCACAAGTTCCTCACCGTCTGTCAGCACCCTACCTATAGCTTCCCAGGCCTGCGATAACATTGAATCCTTTGCACCCCCCTACCAGGCAGCTCTTCTGGACCTGATTGAACGCCTGGTCACCTCTCTAATACTGCAAGAATCAACTCCCTAGGGGATAGGCTAAGGGATATAGAGACTTCAATTAGGGCACCGACTCAACCTAATAAGAACCTGGCAGGACTTAGCCAACCACAGCCCTTACCCGCTACCGTGGTTTCTAAGCTAGCTCCTCAAAGAAGTAGCATCCCTCTCAACAGACTTACGGTCCCACAGAACCGCCCATGTATCTTCTCGTCATCCGACATCGAGTCCACTACTATCAAGAGTATCATCGCTGATATAGGGGTGCCAAACGTTCCCACAACTCATGAGGAGAAAACTACTAACCTAGATTATACTAACCATATACATTTGCCTCCAATGGCCGCCCCCTTTGTTTGTGTTCTCACTGGTGTTTTACCAATTACAAAGGGAAAATCCGAGAGAGCAGAGGATCTAAAAAATAAGGTCATCTATTGGCTGTCTAGGAACCGACCCTTGCCAGTGAACATTGATGGTGCTATCCGAAGTGTTAGAAGGGTGGGTTGGCTCGGCCCCCTTCCAAAAGATCTCCCAGGCGACCTGGTGCTAGTTAGATTCTGGAGTGATCAGGTTGTGCCATATTCATAAACTTGGTTTCCACAATTAGGGGATGGCCCCATCTCTGTCTGGGGACTCCATGATTTCTACCCTAGGTCCCACTACCCTCAGCCCTTAAATACAAGACTAGAGAGAAAACACCATTTTCCAGAAAGAACAAGTTTAGAGATTAATTATCGGCAGGATCGGAGAGTGTATGTACAGAATGGCTTCAATAACCCCATCCCAAATTATTTTGCATGAAGTGTTCATAGCAGTGGTATCCAGTGATTAGCAACTCGTTTGAACTGATTTAATAATGTTTTAACTTATTATTAATTATTGTAATGAAATGGTTCTTAATGATGTGTATATAATGAATGTTGCTTTTATGATTTTATGTATCAAAATCGAATAAAGCTAATCTGACTGAGCAATTTACCCAAAGGTCCAAATTGTTAATGTAAGCTAATAACAAATATAAAAGAATCTGAAAGCTATTTGCTGTAAGAGCACCTAGGGGTACATCGTCAGCGTATAGCAGGATGGGTATAGATTTATTTCCCATGCGTGGCACATCCCTTCCACTTTCCGCTAAGTGATTGTTCATACCATTAAAATGAAGCATAAAAAGGAAAGTGGCCAATATACAATCCCTGCATGGCGCCCCTAGTAGAACTAATGTTGAGGGAACCTTCACCTGAAGAGTCATAACCCACCCTCACTGTGAGATCTTGGTATAGGCGTCTGGTGAGAGTAAGTTCAATTTCGTCACCCATCCTAACCATCAGATCCCATAACTTAGAGCAATTCACTAGGTGAAAGACATTTGATTAGTCAACAAAGACCAGATTTATGCATGAAGCCCTTTTTTGGCTCGGCATACTTCCCTACTATTACATAAAGATTTAAACATCGTTCAACAGAGCCATTACCCAGTCTAAATCCAATTGTACTTCTAACAAAACATTATTTACCACATCCCAATCTTCGAATTGGGACAGCAATACCTGGCCCAGGATCTGGGCACTAAAGTCCAACAGGGAGATCGGCCTGTAGCAAGTCGGCTGGGTCCTGTCTCCCTTTTTTAAAAATAGGAACGACGTGGCAGTCCTCCAGGAATCAGGGATAGGTCCTATTACGGCAGATCTAAAAGCGTTTGGCAGTAAGGGGGCCAACATGTAAATTTGAGTTCTGAAAATGTCAGCTGGAGTCTGTCCTGAGATACATTTAGTAATAGCTAGGATAACCTCGTCGACTTTAATGGGACTTTGGAAATTCTAAATGGCTTGATATCTGAGCTGCAGTCAGACCCTTGGATTGTGGGCAGGTTTCCTGGTGAAAGAAGTTCTGTAAAATGAGTCACCTATGCATCCACAGTAAATAGATGATCTAGTTTAAGGGTATCTAGCTCAGAATAAAATGCTGATTACAACTTCTCAGAATTTCAAGCTATCCCAAAAATTTAAAGCAGTTATAGATCTTCCCAGGCTTTGTTCCTAATCTCAGATTTCCTTTCCTCAAGTACTTGTTTATATTTCGTTCTTCCTTCCTTGACATCACCTGCTACACACAAGCCTCTTTTCAGATCAGCCATCAATTTTTTATGGGCAGAAAAACATGCGGCGTTAAACCACCGGAAAAGTGGTGTCTTACGGGGAGGTTTAGTTGACATGAAACCATTCAAGGTGGATGTGCAGATATTATCAAACTCTGATTGGATCTTGGCTGACCCTGATACATCAGTTACATTAGTTCAAATAGATCCCATAGTCTCTTAGAAATTGGTTTGGTTAAAAACAACTGGGTCCAACTTATCCCATTTTATCTTTAGTCTTTTGTTCCTAGAGAACTCCATTCCATTTCTCCTTTTAGGTTAGTAGATTTAATAGAAGAATCAAATTTGATAGAAAGTGGGTTGTTAACACTTACACAGCTCCTCATGTGTCAGTTAAGTAGGGAATGACTCAGTTGATAAAAGAATGTAATCTATAGTACTCTCAGCTTGGTTTACCATAAAAGATGGAATACACACATTCGCCATTCTACAGATGTCACTTGAGAAAATGAAATTACATTATACTTCATCAATAATTCATTTATCACTTCGCCATAAACTATGTGCATTACTAAAATCACACACCGTGTGTCAGAAACCTGGCCTGCAGCAATATTAAAAGCTCCGGTCAAAATTATATAAACAGTACCTTTGATTTTTGATAAAAATCCTTTAAAAATTCATCAAGTTGGCCAATTACATCCTTCACTGACTGTTTAAAGAAATTATAATAGAAATTTGTCAACAAGAGGTCAGGTTCAATTGATATTGCTAGGAGAGTGACCAAGAAATGAGGAGAGGACCAACATTTTGTTCTTTGAAAGTCAGTGATTTTGACAGAAAAAAAGCTTGAGAGGCCACCCTTAGCTCCAACCACATTAGATGGTGTTGCTGGCTGAAAATTGGCACGACAACTATCAATATAGAAGTCAACAGTCATCCAACTTTCTTGGCAACATATAATTTCAAAAGAATTTATGAAACTGTCCCAATCTGGATATAAAATTTTTAAGCAGGCTCCCGTGATGTTCCAGGGAACAATACTGAGGACATTCCAAACAGGGCTTAGTGAGTCTTTAGACAGACTTCCTTTCGTCTCTACGGTTGTCTCTTCCCTTATCCTCACTTTCCCTCTTCCCCTACACCCCACTACTTTCTCTCTCCTTTCTCTCCTGCCCTAATTGTATTGCTGATTGTTTGATTTAATGTTTACTTGTTGATCTTCTTCTGGTATATTGTTAAACCACATTGTTGCACTTCCTTTCGTCTTTCCTGACGTCTCCTACCACATCCTCCCTCTATTTATGTCTCTCCCTCCCTCCCCTCCTCTCTCAATGTTTTGAGACGGAACTATTTTGTCTGATGCCCGATGGAGCTACTTGGTTTAGCTATAGGGGAGATGGGCCGTGGATTCCCTCCTTGGTCGTCACCTGCCCAGTCGGTCTTTAGGCAGACTTCTTTTTGTCTCTCCTTATTGTCTCTTCCCTAGCTCCTCTCCTCCCTGAATCTCTCCCCTTGCCTGCTACTCTGCCTACCCCCCTGTACTTTGACTAAGCACTCCTTCTCCCCTTGCTGGGGAAAGATCCAATATTTATACTCTGGAGTCTCAGCGAACCCGCTGAGTGAGTCCACTGTGCCAAGGGAGCCACTCACACTTGATGTATGGTATGGCACCCCTTGCCAAAGCACTCCCTCTCTCCTTTTTGGGGAAGGATCCAGTATGTAGGCCTTGGAGTCTCAGAGACCCCTCTGAGAGAGTCCACTGCGTAAAGGGAGCCTCTTGCAATAGAGAAGGGATACCACTTCCCCTGGGATCACAGCTTACTGGACTTTGGATGTTGCCTTGACTCGTCTACCGGTTTGTCTCGCCCGTCACCCTTCTCCTCCTCTCCCCATGCTGTGTCTCTCACCCTCCCCTCCTCTTTCCCGCCTTCATTATCTGTCTACTTCCCCTACTCCAACCCCCCTCCCCTGAAACTCTCACCTTGCCTTCTTTTCGACTTACGTATTTGTGCTTATTGTTTATCTCGACCTTACAAGTAACTATGCTGCCATGCTCTAAGAATTGTGTAACCTTTCTAACGATGTAACCTGTAACTATGATCTGATGCTCATGTAAAGCGCTCTGATACCTCCGGGTCTAGCCAGCGCTATATACAACTTTTAAAATAAACAAAATAAAATAAATCAGCCTGAGCACTGTTGATCTAAATCTTCTAATGAGGCCAGTGGTTGAAAGGCGTTGCTGTTGTGCACATTATACCTGCGTCTAGTAGAAACAGAACAGTCAGTGTCCTTTGCGCTGTCTGCCCCAGGGAGCACAGATGCTCTGTACATATAGCCCAACTGTAACACCTGTATGGATCCTGAGAATTTAAACTGATTGCTAAAGAAATGTAAAAGGGATTTAACCAACACTGGCGATCTAAAATTGACGATCAAACAGCCTCCCTTGAATCCTTTTTACCAGGGCCTTTCTAGGGAGTTCTTCTAACCATTATCTCAGATGACATATCTGGGACTGTTTTGTTCTTCAAACCAAGAACATATTCATAGGTCAATGTAGAAATAGTCAGAATATTTTTTAGCACCTGTACATATGGGGTGCAATCGGGGGGGAGTTGGGGGAAGGTTAAAGCTTGCCATCAGTCCCTACCGGTCTCCCCTCGACCCTTCCTTGATGGAAAATCTTTTTTCCCGTTTGATTACCCTGTGAGAGGGACCCCGGGCACACTCCCCGCAGAACATGTACTAACCCCCAGAATATGGTTTGGACTCCTTACCAGTATGAGGAGGAAGACACCTATGGACTACCACAGTTATCGGGTGACTGTTCCCGCCCGCAGATTCCAGGAAGTCACCCTGAAGAAGTCCGCCACTTGGAAGGCGGGACAGAACACCTCACCGACCAATCAGGAACCAGAGGGAAAGGTCACAATAGGCAGAAAAAGGAAGGAGACACACTTGAAGGCGCGTCAGAAAGGGCGATTCCGGAAGAAGATTGCAGAATCATCAAGGACTCGCGGAGGAGCTGCGCGGACGCCACAGCAGCAGAGGCTGAAGATATTACGAGGGCGGAGAAGGACGACGGAGCGGGAGGACTGGAAGATGACGGACCAGAGACGTGGTCTGAAGACTAGTGGATCCCGGAGGACGCACGAGCCGCCACAACTCAGGAGAGTTGTGGCTCCTAGCGGTACGTGTCGGGAAAAGCGGCTTAGGGAGGGGGTGGGAGTGTATTACGGGCAGCGGGTTGTAAGCGGGCAGAACGGGTTGCCTGAAGACGTTTTATGCACCTTTGTCTGCCTTGTTACCTGTGCACTCCACTTAATACCCCGCAACCGTAACCTCCCGAATATCCTCACGCCATCCCTCTATCCCCTCAAAACGCCCCGCATTTTTGGTTCCTTTTCTACCCCACACGTGGTTTGGTGACGGTACCTTTTTGAAAATAGACTTGGGTTCTAACCGCTACTTTCTCTTTATTTCGAGTCGCTCCAGGACCCTGAAAACCATCAGAAACCTGTAATAGGTTTCTTGACCACGGAGAAGACAGACCAACGAAGGTGCCCTCCAGACCCAGAGGAAGTCGCTACCTCTCACCTGGAACCAACCCGGTGTTTTCTGTTTTGGACTCACAAGACTGTCCTTTTTTCCCCAATACTTTGCCTTTATCCTAAATAAACCTCTCACTATTGAACACATACAGCCTCCTCGCTTCTGCTTCCGATCATCCCTCCGACATCTGGTGTCAGAAGTGGGATCGTAGGAAATGGAGGCCGTTGTTAAGAAGATGGCGGAAGGACAAGAACACCTGGAAAAGATTATGGCCCGGTTCTTGGAAACAGCAGAGACAGAACGTGAAGCCTTACACAAGACCATCAAAAGCCAGGGACAAAATCAAGAAACCACCATGGGAAAATTGGCAGAAACTCTAGGACAGCCCCGGGGTTATACTGCCCCACCCTTTGTGGTACAAAAATCTTTTCCGGGGAAGATCCTGATTTTTTTCCTGCCCATTTTGAAAGGATGGCCAGAGCTGCCAGTGGCCAGAAGACAGGTGGGTCCAGTATTTTGGGCCCCTTCTGAGTGTGGATCTTCAAGCAGCATACCAAGCCGCAAACCCCTCGGAACCACTCCATACCCTGGTATTAAACAATGTGTTCTAGAAAGGATGGGTATAGATGAGGTAACCTACAGAATGCGCCTCCGACACATTAAAGAAGGACCTCAAGAAAACCCCCGGGCCTTATGCTACCGCATAAAAGACGCTACCGACCGTTGGTTGAAGCCATTAACTACCTCTAAGGAAGCCATCCTAGAAAAGATATATCTTGAACAGTTTCTTTCCTCCCTACACCCTCGGATTCAAAGATGGGTTCTTCAGCACACTGACTTGACTTTAGATACAGCCGTGGAGGTCACAGCGGCCTACAAAAAGGAAAAGATGAGGGTTCCTGGAAACAACCTCGTTACCCTTCTGTTCGGCCACACCGACCCCCCCCTTGTATCCAAAAAAAACAGAAACAATGGTCCCAAATCCCTTATCCTTCATTCCTAGGCCCACTGCACCTTTAGGGCCTCAGTGCTTCAATTGCGGGACTTTTGGTCACATAGCACGTGTATGCCATCAAAAAGAAGAACCAATGGAGTTTGGGTATACCAGGGTTCTATACTGTGGCCCCGATGATGAACCCCGACAGTTTCACGGACAAATAGCTGTAAATGGAGAAGCCCGAGAAGCCTTGGTGGGCACAGGAAGCAAATAAACCCTCATGAGACCCCAAGTAGTTCCTGGGGGAACACCCATCACCACAGGAATAGTAAACATACAATGCATTCATGGTGACAGCAAGACACACCCCATGACTGACGTAGCGGTACAACACCGGCCAGCCCAAAGTCCTGTAAAAATGAAAGTCGGACTTCTTCCCCATTTACCGGAACCCATGATCCTGGGAAACGATTACCCCCACATCAATAGCCTGTTAATAGAGGCAGAAAAGAAGGAGTGGAGAGAGGAAGCACCCTTCTTTTCTGAGCTCCATCCTGATTGGGAGCCTGGAAAAAACTGGAAAAGAAAGCAGCAAAGACTACGAGAAAAAAAGAAAGGGAAACTGTTGTAAGTAAATTAGGTAGGCAGCAAGACACGTCTTCAAGTTATTAAGATAGATTTGATTTATTAAGATACACAGCAGAGCAGTAAACCTCACAGCTGACTAGACCATTAATTGCCAAGGCTGGAATCCTCACATACCAGATAGAACACTCTTAGGTACTATGGGAGGTTGAGAAGGTAGAAACACTAAGAAAGGACTACAGACACCAAGTAGCCATATTGAATAAAGTATAAATATACAACATATCTTCTCCCTTTACAAATAAAACACAAATGAAAGACTCAAACACATAGTAAGAGTTAACGCATGGAAAAAAAGAAGAAGAAAACATATAACATATAGGAGGTCAGCAACCTCTTGGACTTCCAGATCAAGAAGGCAAAGGGACAGGATCAAAACAAGGATCAACATGAAGATCATGATGACCACCTTCTCCCCTTAGATTGAAAAAGAAAACAAAAAGAGACAGTCTACTGTCTACAATCCATCATTGTGGGCAGCAAAAACGCGAAGAGATAGTTTACTTCCTATGATCAGTCTTTGTCCACCGCGGTTTCCCGCTCATTGTTGAAGATAGAACAGTTCAACAAGTGCCTCCAAGGCTCAAAAAGTTCTGGAAGAATGTTCCCGAAGATACATTTGGAGCCAGTTTTCTTACAGTCCAAAATCAAGTTCTGGACCAGGTGTCTAGGTTCTGGGTCTTTTCCTAGGGTTGTGGGCCTCTGGTTGTAGTTCGGGCGACTAAGTTCCCTAATAAATGTTAATTCTTTTGTGGACAAACTGTCTCAGTACTGTGGGCTATAAGCCTGCTTCAAAATGCAGAATATTTATCCCCGTTCAGAGAACCACCTTGTCACAACTTTTCCTGACGTGGTACTGGAACTGTTGTCACGAATCTCGGTCCTGACTCTCCCGGTCCTGGGACACCCTTTGTCCACTCCTGGTATGGATTGTAGGACATCCATTGTCCCTCTATGGATAGGTTGGAACCTTGGTTCACTTTTTTTTCTTCTGGAACCTTTGTCCCCTTTGTGAGCTCTCTCTTCATGGTACAGATTCTGGGACCTTTGTCCCCTTCCGGTCCTGGGACGTCCATAGCCCTTTCCCGGTACAGATTCTGGGACCTTTGTCCCCTTCCGGTCCAGGGACATCCATAATCCTCTCCCGGTACAGGTTCTGGGACCTTTGTCCCCTTCCGGTCCTAGGACATCCATAGTCCTCTCCCGGTACAGATTCTGGGACCTTTGTCCCCTTCCGGTCTGGAGACGTTCTTTCCTTTCTCAGTACTGATTCTGAGATGTTTGTCATCTCCCAGTCCTGGTTCTGGAACATATCCTTTGTTCCCTTCTAGTTCTGACGGTCCTGGGACGTACTATGTCCTCTCTGGTTCTGACTGTGGGGCCTTTGCCCCCTACCAGTCCTCTGACATTTTTTTTTTCACGTTCTCTGTCCTGGTACTAACCCAATGTTCTATGTCCTGGTACTAATTAGGTTCATGTTACACTTGTTATAATTTCCACCAGGTCAATATTTCAATACTATTCGCACTTTCCAAAATGTCCAATAACATTTCTTTTCACAAAATACATTGTCTTTCTGAATGGTGGCATGTGACAAAAACTCTGTCATATATATTTTTTCTTAGATCTGCCTAGTTGCTTTTTAGCTTTTCCCTGTCATGACGTTACCCTTGTATTAGTAATATTTTCCACAGTATTGTACACCACTTGTTCTTAAATTACAGACAATGACATTGGAAGTAAAGCTATTTTGTAATTAAATTAAAAACTATTGCTGTACTCTTCTGATGCCTCATTGGTATGTATTTTTGTTTCAAGTCTGTTTTATTTTGAAAATTAACCCCCATGGTAGGGCCTTCTGAACACAGCGTTAAGCCTACAACCCCATATCAGGGCAGGCCGCGAAAGAAACAACATTTAGAACGGCTGCGTGGCATAACAGAAGCTGCAATATCGATGTGGCACATAAGTAACCCAGATCACAGTACCATTGGGAATGAACTACCGGACAACTAGCCCAACACTCAAGAGCGGTCCAACGGGGCTCAGTGAACATGTAGGGATTTCGAAAACAGAGAGGAGAAGAGAGAGAGGTAGAAGAGGGATAGGAGAGATAAGAGGTAGAGAAGAGAGAGGGAGGACGGGGCGTGGGTGCGTCGTAGGGGGGCCAACAGGGGGAGGACATCCCAATTAACTCCAGCATTGTGCAAGATGCCTAAGAGAGTAGCCCGTTGGGGTCTGAGGGGACAATAGCGTCGTCAAAGAGGCGAGGGGTTCTGAGCTTGGTAGGCATGCGGCGTGCGTGTCCGACTGAGCAGAGGTAGCGCACCAGGGGTCGCCAGACCGCCCCATAACGCGTGTCGCGTGCATGCATTCGCGCTGTGAGAAGTTCCATCGCTAGGAGATGCCAGAGCCGTAGAAACCAGGCTGCTAAGGGTGGGGCTTCAGGTCTCTTCCAGTATAGGGCTATAAGCTGCTCGGCCGCCCCAAGCATTTGGAGCGTCAGGTTCCAATTGCTGCGGGTGAGCGCCTTAAGGGTGGCAGGTCTAATACCAAGTACAATTGTGGTTACGGCTTCAGGTAGGGGAAACCCCAGCACCCCCCCCAATGTGGCTGAGAACCTCCTTCCAAAAGACGGACAGGATCGGACACGCCCACCATATATGGATGAAATCCCCAGATGCAGACTGACACCTCCAGCATTTAGGGGAGACCGCGGGGAACATCTTATGGAGCCGTAGGGGCATGTAGTACCATTGGGTCATAAGTTTATAGGCATTTTCCCTTTGCGGGATGCTCTGCTATATCTTGGGGATATCCCTCCAGAGCCTGTCACACTGCAAAGGTTTAATGCCCGTGTCCACCGCCAGCTGCCACTGGCGCTGATATGGGTGGGAAGGCATAGACCGTGGATGTTGCAGGATGTGGTAAATCTGGGAGATTAGCCCCTTAGAACCCCCAAGGGAACGCGCCAATTTTTCGAAAGGGGTGAAGTCTCGTGTGGCTGCCTGGCGCATATCCCCTTCAGAGACCCAATGTCGCAGCTGCTCATATTGCAAGCGTGCCTCTGGCGGCACGCGGAACTCTTCCTGACAGTGGGCAAAGGTTTTAAGCGTACCACCTTTGTAGAGATCACAGATCACCCTGATATCTCCCTGCATCCATTTATCAAATGCTCGAGATTGACCGGCTGGTGGAAAGTGCGGGTTCCCCACTATAGGGGTGTGCGGGGACGGGAACGTGGTGAGTCCCTTGGACACAGCTACACTGTCCCAAATGTCCAAGACCGTCCTGGTAGGCACTGCTAGATAGGTGCTGTTGGAGCGGGTTGTCCGGTGTAACCACGCTAGGTCCCAGATAGTGCGCCCCGTTACTGCTCGTCCATATGTAACCACCCTTTCTCACTCTAACGCGCTGCCCACACCTCCACAAAGTGGAGGTGAGAGGCCCAGTAGTAGTGCACCAGGTCAGGGCAGGCCAGTCCCCCCTATCCCGCGGCGCCATAAGGACCTTCTGAGAGAAGTGGGAGCGTTTCCCGCCCCAAATGAAGGACGTGAGTTCGCGTTGTAAACTCCGTATACAGTGGAGCGGGACCGGGGTGGGAAGACATTGAAACACGTATAAGATTTTGGGAAGGATCGACATCTTAACAGCATTAAGTCTACCCAACCATGACAGCATCAGGGGCTTCCACCGTCGCAGGTCCTCTAAAACCGCTTTTCGGCACTCCCACCAGCTCACTAACCACCACGTGTCCAAAGAGGGGGTCAGAAGAAGACCCAGATATCGGACATGGTGCTCGTCCCACCGGTAGGGCGCCGCCTCTCTCAAAGAGGGTATCTCCTCTTTCGGTATGGTGAGATTAAGAGCCCAAGATTTAACATGGTTTATCTTGAGGCCAGAGGCCCTCTCATAAAGACAGAGCAACCCGTGCAGGCCCGGAGAGACTCCCGCGGACGCGTAAGAGTAAGGATCAGGTCGTCCGCAAACAATGCCACTTTATTGTCCCGTCCACCATGCACGACCCCATGAATGCCCGGCTCCCGGCGTATCACCTCCGCTAGGGGCTCTGCTGCGAGAGCAAACAGCAGGAGTGAGAGGGGGCACCCCTGCCTCGTGCCCCTGTGGATAGGCAGCGATGGTGTTAGGTGGCCATTGACCTGGATCCTGGCCTGGGGCCATGATCCTTGTAATCATCTTCGGGCCCAGTCCAAATTTATGAAGTACCGCCTTGAGGAAGGTCCAGCCCACCCGGTCGAATGCCTTCTCGGCATCCAACGATGGGAGACAGGCCGGAATTTTCCAGTGGTGTACCTTCCCCAGGAGATGCGCAAGCCTACGCACGTTATCCGCACCCTGTCGGTTACGAATTAACCCGGCCTGATCAGGGTCCACAAGCCCCGGTATATAAGGGTCGAGGCGTTTAGCGAGGAGTTTGGTATATATTTTAAGGTCAGCGTTCAGTAGAGCTATACGATAAGATGCACATTGTGCGGGGTCCTTCCCAGGTTTCTGTATCAATGCGATCTCCGCCATACCCATGTCGGGGGACGGTCCCTCACTGTTCGTAAAGGAGTTGAACAGTCTCAGAAGGTAGGGTCTAAGTTGGGCCTGGAAGGTGCGATAGAAAGACAAGGGTAGGCCATCCGGTCCCGGCGTTTTCCCCAGGGGAAGGTCTCTAATGGCCGCCGTGACTTCCTCCTCGGTTATGGATTCCTCCAGCTCCGCTGCACACACCGGATGCAGCGGTGTCCCTTCATAGTTGTCAAGGACAGCCGCGATGGGTCAGCCAGGGCCGTTCTCCTTTCGGTACAGGGCGGTATAGTAGTCCATGAAGGCTTCCTGCTTACCCCTCTCCGAGACAACCCTGGACCCATCTGGAAGCTGGATATTTGCTATGTGGGCCTTAGCCGCACGTGCTCGCAACCTCCCCACCAGCAAGCGCCCCACCTTGTCCCCTCCCTCAAAATACCTCTGCTTCAGTGCCAGCAAAGAGTGCTCGGCCTTGTTGGTGCGTAGAAGCCTGAGCTGTCCCCGGAGGTTGGCCAGCCTCCTCCTGGACTCCAGTGTCGGACGCTCCCGATCCCGTAACTCAGCATTATTAATGTCCTTCGCCAGGTCAGCCTCCATCTTGCAGGCTTCCCGCCTCTGCGCTATGATTAGGGAAGTGACGTGCCCCCAGATCGTGGCCTTGAAGGCATCCCATACCACTGGAAAGTGAGTCTCCGGGATGTCATTGTAGAGAAAGTAGGAATCTATAGCCTCCCTGATGCTTTCAACACCTGCAGCGTCTCGAAGGATGCTCGGTGGCAGAGACCAACACGTCTCTCGGGAGGGAGAAGCAGCCGGGTCCCGCAAGAGCAGCTCGACATGAGCGTAATCAGACAGTGATATATCCGATATGGAGGCCCCCAGTGTATCCCGCACCAGATCGAGAGAAACAAACAGGAAGTCTATGCTAGAGTATGAGCGGTGGGCATGTGAGTAAAAGGAATAATCCCTCAGCTCCGGGCAATGGTAACGCCACACATCAATTAACCCTATCTCTGCAATCTGCGTGCGTAGCGCAGAGGACATTGCTCCGGTGCCGCTGAAGGAAGCATCGCTACGGTCCATGTCTGGGTCCCAGACCAGATTAAAGTCCCCTCCCAATATCAAGGACGGGTCCCCACATGAAATCTGCTCCTGCGGAAGCGTCTGGAGGTACCTGTCCTGCATCTGGTTAGGCGCGTATATGTTACAGAGGGTAAACTGACGCCTCCCCAAATGCACCTGGATTTTAAGAAAACGCCCATCACCACCCCGGGAGGGCTTCCGGACCCCCGCCTGAAGCCAGCCCTACACAATATGGCTACTCCCGCTGTTTTAGTGTCAGCAGCAGCCCAAAACATCAGAGGGTACTTAGGATGTGCCATGCGCTGCGTGTCTGCCTGCAGAAGGTGGGTTTCCTGGAGAAATACGATGTATGCGTGTTGCTGGAGAAGGTAGCGCCAAACCTCCCTATGCTTATTGGGGGAGTTTAAGCCCTTAATATTAAGTGTTAGGACTTTCAAAGGTCTGGGGGTGTTCACAGCCATATCGCGCAGCAATCAGGGCCCAGCCACGCCTCCCACTCCCACCACTGTGAGGAAAAGGGTATAGGTGCAGCAGCCCCCCTCCCCGCCTACCCAGAAGATTGCAGCCACCCAGTCCCCACCCCGTCGCTCCCGAGAAGGAGAAGAGAGAGAAGAGAGAGAGCCAGAAAGGAGATAGAAAAGGAGGAGAGGAATAGAGGTTCCAAAGGTGGCCAAGCAGGTCAGCCAACAAAAGAGGCCAACATAGGCCAACAGGGCCACAGCATACTGTCCCAGTCGAGGGGCGTCCTCTACCCAAGGGTTCAGACGTACTCAGAGATGTCACTCCCTAGGGAACAGTTTTGGGGGTACCGACAGGAATTATTGAAGCTAAGGACCTCAGAGCCCCAGCACCCTAACCGCACTGACCGGGGCTAGGGCGTACTATGTGTATGGTCAGGCATGAGTTACATAACCCCATGAACAGTGGGGCCACAAGAATTCCATCATGGAGCATACCTAACTCAGAGTCTCTGCGGAGCACAGGGGACGCCCGGTGCCCGTATGAGGAAGGACATTCCAGTGGCCACTGCAACGTGGAAGAGATCCTGTTGTGGAGTCTGTAATGATGTGCACGGTCTAGTAGTTGGGATGGGAGGAGTCACTGGGTTGGAGGAAGAGGAGGGGCAGAGACAGGAAAGGTTCAGTTAGAGTAGGGACAGGGAACTGGTAAGAAGCAAGAAATAAATCTCCTGAACACACACCATTAGTGTTTGTCGTTATTGATCTGAAGACACGACAACTGGCGACGAGGGTGGGATGCTGCAGTCAGCCACCCACAGGACCCAAGGAGAAGTATCCCTGTCCCGGCAGCGTGAAGGAAAAGGAAACGCTGTTGAGCCACGTGTGGCTGAAGAATGTCCGCCGCCCAGAACAAGAGGCTAGCGGTAATTGCCCCTGCTCCGCGATCTCGCAATCGCGTAGAGCCCTGAGGGAAGAAGCGGTGCCGAGCGCTGGGGCGTTTGAAGCGGTGTGCTGTTTCGCGCCAAAACCGCAAGTCACCCTCGATGCGTGCAAACGGGCACGCAAACCACGAGGAGAAGTCGGGTGCCTACCCCGATTCTGCCTACTGCCCCAGTGGTCGAAGAGCGCGTGAGGTGCTGCCCAAGGCGTGAGAGCGTCCCGACGAAGAACGCCAGGACGCGTGGAAGAGACTGCTCACCCCCGATGCGTGAGAAACAGCTGGTCCAGCATCCGACGACGCTGAGAACATTTCCCTGCGCCTACCTGGAGATCCTGAAGGTGTGGGAGTGCAGGGGACACCGAAAAATGAGATCGCGTGCAGAAATCGCCTGCCGGTGAGTCCTGGAGAGTGATCATGCCCTGAATGAAAGCAAATCTCGTGTGGATCGAGATTTCATGTACGGCGGCCATCTTAGAGTCAGGCAACCAGTGGGACACTATGTGCAAAACCTGAGCGGCCATTTTGAAGTCAGGCAGCACCCGGCTGAAAGAAACAAGCATTGAAAATTACAAAACAAGCATTGAAAAATGCCAAACAAGCATTGACAATTGCAAACAAGAATTGAAAATTGCCAAACAAGCATTGACCATTGCAAACAAGCATTTAAAAAACAAGAAGTTGCAAACAAGCATTGAACACTATAAAACAAGCATTGAAGGCTAGAAAACAAGCATTGATAAGTGTAAGACGGCTGTGATAACAAGCTTCGACATTTGCAAAACAAGCATTGGTCACTGCAATAGCAGGCACTAGCAAGTGCAGAACCTGACAGTAATTGCATTGGTCGACCAGGTTAGCCATGTCGAACTCACCGCACCGAAACGGAGATGGTGCAGTGGTGACTGCCCCTGTCACACCCATAGTCTCGCATCTGCGCCCCCCGGAACCACTGACCCTGGTGGCTGGTGAAAGCATGGGCCCTCGATGGCAGGAGTGGTTGGAGGACTTTAAGGACTACCTAGAAGGGTCGAAAGTCACAGGAGACAGAGACAAGCTAATTGCACTCCGCAATCTGGTTGGCAAAGAAATTGGAAAGGTGATCAAAGAATTACCGCCGATTGATAAAGGGACCTATGACAAAGTGCGAGATGCACTCAACAGAAAGTTTGTGCACAAAAGAAATGTGGACTACGAGAGGTATGTGTTTCATCAAGCACGTCAAGACAAAGATGAAATGATGAGCTACTTCATATCACGACTACGCCGACTGTCGCAGTATTGCAATTTTGACTCGTTTTCAACGGAGGATGCCATCCGACTGAGAGTCATTGAAGGCTGTCATTCAGAGACGCTTCGAAGGAGATTGCAAAGGAAAAGCCATCATCTCGACAACATAGAGGAAATGACGAGAGTGTACGACCAGGCAGAAGAGCATACCAAAAACATGGAGACAGAGCGTGGTGAGAAAAAGGAGCAAGCATATTGGACTCAAAACACCAACACACAGAGAAGATCAGTTGACAATCAGAGAAGGTCTCGTCCAGCGTCCAGACACACACACAGAAGTCATTGACGCTATGAATCAAGAAGGAGAGACAAGAAATCGAGCTATGCCAAGAAGCCAGAACGTCCACGGAAATGCTACCGATGTGGGTATGACTTCCCACACACAGACACCTGCCCAGCAATGGGCCAACAGTGCAGGAAATGTGGACGCAAGAACCATTTTGAAGTCACGTGCGGAGTATACAGCAAGGAGAGAAGGTGTGAGACAAACAGATCTCGCCCAGAGGATAAGCGACATCATGCAAAAGCTGTCCAAGACAGAGCACTGTTGTCGTCTGGCTCGTCACATTCCAGCAGGGAGTCTCACAGATCTCAATGGATCCGAAGGTCACCGTCGAGGAAATCGAGGTTGACCTCTCAGGAGACAACATTCACGGATGAATACATATGCATGGTGGCCGACCCGGACCAGCGGAAGAAGTATCCTCCGTTAGATATCAAAGTGGGGACTCATGCCACCAAATTTGTGCTCGACAGTGGGGCATCACTGAATTACATGCCCGTGACCGAATATAACAAGATGAAACCAACGCCTGTCCTGAGTCCAGCACATGTCAGGGTGTTTACCTGGATGGCGAAGAAACCACTTCCCTGCCTGGGCAAGTTTGCAACGACGCTCAAGCATGAATCCACAGCAGTACCGGCGTACATTCACGTCATTGAGGGACCGGAGGCTGATTGTCTTCTCAGTCTGCCCACAGCAGAGCAACTCAGATTGGTTGAAATCCTGTACCGGGTCCATGACAATCCGGACATTGTCCGCAAGTTTCCCAAGCTATTCAGCGGACTCGGCAAGATGAACAAGTGTCTGATTCGCCTACACATCAACGACCAAGTGCGCCCGATTGTTCAGCATCCAAGGCGGGTGCCCTTCCACCTTCAGCAGGCAGTAGAGGACGAAATACAAGAATTACTTCAAGCGGACATTATTGAAAAAACGGATGGGCCCACCCCATGGGTGTCACCGGTCGTAATTGTTCCAAAAAAGGGTACCCCAGAGAAAGTACGGCTGTGTGTGGACATGAGGCTTCCCAACACGGCCATAGAACGTGAGCGTCACCCAGGGCCTCACCTGAGTGATATGATATCGGCATTGAATGGAGCCAGGGTATTCTCAAAACTTGATCTCAACAAGGGATATCATCAGCTGGAGTTGCACGAAAAGTCAAGGTACATTACAACGTTTGTCACTCATCTGGGTTTGTTTCGTTACAAACGGCTGAGTTTCGGTATCTCCTCTGCCGCCGAAATATTCCAAGAGGTCATACGCCAAACCATCAGGCATATCCCGAATTCCCTGAACTATAGAGATGACATTTTGGCCTATGGATCAAACACACAAGAACATGACAAAGCCTTGGATCGAGTGTGCCATGCTCTCCTTGAAGCTAATTTAACTCTCAATAAGGACAAATGTGAGTTCCATCAGTCCACCCTCAAGTTCTTCGGTCATGTGTTCTCTGGGGCTGGAATGAAACCCGACCCTGAGAAAGTAACAGCGCTCAGCACCACCAAGAGCCCTCAAGATGTGAGTGACATAAGATCATTTCTTGGCTTGGCAAGCTATTGCTCCAAGTACATCTAGGACTATGCCACGATCAGTCATCCACTTCGTGCCCTCACCAAGCAAGGACAACCATTTGTGTGGAGCCCTCAGTGTGAGCGGGCTTTACAGGAGATCAAGCAGGCGGTGGAATCGGCGAACAATTTGGCCTATTTCAACACCAAAAGGAAGACGGAGATCACGGTGGATGCCAGTCCAGTGGGGTTGGGTGCCATCCTGGCTCAGTATGATAGTGACACTGATCGGCGTCACATTGTGGCATACGCCAGTCGCAGCCTATCCGACACTGAGAAGGCTTATTCTCAGCCCGAGAAAGAGAGCCTAGCGGTCGTGTGGGCATGTGAACATTTCCACGTGTTCATCTTTGGCAAGCATTTCACCATTATTACGGATCACCAGGCTCTTGTCACCATCTTCGGGAATCCCAAAGCCAAGATGCCGCCCCGCATTGAAAGGTGGGGTCTACGTCTGCAGGAATACACGTTCACCATCATTCACAAACCTGGCAAGGGCGAGAATCCGGCGGACTACATGTCCAGACAACCTCAAGCATCTCACGTCTCACACCCGTCGATAGCTGAAGAGTACATACACTTTGTTGTAGGTGTAGCCCGGCCACCGGCAGTCCCCTTGGAAGCGATCACGGAAGCTACTGCGCAAGACAACATCCTTCAGAAGGTAGTGCGCCGACTGCGCACACATCGCTGGCGACATGATAGTGAGGACGAAGTAAGTGATTCACAGACCCGTCTGGAAATGCAAGCTTTGTCATGTCAGTGACGAGTTGTCAGCGACTATAACACACAACTGGGAGGTTTTTGGGTGTTCATGAATTTCTAGGCGCACAACCTGAGTGGCCGCAAGGTGATGGCGACAGTAAGTGGTCAGTATAGGCAATGAGGCGAACGGTAACCCTCACAACCGCTCTAGGATGGACCCAAGGGATCCACACAAATAACAACAGACAGCAAAGCCCCTGCACTATACAATTACAGTTAATTCTTGATAATATTGGTATCAGTAGAAGTAGTAAAAGCAATTGAGCACACCAATATGAAATGTCAGACTTCGAGAATAAATAAACATAAGTTGACATATATCAGTACAGAAACGTTCTTTTCTTGGTGTAGTATTTCTGTTTATTGTTCCTTTGCATAGGCCAACACGTGTTTCATCGCAGGGAACAGACTGTGAATCTTCAGGGCTGAATAGAAACACAGAAAGTACATTTGCGAACATGTTCCATTCATGAACATATTGTGATAGTGACTTAGTTGTGAAAACCAGGGTGCATAAAGCATGCCATTGAGTGACTCAGTGTCAATGTGACTCGAGATCACTAACTGAGTGACATTAGTGCATTAAAAAAAGTTTTATGGGGTTGGATGAAAAGCTTACAGAAAGTGGACACTGACCGGAAGTAAAGTGAAGTGACAAAGTGAAGAAAGTGTTGTGTGTCTGAAAGGGCGGTATCCCAAGGGCCTGGTGCAATGTATATATAAATAACTGAAGAAATATAACAATTGTAATTACAATCCTTTAGGCGTCTAACATAGTGCACATGTTTAAAACTGTTTCTTTTCTTTACTCTGGGTGTAGTCAAACATTCAGTGCACTCATTAATATATACGCTATTAGCCTGGTTTGGAGAAGATAAGGATTGTGGGCGGATGTAAAGCGAAAATTATTTTAAGGATTATAAGTAATTTGCTCGGATGTGTATCACTCCGTTCATACTGTGCCGGATAAGTGGAAAGAGGAATACCGGTCAGTAAGTAGACTCTGTTGATCAGTCTGCAAGGGGAAGTCGGTTATTCAAACGAAACAAGAAAAAGGAGGACAAGGGAGAAGGGAGAAGTCTTACAAATTTTGGAATTAAAATTGAATGAAGATGCAGGGTATACAAAGCACATGCTCTGGAAATTTTAAATGGAAGAGAAAGGTCTGTCCCTTATTTGAGTAGACCCCTAAAAACATTATTACATAGAGGTGTCGGTTAAACATGTGATCGTGAAGATAAGACAACTTACCCTCACAAGTGATAGGCAAAAATGCAATAAATGAGAGCGCCCGGTAGGGGCATTTCCTGGAATCCTGTATCCGGAATTCCAAGGAGTATGAGTTCGAAGTTTGCGGGATTTTGATGAACCTATAAGGCGTATATTAATATAGACATCGTATTTTTAGTTAATTTTATTTTATTTCATGGTAGGGACACATAAAGAAAAGGGAAGCCATAATGGGAAAGGCGACCTACCTAGATTGTTAGGTATTCAAGTAGTCACCGGGAGGAGAAACAAATGTTGGTACCAATTTACCGGCGGGTACACCTAAATCGGTAAAGACGAAAGGAAAACAGGGAAAAAGTAAGTGGGAGGTATTCAGTTGGACCAAGACAGATAGCGTCTGGTGTTCTCCTCCAAAACAACACCCGGGAGCTCGCTTACCTAGCTGGTACCGGTCTCCCTCTTTTACTACTTCTACTGATACCAATATTATCAAGAATTAACTGTAATTGTATAGTGCAGGGGCTTTGCTGTCTGTTACGAGTTGTCAGCGACCTCAGAGGGGCTCCTGCTGAGGGACCATCAGATTGTCATCCTGAGGCAGCTACGTCAAGGAGTGGTCAACCTTGCCCACGAAGGCCATCGGGGAGTAGTTGCCACAAAGAGAGCTCTAAGGGAGCAAGTCTGGTTCCCGCAACTCGATCAAATGGTAGAGCTCACCCTGAAGGACTGGACCCAGTGTCAACTGGTGAAGCCTGGAGAACCCCCGGCTCCTCTTAAAATGACTAAATTGCCCAGTGGGGTATGGCAGGAACTTGCCATGGACTTCTATGGACCCCTCCAGTCAGGCAAGTATGTGGTGGCTATCATGGATGAATACTCGAGATTCCCAATAGCTCAGTTTGTGTCTTCCACCAACGCCTCCAGCACCATCGCTGTATTAGATGAGGTCTTCGCCGCGTGGGGTGTTCCCAAGGAACTAAAGACAGACAATGGTCCCCCCTTCAACGGTCATGAATTCAGTGAATTTGCAAGGCATTTAAACTTTCGACATCGGAAGATCACACCGCTGTGGCCCCATGCCAATGGCACCGTTGAGCGGTTCATGGCCACTTGAAAAAGACTTTTCAACAAGCCACATTGGAAAAGAAGGACTTACAAGTAGCTCTCAATGAGGTGCTAAGAGCCTATCGGACTACCCCACACGCGACCACCGGAAAGTGTCCTGCCACCCTCATGCTGGGGCGACCCATCCGGACAAGAATCCCGACGTGGGAAGGGGCTCTGACACCGGTGTCCCCAACACGCACTCATCGAGAAACAATGATGGCTGATCAAGCGGGGAAAAACAGGATGAAAACATATGCAGACAATAGACGGAGAGCCAAGTCTCCCTCCCTTCGGACAGGAGACTGTGTAGTGGTCAAACAAGAGCAGGCCAAGAAGACGGATTGTCGGTTCAAAGAAGAGCCATTGATTGTCACTCAGCAAAAAGGCACCATGATCACCGCCGAGTCGGAACAAAGACGGATCACTCGAAACGTGTCTCATTTTCAGAAATGTACCCCAGGTCTGAAAGAAACGCTTGATGGGGATTCAGTACAACGAGATGCAGATGGACTGAGTCAACCGAGTCCAACCCTGAGACCTGACAGGCAAATGGAAGATGCGCCTGCAGAGGTTGGAATGTACCTCCGACCTAGAAGAGACATACACAAACCAAAGAGGCTGATTGAAGAACTATGATCGGACTGGTTAATTTCTTTTGTTAACAAAGGGGGAGATGTAAGGATGTGCACAGTCTAGTAGTTGGGATGGGAGGAGTCACGGGGTTGGAGGAAGAGGAGGGGCAGAGACAGGAAAGGGGCAGTTAAGAGTAGGGACAGGGAACTGGTAAGAAGCAAGAAATAAATCTCCTGAACACACACCATTGTTGTGTCTTCAGATCAATAACGACAAACACTAGAGTCCACAGGAGCAGCAGAGGACGTTCAGTGGTTGCGTGGGAAAGGGCTTATCGTTAGTCTCTGCAGAGTTGTTGAGGTCCACTTAACGATGAAACCTAAAATCTAGCACTCCACCCCACATATGGAGTAGGAGCATGTCAGCCTCACAGAAGTCAGGTGGACAGCCGATTACCCCCTACAGATCCGGGGGACCCGGGACATCGTCCGCAGCAGCGCAGACATCTATGCGTATTCCATTGCGAAGCGCCAGGTCACGGGGTGGACAGCTGTGGTGGCGAACTCTCACGCTCCCCTTCCAGGGATTTGATGTGTGCTATGATGTCTTGTTTAGCCTGCGAGGAGGACCTCTCATCCAGCGGGGGGGGGGGGAGCAACAGCGGCGGTGCACAGTAGTCCAAGCCGGCCGTGCCGGGAGTCTCTCCTGGTGCTGCAGGCGAGTAGGGCTATGTGTGGGCGATTCCAGCAATTTATGCAGTTGTGCCGCTTCCTGAAAGGAGCGTGCCGCTTCCTGAAAGGAGCGTACTACTCTGCGTTTATCCTCCCAGAGAAAGATGAGGGCGAATCGATGGCCCCATTGGTAGGGGATGCTGAGGGCCCGCAGTCTCTCCGTCACCGGTCGGAAAGCCCTCCTTCTGCGCAGGGTGTTGGGCGCCAAGTCTTGAAAGATTTGGATTTTGTGGCCATCGTAGCTGAGATCCGGTTTGTCTCTCCCCGCCTTCAAGATAGCCTCCTTCTCAGTGAAGAAGTGTACACGCGTCAGAATGTCCGGGAGGAGGCCCGGCCTTCCCGCGGGCCCGGACACCCGATGAGGGTATGTATTTTTTAACCTCTTAAGGTATATACTTGTTGAAATTATAATTATGAATGCTAGGACTGAATCACCGCTGCTCAAGTACATTCACAAATAATTTTAAATAGGTGACAGAATATTTCAGAACGAACGAGCTCCTGAACATGTTGTTTTACAATTAATAACAGTTCAACGCTGTGTCAGTCTTGCAACTCGATTATGCTTGGAATATAAAATAGATTCAATAAGGATCGGTTTGACATTTAGAAACTGTGTAGTGATATCCTAGGCAAAACAGTGTTAACAGGAAGCACTCTGTTTGACCTCACTTTCCCATCGACACAAACACAAGATATTCCATCGGAGCACAGGAGTAATGCAAAGATACGGCAGGCAGACAGCAATTATTCACAGATTGCGTTTCTCCCATTGTATTCACTGACAATATGCTCTTGTAATCCTACAATTTCTCTCCCTGGAGTTCCGGTAACCATGGAAACACATAACAAAATGGCCGCTCACATTGCGTGCCATTGCGAAGTGACGCACTAAGAGTCCTTCTCGGGTCAGAGGTTGAAAGCCTCTGACGCTGTCTGCTGCTGTCGCAGCACAGTGAACGCGCTGAATCTCCACTAAGACAGCTGGATATTCTACGACGTCATCAGTGAAGAGATGACTGCATCGCAGAAAGGTCTCTCAGCAGGCAAACGGTAAGAGAGGATACGCGCACACAAGTACAGACACACAATCCGCTTACTCACGGTCAAATAGGATGATATCAAGAATATTGTGAATAAGTTAGTTCTTGGATATCAAGAATATTGTGAATAAGTTCGTTCTTGTTGCCGATTTTTCCTCAAAACAGCTGGGCTAATTGTGGTGAGGTACTTCTCTCTGGTAGCAGTTCACTTTAATTTTCTGCGAACGTTTCTTTGAGTTTGATTCTTTCGTGGCAGGAGCTTACTTAGTGACAAAAATCACTTCTTCTAGGCATTGGCTGACAGATTTCATAGTTCATTGCCGCATTACTTTCAAACGCAGGAGTTAAGAAACAGGTAGAACGTCTGGACTCAAGATAGACAGTTGTTGATGTACTTTCTACAGTTTCAGCTTGTTAGTTGTTTTTACAGCAGCTAGTTTCTCACTATAATAGGTTACTTTTTTTAAAGACCTCCTCACCGACCAATCAGGAACCAAAGGGAAAGGTCACGATAGGCAGAAAAAGGAAGAAGACACATTGGAAGGCGCGTCAGCAAGGCCGATTCCAGAAGAAGATTGCCGAATCATCGAGGACTCGCCGAGGAGCAACGGGGACACCACAGCAGCAGAGGCTTAAGATATTCCGAGGGTGGAGAAGGACGACAGAGCGGGAGAACTGGAAGAGGACAGACCAGAGACGTGGTCTGAAGACTGTTGGATCTCTCAGGAGAGTTGTGGCTCCTAGCGGTACATGTCGGGGAAAGGGGCTTAGGGAGGGGGTGGGAGTGTACTACGGGTGGCGGGTTGTAGGTGGGTAGAACGGGTGGCCTGAAGAAGTTTTATGCACCTTTGTCTGCCTTGTTACCTGTGCACTGCGCTTAATACCCCGCAACCGTAACCTCCGGAGTATCCTCACGCCGTCCCTCTATCCCCTCAAAACGCCCTGCATTTTTGGTTCCTTTTCTACCCCACACGTGGTTTGGTGACGGTACCCTTTTGAATATAGACTTAGGTTCTGACCGCTACTTTCTCTTTATTTTGAGTTGCTCCAGGACCCTGAAAACCATAAGAAACCCGTATTAGGTTTCTTGACCACGGAGAAGACAGACCAACGAAGGTGCCTTCCAGACCCAGAGGAAGTCGCTACCTCTTTCCTGGAACCAACCCGCTGTTTTGGACACACAAGACTGTCCTTTTTTCGCCCCAATACTTTGCCTTTAACCTAAATAAACCTCTCACTATTGAACAGATACGGACTCCTCGCTTCTGCTTCAGACCATCCCTCCGACATACCCCTAGGGTGTCTTTGATGGCCTTGTTGTCTGAGTATTTTAGAGGTGAGAGCTGTTTATGGATGTTCCTGAACTATAAGAATGCAAAAAGGTGGGATAATCGCATGTATATATTTCATTACGTGGGATAGACGGATGTATGACGGTACCACGCGTACTTGTACAACGCGTACCGTTACAACGCTACTTTTACCACGCAAGTCGTTACAACGACTTGCGTGGAGGGGCACTGGATAGTAAATTATTTCATTTACTATTCCAACTCCAGTCCCCGTGGACTCTAGGGAAAGGAGTTGGATAGTAAATTAAAGTATTTACTATCCTGGAGCGCCCCCCAGCGCATTTCGTTGTAACGACCTGCGTGGTAAAAGTATCGTTGTAACGGTACCGCGTTGTAAAATATGCGTGGTAACCGTTGCATACCGGGATAGACTGATTTGTAGTAATCACTATATGTATCTATCACATAGATTCATCAATGCAACATTCTGCAAATTTCAAATTGCGATAATTACCGAATCGCAATTTAGAATTCGCAGAATGGCATTCATGAAGAAATGCAATAAAAAAAAGCGAGTCGCAATTGTCCGCAATTGCCTATTTTGCCACAATTGCATAATAATCGCAGAATCGCCCGATTTCCATGTTGAAATTGCGATCTCGCAATTACCGAAATCGCAATTTGCGATCTCGCTAACTGCGAGATCGCAAAAACGGGAAGTCGCATTTCGAGCCCATTGATGACATCACAACCAGGAAGTAGGCTGTTCCCTCCCTCATTCAGATCACTGAGCTTGAAAGTGGAAGCAGTACTGGGAAGAGCTCCACTACAGTCAACTTGCAGCACCACAGCAGGACATTAACCACCATCAAAATGTCCCAGGAAGCAGCAGGGAGCAGTGCCCCAGGGAGGAAGTGGAAGATAAAGTTTTCGGAGCAAGAACTTGAGTTCCTCATTGAGGGGGTCTGTAAGGACCATGCACGCCTGTTTGGCAAGGACTCCCGGAGGGTGCCAGAGGCTGACAAGCTCCGCATCTGGCTGCGCATCCGCGCCAAAGTCAATTCTGTCGGGGTGACCCAGCGGTCAATAGACGATTTAAAAAAGAGGTGGTATGACCTCAGGGGGCGTGCCAAAGAGAGAATCGCAGAGAGGCTTGGGGAGCGACTTGCCACCGGTGGAGGGGACCCCACTGCCACACCCAACCCTCCATTGGAGGACCTTGTGGAGGACACCCTGACTCCAGAAGCCTGCGTGGGGGTTACCGATCTTGACTCGTCCCGACCCACCCAACAATCCCAAGGTAAGTGCCATGCGACTGCGACCCCGTCCCCTAACAATGCCCATGACTCCTGAGCTAGCAATATGGCAACCCCAGTAATGCAGGCCATGCACACCTGAAATGCCCTAATGCATTGTGGTAGTTGTAGTGTAATCGAAATTCCCAGATAGCCCAACACAGCCAGACCTGTCAATTCAAAGTAATTCCAAAAGCCAGTCAGGGAAAGCAAGCCTGCATGCATGTAGCAACATCTCATGTGCAAGATACATATCATTAATCATGCACCCATTTACATCACAGGTGCTGCAGAACAATCCAGCACCAACAGTGAGGCCCTACATATTGAGGAGTACCCGGAGAACACAGAGGGTGAGGGCCAACCTGAACCACAACCAGGACCATCACAGCCACCTGCAGCTGTACCACCACCACCCCCCCATGTGGACAGGGCAACCCCTGCAGCCACAGGTGCCCAGCAACCACCCCAACTGATACCCACGGCAGTGGTACAGGCCACACCACCAGCAGCCAGGAGGCAGACAAGGCGCACAGCCGCAGTAAGATCGCAGTCTAGCGGACTGAGGCGCCAGCAGCGTGACGCCTCAACACGCGCGGGCAGGGCTGTCCATGTACGGGATCCTGGCCTGGCCATTGAACGCCGCATGCTCGCGGTACATCAGACACAGGCGCGTCACCTGGCAGCCATTCATCTGCAGCTGCAGAATACCGCGCAAAATGTTGGAAAGATGACCGCAGTTGTTCGAGAGAATAGCCAAATCCTGGTATCCCAGCAGGATATCACCCGCCGCCGCCACCGCCAGCTGCTGACCCGCCTGTCAGACTACACCAGGTCAAATTACATCATTGGCAATGTAACCTCACAACTTTCCCTTGCAATGCAGGTTCAAATGGTCCAGTGTTGCCAGGACGTTGCCAGGGCACTGGAACAGGTGACAGCAGCAGTGCATTGTCTACAGTCGACTGCCCATGGTGAACCAGGGGGGTGATGATGCCAGCGAGGGCACGTCAAGCCACAGCAGCATGTCCTTGCCGCCGGTGACTGTACGCCGCCGCAGCAGCAGGCCCACTGCAGCATCACGGGCCAACACTGTCATTGAGGACTCTGAGAGGTGACTCGGTGCGTCTGGACGGAGGCGCCAGTGACACCTTGAACTCTGTCTGCAGGGCCATGCTGGATCTATAAGCAAGCCCTGTACCCCTGCATGGGGACGCATGACGCAATACTGTCCTCGTGTGAAATCATGGACAACAAAGGCCACATTATTGTGATTAAACAATAAAAATGTATGGTCTCACGTAAATCCAACTCATGTCATTATTACATTTGTCATGCATGAGTGCAGTGTTGTGTGAGGGGAATGGGTGCACTAGAAACAGTTAATAGTGATGTGGTTGCGGCGCCTGTGTCCTTCTGCAGGATTGTCCCCGCGTGCATGACGCACATGTGCAGGTGGGCGGTTGTCCCCTTCCGACTCACTGCCAGAGATCTCGACAGGTATTCTGCGCTTGGTAGCAATGTTGTGGAGTATTGCACACACGGCCACGATGCGGCAGCAGACCTCAGGCTCGTATTTGATGGCCCCACCAGTCTTGTAAAGTATGCGGAATCGGCTCTTCAAAAGGCCAAATGTCCTCTCAATGCAATTTCTTGTGCGTATGTGTGCAGCATTTTATCGCCCTTGCTGTGGTGTTGCAGGGTTGAGGTATGGGGTGAGGAGGTACTCACGGAGACCGTAGGCGCTGTCACCTGAATGAAAGAAGCACAGGGTGAGTGCCTGTTCTGCGCAGCTACATGATCACAGTGTACTCTTTGGGGGCATGTGTACCTACCTAGTAGGTGTCCTTCACCAAAGTCTCCCTTGGCCAGTCGTGTGTGCATGCCGCTATGCCGGAATATGAAGGAGTCATGTGTGCTCCCCGGGTATTGTGCCACTATGTCCGTGATGATAGTCTTAGCGTTGCACACCATCTGGATATTGAGGGAGTGGTAGGACTTGCGGTTGTGGTACATGTATTCCGTTTGTGCTGGTGGGCAGATGTGGATGTGGGTACAGTCAATGCATCCTATTACATGTGGGAATTGCGCAATGTTGTAGAATTGAAGCTTGGTCTCATTCAAGTCCTGTTGGGTGGTCGGGAATGAGATGTAGTGGTGTAGTCGGGTCAGCATTGCCTCCATGAAACTCCTTAGGCAGCGAGACATGGTGCTCTGGGATATCCCCCCTGCAACAGCAACTATCCCCTGGAAGCTTCTGGAGGCCAGTAGGTGCAGGCTGCACAAGACCTGGACATGGGTGGGCACGGCATTGGTCCTCCTTGTTGGGTGCTGCATCAGGGGGTCTAGGTCCCGGATCAGCTTGATGATCATTGCCCCATTCAGGCAGTACTTAGAGTAAATTTGCTCCGCAGTTTGGCCCAGAAGGGTGATCCGCTGGCGAAATATTCGCTCCTGGATCCTGCGTCTGTTCCGTGCTGCAGCCTGGAGCCTTTGCCGCCTGACCACCATGTAGAGTCCTGGCATTGTGAGAGTCCTCATGCTCCTACCGTGTTTCCTTAAGTGTGTTTGATCAGGACAGCACCTGTGGCTAGTTAGCATTTTTTTAGATTTTTTTCCTTCCTTCATGGTTACCACCTGGTTTTGGTTCTCCTTATATTGCGCGTCGCAAATAGCGATTTTCAGCTTTTTTTGCAAATAGCGAGTTTTCATGAATTGCGTTTGCGAATATTTAGTGCTGTTGCATTATAATTCGCAGAATCCATGGATTCTCACTATTTCCGATTCGCTATCGGGGTTCCTCCTAGATTCTGCGATTTATTTTGCGAAATCGCTGTTTTATTTTTGCGAAAACGCAATTTCTGTGTTTTTCACATCATGAATTGCTTTTCTGTTAATTTCGATCGCAATAGCTAATTCGCAGCTATTGCGATCACAATTTTGCTTGATGAATCTGGCTGAAAGTGACACACCTAAAACATTGAAAACTCACCAAAAAAATGTAAACTTGGAAGCTATGATGAGGTCTATCCGCAAACATCTTTACTAACTTCAGACGTCTGAAAGGTCTTAAAAAGAGTGAATTTGGTAACTCTGCCTTAGAGGCAAGGGAAGGGAGGCCATTGATCCCTACCATTGACAGTGGTGAGAGAGGTGTCAAGAAAGAAAGAGCACCAAGTGAAAAGAAAGGATCTTATATATGAGTAAGCTAGTTGTGATGTTCACTTTTCCATATTTAAGAGGAATTTGTTGTAAATTTTCTTTAGGAAAGACAGAGCAACAGATCATTTCCCCTTCACTCGACATGCAGTAGAAAAAGCGCTTAGATGGCTCTTTTCCCGGATACATGAGATGGATCGGCAGTCCAGAATACACACGTTATTGCTGTTTCAACATTTTCTAAGTAAGATTCCTAGCCTGACAAAGAACAATAATACTAGTATGTGAATGTAAAAAAAATTCAGTTCTGTAGAACCATATTGGCCCTTCCTTTGTAAGGTGCCCTTGCTATGCCAGCCTTCGATGAACTAGAAAGGAAAAAACACAAGCTTCATAATTCTACTACTAAAGAGCACATTTAGAGATCAGCTGCAGAAAGCAAGCACCGTGTTTTACAAGCAGTTTCTTATTGCAGATATCTGGAAGAACACATTCGTTTTGAAGCAGCGTCGATTTTTCAACAATGGATGCACGTGTATACATGTGCTTTGGAAGAGTCTTCATCAACCCTGTTCTGCCTTTTGCGGTCCAAAAGAAAAATGCCTCCCGTGGGTCCAGGCAGGGTGGAGCAGGTACGGTCCTAGGCCAAGGAGGCCTATACGATGAAAAAACAGATGTTCACTTTAACCCTAATGCAGGGCTGGTAAGTAACCTACAGCCCAGCATAACTCCTGGGGTCTTGGGGAAAGGGGGCAATCCAGTCTGGATTAGAAGAACACACTCGGCCCTACTTCTCAAGCCCTCTGAGGGGTTTCCTTGTGTCTCTTCTGCGCAATTTAGCAATGAGAACAATGGTTCTGGAACACAAACAAAAATTCTGAGACCACTATTTTCTTTTTTGGAAATTACAATGGATTGCAATGAAAATAAGCAGAGTAAACATGAATTGAACTCAATGTCGTCATAAACAGTAAAGAATATTACAAATACTCACTCTTTTAAGATCATCCAGTGTGTGTATTTCTGGGGAAAGTCCACCATGGACACAAAGGAATTGTTGATTTAAAAGTGCAGCAAGGGGGAGGCAATCAAAAGCTTCCATGCACGCTTCATAGACTTTCTCAGAATATTTGATTTTACCTACAGAGATTTACAGCACACATTAAGGAAAATCAATAACAAATAATACAAAACAAATAATAAAATGGCATACTAATCAGAATTATACGATTAAACAAGAACTATTAGAATTTGAAGACAACTCAACAAAAGCAAGCTCAACAAAGACCCACACCATGAATTATCTGAGCTCTACATTATCTAAAATATGGCTACCACGTTTTTCTCTTCTCAGACTGCCATCGGTTGGGATTTCAAAGGAAAGGTGGGAATTAAACAGGAAAATGGTACTTACCTGCGACCAAATATTTGGGCTTGTCATGCTGTGCATTCACCATGCTCTGCATTATTCTTTAATCTAGTGTTGGATTAAAATCATTATAATTGTTACTTTAAGGTTTAGGTTTGTACTCGTGTAGGTCTTGTGAACACATGGATGAAATCCCCAATGTAATAGCATACAAAATATGTTTTTCTCCTTTGGAATAGGTATGTCTGCTTGTACCTGTGAAGTAGATGATGTTTAGTAAAGCAAATTATCAAGACTTTTATTTTACATCTACAGGGGAAGTGGATAGCCTGTGGGAATCTACATTACAAGCTGCAAACAGTATGGTGTTATTGTAGGTTATACTTTGTGTACAGATTTAAAACAATGCACTGGCCCCTTAAGGCTGAGATGGACAGAAAGTAGAGGTACTTAAATAATGTTTTAAACATAGTTTGGCCCCCCGGAGCCTCCTTTTTCCCCTAAATGATAACACAGTGATATTCAATAAATGTATCTGTGGATGTACATGTTGCTGCTTTGCAAGTGTCCATGAGTGGGGTATTGTGAAAGAAGCCCATGCTACTTTGCATGTTAAATGACCTTTGGAACGTCCAGGAGATGTCTGTGTGCACATGGATATACACCAAAATACACAGCACTAAGCAGCAACCGATGCCCTCATCAGTGGGTTCCAGACCATCATGCTAATGAATATTAATAATACAAGTCGCAAATTATAACAATCACAGGGATGCTTGTTCTCAAGGGTCAGCAGACCATGTGATTACATTTCAAAATTAAAAACTTTAAAAAACAAATTTTAGTGACAGATGGCAGTGGTCCAGTAGACCATTCTCGTTCCCCCCTTGAAGGTTCCACCCTAAATCACAAAGGGGAAGGAGGCCAAAGGGGACCCCAACTTAACAGTCATTATCATATCAATGATTTGTGATGAGAATTCCAGTTGCAAATCATCAATGCAAAAGGTGCTGAATTGCAATTTGGAAGGACACTAACAAGACGTCCCTTCCAGATTACAATCGGGTATCAATATCTAAACTTATTTTAAGTCAGTAAGTTGACATATTCATTTAAATCCATTAATATTTGTACTATTGATGTGTGGTGGTGCAATCCACAGTGGATGGAATCTTTGTTTCTGATCAAAAGTGATCGCCTTTTGGGGACAACAGGGGCAGTGGAAGTGCACACCACGAGAGCTAGAAGCTAATTATTCTTGATATAATTTGGATGGGCGGGCATTTGGTTATTTGAGAGGTGCGTCACACACAACTTTTTTGTGTGTAGTGTTGAGATGTTCCAATTTTGGGTTGGTTTGTATATGTATCAACCAGTTGCACTCTCTTGCCCCCAGTAACACTAAAATTCAATTGGAAATGGCAAAATTTAAGGACAGAAGGGAAGAATTTGCGTCCAATCTATTCTCTAATTCTAAGATTGCAGGTAGTAAACCTAATGTGATAGGTCTAGTAGGAGGTTTAAAAGCCCAATTTCAGAAATTAGAAAGACTAAAGAAACAGGAACTGGCAAGGTGGTGGGACGCCATCACCTTGCAGCAGTATTTGGATAACAACCGGGTGCCTCGAGGCTTACGAATTCTAATTTTCCCCACCTTTGAGGACCTGGACGAAACTCTATTGAAGGAATAGGAAGATAATCTTTCTCATTCATCGATCATAATGATGAAAATTCTGATCGAAAATGCCGAGAAGAAGGCTGCCGTATTATTAGAAGAAATTGACAAACTTCAGAAAGAAATAGAAAACAGCCCACTCACAGAGGTAGTGAAGAAAAACTATATGGTCTTGGAAAAAGTGATGGAAGAGTACCAAATATATCAAAGGGGCAAAAAAAACCAAAAAATCCAGAGAGATGAGGCTGACTACCGTGAGGGTAGAATCTATAAATTTTCAAAAAGATTTGATAATGTTATAACAGGAGATAAAAGAGTCAGAGAGGAAACATCAGAGTCAGGTTCAACTAGTGTGAGCCCATTTGCCTCCACAGAAAGCCTACAATCAGAGGGAGACAATACTAGTGTGATCATGCCAAAGGAGAAAAGTTCTTTTTTTAGTAGAAATGGAGAGACTACGTCTAAACAACAGACAGTCCAAACAAAACACAGGACAAGGCAGGGGGCAAAAGTTGGGCCAAGAAACAACAAAAAAGAGGTTCCAAAACTGTCAGTAGACTTGAGATCATTGAAGAAAAAGTAAATGATATCTTGGTATCGAATTTGGGTACAGTTAGGACCAACATAATGTCTCTAGATGCAAATGATTTGGCTATTATTAATCTTTCAGATTATTGTTTAAGTACTGATGAAAGTGCGGTCTTACAAAAAGGACTTGGTTTTCGCCCCTAACAAACGTGTAAAATCATTGATGTCATTGTGGATTTGTACAAATTTGTTTGTGTATTAAAATTAAAACTTTTTTTATTGCAACCCAAAAAGTGTTCAGTCCACTGCTTCACGGGGGTCTTCCTCTGGCTAGCTAGTTGGGGATGTTGACAATATACATTTGATTATGTCCCTAAATGATGATAATTATATCAATCTGGAGGATTTAAACGATGAACTGGGGTTTTCCCCCAAACAGGATATAGACAGTGGGCTAAGAATTAGATCGAAGATTGTGCCACAGTGTTCACATCCCAATATAGACTTGTTCAAAACAAATATAACAGCAGATCTACATAAGTTATTGAATGAAACTGTACACCGGGACATTGGCCCTTATAACTTAACCAAGGGGGAGCAAGCAGCTATACAAGGTTTATGTAGGAACGACAGTCTAGTAATCCGCGAAGCGGATAAAAGCGGCAATGTTGTTGTTATGAGAAAGCAGGACTATATGAGGGAAATTATGAGACAACTAGGAGACAGCTCATGTTATGAACATGTTGTCCACAACGCGATATTGGATTTAACTTTACATGTCAACACAAGATTGATAGATTGGAAGGAGAGAGGGCTATTGATGGATGAAGAGGTGAGGTATCTTCATGTCATCAAACCAGGTTATCCCTGTATTTATATCCTCCCCAAAGTTCATAAGGGGGGAGATTTCCCTCTGGGCCGCCCCATTATTGCTGGCATTGTTCCCCTACAGAACAGCTATCAGAATACTTGGACACGTTTCTACAGCCGTTGGTAAAAAATCTACCTGCATTTATACAAGACAACAAAGATGTCCTCAGTAAACTAGAGGACTTGATCTGGGCGGAGGGGTTACATTTTGTATAGTTTCATGTAACAAGTTTGTATACTTGTATCAAAAAAGAGTGGGGTTTAAGAGCCATGAGTCATTTTCTGAAAACAAGAGCAGCAGAATGGTTTGCTCATAATGAGATGATTATGGAAATGACTGACCTTATACTTTCCAAAAACTTTTTTTTTACATGAAAATCACTGGTACCATCAGTTGCAAGGGACTGCGATGGGAGCAAAATGTGTTCCCTCGTACGCCGGATTGTTTATGGGCTATTGGGAAAGGGAGCACGCATGGGGTAGATATGCCTCCCCCTGGATAGAGAACATCATTTTCTGGGGAGGTATATTGATGATATATTGGTAATATGGAATGGTACCATTGCCCATTTATTTCCATTTCCTCAACCAAAGTCCTTTTAATGTGACATTGACTATGATGCATTCAACTGAACAGATTGATTTCTTGGATGTGACCTTTTTTGTTAAGGATGACACAATCCAGAGCACACTGTTTCGGAAACCGACGGAGATTAACAGCACGCTGCATGCGACAAGTGCGCACCCGAAAAATACCATCTCAAATATTCCATATGGGGAGATGATAAGGTTGCGCCGTAATTGCAGTGAAGATACCTTGTTTAGTGAACATGTAAAAAAGACCAAGAAAAGATTTAAACAACGGGGCTACAAACAGAGTATTTTAGATGCTGCTGAGAATAAAATATTAATCCCTTGCATGCTTGTGACGGAACCGTTCCGTCACAAGCCTCCGGTGAGCTGTGCTTGTGACGAAACGGTTCCGCCACGGCCCGCTCGCCGCGCCAGCGCTGACGAATTAATGGGCGGGCGGGTTCGTGACGGAACTGTTCTGTCACAAGCACAGCTCACCCGCGAGCCGTGAAGGAGCGGTTCCGTCACAAGCACGGAAACGCCGCGCAGCCGCCCCACCCCCTTAGCGCTGCGGCGGAATAGCCGCCGCAGAGAAGGGGTTAAGTAAACGGAGGGAAACAACACTAGTGCAGAAACCTACTAGGGCCAAGCAAAAGAGTAGAATTGCTGTTGGTTTTGTGACAAGACACACACAGTCAAGGGGTGTACAAGATTTTAGCCAAACATTGGTCACTGTTACAAGACGTACTAGGCATCAAAGGAGAGATATCAGTAAAACCAAATGTCACTTACAAAAAAGGTAAGACTCTGAGAGAGATGCTTTGTCCGAGTTATGTGATGCCAAAAAAGAAAAATTCTATTACATGGTTACCGGGACCGGTCCATGGGTTCTTTACGTGCTCTGCCTGTAATATTTGTCAGTTTGGCAGACACAGGACAAAGGATTTCAGTTACAATGTTATGTTAAATGACTCTTGTAACGCGCACTGTCACCAAAGGTTTCCTGGCGCTCTTTATAACAGGATGGAAAATGAAGAGTTGACACTGACCAGATTAGCCTAGGGAGGGGAAGAGAAATGTCTTAAGCAGTTTTCTGAAAATAGAAAGGGAAGTGCTTGACTTGATGAAAAGAGGGAGGGAATTCCAAAGGCTAGGGGCCAGATGAGAGAAGCGGCGGCTGCCGTACTTCTTGGTTTTGACTTTGGGAGCAACAAGCATGTGAATGTGAGCAGAACGGAGGTTGCGTGACGGGCGATGTGAGGTAATTAAAGATTGCAAGAATGCAGGACTAGTGCAGTGCTGGGCTTTGTAAGTGAGGCAGGCTACCTTAAAGGCTGACCTTAGTCCCATCGGCAACCAATGAAGTCGATGCAGCAGGGGTTTTGCCGATTGCCATTTAGGGATTTTATAGATGAGCCGGGCCGCCTGGTTCTGAACCACCTGGAGACGATACAGCAGAGACTGAGGGAGGCCATGGTAGATGGAATTGGAAAAGTCCAAGCGGGAGAGAACCAAAGAGATGACAACCTGAGTTAGAGCAGGAGGTGGTAAAAGATGGCTAACTTTGCAGATCTTTCTCAGCTGATACATACAGGACGAGATGACAGTGCCCACTTGGGCTTTCAAGGAAAGCTCTGCATCAATGATCACGCCCAGACTTTTCACTGATTTGACCGACGGTGGAAGGGGGCCAAATTCTGTGGGCCAGAACTGTGGACCCCACTGAGCAGAACTGGAGCTGGGAAGGAGCAGCTCGGTTTTTCCTGGATTCAACTTTAATTGATTCTCATTCATCCAATGTAGGATGTGAATCCTACAATACGAAGAGGATTTATACTATTAGTCACATGATCACATGCAAAAGTACATATGTGACATATGTGTTGGGTTGTGCGTGTAACATCATTTATGTGGGCAGTACGATCCGCCCTTTGAAAACTCGCATACAGGAACATGTGAGAGCCATTCGAAACCAAGATATGAGATACCCTATGACGCTTCACATGAAGGAACATCATGAGGGAAGAACTGATATATGGTTCCATGGTATTGATCATACTCAATCCAACCCGGGGGGGGGGGGAATTGAGAATTGTCCCTTAGACACGGTGAAGCAGGTTGGATCAATAGACTGCAAAGTTCGAGTAAGAGCCACAACACAGATGATGAGTTACATTACTTTCTCTAATAAGATGGTGATGTTAACTCTTCATCTTTGGACATCAGGTTTGTGGATAGCCCAACAAGAAGTTAAATGAAGTTGGGTATTGTACTACCAAAACAAGTGTAGTAATATCTTAGGTATAGGCATCACTATGCACAAAATAGTTTGCCATCTTATTTGAATCAGGTATATAATGACATGTCAGCTTTTAATCTTTGGCGGTCGATCTTACACCACTGGAATTTTCCTGAGAAAGATACCTCTGAATATAGGACATTGAATATTGTAGCGTGACACTCAAGTTATTTTAATGATTGAACTATATATCAATAATGTTCAGGATGTGTAATGTGACAATGTTTCAGTGAAAAAGGAACAGGAAAAAACAGAATGGATCTGGATAGTGTTTTGGACACAAAGCAAACCATTATTAAGATTAGGTTATCATGCTATGCTGAATATATAGTCCATTTATGAAAGGGTGAAATACATGTTTTTATGAATATATCAGAGGTGAAGTAATGAGGAATAGTGTATAAGTTGAGGTAATGTTTCAATGGAGAGCAAATAATCTATATGGCCTTACTACTCTGTTATATGCATGTTATGTTCGATAAACGCATGAATTTTGATATATGTGTGACGAATATTGCACCGGTTGGAACAATTGGTAGCAAATGGGATATATTACAAACAATCTAATCCAATAATTTGAAAAAATGTACTAATGCTACATGTCAGACATAATGGGGGCTTGTTCTATAGATTACTCTAGTATCAACTTGCATAGGATACAGTATAGTAAATAAGAAATCAGTATCCATCCCCATAGGATACAATGTAGACAACACAAATTAGAGTCGTATGATTCCAAATTGCTCTAGAATATAAAACAATACAACGTGGAGCATATTATTAATATACGCCAAAGCAAAATATGACGGATATTTTCTTCTTCTTTTATCTTGTACAATCTAGTGGCTACTCCCGCAATACGCCAAATTCAAATGGCGAATGCTTTATTGGAATTGGGAATGGTTATGTTACGGGCATTCTACAGGGTGTAGTTTAGAGACCTCCCCTGGGGGATTGCGGCACGTGAGAACGGAGTGCACGTCGATTTAAGGAGCGTTGAGACTCGGGCGTTCTCCTTTAAACACTCGAGTAGATACTCTGTCGCTGCTGGAGAACGCCGTTATCCCGGTGAGTGTAGCTGTAGGCATAAGTGTTTTCTTTTTAGGTAGTCTATATTTGACAATAGAGGCACGCTTAGATGAAATGTGCATCGATTTTGAATAAATAGTTCAGAAAAAGGGAAGGACTTACATGGAATTTGGGTGAAGGTAAATACGGCCAAGGAACAGAGGGGACTGGGGTTTATGTTTAATACTTCATGCTTGGCATTTAGGGCCTCGAGCAAAAGCACGTTGGTTGTTGTTCAATTATATAGTATCACAACTAGTGTGCTTCCGATTTATACATTTTCTGGTATTATTAGACAATCACTGTTCGAATACATGCCATGTGCACTATTTTTAAGTAAGCATTCTGGGAAAGAAAGAACCACGTATACGCACTATGGGGTGGACTAATCACAGCCACGCATACGGAATAGGTGGGATTGTTGATTTCGGAAAAAAATATGTCCGGTAAGGCTTACAGGGCACTGTGTAAAGAATGGGGGTTGTTGCCTCAATTAGTATAACTTCGTAATTAGCGGGAGAAAGGTATGCAGGTTCTCTCTAGCGGGCATACAGCCGTGAGGGCATATTAGGGAGCGTGGTGACCTATCGATAATATTGCCACACATTGCCTTAGAAATACAAATAGGGGATTGGTGATTTTTTGTCCACATCCCTATTGGGTATAGATTGCTGTCGTCAAGATAGCTGTGTTAATGTAGACAGAATATATGGGTATGGAGACAAAACCCAGTGTTTCTTGTCATATAGGCCCATCAGCCGATAACACGCAAGGTACCAGACACAACGGACAAGATAGATGGCTGTGTTTATCGGACACAGAAATACGGTAAGATGCCATTTGAATACCTAAGGATACGCGTGGGACTGGCTATCCATGTAGGATTTGTTTTTTTTACTTGGGATGGCCAATAGAAGTTACGATTAAACCTGCCCTTTCCAGCGTGGGTAGCCTAGATGTTGCTATTTGCTCTCTTTTGTTAAGGCCAGGGATGAATCTTGATATGTATACAAATACTGAACAAAGGCTTCATGTTATGGCATGATGGATACTGTCGATAGGACATTTGATTGTCAAAAGATAATGTATTACCTAGGGGCTTTCACTGTGATAATACGCTAATTTTGGCCCAAATAGGGTATGCATGGGTCTGTAAAATGATGCTCACAGTAGCGTAATGCGAAAATACTGTACCCGTGTGATGTTCTGATAACATTAAGGAATATGGTCTATGCAATCAAGGCCAAATTATAAGAAAAAAATGTGAGGGGCTGATTTCAGGATATATGATTGGTAAAAAGTGATGATGGGGACAAGTATACAATGAGAATAAGTTTTGTATTTTACAAAAGGTTGAAATTAATTGTTGCACATATGGATGTCACCATATTGTAGTTCTATCCAGGAAATAGAGTGTTCTTGAGGATTGGATAATAGTGTTCAAAGTAATTTTCTTCTGTGTTTGTATAACAAATACTAGGATTGAATGTAAAAAATATTTGTACATTTTATTATATACATATTTTTTAAAAATGTTTTTACAGCCCTGACAAAGTTCTTTTTGAACGAAACTCGTTGGCTGCCTGATGAAATTGAATAAAGAAGACTAAAGCAATCTGATATTGGATGGACATTTTCCTTTAAATCCATTAATATGTGTACTATTGATGTGCGGTGGTGCAATCCACAGTGGGTGGAATCTTTGACTCCTAAAATGTGTTTAGTACATGCAAAAGTACTTTTTGGCAAGTGCAATCCCTCTCATTTAGTGAATCAGAAGGCTTTTTACATATACAAATCTTAGTACATCTGGCCCTTAGATATATGGACACAAAGGAAACATATAAAAGATTTGCTCTGCATAAAGCCTTAATTCTTTCCATGTAGTATGCAAGTGCTTGTTTGACATCTAGTGTACGGAGTACTACCTCAGCTCGAATGATTTGGAACTAATATTAGAAGTTCAATTGTTTTAGGTGAAAAGGTGACAGGCCTTTTAAAGGAATCATGCATGTGTGCGTAAGCTTACCTCGAGTTTGTGGACCTCAATTAAAGTTTCTTTCCTCATCAGCACCTGTGCAAGGAACTGAGTGCAATCAGAAACACAACTTTCCATGTTAATGCCTGTACTGAGCATGAATGTTTTAACTAAACAGAGGCACCATTAAGTCTGTCAAGACAACATTAAGGTACCAAGTGGGTATCCAGTGTACCCTTGGTGGGATGATTCTTTCATCTGTCCATGATGGTCTTATCCTGATGGCCCATATCCTGAGTAAGGTAAAAGACACGGTATTACCAGTCATACAGGATGTGATTAATCTTTCTATCAATAAGGGATAGGTGCCACCTGCGTGGAAACACACCATGGTGAAAGCCCTACAAGCAGTTGCAGTCGCCGGTATCTTTCATGGCACCCTCAGAATGTTGCGGGAAGTCCTTCCCCTACGCCCTGTAGGGGCAAGGAGAACTATGGTCCAGGCCTTGGTCCTCTCGCTCCTGGACTATGGAAACACATTGTATATAGGAGCACCCAAATCCACCTTGAGGAAGCTTCAGGTGGCACAGAACTGTGCCGCCTGTCTTCTGACGGGAGCCTCCATAACGCAGTCAGCCATGCACAGCTTAAAGTCCCTACATTGGCTGCCCATAGAGGAGAGGATTACATTCAAAGTCTTATGCGGCGCCCACAAGACCCTTAGGGGGTCAGGCCCTCGCATCAACCACCCACTTATTAAGGAGTATCAGCCAGGGAAACCCCTCCGCTCAGCGAATGTAAATCCAGCCATTATCCCCTAAATTCAGAAGATGCGCAGCGGGGGTCGGTCCTTCTCGTACAACACATCAAAAGTTTGCAACTCCCTTCCCCTGCATTTGCGCTTAGAGACTTCCCACCTCCTTTTTAGGAAGGGGCTTAAAACCTGGTTTTTCTAGAAGATTAACTGGTAACCGCCTCTCTTTGCCTGTTTGCAGCGAGCGCTGGGATGCCTTAGGGTAGCCATGCGCTCAAGAAATGCTAATTAATAATACTAATAATTGACAGGCATTTTTCAGAAATGGACAGTGCATTTTGTAGGCATGCTGCCACAGCCAATAAATGAAAAACATTAAAAGTAGAGGCTAGACCTGCTTCTGTAAGGGAATGAAGATCGCATTATGTGTAATAGGTGTGCAGTGATTAGATGTGCAGATGTTTGGTCACAATAATGTACAAATGAGTTATGCTTTCCACCATTGCACCCGAGTAGTTAGATGGCAGACTTCTCTAATAGTACTCAAACAAACACTCTGGTAAGCAAATTCTACCATTTTTGGAGCCAAAACGCTAGATTGAGTGACTGTGGGTTTTGATGGTAATTTGTCTGCATTGCATTGTCCACAAAGATTGCCATATTCAGAGTTTGTTGGCCGGTCACATAGCCATCTCCAGCAACTGGGATTACCACACTCTGGCGCCTATTGATGCAATGACTATCATTGCCATGAACTGGTTTCATTTTTCACACCACCATGGGAATCAGGGCAAGTGGCTTTTTTTATTTTGGGATTTTGAGAACAGATCATCTGTGTTTGGGTTTTCCCACCTTGGGGAATACAATGTTGAAAATTTGGGGATTTCACTCGTGTGTTTTGATTGTACCTACCCAGTAGGCTTGTAAAGTCATGGGCCACAGTAGGTGTTCTGGCTGAAGGGGAACATTACATTTGAAAGTCCAAGTCCACATTCCTCGTGCAGGCAAAGACAGAAAAGACAGTTGACACTAAAGCATGGTGTGTGTGCCTCTGTTTCAGAAAATATTACACAACTGTCACGTTGTCTGTATGTATCAGTAAATCTTTGCCCAGCAAACGTGTCTTAATGAATTTGCCCGAAAAGATTGTTGAGACGGGAATGTCCCCTGCATAGTTTACAGTTGTGTCCCCTACCCTGCGGGCCCATTCGTCAAGTATCTGATATCCCAGATTTTGGCTGATCTAGCATTTGCGTGATGGGCTAGGCCTGCCTTAGATAAAGAGTCCATTCTTGTACTGGGCTGCATCATGCGTGTCATAAATCGTGTCAGAAGACTACAGTCCCTGTCACAGGTTCATGCGTGTAGCACAGTGTGACAGCATACCATGGTTTTTAATATTCAAAGCATGACCAAACATTTTTATCTGAATCACAAACAGTGGGCGCCTACTAGCCCATTTGTATAAAGTTCAGTTGCTACCAATAAACCCGGATTCTAGAGCTGAGGTCCCGAGCAGGTGGACAGGAGTATGTTGTGCTCGGTAAGCGTGGTACTCAGAATGATTGTCTAAGTAAACCAGAGTGGCACATGCATGCAGGTTCCATCTTGGAAGTCCCTGGCATGTTAAAGTGTACAAGATAGAGGTGAAGTTACTTTCCCAGATGGTGGATGGAAGTGTGTTGCTGACATTCCAGAGACAGAAAGAAAGCCAAGACAATAAATCTGGGAAAGAGGATACAGGCGTTTTATGAGAAATCTCATTAGGTCCTTTCTGAGGGCTGTTGATTAGTCTTTTAGGAGACTACAATTCAGTGGATTGCAGTGGTGAATGGTGGGACTGGAGTACATGCTGTCAAAATGTAAAGGGTCCTTTTGAAGGGAATCGGCCTTTTGTCTCACCTCCTGATCACAGTCAGACATGGCTGTAGACAGTTAGTGCAGAATGCTCACACCGCTTTGTGAGTCTTGTGTGGGTGCTCAAACTTGAAGGTGACTCTGCTGTGAAGAGCCTCACTCTAGACAATGACTGAGTCTGGAAGACAGTCTGAGGTGGACACATAAAAGAAGGACAGACCCATAACGGTACAAAGAGTGTGCAGATAGAGAATACACATCCTTTGTAAGCCATCCATGAATAAAAGTGGAAGCTGCTGATCCACTTGTTGGATTTCTGAGTTCCCTTTAACCAAGGAGGAGAGCTTCTCAAAGTACCCAAAGATCTACTGCTCAACCAAAACTGGTTTCTGAACGACAGATAGATTGCCAGAGATAAGATGTCATCACCTGGAATCTGAGCTGGATGAAAAATCGTTTTCCTTATCCTGGTGTGCCTGGAGAGTCCTGCCTGAAAGAAGGGGGAAATGTATTTATTTATTTTTATTTATTAATACAATTTATAAAGCGCATACGTTTGCCCGTGGGCGTCTTGGCGCTAAGATTACAACATAGGATCTCTGAGGGTGGCAGCATATAGCCATGAGGACTCGTTACTGGTTGAACAACCATGTCTTCACCAGTTTCCTAAACTGGAGAAGAGATTGAACCGATCGAATTGTCAGCGGGAGCGAGTTCCAGAGTCTGGCTGCAGACACCGTGAAACGCCTGTCTCCCCAGGTGACCGTCCTGGTACGAGGTACTGCTAGTTGATGCAGTGACATCGATCTCAGTTGTCTTGACGGACAGTAGGTAGAAAGCTGCTCTTGCAGAAACCTTAGGCCTTGGTTATGTATAGCTTTGAAAGTTAGACAAAGTGATTTAAATTTAATACGGTTTTTAATTGTTAGCCAGTGATAGCTTTTGATTGTTTGACTGACTGATTTGAATGTTGGGCTCCTGGAGAGTAATCTTGCTGCCGCGTTTTGAATCATTTGAAATTTGGAGATTACCCGGGATTGTGCGTTGGCAAATAAGCCATTACAATAGTCAAGAGAAGAGAGCACGAGTGCTCACCACTGTTTTTCCCGCGCTTTCCGAGAGAAATGGGATGATTTTCCTTATGAGGCTGAGTTTATGATGAGCATTTGCCACTGTCTGATTGGCGTGTGCTACAAAATTGAGCTTCTCATCGAAAACTATTCCCAAATTTCTGACCCTAGCGGATGGAGTTGGTAAAACTCCTAAGGATGAAGGCCACCACACAGGAGACCATTGTGGGGCAATCATCCCGAAAATGACTACCTCCGTCTTCTCGGAGTTCAACCTTAGGCAGTCGGCCTGCATCCAGTCTTTAATAGCCAACATACCTTCTTGAAACAGTGCCGCTACCTGTTCCCCATCATTATTGATAGCAAGCACCAGCTGGCTATCATCAGCATAGGAGGTAAGGGTCATCTGGTAGGTTTTAATAACTCTCGCTAAGTCCAACACATAGATATTAAACAGTGTTGGACTTAGCGATGAGCCTTGGGGAAAGAAAGCCATCCCTTCAGGAGGATCGGACTACTGGTGTAACAAGGGCATTTGAGCCCAGTTCATCCACCAGAGACTTGTGGCCCAAGTGGTCTGTGCTGTTGACAAAGGGGCCAATCCATAATTGTTGACAGTCAATAATACTTTATTTCATTAAAGTCATAAAAGGGTGGGACAAGCCACCGAAGTACATGGTGCATTTGGTTAAAAACAAAGAAATGAAAAAACAACAATATTCATATAATAAAAGAGCAGTCTACTGAATAAATAGAAAATGTGTAAAAAAATGTGAGCAAAGCGATAAAAAATTAAGTGAGCAAAGCAATTCCGTTTCGACAGATTCAGATCAGTTCTCTTTTTGGTCAAATTCTTTTGCCACAATATTCCAAAGTTGTATGGCACTGCAAGACAGTTGGACAGACGAGCCTCCAAGGCATTTTATGCCTAGCGCTCTGCAAGTCCTATTTGTTCTCTCCTCAATATTTCCCGCAGGACAGGTTTCCCGATATCTAGTAGGGAAGGACAAATGCATAGAAGATTTAGTAGTGACTCGTCACTTTGTCCGCAGAGGCGACATTCCTTTGTCATCCACGCCTGTTTCCTTTTTGGGGTGATATCTTTCGTAGGGTATGATCACAGCCTCAATAGCGTCATATTTCACTTTTTTTGTGTAAAAAGTGTTCACACAAGTATGGTTGGGGTTTCAGCGTTTTGTAAGATTGTATCATGGCTCATGCGTGTTGTTTTTTTAGCAAAGGCTGTTTTGTCCAGTGACAGTGAAATCCACTTGGTTGCTTTATTCACTATATTTTTTAATCCAGAGTAGGTAGTAATTGTAAGCCAAGCCTCTTCTAGCTGTAGTGCCGAAGGCGATTCTTGTGAAACTGTATAAATGGATTTACTTAGCCTCAACTGATTTTCAATCTCCTGCCAACAATAATGGGCTACGGTGTTATCTTCTGCAACCCTCATCCTCCAGTAATATTTAGCCAAGGCTCCTCGTCTTGCTGGTCTGATTTTTTAGGCCGTATTCTAATTGTATTTGTGCCTGTGAAAGGTGTTGTGGAATTAGAAACAATTTCTTCAAGAGGCTAGATTGAGCTGTGGTTAGAACTATTGAGTCCTTTGTGTTCAACATTTCCGATGCATATGATATGGATGGCAAAAATGTTGCTGCCATAACCTTAAGCAGATGACTTGTTGAACAGCCATTGAGATTTTTCTGTAGAATTTTGAATATAAAAAGCAATGGTTTGGCTTTTGTTTTATCTTGATCCAGGTGTTACTTAAAATTGAGGTTGCGGTCTAATAGGAACCCCAGATATTTATACGAATCCACATGGGACAGTGGTTTCTCATTTAATTTCCAGATTAATTTAATACATTTTTTATGACATTTGGAGAAGCACGTGAACTTTGTTTTTTGATGATTGATTATTAATTGAGCTGAGGTGGTATATGCGCCTAGTTGGAAAATCAATCCTGCAGGCCTTTTGGTTTTTGGGATAGGAGGACAATGTAGTCCTCATATTGGAGGCTTGTTGATGGTGTTTTACCCAGTTTTGGGGCAGTCAGCTTGTATTGAGCGAACATCCAAATCCTTGGCACACGTGCATATGCATCTATTTAAGAAATAGACGAGAGCCACAGGATAACACTTCACTGCAGTCATTGAAATTGCAAACTGCTTGACACATAGCCGTGTCCTTCCCATGGCAACTACTAATGGAACGAATCCGAAATCGAATGAACATGCGCCATGGGAAAACATTGTGCTGCACTTGAATAAATTGTTTGCAGCCTGGACACAAACCTGTGTCCCTACCCGTGGCTTTCACTGATCCCAAAACGAAATGACAAGTTACAGATTTTAAAAACACTTGGTTGCATTCTTACTCACCTTGCAGTTCAGGCCTGCCGGGTTGGAATTATCCCCGGCATCTCGAATATATTGCTCCGTTTACCAGGAATACAGATTCCATTCACTGTTAATACGCCGTAAGGTATACTGCACTCTACTTTACAGCCAGGTTGGAATTATCAACGGCTTTGGGATTCACGAATCCCCGTACCATTTCGCAGAGCCCTGAAGAAGTCGTGGGAGTATTCTCCTAGACGAACAACGTGTTGGCTGGTTGCTTTTCAAAGTGATACGAATAAAAGAAACAAGAAACAACTCTTCTGCAAACTTTAATGGGACTAATTCTCTAATGGTCTTACGCTAATGTATATATACACACACACACACGTGTGACCAGGATTTGGATGTACTACTTTGTTGTAGGAGTTCTCCTACATGCATATAGGGGTCATAGGGGTCTCCCTTACCTGGTTAGCACCGAATTCACTTTAGTTTTTTCTCACTACTTATGCAAATACAGCTGAGCACCACTACTTCCTACTCACTTTAAACCCTCCCTTTCGATTGTATTGAGCGAAGATTATTCTCTAGGTCAGCTGGATAGATGTTAAATAAACAGGGGTCCAGCACGCACCCCTGTTTTAGTCCATTGCTGGTTGGAATTTTGTTTGTTATACTTCGCCCGTCTCCTTTTCTTATTTGAACCCATGTTTATGAGTAGAGGTTGATAATTGCCTCCAGGAGTTTGGTTGGGGCTCCCCAGCTTTTCATTATGGCCAGTAACTTAGCTCTCGGTACCTTATCAAATGCTGCTTTGAGGACTACAAAGTTCGCAAACAAAGTGCTTGATTTTGCGCAGGCTTGATTGGCTAAAAGAATGACAGCAGATATGTTTGTGAGGGTACCCATCCCTCCCGGAATCCTGCTTGTGTGTTTGGTATAAGGTTTGTTTGGCTGACCCAGTCCTCCATTTCTGCCAACAGAATTGATGCATACATTTTCTCATCAGCATCAATGAGTGATATCAATCTGTAATTGGATGGATTGGAGCGTGCACCTGATTTGTATATTGGGAGTAGGATGCTCCCTCGCCAGGAGACGGGAATCGTGGTGGTCTCTAAAATGTGTGTGAGGGGTGAGACAGCCAGAACAGAATAATGGATCTTGTCGGAATAATGTGTTTGGCAGACCGTTAGGCCCTGGGGCTCCGTCTGATGTTAATTTTTTTATAATTTTCAATACCTGCTCTTGTGAAATCCGGGGGTGAAGTTCAAGTAATTCTAACCTGGTTGGCTCCTGGTTTGCTGGTTCACAGTTTTCCTCCTTCCCTGTCAGTTTTCCAGGTTTAGTGATGTCTTGCTCACCTGGGAGTGGGATTGCGGTGTATGTGACTTCAATATGGGCTCTCTATGTGTCCTCCATTACATCCGAGTAGTAGTGTCTGTTCTTGCCGTTTGATAGGAGGTTGATGGTTTCTCAGAAAAATTTGGAGTCTCTTTGTTTGCTGGCGTGGAGAAGTTTCACCCAAAATTGTTCTTTAAACTTCATGCTTGGCCACCTTGATGTCCTTTTTTAGATAGTTTTATATTCTTGCTACTGACGTGAGGATCTCCAGTGAGGATTCTGAGCCCCGAGTTCGCAGTAATCTTAGATGTTTATTCAATTGTTTTTTTTTTTTACCTTAGGTTGTTAGTGTACCAAGCTGCCCCTGTTGGTCTATCCACTTTGTGACCATTGCCCTGTCTGGAAATTGTTTGTTTAATTCACAGATAAATGACTCCCAGTCCTTTATACGCAGTGGTCCGGCTTCGAATACCTCCAATATTCTGGTGCATGTCCCTATGATGTCATCTATGCTATCCTTTTTCCAGGTGAGGCGTTTTAAGTTGTAGAATTGAGTTGGTAGAGACATTGCATTGCCTTGTCTTTCTGTAGTTGTGAGCAATGTGAAAGTTTGAGGATGATGGTCGCTTTCTGCCCTTTCTTTTATTTGGAAGTTTGGTTTAAGAGGAAGAAGGTCATGGTCCATGAATGTGTAGTCGATAATTGAACCTGTTTGTGTGTCATTATTGTAAATGCTACAGGGCTATCTGACTGCCCTCGCCCGTTGAGCGCGCACATTGAAAGGTCTTCCAGACGAGCCGCACATTTCTTGCCATGTGTATCATGTTGTTGTGTGGCCTGAGTACAGACTGATGTATTTTCTTTTCTGCCCTGCACTAGGTTCACATTAAAGTCTCCAGTCAGTATTGTGTAGGTTTGTGAGTCGATGAGTTTTAATATTACTAATGTTGCAATCAATTGCTCAATTATTGGCCCCTTCTGTTTGACCACAGGGTGGATATAAATATTCAATATTAACCGACTGGTAGAGGGCGAAACATCTAGTTTAATGCCTAGCAACCAAGAGGAGTCGAGATCTATAACATAAACTTTCCATAATATGTCTGTGGAGATAAAAATAGACAGGCCGCCTTTTGCTCTCCCATACTTTGTGTCTCTCTTGGCCGGGTTCAGATATTCCTTGTAGCTATTGTTGGTGAGTTATTCGTCTGCCATGTTTCTTGAAGAAGTATGTCGTACTGTAGAATAAATTCCACAAAGTTGGCTTCTTCTAGTTTTGTGCTTAGATCATTCACATTTCAGGAGCAGATCTTGCATCCGAGGATTGGTTTTGTGTCCTTGCTTGGTTGTAATCATGCCATTCCATAGTTGGTTGTTGCAATATTCATCTGTCTGGTGCCGGAGGGCATGGCTGTTTCGGAATGGACGATGGTGATGGTGATTTTCCTTGAGGTTTGGCCATTGCCATTTGTTATGCTAAGTTCGTACAGGCCTTTAGCGCCCTTTAAGATGCCCTCTGTTTGTTGATGTAGTTGTAGCAGGCTTGGGTAACAGGGGTAATCAGCCTTTTTTAGCTCGATACCCCTTTTAGAGAATATCTCCTTCTGCCGCCAGATCTGTTCGACTAAGGAGTTATCGGACCATGTTGCTGTTGTAATTTGTTGTCCGATAAAGTTGGGATTGGGTTTGAACTCTATACTTTTCAGATCGCTTGTATTGATGTGGCTCAGGGTGGGAAGATCTTTAAATAGTTTTAGTAGTGCGCTTCTATTTAAATGTTGTGCGTTCCCCTCGAGACATAGTGTGGAATCAGGTCTATCTTGTGGAATTTGCGTAAAGAATCAAATTGTTGTTCCTTGGTTGAGCTCCTTTCAGTCACTGTGTTGACCGTAATAAGCTCCAGGTGGTTTGAAGATGGGCTTGAGTAATCTTGTGTATTATTTTGTTGAGTGCTTTCGAGATTTGTTACAGGTTTGTCCTCATTGTTTCCCAAACAATGTGTGTTTATTGTTTCAATGTTACACCTCTCTTCTCAGGTGGTTGGCTTGGTGATAGTGGCCTCTTGAGGGCAAAATGTGCTGACTTTAGTTGTTTTGCCCCATGCTGTTGATGTGTTGTTCGTTGTTTGAGTAGCCTGAGTTATTGAATTCTTTTTCTCTCGCCCGTCAGAGGGCTTGAATATGCTGTATATTTTTGTTAATGGAGATTTTTCCCTTTCATGTTGATTTTGGTTGCTTGAGGCAATGGACAATTTTGTGGGTTGAATAGTGTTTTCTTCGGTGCATGCTGCATCCGTAATAGTTTGTTTAGTGTTGTCTTTGCCTTTGTTCCTATCATACTCAGTTAGTGCAAAGTGCAATGGTTATGTTTGCCCCCTGTCCAATTGGTTTGCTTTTCTCAGGTGTTTTATCTCCCTCTTAGTTAACAAGGTTATCGCTTGTTTTTGGCTTACTTCTGCTGACTTTTGCAAACATTGGTCGATGGACGATGTGTCTAGTGCATCTTTATTGACAGGATCGCTTGGTGCTTTAAATGTGGAGAAACTTGCCTGTACTGGGGTATTATGGATCCCTTTTTCTCTTGAGCTTTGCCCCCTGTGGTTCTTGGGCACACCTGATTTTCTCTCCTTAATGCTTCTTTTTCTTGGTCGGTCTTGGATGGGGGATCCCTAACTGCCCCCAATAGTTCTGACATTAGGGTTGGAACTGCTGCTAATTTGTCGATTATTTGGGTGCAGTGGCACATTTGATATGCTGTTTCCCGGTCTCGCTGGACCTTTGCGATCATCTCATTAAAACTGTGCAACTTTTGCTCAACCCCCTGGGCGTGGATTGCTAGGATATTTAGGAGCTCAACTTGAGTGTCTAACTTGTCTGCGTGATAACTCATTGCCATTCCAATGGTATCCATGGAGTTTAGCAAGTGGAGCCATATGGAAGATGTTGGTGAGCTGATTGGCTCTTCTGACTGGGGACAGACTGGTTGTTCCAATTGGGATTGATAGTCCACAGAACCCAGGATCCTGCTTGGTTGTTAATTTTTTTGTAGAAGTGTCATGACGGGAGTTGCTTTGGTTTAAGTTTGGTTTGCGCGCAGTCGCTTAGTTTGTAATGCAGTAATTCCTGACTGGGTTGAGGTACCCTTTCAAGGTAAAGGAATGATAGGTCGAGAGTGTCTTGCTCGTGAGCACTGCCTTTGGCGACACCCGGCTGATCCAGGAGTGATAAGGCTGCCAAGAAGGTGTATGTATCTCCAAAAGGGCAGAGGATGTTTTTGTTCTTCTGGTGCATTGAATCATCCTCCGTTTTTTTCAATTAATGTTTGATGTTGCTGTGTATCTGAAGGGGGCGTGTGACTGTGAACTAAAGTCTCAATGACTTGGTAAATATGCATTTGGCAGATTTCCGGAGAGAGAGGGACTTTAGGAGTTAGTAGCTCATGAGTCATTAATTGCGAGCCTAAGGCATGAGGAGCGTCTGATCCCATGTCCTGGTGTCCTTTCCTTTTGTTATTACAACTATCATGAGGGAAGTCCTTGATGTGTTTGCTTTGGAAGTCTGTGGTGTTGTTACTCGGTTTGTCGTCTTTTGGGACCTTGGGATCCATGTAGTCCTGGTTAGTATCAGTGGAGATTTTACTGCATACTTTTAAGAAGTCTGTAATCAGCGCCCGCTTGCTGCTATTTGGGCATGAGTTATGCCTGGCCGATGCCGACGATGCAACTTTCTTGTTTCCTTCGTGGTCGGCATGTGGGGCGGACTCAGAGACATATTTGAGGCAGTTGCAGTTATTGTAGTTGAAAGTTTGTGCTCAAGCGGCTCTTCTTTTTTTAATGTCTCTGGCTCTGAGAAATTCAGTGCCTCCGACTTTGTTCCAGGTGATTTGATTGTATGATCCATACCTAAAGGACCCTCCTTTTCCTTTTTGGATTTCACATGATTTTTTAAATCTTTTTATCTACTCCCCCTGACCTCATGCCAGATTAGTTATTGCCAACCTGATGGGTTATGGACACTAAATGATGCCCTGCTAATGCCCTGATGGAGCTGAAGCCCTGGTCTAATTCTGCTGGGCATCTAGTGTAGAGGCCAGTCCGGTCTAAGCTTGCTTGGATTGAACTGGGCTAGACAGGACTGGGTGAGGGTGAGGATCGGAGTCGGAGTCTGAGGGTGATTAAATTATTTTCCTGGATAGATTTTTTTGCCCTTGCTTTTGTCCTTTTCCTTGCTCTTTCTTGCTTTTGCTTGCTCTGTGCTTGCCTTTTCTTATTTTTCTTTATTCCCTAGCTTACATTCAAGCACACTTGAATGCTCATTCGCTTTGTAGGTTGGTGCTGTATAGAAATTGTAATACTAGTGTTGTTGTGTTGCTTATGAGTTGCTTGTGTTGCTGGCTACTAAATGGCTACGAAGTGGTTGCGGTCGTTCCTGACAGCAACTATGTTGCTCCCTCACTTTTATTAATGCTTTTTTTTGGGGCGAGAGAGTGAGCTCAGGAGAAAGTGCAGGAGGGTACAGGAGCGACAAGCGACAAGCATGAGACAGGGAGGCATGGTGTTAATGGGCTGACGTCCAGGGGGCAAGCGGGGTACTCTTGGTCGTTTTCCAGCAGGCTGCACCCAACCTAGCCGGGCTGCCTCCGCAGGACCACCAAGGGTGCGCACTCACTGCGGCCGCCTACTAAAGGCGGCCATGCTAGCCGCTTACCTTTACGATGCCCAGGGGGGTCCACAGTCCTACAATACCAGTCCCTCTGCCTCGTGAGCCGACGAAAGTTGAAACCTTGGCTAAGGCTGATGTGTCCGCTTGATCCGCGCAGCTGTCGGTTACAGAAACTGCGGCAGAAATTGCAACTGCGCGCTGCGGGCCGCAGGCGGGTTGTGGGTCGAGTCCTCTCGTCCTCCCGTCTCACTTGTCTCGCTACCTCAGTGACCGGAACCGGAACTCTACCCGTAGCTTAGATAGGATGCCTTTGCTCCTGTGCCTAAAGTAACTCACCGACTGAGCATTGGCACCTGCCCATTTGTGCCAGAGGCATCTGCCGCAGCAATAGAAAACAAGCATTGGCATAGTCAATAGGTCTCGCCTTTGGACCTTATAAGTGCTTAGTTATCCAGCACAATTTCTTTGGTGCAACAACATCAACTGTTGCATGGCTAAACAAGTATAAGGTCCCAAAGGCGAGACCTATTGGCTATGTCAATGCTTGTTTTCTTCCCTCTGGTGCAGTAGGTGCCAAATTCCTGCCCATCCTGATGCCCTAAATATGAAATGAGTGACCATATAAAATGAGAAAACGGGATGCCCACAAAACATAGTGCAGTCACACCGGTGTGAACTGTAAAAATAACGAGAACTATCAACGCAAGCGGATTAGGTATACAACAGATACACACCTTAGTGCAGCCAGACTGACTTACAACCCACTCTCAAGATTGTTGTACAAGAAACAATAAAGCACGAATAACGAAGTCCGTGCCTGAACAGGAGCACGTGTGATATGCACCAAAACCAATCAGCAAAATGTACCATTTTGGAAGCACTACTTTTGGTGAGAGAAAATATTTTTTGTAAAATCTGAACTAGTTAAACTCGAGCGAGAACTTGCAGGCTGAACAAATCCCACTGACAGATGTTTTGTTAACATGTCTTTTCTGTAATCCTACCACCAAATGTAACATACTTTGCAACAGCAGCATTTTTATGTTCAAAACTAAAGACTTCCGAAAAAGATAATTATGACAGTAGCATTTGAAAACAAAACCCTTCACTCTGCTCTACTTATCTTAGTAAGCAAGAAGAGTGCATTTATTGGCGACTCACTTCAGCACATTCTGACAGCACGTACAATTTTAATGCTTTCTACCAAACACTTGAAGTAAGTTCTATAAAGACTAGTCTGCAAAAGGTTGCCACTGGTGATACTTCGTTACCAAAGACTTATTACACAAGCATTTGCAATGCAATAGGTCTCACATTTGCGAGAGTTTAAGCTATTGGCATTGTAAATGACAAGGACTTTTATTTATGTTTTAACCCCTTCCGCGCTAATGACGAGCTCAGCTCGTCATGAGGCTTACCTGCTGTGCGCTCATGACGAGCTGAGCTCGTCATGTAACGCGGTATTTACAAAACCGCCGCGCACAGCGGGAAAAGCAGCCGCAGCGATGCGGTTAATAAAAAGCATTGCCATTTACAATGCCAATAGCTTAAACTCTCACAACTGCGAGACCTATTGCATTGCAAATGCTTGTTTAATACCCTTCCTGACCCACGTATATATTAAGGTCAAAGAATGTACTGACGCACAGCCAACCGCCCATAAAAAGCCATATTAGGCACAATGAAAAAAAAGATATTACACATGCTCTCCCTTCAAAGAATATATATTCGGCATGAAAAACTCTCACCGTACCATAGGTAAGTGTGATTGATTTGCTAATAGCCTTTGTAAAGCACCCTGCCCAGTCTGTTGGCACTTGCAGTGACTTTTCTTACTCAGCCACTGTAATAACCCGAAAAACATGAGGTATGACTACTGCGGAAAGGCGCATATTATAGTTAATATTTGTATTGTCATAGAGCTTAAAAGAATCAAACAAGCATGTCAAAGCGCTTCACATGACTGTAGGAAACAGTCAAGATAGGATGGATGGTAGACAAAAACTCGGAAATAAGAACACAACATGGTGTATGGTAAGGTTGAATAAACCAAGTCGAGGCTAGGAATTCTAAATGTCAGAAAGCATGAATGTGTTTTTATAGACATCGCGTCAAGGTGCTATACAAACATTTTAGCCTGCACTAAATAACCCCCAACCGATCACAGGACTCCAGATAACAGAATGCACAGAAGTTATTTTTGCAAAGCAGCATTTAGACGTAATTTTCCTTAAAAGGCACTTAAGTTATATATTTCTTTTTTTTTTATTTCGTTTTTTTATTTTCATCAGATAGGGCAAATTCATACAGTTGGCATAAGCAAATAAATTAATACAGAAAAACAAATATATTAATACATAAGCAAGAAAATAGTGAGAAGAAAAAGAAGAAAAAAAAACCTCACAGTGACATAGCATATATAAGAAAAATGTTTTAGGGGAAATACTTCTTATTTCACATTTAGCCAGATCCAACTACCTTGGTCCATCCAGGGCCAATGGTCCCCTCAGCGCTTCTAATTTGACTAACGATCTGATACCCATGCTTTTGCCAGAGCTGCCTCTAACCCATAAGTATCTCTAATAATCGCTCACCAATCCTCTGCCACCGGTGGTGTATCAGAGACCCATACCCTGGCAATAGCCAGCCTAGCTGCAGCCATCAGAATCGTAAAGAGACGCGCTACTGCTGGATTGCCATCTTTATATCCCAACATAATTTCGAGATCCGTAAGTGGATGATCCAATCTTATTTTAGAGTAGAGTATTTGCTCGATTTCCTTCCAATACCCACTTAATTTTGGACATTCCATAAACATATGTTTTAAGTTAGCAGCATATAGCCCACATTTTGGGCATTTTATCTTATCCCCCGTCATATTTCCCTGGGCCCATTTAGCTATTCTAGCCGGAGTGTAATACAGCATACGTGTTTGCTGGAGTTGTAAGCTAACAGAATGGACCTTGAGGTACACCGCAGGTGGTGTTCTTAGGGAGCGAGGAGTAAGGAGGGAGGATGATCTTCTGTAATCTTCCCTTGAGGTAGGATGCAGTCCATTTGAGGACTGGTCCTGGGATTGCAATCTTTTGGAGTCTGTGGATCAGTGGTGGGATACAATGTTGAAAATGGCTTGGAGGTTGAGAAGGGTAAAGGCTGCAGTTTCTACGTTGTCTAGCAGCATTCTGATGTCATCCGTTGCTGCGACTAGATCTGTCTCCATGCTGTGGTTTGCTCTGAAGCCGGATTGGGTGGGGTCGAGAAGGTTGTGGTTCTCAAGATGTCTAGTAAGCTGGAGGATGATGGCTTTCTCGATGACCATGGCTGGGAAGGGTAGTAGGGAAATGAGTTGGTAGTTCTTAGGTTCTTCTGGGTTCCACAGATTCTTCAGCAACGGCTTCAGGTCAGCATGTTTCCATTTCTGTGGGAAGTGGGCTGTGGTGATTGAGGAGATGAGGAGCTTGGTGAGTTCATGGCTGATGGATTGACTTCCGAGGTTGAAAGGGTTGTGGGGGCAAGGGTCTGTTGGAGCTCTGGAATGGATGGATCTCATGCTAGACGCCGTTTCCTTCTCGGTGAGGGTATTCCACGAGGTGAGCTGTTGTGGGTGGGCTTCGGTCGGTGTAAGGAGATTGATGCTCTCATTGGCTGGAGGTTGGGGTGGGAAGTCTTGGTAGATGGTGTTGCGGAAGAAGTCTGTGTGGGTGCCGCAGAGAGCATGCAAGCGTGTGATGGTGTTTTCTGTTCCTATGGGGTTGGTGAACTCCTTGACTATGTTGAAGAGTTCCCTGCTGTTGTTGGAGCTGTCCTTGACGGGGGTGGCTAGGACAGTATTCTTGATGTTTTTCAGGAGGTGGTGGTATAAGCTGAGGGCATCTTTGAAGTGTTTTCGGTTCTCAAGGATCTTACTGGCACGCCACCTTCTTTCCTTCTGTCTCAAGTCATGTTTCTGGGTTTTCAGTTCTGTTGCAAACCAGTTAGGGTGCATTGCTCAATTCTTGGGGTTGGTGGATTTCTTCGATGAGACCTCATCAGTGCTTCCCGTGATCCATTCCGCGAAGTGGCCAGCAGCTTGTTCTGTGTCTTCGAGGGTGGTGGGTAGGTGGGAGTGGAGGGTGTTGCTCCATCACTGCTCTGATATCTTGACCAACTGTGCCATGTCTTGTGGCAGCAGAGGCGGGGGTTTGGGGGTTCCAACATGATGAAATGGATGTAGTGGTGGTCGGTCCAGGTGAACTCTTCGATGTGGGTGTATTTTACACTGTTGCTGGCTGGAAACACACTCAAGCATAATTTTTCATGTTGCAGAGGACCACAGGATACTAAAACAATTGGCACAATTCTGGTAGCATTAATGGAGTTCAACAGACTAAACACACACACTAGGAAGATTGATCAATATGTTAAATTGTACTGAAACACATAAAAGGCATGGAACACAGACTAAATATGTGCCACCATCTTCTGGCAATGCACTATGGTATATGCAGTTGACTCATATCACCAAAACCGCACTTTGATTGTGTTAGCAATCCAACTCTTCCTTGTTCGGGTGCTGCAAATTTCACAATATGAGTACCATGGTTCATGTCCACACAAAAAAAGGCCATTCCTTAATTTGGGGTGTTTGCATACTGGTTATAAGTAGCTATGGTCAAATCACTGGAGCACTATTCCTGGTCAACTAGGAGGACACCAATAGTGACCTTTGCACAACAAAACATGCCAATTGTAATAATGAAAGTGAATTTTGCCACTAGCCTGTTTAATAAGTCTCTACTTCTGCAGAAGACAAAGACAAGAAAAATGACATAGGCTACTTAGGCCCCATTTTTCTCAGTAATTTGAAGGAGGAGACGCAATTATCAGCAAGGTATGAATATTGTCCTACGTCTTGGGTTTGGTAAGAGTTAACAAAATTTGAATTTAGCCAAAGACTTGAAATAAATCCAGTCTGTAACATGACCCTCACTACTATACCAGCCTTCTGACCCCATCTTAAACAATCAACTGGACACAAGCGGACATCTAACCTCTTGGACAAGAACAGAATCCAGAGAAAATGGTAGTACTTTATACCTAGCCAACAACATGAAAAGGACTTTTCAAACTGAAGGACCTAAAGAAAGTACAAGCACATAATAACAGTAAAGAAAGTAAAGAAAGCTATTTAACAAAGTATTCCAATACTTACATTCTTGTTTGAAGGTGAAATATTCTGTGAGGTGTCTACATTCATGATTGCCTCTCAAAAGAAATAATGTATTCGGGTAAAGAATCTTCAGGACCCACAAATACAAAACACACTGTGGAAAACCAAAACATGTCCAATGAAACATAGAAAGCATTCAAACATTTTATATATAAAAGTATGCATTTCTAGCACAGTAAATAGACAATGACAGCACCTCTCCACTGCTACTAATATGTTTAAAAACCTTGAAACAACAAATAAGTTAGTTGCAAGGAACTCGGATCAATCATGTAAGGACATGGACATGTCATAGACTAACTGAATTGTTGTATCTTAGTTTCATTAGCAAAGTAGAATTAGTAATGTTGACAGAAAAAAAGAATGTGAATCTGGTACATTAGCTTTAAATGGTACTACTCACAGTCAAGGATGATAAAAAGTTATTACCACATACAATAAGGCAGCAATTAATATAGGCTACTTTCCTAAGGGTTTGAAGCTATGGATGCAAAGGTATGCTTCCTTATCACCCGAATGCCATCCTAACTATGTTAAAGGCTATCTTCTACGTGGCCGGTTGATCAATCCCATGATAGAGAAAATATTAACAGATAACCCCAACCTTAAGAAAACTTCTTGCCTTCCTATTCCATTTATATGGAAACGCCACCTCCGATCAGCCAACCACGCCCTCGCCGCCGTCCCCCGCATCCGAAGAGCGACTACAGGAGGAAGGTCCTTCTCCTACCTGGCCGCCAAGACCTGGAACTCCCTCCCGACCGACCTGCGCCTGACCCAAGATCACCTCTCCTTCAGGAAGAAGCTGAAGACCTGGCTGTTCGAGCAGTAGCGGCACCCCCCCTCCCCCCCCCCCCCCCAGCGCCTTGAGACCCTACGGGTATGTAGCGCGCTTTATAAGTGTCACTGATTGATTGATATCTAATTCAAGAATCTTTACATCGCCCTGAAAGCCTCCAATACCAGAAAGTCATGTGTATCAAATTCCCACTGGATTTAGGATGGAACTGCTCCTACCAAAAAGTCAGGAAAAAAACACAAAAAGCTCCCTTTTTTAGATAGCATTGATAGGCGATGTGGCCAGGCAGAAGACAGGCCTCGCACAGCATCAGATCCTGCTCTTTTTACACACCAGCGCACAGGTGTCTCCACTGACACATTTCATCCTTTCAAGGTGCAGCTGAGTATAATAACAAATCAACTTGTTTCAGTAAAACGTATAGAGGGCCTCGAGTTAACTGTAAATCATTGGGGATTTTCGTACATGTCACACATTTTCCAAACTTCGGATAGCTCATCTGTTTTTTCCATTCACAGCCTAAATGACCCAAGGCTTGGTTTACGCGTTGCTGGCAGCAGCGGCTCCTCCGTTATGGTGCAGGAGCATTGCTCCCTGCCAGCAAATGTCAACACGAAAAAATGATAATAAACCCATTTTATTATCATTTTATTTTTCTTCAGGAGCCGAGTCTTAGTGGCGTACAATCATGACGACAGCACTGAGGGAGGACTGGTGGGCACTGCTGTTAGTGCGCATGTTTTGCCAGCTGTCTTACGATGGCCAAACTGACGTGCGTACTGAGATCTCCCCAACCAGAACTGTGCTGCCGGAGGGCAAAACCAGCCCACTTAGGCAAATCTAATATTACCAGCATGAGAGCAGTGTCTGGATTGGACGTTTGGTCGTAGTGGAGTCTGGGAGCCTGTGCACTTGCAGCAGAAGAGCAGCGAGTGGCAGGTAAGTGCTTTTATTTATAATTGTTTTTGGTCCCCCCCCCCCTCCCCCCCCCCACCCCACACACACACTGCCCTACCACTTTGGTCACAAGAGCTAGCATATCCACAAGTAAGCAAATTATGTAGATCATTGACAGTCAGTTAAAATGAGCTGATTAGCGAGGTTTATTTAGTCCTTAACGGACAATGTCATCAAGAGAAGAGGTGTTCTGCGATATTCTGGCATTTTTAGAGTTTGGCTGTGTAGATTGTGGAAGGCAGGTTTCTGCCGGCAAGATTAACACTCTGTTGGGCATACAGGTGTGCCTGACTAAACGATTTTGCCACAAACGTTTTATACCCAAATGGAGACTAGACTAGTCTGTGAGAATTCCAGTAACTAGCTCAGCCTAAATAAGGGCACATGGATAGGACAAAAACAGTCTGCACTCTTATTTACAACTTAGCTTGCAGTGTGCACACCTGTGGGGGTGTGAGTGGTGGTTAAGAATAAGTGGGCAACTAGCCCACAAAGCAATACTACTCCACCATAGAAAATATAGCATGTGAAAACAAGTATGATTTACTATGCACTTTGTTTGGCTCTCTACTATTATGTTCCCTCTAATTAAAACCCTACAGGATAATCATTCAAGAAGAGGACATCCCTGTATTTTCCAGGAGTACAGTTTTACATTTTCACTTCTCTTTCACTGATACTAAACACAACGCTAAATAGGGAATTAAGAGTTAGTTAGTACAGAATAAGAGGTCTGTGTGTTCCTGAAGAATGCCCCATGACCAACAGTAGACTGCTTCTCAAGGGGCAGAAAAATGTTGCCCTTTAATAATGACAAGGCCGGCACCTGACACAGCCCCCGCAGCACCGTTTTTCATTGTGTATTACTAAGTACCGGATAAATTATTGGCATCCCACTAGATACTGTTTTAACTATTTAACCAGGTAACCAATCATAACAAATTTAAGAAGTAGTACTCTGAATAAAACAAGCGGACATACATATATTTGCTAAAAACTAAAAGCATGGAGAGCACACTTGCAATACAATCAGTTCCAATCGAGGAGCCACCACAATAATGATGTATGCCTGCTAACTGGTGAAAGGTCGGCATCCTTTTTTCTTTTTTTGATAGTTTTAGTGTTTTTTTGAACGAGAAAGTACCAGCAGTAATCAAGTCAAGTATATTACACTAATGATAAGACAACTCCAAATTATATATACGGGGGGGGGTGAATTTGCACAACATGGTCCAACAGACTCCTACGCAGTACTCACAGTTCCAGAATAAGATACATTTATTCTATCTGCCCCAACCATTTGCCCCAAACGTTACAGTGTTTAGCCGGACACCCTCCGGCTTGGAACATAGGCTTCTCTTGCGCTGCGCACCAGTCTACACCTCTGCGCCATTTCGCTATGCCAGGAGATTCCGGATTTAACCAACTAGCAGCAATGTCTCGCTTGGCCACCATTATGGCAGTAGTCAGGAATTGTTTGTCGGCTCGGGATCCATCTAAACCATCCATAATTCCTAGGAGTATATTTAATGGGTTTTGTGGGACTTTCCAGCCCAGTTCCTTCTTGAGTTCCTTTTCTATGGAGTCCCAATATCGTGCAATGACAGGCAGGCCCATACCATGTGAAAGAAGTCTGCTTGGTCGTGATCGCAGTGCGCGCATGATGTGGTTGGTTTCATATCTCCACTTTAGAGGCACTTGGGTGTTAGGTAGGCAGTGTGTTAATAGTATAGTTGGATCAGACGGAGCCTGGCTGAGGTGGTGACTGTTTTGGGTGCCATCATTGCCTCTCTCCCATCTTCCTCTTCAAGAGGTCCTAACCATTTTTCCCACTGGTTTCTTAACCGGTCTAGTGTGTTTGGGGTGTTATTGGTTAGGGAGAGATAAATATGAGAGACCCCACTTTCCCAGGTTACCTGTCATAGTTTGCGCCTCAGGGGGACTATACTCTTGGAGCGAGGTGCCATTGGGTACATGCATGTGGAGGGCGTGACGTAGTTGCAAATACAGATAGAATTGTGAGGAGTGTAGGGAATAATGGGTTTGCAGGTTTTGGAAAGTACGCATGTGGTCGCCTGGCCACGCGTCCCCAAGCTGTGAGATACCAATGAGGTCCCATGTCCGAAATCCCTCCAGTCTGCTGACCTCCCGAAGCCAAGCCCCTTGCCAAAGTGGCGTATATTGGGTCAATTTATTCATCCATTGGTTATGGCGCTGGGAGGTGTACCAGGCTAGGAGAACTGCTTGCGTCACAGTTGGTAAGGTTCTAGGGATAGGTCCCCCGTACATCATGGCCTAGATCTTGGGCAGGCCCAGGTTGCTCAGTTCTACTCTGAAAGCTGGGGCTGAACAACCACTGTTAAACCGTTCATGCAGTATGACTAGGCGGGTTGCCAGGTAGTATAGGTATATATTGGCCATGCCCATACCTCCATCCATCCATGGAATCCGGTATTGGGACAGGGCCATGCGAGGTCCCCCCCCCCCCCCAAAAGGAATTTAATTGTCAGACTGTCGAGCTCTTTAAACCAGGTCTGTGGAAAATGAAATGGAGTGTTTTGAATCATGTAAAGGAACCTGGGGAGTATGATCAATTTAAAGTGGGCAATTCTTCCCAGAGGATTGAGAGGTAATGTCTGCCACCTGTGGAGGTCATCTCGGGCTTTTTTCACCAGTGGGGTGACGTTGAGTGACCAGGCGAGTGTCAGAACTGGAAAAATTCCATTGGGGTCCCCAGGAGCAGTACCCTCAAGAAGCCCACCTTCCAGCAGCCTTGACTCAAGCTTAACTACACGGAGTATCAAAGTGGCTAGACGGGGGAAGGGAATTAGGGAGGGTACTGCGGGGAGGGAAACCTGGAACGAGCCGTTGTCCTTGATTAGCTTTCCTTTCGTGCTTAGTAAACTCTTTGACTATATTTATCATGGATCAAAGAATGACATCATAACTGTACAAGAAAAGTAGGTAATGCATGCCAAGAACAGTCGTTGTGTACATCTTCTCAGGCTTCACTGGCAATTTCTGTTCCTATAATTCTCAAGGATACAATGTTATGGCTTCACAACCCTGTTTCAAAACTAAGCACACATTCATATAAAGAGCCACCTGGCTTTAGACACAATGTTCCATAATGATGTGCTGTAACCACAGTTAAATATCACAGTGGTATTTCCAACAACCTTTTTGCAATAGCCCAACACATTGCATACGCTAATGAGGCAGAATAATATTCAAATGCCCAAGTGAGCGCTTCAGTGCTATGTATCAGAGTTCAAATATGCAAATGTCCAGGAAGCGCATCAGCGTAATGCACGGAGTCCAAATATGCAAATGTTCAAAGAGCGCTTCAACGCAATGTGACCAAAATGCTAGCGTCATGAATATGTAAATGCCCAAAGAGTGCTTCTGCGCGATGTGCCAAGTTGCCAAAATCACCAAACATGAAAATGATCTAAGAGAGCTTCAGCACGATGTACAACAGTGCCAAAATCACCAAACATGTAAGTGACCAAAGAGCGCTTCAGCGGGATGTAGAAAGTGCCAAAATCATCAAACATGTAAATGCTCAAATAGCGCTTCAGCGCAATATGCAACTTTCTATCAAAATGCAAAATAACAAAAACAGCAAATAACAAAGACAACACATGGTTCCTTTCACGATGCTGTTGGTTAAGAAAGGAACAATCCTATCTGATTGTAGCTGGGAGAGGATCTACAACCTGGGAAAAGAAAACAGAAATCTCCTTGCTGCAACCGGAATCTTCTTTCAGGAACCGGAGAACAGGAACAGCTGCTGCTCAAGCTCAGGGTTCTCAATAACTAGCAATAAGAACAGGGTGTGGCCCCTATTTAATGGGCTCAGGAAGAAGCTTCCAGATTCCAGCTCACAGGTAAACTACTGGAGCTGAGTAGGGACAATAGGCCTTGATAACATCATGGTCTGCAACAAGCATTGGCACAGACAAATGGCAAGGACACAACAAGCAGTGGTAAAAACAATAAAAAACATTAAACAGGTACCAGACAAGGTGCACCAGGAAACAGACGTGACAGAATCATGACAGTGAGATCAGGGAGCAAGGCCACCCAGATTCCCAGATACTTGAATGAATGACTTCTGATAGGTATCGTGGATTGCAAATGAAAGTAGTCCCTTGATTATTGGATTGGGACCAGGACAAATTTGCTGGGGTTTAGTTTCAGACCAGAGATTTTCCCAAAGAGGTGCAATGTCCAGGGCAGTGGGGGCCAGACTGAGCTGGTTCGTCCAAAAAGAGCAAGACATCATCTGTCTATAAAGCGATTTTGCCTTCTTCAGAGTATGGCCAACTCCATCTCTGAATATGATCATCTGAACGTATAAGGCATGCCAAGGGCTCAATCGATAGAGCGAACAGAAGCGGTGAGAGGGGGCAGCCTTTCCTCATAACCCTTTCAATGGAAAATAATTCTGAGTGCCCCGTTGACCAGCACTCGATCCTGCGGCCGAGAGTATAACACTTACGGAAGTGTTGGTCCATGCCCATCTCGATCAGGACATCTTCCAGATACTGCCAGTCTACATAATCAAACGCCTTTTCAAAGTCAATGAGGAGAAGTGCTAAATAAGGGGTTAGTGATTGGTGATTTGCTAGGGCTAAATGGAGGCGTCTGAGCCAGTGTCTAATCCCATGAGATGGCATCAATCCACATTGATCTGGGCAGACCAGTTTGGATAAATACGGCTTCAGCCAATGGGCATGGATCGAGGCTAATATTTTAACCTCTGTGTTTATGTGGGAGATTGGGCAATATTCAGCGCAGTTTGATGAGGGAGGTTGTGTTTTGGGGATTACCGCAATAGTCTGTTTCAGGTAGAAATGAGCCATTCTCGACCGCTTCAGCTTATATGTGCGATAGGTGCGGGACAAGTATCTCTCAGTAGGCAGAGTAGTACTCCTATGGGAGACCATCGGGCCAGGGGTTTTACCTGATGCGGTGTGTTATATAGAGTCATTCATTTATTCAATTTCTTTTGCCTCAACTTGGCTCAGGCAAGGGAATTCGAGGTGTTCTTGGCTGATTAGGTTTGAGAGAGAGAGTTCGGGGCGTTGCTTTGAGTAGAGTTTAGAATACTAAGTGGCGAAGGTAGGCAATGAACAGTACCTTCAAGGTCCTTGATCTCCGGGATTATACGATTAGCCATTGGGTATGTGGCCAAGCGGTGTAGGAGTTTCCCATTCTTGTCCCCCCACTCATACACCCTGGCTACAGAAGATCTCCACAGTAGCTTGGCAGCCTCTATGGAGATTTGCTTGATTTTGTCCTGCAAATGCACAAGTTGCCTCTCTTGTATGCCTTCCAGCTGTTAAGTTGTTCGGTTTCCAAGGAGAGTCACTAGGACCCCAAAGAGAGTGATTTGAGTGTCTTGGGCTAAGTGTTTGATTTGGAGTTGACCCTTGGTGAAGCCACAAATAGTGGCTTTGCCTGCTTCCCATAAGGTACTCAGGGAGGAGACCGAGTCATGATTAGCAATAAAGTATTGTAGAAGCTCAGTTCCTACAGCTTTCTTAAGGTCTTGGTCCTGTAGGAACCATGCGTTCATCCTCCATATCGAACTTAGTATGTCAGGAGTGTCTCCTACCCTCAGAAATATCGGTTGCGTCGCGTGAGGATTGCCACACCCCACGAACCCCAGGTAAACCCTGAGTGCCAGGCTCTGTCGTAGCCATAGCATGCTAGGAATGGGTAGTTATTGCCATAAGGTGAGTTTCTTTAACTAATATTATGTCGGCTGCCTGGCGTTGGGCATATCGTAGGACTGCTGTTCGTTTAACTCTGTCTAGTAACCCATTAACATTCCATTATAGTTTGCAGAGTGAATCTATGCCATTACATATGTTTGTCACGGTGGATAAGGGTGTTGACGGCTGGAATGCCAGAAACCGGTCCTCGGAAGCTTGTTTCCGGTCCAGGGAAGGCATGGCTTGGCAGTTCGGGCTGGACTGTTCCCATGAGGCACAGGGTCAGACTGATTTGCATATGGCAATGTCTGAACTGGGGTGGTGTGGAGTGCAAAAAAAGATGGATTTAGGCCCAGATCTCTGTGCAGGGGTGAATGTATGACATTGTTCTGCATTCTGTCCATCAACTGTGGTTTTTGCAATTGTCACCCCGAGTGGGATGGGTATGCTCAGACGTGAGTCCCATGCTCTCCACACCACTGGATTCAAGCAAGCCGGGCTATAGACGGCTGGAATGCCAGAAACCGGTCCTCAGAAGCTTGTTTCCGGTCCAGGAAAGGCATGGCTTGGCAGTTCGGGCTGGACTGTTCCCATGAGGCACAGGGTCAGACTGATTTGCATATGGCCATGTCTGAACTGGGGTGGTGTGGAGTGCAAAAAAACGATGGATTTAGGCCCAGATCTCTGTACTGGGGTGAATGTATGACATTGTTCTGCATTCTGTCCATCACCTGTGGTTTTTGCTCTTATAATAGAGAGCACTGATTACCTGCGCAGCCGTGTGCGGCTGTAGGAATTTCACTTTCTTTTCTGTTTTTTTTGTGAGATTGACATTTTGTATACTCAGTTTTTGCATGGAGCTTGTTGGGCTGGATGCAGATCACTTAGATGGACTCTGCAATTGTGCTTGTATTCCCTTTGTAAACCGTACCTGATGCAGTGATGAGAATGGTTGCACAGCGAAGCACCAAGCCTACTCCCACTGAAGGAAGGATTCCCCTCCCCATGGTTTCCTCTCACTTTCTCTGCTTGCATTATTGTTGTCCTGAAGACTAGCAAAAATGGCAGATTATTTAGCTCATGCTCCTGTCTGTCATTTAATATTGATTTAAACATCTGACATGAATTATTGCATGCCACTGTTAAACATTTAAAACATTTGTTGCGCTTCATGTTAAATAAAGGCGCATGGCTGTTTCATTTGCTGTGCTCCCACGGTCTTGTTTTTTATTGTCATTCCTGTCACGCACACACAGGACCCTGGGCCACCTCAGACTGCCCCTGCTATGCGCACGGCACCGGACGATTTATGCTGTCTCCAACAGAGAGCACTTTCCGCTGCAGTATAACGCTGCAGGTTTTTAGGTTTCGCCTATGAAAGCTGCGCACTGCGCAGCTTCTTATGTCTAGAGTATGTGTGTGTGTTGTCCCGCCCCTCTGTTCCATTGACTATCTCCATAAATGGAGGCTAGCCATTGGAACAGAGATCTGTCCGTCAATGCCGGAGCAGATTCGTGGGCGTTCCCGAGAATTTTAGGGTTTTGCCCACGTCATGCGGCTGTGGGCGGGTAGTTTTTCTTTTTTTCCCCATGTTGTTTTGGTCATTTTTGAAGTGCCTTTATCCGGAGTGGTCTGCGAGATTTAAGTTGCCAGGAAGTTGTTTTTATTTCCGATCAGGTAAGCAGCATTTTGTTTATAATGTTGTTTTCCCTTTGTACGTGTACCCCGTTTCATGTAGTCTCCCTGTTTGTTTTACGTTTTACCGTGTTTTGTTGCTGTTCCACGGTATATTTTTACATCTTTGTGTGTCTAGAATCCCGTTCCCACCCCCCTCCAGCTGTCCGTGTGCCCGTTCCCGCCCCCCTCCCGCTGTCCGTGTGCCTGTCCCCCCCTCCCGCTGTCCGTGAGCCCGTCCCCCCTCCCGCTGATGCACCAGAGGCCTGTGGCTGAAGAGCGTTGAAGTATAACATGAATAGGCAACAAGGAGGTCGGGCTTCATCTCAGGGGCCCAGATGAATATACTGCGAGGGACACGCCAAGGCCCATGCAGCATCACCTCCCCATTCACACTGTTCAAGTACGATTTGCAATTTGGAACCAGAATGGCCACGTTGAGAGCATGCCCCCCTCTCCTTGGAACTTGTAAGGCCAGCGATCAAAGTTGCGTGAAATAGAAAGCGGTGCCCTTCGGTCGATTCCTGTTCCATAACGGCAGTTTCAGAACGCGCCCCTTTGTTTGCGGCATTATACCCTTCACCTGTGGCAATGGGGGCACGTCCAAAATAGAGACCCGACCCAGACTTCTGCTGTCGCTTGTTTAAAAGCTCTCTGCTGTTTTTTTTTACAACCAACTCAAGTCTTCCTTTATTTTGAATCAAGCCCCCCCCCCACCAGTGTTGTGTCTAGGCTCGCGCTCTGCTCCCGCCTCCCCCTCCTCCTCGCCCTGCTGGGCTCCGGCGACGGTGAGTACCTGGGGTGCCTGAGTGCCTGTCCCACCCAGGGAGTCGTAGTAGCAGGGGTAATGAGTGTGGCGGGTCCTTTTGTAGCCTATCAAATCTTTAGCTGTGCCTGTCCGGTTAATCTCCCGGAGCAAGCGCCCACCACACCATCTCCCATCTCACCGCTATGCAAGGGCTCGGGAGGGGCTGGGTGATAATGAATGAATGGATGAATCCCAGCGGGTCCTACGGAATCGTTCATTATCAGACTGATGAGGTGCACGCCATTCCGTCATGGTAGTTGATTCTGTCAGCCTCAGTTACTGGAGCAGTGTTTAAAAACAATTCATTGTTGAGACCAAAGCTCTGTGGAAGTCACGGCATCTCTTCCCGTCCGGCCACCGTCTCAAACCATTCTTTACAGGCCAGAGTCCAAAGCGAGCCAAGTTCAAACTGCATTTCCCAGAATGCGCCACCATGATAAATGAAACCCTGGCTTGGACACATGCACAACTGCCCTGCCAGGCATGACATTACATGGCGACCTTACACCTCTTAGAGTTAGTACACTCGAGAGATTTGCCTCGCCCATTGAAAATATGCTCGTTAAAAATGTGATATCAAAGAACAGAAATGCACATTCCAACGTTGCGCTAGTTTTTCCATCTGCCAGATAAGACTTGTAGTGCAGATGTATGGGTTTTTAGTTAAATAAGTAACACTGATATGGGTGGGGAAATTAGAATTGGCATTTAAAATTAAAAAAATTGATCTCGCATTTGCAATATTTTTTTTTTAATATGGTAGCTGTGGGGGTGTAGGGTTAAACGCGCTAGTGTGTGTGGTATAAATAGTATGGGCTTTAAATGTGCAGTCTGGAGAGTTTTTCTTTAGCGTCTAGATGCGCTGGAGTTGTTTGTAGTAGAAATAAACTGCAAACGTTTGCTGCAGGTGGTAAACAGCACAATTCTGTGGCTTAACATTTGAAGGGGACATTTAGCACCTTGGCCGATTTTCGTCCATTTACACCTTTTACCTAAAGCGGGCGCCAAGGTGGAGACAGACGTTAGGCAAAGGAAGAAGACGAACAAACTTTACTTTCGGCGTTGAAAATTAAGCAAGACATCACCATAGTCGTAAACATCTATATCGCGTTTGCACCCGGCAGATGTGCAGTGTTTAGGTTGAAGATGCAGTTAATTAGTGCACTTCAAAGGATTGATGAATTTCTTCTAAGGCCAGGAGCATTTAAAATACACTAAAGAAGAATGGGCAGCCTGGAGCTTAAAATGAACGCAAAGATGCGCTGAAGAAGAAGAGGCAGCAAAGCAGGATGCTTCAAATGCGGGGGCGTGGTCAGATGTGGCTGATTAGCTCCTTATTGTATAGATTCAAAAACAGCTAATAATGTACCCAATTATCGAACAGAAGAGGTCTCTCACTCGAAACGTAGCATACTTATTAAACACAATGTGAGCATATTACCGTAAACAATTACTGGTCATGGATGGTATTCCTTATAACAACATGCACTTTTAAAATAAAATAAGCATATGGGGATAGTTTCAAGTAAAGTCCAAATAAAGACAACAGATTCCACTAGTAGGCTCACCGCTGTATTCACACGTGATGAACAGCTGCCTGTTCCAGGGTGGGCGTGGAGAAAATGCTTATTAAACTCCGGATTTCATCTTCTGATAAGAGACTGCGCACCTGTTTTAGACCCCAATGCTTCAGCACGAGTTGATGTCCTAAAGAGTGCTGCAGTCGTAATCTGACATGCATAGTGTTGTTTGCCTGTGGTTTAAATTGTGAACTAGTAGTTAAGCCTTGTTGCTGCTCCCTATAACTAGACATGGAATTGAGTTAGAAGGCATCACGCAGGTGTTAACAAAAACCTGGCCAAAAACGTCAGTGTCACTGTATACTTTATCATTACTAGCCGTTACATACTATTACCTCTGGGGCCCGCTGCAATGACACTAAATAAAACCAAAAACAGGGAGAGGGGAAGAAATCGTTTTATTATTAAATGTTAATTTGTTCTTCTGTTTTCCTGGACAAGTTTTATACAATGTTATTTTAGCCTCCGCTTTGACGAGTATCTATCTGTCTGTCTATCCTTGCCTACTCACTTCTTTTCCTCACTGTTTACCTCTTACCAACTGCCACCATTTATCCCAGCAACCATCCACCAACGCATCATCCATCCATTCGTCCGTCCGTCAGTCCATCCATCCATCCATGCAGTCATTCATTTATCCTTACATCCATCTCTCTTTTGGTCGTTCTTTCCTTCCTCTTTCCCTACACCCCTCATTGCATCCACCTGTACATCAATTAGTCCAATCACCCACCTATCATTATATTCGTCCACTTTTAACTCACTTTTAATATCAGTATTCACTGAGGGCTCTATTCTTATCTACATTTAAATAAACTTGAAAATAACTTGTGGCTTCCGAGAGGACTAATCTTCATAAGCATGCTCGCCCCTTCCGAGTGCTGGATGCTGACTTGTAAAAGAATTACACACCATGTGCCCGCTAACAGGGATTTCTCAAACAGAGCCTAGTTATGATGGTTGTTTTGAGATCTGGCCTTTCAGGCAGATTTAGCCTTATCACCAGTCTACTGTTTTTTTTTTTTGTTCGGTCTGGCCTTTAAGACATTTGTTTTCTCTAAACATTTCCCTCATAATCTATCCACTTAGACGGGCTTTGGTCAGAAAATCTTCTTCCGTAAATCTGTTAAAAAAAAAACAGCCATCAAGTCCAGACCTATTGGTTTTGCCAAAGCTTGTTTGCTGGTGTTTGTCTAGTTTCTGTCTAGTGTTTGTCTGTCGAGCAGTCTTTTCTCCACCGCCTTTAATCCCCTCTCTCCCCTTCAGTCTTCAGAGCTTGTTGCTTCCATTCCCTCTTGAAGCCGGCTTCTCTCCTTAACTTCTCGCTGCTGACATCAGCCATTCGTACCTCCGCTCTCGGCTCATGCTGTCTCTTCTCCTCTGCCCTTCTTCCCTCTCTCCCTTTCAGTCTTCAGAGCTTGTTGCTTCCATTCCCTCTTGAAGCCGGCTTCTCTCCTTAACCTCTCGCTGCTGTCATCAGCCTCTCATACCTCCACTCTCGTCTCATGCTGTCACTACAGCAGTCTCTACTCCTTCGCCCTTCTTACCTCTCTCCTCTTCAGTCTTCAGAGCTTGTTCATGTCTGTATCCCTGGCGCTGCTCGTCCCCCGTGGCACCGCCTCCCTCCAGTGCCGTTTTCCCGCCTCCCAGCTGCCGAGCCCTTCCCCTCACACTACTTAATAGTGGCCGTTACGCGGTGAAAGGAGCAATCTCACTGACCTTGTCAGTGACCTGCTTCCCTTCGCGCAATCTCTGTCTCGTAGCTGCTGCCCCTGATCCCTGAAGGTCTGAGAGTTTGAGGCCCTCCTCCTGCTCTGCTGCTGCCCTGCCCTCTGTGTCTCTGCTTTCTGCCTTTTCTCATCTGATCTCCTTGTTATCTTCCTTTCATCTTTTCTGCTACTTTGTCACTTTCTGCTCTATTTCACTTTTTGCGCCTTATTCCTCTCTGTGTCCCTGCTGCTGCTCATCCCCGCAGCCCTGCCCCCCTTGAGCGCCACTTTACCACTTCCCACATTCATGCCTTCCAGCTGTCCAGCCCCCCTCACATTACTTAATGGCCGCTGCTGTGCTCCACCTGGTAGCTGCTGCTCCTGTCTCTTGCAGGTCTACGAGTTTGACACCCTTCTGCTGCTCTGCCCTCTGTCTCTGCTTTCTGCCCTTTCTCCTCTGACCCTCTTGCTACCTTCCTTTCATCTTGCCTGCTTTTTAGGTTTCGCCTGGCGTCCGCTGCGCAGCAGCGTTCGCGCAGGCTAAATCTTTTGAGAAGCAGTATGTGGCTTTGTCCCGCCTCTCTCTTCCATTGGCTAGCTCCATAAATGAAGGCTAGCCATTGGAAGAGAGAAGCGTCCGTCATTGTCCGAGGGGATTCTTGGGCGTTCCGTACATTTTTTCCCTCTCCGCCCCTTTTAAAACGTCATGCGGCGGTGGGCGGGTGTTTTTTTTTTTTTCTCGACATGTTTTGGCCATTTTGGACGTGTCTTTTGCAGGGGTGGGTGGCGCGATTTCCGTGTCCTGTCGTCTCTGTGTACGGTTCTTCGTGTCTGTTGGTTGTCGGACACACTTTGCGCCTCGTACTGTGCGTGGCATCTTGCCGGTACGGTGCGCATAGAAAAGACTGTGCGCTTCAGGAAAACTAACTGTATGCTTGGCAGCTCGCCCGTAACCTGTGCGCACCATTCTGCCCATCTGGACTGCCTTTAAAAAGAATCGTGCGCTCCCACTGTACTCTGCCGGATTATAAACTGTGCGCTTCATATTGCCTGGTGAACTGTACGCTTCCGCTTCCCCCCTTTGAAAAGACCCGTACGCTTCGATCCTCATTGCGAAGTTGTACGCCACGTACGGTTGCTCACGCTAAATGCGTATGCATTGGTAGGGGGCGTCCATTTCTCACGCTAGATGCGTGAGCATTGTTAGGGGCCGTCCATTTCTCCCGTTCGTAGCGCACAGGAGCGCTACGAAGCAAGCGTACACCCCGCCCCAAACTTGCTAAAAGTAGCAGAAACGCGGGGAAAAGTATTTTTAAAGGACTACAACCTTTGTTCAGTGTGTGTGTGGCTCTGGGTGGGTGTGTGTGGCTCTGGGGGGTGTGGGGGGCTCTGGGTGTGTGTGTGTGAGGCTCTGCGTGTGTGTGGCTCTGGGTGTGTATGTGTGGCTCTGGGTGTGTGTGTGGCTCTGGGTGTGTGTGTGGCTCTGGGTGTGTGTGTGTGGCTCTGGGTGTGTGTGGCTCTGGGTGTGTGTGTGGCTCTGGGTGGGTGTGTGTGTGGCTCTGGGTGTGTATGTGTGTGTGTGGCTCTGGGTGTGTGTGTGTGTGTGTGGCTCTGTGTGTGTGGCTCTGGGTGTGTGTGTGTGTGGCTCTGGGAGTGTGTGTGTGTGTGGCTCTGGGTGTGTGTGTGTATGTGGCTCTGGGTGTGTGTGTGTGTGTGGCTCTGGGTGTGTGTGTGTGGCTGGCTCTGGGTGTGTGTGTGTGGCTGGCTCTGGGTGTGTGTGTGTGTGTGTGGCTGGCTCTGGGTGTGGGTGTGTGTGTGTGGCTGGCTCTGGGTGTGTGGGTGTGTGGGTGTGTGTGTGGCTCTGGGTGTGTGTGTGTGGTAGTAATTGCTGTCTGCTGAGCTCGTCCGTAGGGTACAATAGGTGTCACATTTGTGGGAGATTAAGCTAATGGCAATGTAAATGACAATGCCATTTATTTATCTGTTTTCAAACCCAACACATAAATACAAATGTTGTCATTTACAATGCCAATAGCTCTAACTTTTCGAAAGGCGAACCCATTGCATTGTAAATGCTTGTTCACTTTATTGTCCACTTGTTTAGGTTGGCTTAGCATGCAGACGAAAGGCTGCTTCAGAGCATCTGTAAGGAGAAGGACTGGAATCACTGTACACGGGCCTGCACATTCCCCATGAGTGCATTTCTTCAGCGGTTGTAGTGGAGTCTCCCTTAGCATGCTTTTCTACTGTTTTTCTTTTTTTTTACTTTATCTTGTTTTGCTCAAGCTGTGGTGAAATAATAAGTAGGGTGCTGAGAAGAATGCTGCTGCTCTTGACTCTACGCCCCATCTTTGGGGGTTGGTGGTAGAAGGGCATCCTCCAGCCTGTGGGCACGCACCTCCCCCCTTTGTCATCCTGCCTCCCAGGGTCTCAGCGGCTAGCCCTCTTCACAGGACATCAAGCTAATCCCAGCCCGCCTGCTCCTGCCAGTGACAGGTCATTGTTAAACACCCCTTCCCCACCCCTCTCCATTGTAATGAAGACATGGCTGCAAGGGGGGCCTCCCCCTCTCACTGCTGCCAGCAGCAGCTCTCAAGAGCCAGGTAGGCTGTTTTCTGAAGTTTGGATAAGTTGCTAACATTACACCATGCCCTAAGTCGTTGGCTTTCATGTAACAAATCGGTGCATTCTGGGACATGTAGTATTAGGTTGCTTCACTTAAATCAGCTGAACAAAGTGATCTGTTAACTGTGATTTGTGAAACGAGAGCACATGACTGACCTTTGTTGCACGGCCTACCTAGCCCGTTGCTAAGTTTGTGGCGCTTTCAAGTATGTTCTGTGGGTACTCAAACACACAAGGTAAGGAGTTGCTAGTGTCCTTCCGAGTCTAGTTTGTCTAATGGTTGGAGTCTCCGTGGTGCTCATAAGAGCAATCTCATCGGATTGTAGACTTGACAAGTGAACACTCCTGCGAAGGGCACAGACTGAAGCAGAATCTCCTAAGGTGAACCGGGAATACCCAGGTCTCTCGGTATACAACTGGATTGACAAAGAAGAATGTGAAATGAAAGACTGAATTGATGTGGCCCCGTTTTACAGCTGCACCTATGAAGCTCTGACCTGCCAAACACACAGAGACCAGATTGCAGCCATGCTGTTTGGTTGGCAATGACTGCTGGTCACCCTCTTAGTCCCAATGCCCCGTTTGGTGCAGTGGACAACTAGGTTGAAGTGGACATTTCTGCTTGTTGGCCATTGACGTCAACAAGCTGAAACTTTCAGGAGATGGGAAGTGTGTTCAGTTTGTAGGATTTTGTCAAAATAAATGTTTTTGATTTTAGACCAGATGTATTTCTAAATATATTGAATTGCTGCACTTAGATAATTAACTGACATACAACATGTGTACTGTGAACTCCAAAATCCACTCAATAAAACAGTTTGGTTCTAAGGACTCAAATACTTTTTGAATTAATTTGTGGAGCCATTTTACAATATTGGAATCTCTGAGATAATTTACCTTTCTGAGCCTAGAAACTATATAACATGCCAAGTGTTACATTTCAGACCTTGTATGCCTTTGTCTTGGACATGACTGAACTAGACTAAAGCCAAATTCTTTTTATGTGTCACACTATGGCTGTGAGCCCATGGAATCTTAATAAATGGGAGATATGCCTTCACACGTCCATTTTGTCTGTGGGCTATTTCAGATCACATGAGCCCTTGAGCTACTCTGCTACGTCCTAGGGTGCTTCACTGTCCAAGTGACGAGATCGAGGCAGTGGCATAACAAAACTTGAGGGGGCCCCCTTGCAAAGTCACCTAAAGCCGTATTTTCAGCACTTATCTGTGCATACTTCGAACAGCAAATAGAAATAAGATGCACTTTAATTGTGTTCTAGGGCTGCCTGAATGATCCATGACTGATAATCAATGGGAACAAAGACAGAAAAGTTACACTACAAATGAATACATACATTTTTATTCATAACCCTATTTAATGTCAAGACGAGGTCTTTCAGGGTCTTTAAACAACACATGGCTAGCATTTTTCTCTTGTCAACCCTACTTTTTATTCCTTTTCATGAAATGCATTCTCACATTACAGCAGTAAATGAAAATTTCAACTGTAAGGAATGGGCATGGTGGGGGTCCTCTTTTTTTGGTCACAGCATGCCTAGACTTTCGGGTGTCAACCTGCCTCAGGCCCATGGTTTGTACTGCTTGCGTTCTCTAGTTATGCCTTACTGGCCTAAGTTCTCCTATTCCCACCTACCTACACTCGTTGGGGCTACCCTGGTTGTACAGATACTGTATCTTTCATGTTCGTCCACAGCATTACCCTGCATATGTCTCAAAAATCAACATGTCTATTTCTTTTTATCTCTCGCCCCCTGCTCTCTTTCTCCCCCTCTCACTATCTGTCTCTAATCCCCTCTCTCTCCCTGCTCCTCCTATCATGGTATCACCTTGCCTGTGTTATCCCATCTTACTCTGGAATGCTCGCTGGCCTGAATGTCTCCATTTAGAGGCCCCCCGTTCTCACCACATTAAATGCTGTCCTTATCAATGGATTGCGGAGTCTTACAGTCTCCCAAAGTGACTTCCTGTACTTTACTGCCTCCGGTTATAAAGGTACATATTGTCAAAGACTCCTGTTGTCATCCAGTGTGCCCTTAAGTGTTCATAGATTTGTGACTCACTGGGGTAGAAAGTAAGCCTGGCACCAAAATAAAAGTGGCCCTCATTAGCAAATCAGACAGCTAAAAGAGCGGTCCATTCGCAAATAGGGGTACTTTTTATCTTATCAAGACATGCTATAATATGTGATTTCAAGGTATGGTAGACGGCATGAATGTGTGCTTGCTGTAGTGCGAGGTTTGTGGTAATATAATAGATATCAAGAGTAAAACCAATCATACCAGATTCAACAGGCCGACAAACAGCCTACAAATCAGCCCACTCTCTGAGGTGTCACATCTATTCTTTTGGGGACAGTACTAGCAGTGGGAAAGGCAAGGAAAAATAAACCTCTTAGCTGAAGGCTGCCACTTCACATGCCGTAGGTGTTTAGCAAGGAATGTGTGACTGTGTTTATTTAAGGATACTTCAGGCAAAAATCACCAGTAAAACAGAGAGCATTAGACCATACAGGCTGAAATAAGTCACTTGACACACTGACCTGCAAAACTACCCCACAGGACTGTATGCACAGGTGGCAGGCCAGCAATGAAAAAGGAAGCTGCCACCCATATGCTCTATATATGTTTTATAACTTAGTTATAACTTTGGTATGAGAGATGTCGACTCTGCATTTAAGCTTGTTCCGTCAAGGTTTTTATATCTGAGAAATAAGCAAGAAAACATAATGCAAAAGACCCTGCATGCACAAACAGCCAAAACAAATCACCCCAGACTGTGACCTGTCACACACAGCCTTTGAGGACGGACATTATCAGCAGTGGGCGAGGTAAGAAAATAAGATGGCTGCCTTCTACCACTTCATACATGTTATAGGTGTTTTCACTTTTTAGTAATCGCGCCATGCATTTGAGCTTGCTTCAGGCTTTGCTGTAAGATTGGGGAAATCATCATTAAAACTCAGAACAAAAGACCCATTCGGCCTACATACTGCCAAAATGAACCAGCCCACACACTGACCTCCACAGCTACCCTTCAGGACTATAATGCACGGGCGGTGGGTGCGGCAATGAAAAGGGAAGCTGCGGTCCACTGGTTCAATATAAGGGGCCAGTCAACAGACTGCATAGATGCAGCTATGTTTTTCACCACACAAGGCTCGGATAGGCCAGGTGGTATGCTTGAAGGAGAAGCCGTACACGGCTTGTTTAAATCCAAGGGTCAGGGTCAACGATCTCCGCCAGTAACTATAAAGTCAGTGCATTGGCCGGTGAGATATTTAAAGGCCTAAGTATCTTTGAGACAGCAGACTGGCAGACCGCACAGAGTGAACTCATTAGCACCATCACGTCCCTGCCGCCTTGGAAGCAGAGGGCTATAAGTTATCAAGAGAAGATGGGAAAGGAGAAGGAATAATGAAAACAATTGTCTGTTCAAGTCTGGGGATCTTTTTAAATTATGTGATGGTGTCTGGTGAAGAGCTGCACAATTTCAAAGCCTGTTTAATCTGTTTCTCTAAAGAAAATGTATTGTTTTTACTTTTGCGCAAGTGATGGGTAGTCAGTGTTTGTGAATCATGAAGGCTCATAATTTATAAGGAATAACATAAGATCATAGTAAATACTAGAGGCAGCCATCATTCAGTGTTGTTGGGGCTTTTTTCACACACAAAAGTGTTGTATACGTGTGGGCAATGATTGCACAAGGCACAGCTATGACGAAAGTGGATTTATGGTAATGTCATGTGACCTTTGGTAAAGGCTCCTATTCCTCCTGTGGAGTTACCCACAGTGGAGAAGTATGCATGGCTGAAATGGAGCCTCCCTGAAAATGTACACGTTTCTTTTTTTGGGCTGTGGAGGAAAAGGTCATGTGGAGAAACCCCTAACCCTGCACCCCCACAAAGTTTGGTGCTCATCGCTTCCTCCTCCAATCTTGGATGGAGAGATACAGCAGCCGATGGCTGGGGTAAATATGTGACTGTTTCTAGTATGGAAAAAGATCTGAGAAGAGTTTATAATGCTATAAGTATAGATGGTGATGGGTGGTCCCAGGAAATCTGCACTACTAAATATATTTACACCCTCCAGGAATCGCTTCCAGGATATCTGGCAACAGTAGTAAAATTACATGTTGTATAACGCTGCGCAGCACTGCCAAAGTCTGGGATCACCTTTTAATGCCTCTCACATCCCCGGCATCTTCAGACTTCTTGCCACAGAGGAAGTCTGAATTAGTTCATATCTGCAGCGTCAATATCCGCACTTTCGCCTCAGGAGGAGGTGTGTGAGGAGGAATATAGTGCATGCTTCATTTCAGAGTTCTATGTCTATGGCATGCTTCATTACAGAGTTCTATCTCATACATACATTATGAACTGCAAGTAACCAAAGGAGCTCTGTGACAAAATGCAGCAACTCACTGAGATAGGCTCATAAAATGCAGCTTAGTGAACTGCATGGTACACGTTCTTTGCAGCAGGCACATGAACCCTCTGCACTACTTCAGGATCAGTGAGACCTGCCACTGGACAAAACGCTGATCTCCCTCCAGAAGGAACATTATTTACTTGTGTTATATTGCCATTTTAACTGTTTCCTGAAAACATCTGGGCACACAAGGAAAAATTAACATCAGCGCTACTTGTCATGCTGGTGATTCAAAACTGCCAGTAGAGAAGAAAACTAGGCCCTGTCAGCGGGAACATTATCAGCGCCGCGTGTTATGGCAGGGTTTTTGGCTTTATTTAGCAGTGATAAAAGATCATTATTCTTGCTCGCATCTAGTATAGGCCTTCTTAGCCTGTGTTGGCCCTTTTAAGCCCTTTTTCCAGACCTAGAAGAGGATAGCTGCTTAATATGCCTTTATTCTTGACTTTAACCTGTCTATTGCCTATTGGCTTTGACATATTAGACATATTGGTATGGTTCATGTAGGTATTCTGACAGAGCTAAGGAGCATTTCACCCCTTTCAGGCCTAAAGCTAGAGAGACTCCATCTTGATGGAAGCAGAGAGGCTTTTTAGGGCAAAAGCAATGTTTATAGTTATAACTGTTGTTCGCCCTAAGCGGACCGGAGAGAACCGGCCAGAGCTGAATCTAATCAGGAATTGTTCCCGGGCTCAGTCTCTAGACGAAACAAGCAGACTGGTCACTGTGGGAGCGTCTAGCGCAAGGAGCCTGGTGCATGGGATTGGTCAGAAAAAGCAGCTGGCTGGAACTTTCCATGAGGAAACAGCATTCTATATTTGTGAAGTGCAGAGGCGGAGTCAGGGAGTCGAAGAGCAGTCGAGGAGAGAGTCAAGCAGAGGGGAGCAGAGAGGAGAGTCCAGCAGAGAGGAGAGCAGTGGAGTGGAGTTGGCAGAGAGAGAGAGAGGGTTCAATCTGGAGAAGAGCTGAGTTGAATAGTGAGCTGGAACTGAAGGAAGCAGTCAGAAGCAGTTGTTTATCAGGAGGAAGTGTGAATAGCTGGAGTCTGAAGTAATGCCTTTTAGAAGAGATAGAGGAGAGCTCGTGGATTAACCTATGGGAGCAGATGGAATTGGACATTGGCGCAGAGATAGAGCGAATAAGAGAGACAGAATGAACGGTGATCAGAGCGGCAGGAACTATTAAAAGATTGAAGACGCAAGGTGGAGAGACAGTTCGTGTGGGGAAGAGGAGTCCAGAGACAGAGCGATCAGCGCAGAGGTGTACCCAAGAGTGCAGGAGAGGAGAGAGAGCATGAGATGAGCCAAGGCACAGACGAGAGAGGAACCCAGATGACAGCTAGAACAAGACTTCACACTAATCAGGTGATATTGTTTTCATCACATTAGCTACACTTAATCTTTTCCCTTTCAGCGGAGTGTTCCTGTTATGTGTAATCTTTTCTCTTTCAAGCGGTGTGTTCTACCTATAGTCTTTGTTAGATGTGCATTAATGTTTATATTACTGTAATAAACCCCCCCCCCCCCAGTTTTTAACTAACTGGTGTGTAGTCCCTATTCTTGTTCACTAAAGGTAAACGGCGCTTCTAGGTAATTGCCAGGTGCATGAATGGATGAGTAATCCCAATCAGGTGAGTGGTGATCACATAAATAGGGAGTGAGTGAACCTTTGATGCCAAGAGCAGAGAGTACATTATATAATCCGGAACCACATCCAAAGTCATCATTGTAGTTTCATCCCGAGTAGACAGCTGAGATAATATCCCAATATATATATATATATATGTATAGGTGTTCATAGGAATGTGGTCGTCGTTGATATGCGGCGTTAATGAGAGCGATAGGAGGGATACTATCGTTTAAAGCCACCGGATTGTGGCATAAGATTAATGAGAGCGGTGAGAGGGAGATCACCGTGTAAGTTTCGCAGGATCGCGAACGATTTGGAAAAGGAGAGCACTGGGGCTGCAGACCCACGTGTGTAGACGCACCAGATTGTGTGTCAGATCTGCCCTAGGGTAGAACGGTCTGGGTCAGGGTGGCCGCGAGACCAACTGATGTGAATAAGTGTAGTGTAGGGTATGGATATCCCTAGTAATCAGTGAGTATTCTTAGTATCCCTATAGATTTAGTGGTGTTCTTAATAATATGAGCTTGTATATTGCGAGTTCCCTATCCTCAGGTAGGTACCAGGTGCCTGGATATAGAGGAGTCCTGAGGACGGAAGGTGAGTACGTTTTGGCTGGGTCACAGGGGCCCCTGGGGGCTGATCCCATCTAAACAGAAAATCCAGCCATTACATTTTGGCGTAGTCGGCATCTTACGAACTCTGTGTGACCCCATGTGTTGTGAGTAAGCGCCAAACATTACATTTTGGCGTAGTCGGACAGTTTACGAACTCTGTGTGCCTGGCCATGTGTTTAGAGAGTTGCCCATGTGTTCTGAGGGAGTGCCCTGAACGCTAGTTCCATCTGGCATAATGTTGCAGTTTATGTAGCCTGTTAGACCTATTGGCTTGAACAGTTGCAGCGTGAGGAGATTGTATTTCATCATGGCATTTGGTTTATTCAGGGTGGAAGGAATGGTTTTCATCTTGGTGTTTAAACTGTCAGAGTTGAAGGATGACATTACATGAGGAAGCCAGTTACATCTTTGTGATGGTCCAATTGTATAAATGTGTGTAAAAAATGCTTTTAAATTGCCCATTCAATTGCTTGCTGCATCTGCTTATGCTGTGCAATGTGAAATGTGTTCATTGTTCTATGATCTGTGGAGTTCTGTGAATATAGCTCCTTGTAAATATGACTTGTGAATAGCGCCATATTTTTGTGACTTGTGAGGTGCATGTTCTCATGTTGATCTATTGTGTTCCTTGTGCATTGCGCCTTGGAAATGTTGTTTGTGAAAGGCTTGTCTTGTAAATATGGCTTGTGAATAGCGCCATGTGGTCATGGCTTGGACAGGGCATGTTATCATTACGTTTGGCAGGAGAGAGCTGGATCTTTCTCGGGTGCTTGGGGATATCGTTTTTGAAAATATGTACGTGTCATTTGTAAACGTGAAGAAATGTGCTAATGATTTTCCCATGTATAAATGGACGTTGGGAAATGATTTTGCTTGAGCTGCCAAAGGGTTAATATCTTGAGTTGAGATGGCAGCCTTTATTTTTTACATGCTGTCAACATGCATGGTTATCTGACCTGACTATAAAAGTCAGTGAATTATTTTAAGGATTTTTGATGGTTTGATTTTGACTTTTTTTTTTGGTTCCTTGGTCAGCCTACGTGCTTTGTCAGTTTCTTGACGGAAAGTTAACATCTTGTGTTTTGAGAAGGGTTCTGTTCATTTCACATTCCTTTTGAAATGCGTCTACGTATTTGTGTGGGTTCACCTTGGAATTGATGTGGTTATAAATCAACGTTATGGAGAAAGCTATGTTCTTTTAAAATGAGTGAAATGTTAAAAAGATAGCCCGTTAGAGTGCACGCTACGAGCTGTTTTCATTAATTATTTCTGTGAGGGGTTTCCATCTAGACAGGAATATGCTGGTTTTACAATAATAAATCTTGCCCGACTGTGCATGGTAACATGTGCTTTTAATTAGTGACTGGCAACTATTTGCCTTTGAAATGAAAATGTTCAAATGAAAATGTATGTTTTTATAAATGTGAACTTAAATACAATGTTGAAATGTATTTGCATTTTTATGCTGTTTTACAAATTATTTCTCTTTGACAAGTGGACCCTAAATAGGTGAAATGTCTTGCCTTTAGTTGAGTTAGTTGGACTAACGTCTTTTTAAAAAAAATAAAACTGGACCTTTTTTAATTGGCAATGCACTGTAACAGAATTGTTTTTGTTAAACTCGAGCTTCTGTTAGTTACAAAATAAGGCAGGAGAAATTTGTTTTTTGACCTTGGCAAGACCAGCTGGTCTGCGCAGACGAATGCTTTTTTTTCATTTTGCAAGTTTCGATCACGTCCCAGTGTGTTATGATTGGCTACAGTTCAATTTTCTTCCGCGCACGGCTTGTTTATTTAAGGGCGGGGTGGCCTGGCTCTTCAGACTCTGACCAGGGAAAATGGGAGGCTTGCAGTGCCCTGCTGATGCTGTCACCATTTGGGCGGTACTCCAAAATTTTTTTTTCACACTGTAGCATGGCTCTTGCCCAGAAGGGTGAGACTGGCTTAGTTAGGATTAGGGTATGTTAGGCCCCACTCAATGTTGCTAAAAGTTAAATTTTGAATGTTTTAATTAATTAGGATATTTCCTTTTCAATAATGAAAGGCACCCGGGGTGCTTTTTTAAATGGAAAATTTTATTTTACAAGAATAATGATACTTCTTCTCTTGTTTCTAGGATGGCTGCAGTTGGGGTGCGTGCGTGCGTCTGCCCACTCCCTTTATTTGTTTTAGCTTTTTATTTTCATGTTATTATTTTAGTTTATTGTTTTGGATGATGGAACCAGACCAGACCAGACCAGACCGGGTGATGGATGGCCGCATTGGAGGAAGTGTCCAGGATGCAGGGTGGTGGCCTACACTGAAGAATTTGGACATTAAATAATCCCTTGGACAATCAGGCCCCACTTTTAAAGAAAAAAAACGTGTCACCTATTATGACTAAGTTATTTAATTCCCTGGCCTGCAATTTTGACATCACTATAGGCAGGCCCCACTTTTAAAAAAAAATATGTCACCTATTATAGTTTTTCTAAATGAAGGACTTTTTTCAATGATGGTGCGCACATGTGTTCCACCGTGTGATTTAAAATGTTTTTTTGTTGTTTTAAGCTTGATGTTACATTAGCTATCTTATAGACATGAGTTATTTTTACTGTTCTTACATTTTCACCTTGACTGATCAATGGGTGGTTACCTTAAAATTTTGATTATTCTGGGTAGAGTGTCTTTTAGTATGATTATGTATTAATGTTTGCCCAGACCTTGCAACTGTATTTCTCAGATTTCACTTTAAATTGACAAATGTCAGCAGGTAGGCCTCATTTAGGCCTATTGTTATTTTCATCTCACATATTAGCACCTACACCAATAGTTTCATGAGTCATCATTAGCTTAAGTTGCCTATAGTACGTAAGGCTCGTTTAGGCCCTTTCTTGTTTTCTCATTAGAAGTTGAAACACATTTAGTTTTTAAGTTCACAACTGTAGGTAGGCCTCATTTAGCCTTAAGTTGTCCGAAGTAGGCCCATTTAGGCCCCTTGCTGTTTTCATTCAACACATAAGTCCCTACATCATTAGATTTCACCAGTTATCGTTAGAAGTTGAGGCACATTTAGTTTGAGGATGCTTTGGTTAGTTTCTGTTGTTATCAGATCCAATCTCAGATATTTTCAGCATTCAAGTCAAGGGTGCTTTGATTTGTTTTTAGGTTTCTATTCCCTACAATTGAGTTTCAGGTGGAATTTTCTTGAGTTGTCATTGTTTTTAGGGAATTTTTTAGGTTTTGATTTGTTGATAGATTTTGTTAATGTTTGTTTATGTAGATGTTATTGTTTGTCAGATGTTCGCAAGATAAGGATCTAAGGGTGGATGGCAGAGTCTTTTGGGCTTTATTTAGCAGTGATATAGATCTTAATCTTGCTCACATCTAGGATAGGTATTTTTAGCCTATGTTGGATAGATTGTGTTGATGTTTGTTTAGATGGTTGTTGTTGTTTATAAGATGCTCGCAAGATAAGGATCTAGGGTGCAATGTTATGGCAGGGTTTTTGGCTTTATTTAGCAGTGATAAAAGATCATTATTCTTGCTCGCATCTAGTATAGGCCTTCTTAGCCTGTGTTGGCCCTTTTAAGCCCTTTTTCCAGACCTAGAAGAGGATAGCTGCTTAATATGCCTTTATTCTTGACTTTAACCTGTCTATTGCCTATTGGCTTTGACATATTAGACATATTGGTATGGTTCATGTAGGTATTCTGACAGAGCTAAGGAGCATTTCACCCCTTTCAGGCCTAAAGCTAGAGAGACTCCATCTTGATGGAAGCAGAGAGGCTTTTTAGGGCAAAAGCAATGTTTATAGTTATAACTGTTGTTCGCCCTAAGCGGACCGGAGAGAACCGGCCAGAGCTGAATCTAATCAGGAATTGTTCCCGGGCTCAGTCTCTAGACGAAACAAGCAGACTGGTCACTGTGGGAGCGTCTAGCGCAAGGAGCCTGGTGCATGGGATTGGTCAGAAAAAGCAGCTGGCTGGAACTTTCCATGAGGAAACAGCATTCTATATTTGTGAAGTGCAGAGGCGGAGTCAGGGAGTCGAAGAGCAGTCGAGGAGAGAGTCAAGCAGAGGGGAGCAGAGAGGAGAGTCCAGCAGAGAGGAGAGCAGTGGAGTGGAGTTGGCAGAGAGAGAGAGAGGGTTCAATCTGGAGAAGAGCTGAGTTGAATAGTGAGCTGGAACTGAAGGAAGCAGTCAGAAGCAGTTGTTTATCAGGAGGAAGTGTGAATAGCTGGAGTCTGAAGTAATGCCTTTTAGAAGAGATAGAGGAGAGCTCGTGGATTAACCTATGGGAGCAGATGGAATTGGACATTGGCGCAGAGATAGAGCGAATAAGAGAGACAGAATGAACGGTGATCAGAGCGGCAGGAACTATTAAAAGATTGAAGACGCAAGGTGGAGAGACAGTTCGTGTGGGGAAGAGGAGTCCAGAGACAGAGCGATCAGCGCAGAGGTGTACCCAAGAGTGCAGGAGAGGAGAGAGAGCATGAGATGAGCCAAGGCACAGACGAGAGAGGAACCCAGATGACAGCTAGAACAAGACTTCACACTAATCAGGTGATATTGTTTTCATCACATTAGCTACACTTAATCTTTTCCCTTTCAGCGGAGTGTTCCTGTTATGTGTAATCTTTTCTCTTTCAAGCGGTGTGTTCTACCTATAGTCTTTGTTAGATGTGCATTAATGTTTATATTACTGTAATAAACCCCCCCCCCCCAGTTTTTAACTAACTGGTGTGTAGTCCCTATTCTTGTTCACTAAAGGTAAACGGCGCTTCTAGGTAATTGCCAGGTGCATGAATGGATGAGTAATCCCAATCAGGTGAGTGGTGATCACATAAATAGGGAGTGAGTGAACCTTTGATGCCAAGAGCAGAGAGTACATTATATAATCCGGAACCACATCCAAAGTCATCATTGTAGTTTCATCCCGAGTAGACAGCTGAGATAATATCCCAATATATATATATATATATGTATAGGTGTTCATAGGAATGTGGTCGTCGTTGATATGCGGCGTTAATGAGAGCGATAGGAGGGATACTATCGTTTAAAGCCACCGGATTGTGGCATAAGATTAATGAGAGCGGTGAGAGGGAGATCACCGTGTAAGTTTCGCAGGATCGCGAACGATTTGGAAAAGGAGAGCACTGGGGCTGCAGACCCACGTGTGTAGACGCACCAGATTGTGTGTCAGATCTGCCCTAGGGTAGAACGGTCTGGGTCAGGGTGGCCGCGAGACCAACTGATGTGAATAAGTGTAGTGTAGGGTATGGATATCCCTAGTAATCAGTGAGTATTCTTAGTATCCCTATAGATTTAGTGGTGTTCTTAATAATATGAGCTTGTATATTGCGAGTTCCCTATCCTCAGGTAGGTACCAGGTGCCTGGATATAGAGGAGTCCTGAGGACGGAAGGTGAGTACGTTTTGGCTGGGTCACAGGGGCCCCTGGGGGCTGATCCCATCTAAACAGAAAATCCAGCCATTACACCGCGTTATTTAGCTTACTTGTGTGCCTCACAATCTTATAACTCTGCTGCTGTCCGTGAGCCACACGGACTGCAGACAGTTATTACTGTCTCCCAGTGCTGTGTTGAATTCAACAGGGCGTATTTACTGAAGGTACTGTGTTCTCGTGCATGTGTATTCAGAGGAGTAGAAGAAACCAGGTTCCTGTGCTGATTCTGAGGTGAATGGACTGTGAACCCCCTTGTTTCAAAGGATTGTACAAGAACCACTGCTCCCACCTCTATGGTGAGGAAGTAATCTGTGCCTCTGGAGAGAATCTTGCAGGTGTGACCAGCCTCATCCCCGAGGGAAGAGACTTTAGAAGTAAAAAGCTGGGAAAGGACTTTACCTCATGCAGTGACTGCTTTGGTTTTATGGAGTACGGTGTACCCAAGTACGCTGGTACTGTTCTGTGTGTGAAGAGAGGAGGGTGCAAGAAGTACCACCCCTCTTTACTTTCTAGAGTCAAAAAGAGTTCCAGTGCCCTGGTACTGGTCTGCCTGAAGAGGAAAGGTGCATCAGCAGATTACTGTTGGAAGACTGCCTTGTACAAGAGCCCGAGAGCTGTCCCAGTGCTGGGTTTACGGCATACTGTTGGACAGAATCAACAGTCCCAGACTGTTCTGACCTGTAGATAAAGGTGTGTGCCAGACACCCAATCCTAGTATTGTGCCGCAGCTGAGTACAAAGCGCCGCACAGGTCTAGGGCCCCACTGGTGAACTGTATTGCATCTGGAGGGAAAGGACAACCCACGGGATACTGCCCTACTCTTGCAGGCAGAGCTCTGTTGCATCAGAGGGGAAAAACACACTCCGAGACCCTGTGCTGCTCGCTGGGGGACTTGGACTGCACTTTCCCGCTGCTCACACGCCGGAGTCATGTCGCTGGCTGCTGCAGTGGCTGTCCACCTGGGCCCTGGCGGCAGTGGTCAACCCGGATGGGCCCGGTGGCTCCCCGCCCTTGCTCTGCCCTCCGCCCTGCCACTGTAATGGGGACGGCGGGGTGGACTGTTCGGACAGGGGCCTGACGGCAGTTCCCTTGAGGCTCAGCGCGTTCACAAAGGCTCTGTAAGTATTTTTCTTGTGTGCGAAGTGGATAAAAAACTGTTAACCAATATCTAGTCTCACCGAATGATTCGCGGCAGTATATATTTAAAACGGGGTAGTGGAATACTTATGAAACACTGTCTATTGAAAACTCCGCCATAATATAATAGCAGCACTTATGTACTGATTTCAATATGACTGTCCCCTTAACCACATCCGCGCTAGTGGAATTCTCCTTCTATGCTGGGATTTACTAAATCCCATGCTTCATGACGAGCTGGGCTCGTCATCAGTGTGCGAGGAGGCTACACCATGACGAGCCCAGCTCGTCATGAGCCTGGAAGGGGTTAATGTAGTTGCAGATCATTGTAAGGTGATTTTATCAAACTTAACACTAACGTATGTCATTGTGTGTGGTTATCACACACACAATTAGAGTGAGTAGGTTGGGAACTCTTTAATTTTAGAACAATTGCGAAGTCTCGTTTGAGTAGTTTAAAGTGATATTTTTATACTTTACCTGCATTCTCCCCTGGTTATTTTTTCTATCTTCGTCCAATCGCAAGGAAGCGCTTATAGAATGGCATAAAGTGCTACAAAGATGACATACATGACATATCCTGTATGAATGCGCGAGGGGAGGATAGCAACTTTCAAACACCCACTAAAAACGAGAAGTGGGCGCTCTTTTTCTATCTTTATCAAACGTGTTCCTCAGATGATAAGCTGGTGCTGCAAGGCATATATTAATGGCAATATAGTATTTTGTGAATCTCCGTAATATTATAGTGGTAGTCTGTGGCTGCTAAACCCATGATGTCATCATATTGATGATAATGTGTACCTGCTTTCGGATGGATGATGGTGTTTTGTGCCTTGAATCGGAGCCGAGAACATTTTTGGTAGAACCTGCATTCTATTGTTCTTGTTTAAGTTTCCTTTGTCAGTGAGTGCCTCATGGTCCTTACGCTTTTTTCTTATTAGGTATCGCCAGAAACGTCATATTTGGGCTACATCGTGTCGAGTGTCGTGATATTGGCAGTGATCGAAGTGGGGGAAAAAAGTAGAGGAACTGTGGGCGGAGACTCCGAGGGCAGGGATAACCCAAGGATTGGATCAGTGGGCGGAATCAGGTGTGGCCAGAATGTGCCAAACATCCCAATTTTTAGTATTTGGCATTTCACCCACCAGTTACAGCTAATTGTGTTATTTAATTCAACCAATGGATACACTTGATTATTTGAGGTTTCATAGGAGTTATTGGCAATTAAATACATTCACAAAGTAGGATATATTTCCAATCACACAATGTCCCAAATACGCTTAAAAGTGGAATCACAAGCCATTTGTCTCCAAGCCATGCAGTTTCTCTCATTAGCACTTCTCCTCCCTTCTTCCACAAGAGCAGTTCAAACATGTATGGTGTAGGAAGGTGGATACCTGACTATGGTTACCCCAGATTTTTTGCCTAGTGTTTAGCTGGTTTTCGACTTAGTTGGCCTGGGATCCTGCTAATCAGGGCCCCAGGCTATCTGTTCTCACTGTAAAATGGACTCCATTTACTTTAGGTACATCTCCAATTGGATATTGGGTCACCTTATGAGCCCCTGTATAGTGTACCTTAGGTACCCAGGGCATAGGTGCATCCAAGGCCTACCAGGGGCTGCAGCATGTATTATGTCACCCCTGGCTGGCCATTCACATTGACACAACTGGCTGAACACTCAGCTGGGGCAAGGTCGTGTAATCACCCCTTGCTTAGGTGTAGTATCCCTATACCTACCTTTACATATAGACACATAAACACCTATAAGTCACTCCTATGGCAGGCCTTAACAATCCTGGAGGCAGAGTGCTTGGTTTTATGTGGAATGAGGCTCTAGCATGAGCTGAGCCTGTCTGCAGCTTTCAGAACCATGTCCTTATAGCTGTTCTATGATATAGCCATACCATATACTCTTAAGTGCATTATGATCCTCCCTGTTGAATGCTAACTTTGGTTTGGCTTTATCAAAACATGTTGTGTAAGGTGTTGTACGCTTTGGAATACTACCCCCTCACCAGTTCTGGCAACGGGGGTAGCATTCCACCCTTCTAGAGGGAGAAGACATGTTGTTCCTAGTAATCCCGGTTAAAGATAACCAGAGCCTCAGCATCACAAAATGGATGCTGCTGCCACAGACACAAGTCTGACCTCCTGCTGCTGGGAGTCCTTCCAGCGAGGGAGGCTTGGACAATAGGTTTCCTGTCTTGGGAGGTGCTAGCACCACCCCAGACAGGCCATAGTGTATTGGGGCAGGGAGGGCTGAATGAAATGAGACACTGCCTGGGGCACACAAGGTGTCCCATGCATAGTCCGGTTGAAACCAGTTGCTGGGTCACTCCAGCCCCAGCTCTGGTGCGAACTGGACAAAGGGAAAGGGGTGTAACCACCCCCTTCCCTGGTCCCACCCATAGGAGGGACCTAGCAGGTAATCCAGTCCCTCAGATTGGTATATAGGTAGGAGCTGAGTCAAGAGACTTTAGATTTATCCTGAACTGAAACTTGAAACAAAACTCTGGACCTTCGACATTCTACTGAACCTAGAAGACTGAAGAATCTCCCTTGTGGTCAAGGAGTGACCACCCTGTGCAAACAGGCACCATCCAGCGATCTGCGGTTTGCTTTGTCGACGCTCCCGCCGGAGCCCAACCACAGAGCCTGACAAGAACCAGACTTCCCTGAGCCCGATCCACAGCCACAGCAAAGCTGAGACCCGTGGAGGCGACGCGAGACGTGGGACTGGCCATCTTGGAAAACCTGCACTTTGCTACCTGTGCAGCTCCCGAGGCATCCTCGAAGCTGTGCATTGTGGATTGAGAAGCCCCAGCCCCGAGCACCTTCTGCACCGACGCACAGCCCTCCACACTCAACGAGTGCCGCGTGGGGCCTGCTAGTGTTTTTGTGCTCGACGCATCTGTCCAGTCACGTACCTGTTGGCTAGTGGCCTCTGTGACGACGAACCTACAAATTTACACCGCTGACCTGGTTGCTCCAGGCTGGCCCTTGCTTCCCTGAAAAGGAGAAGCCCATCAGACCTTGCTGGTCTGATCAAGAAGCCATCTTCGATTCCTGTGTGGGTTGCCTTTGCCAAGGCTTGTTGACTCCAATCCGGAAGCCGACACCGCCGACAGCGAGATCCTTCGTGGGACAATCAGTGCCCAGCTCTTGGTCGTCGTTGACACCTTCTGGTCCACGTGGCTGCAGAGATAAGCTTCACGACATCGCCTGGTTCCTTCCTGGTTCCTTCCTGGTCACTGGCTAGTGACCCAGGCTCTGTCCCCTCTGCTTTCAGGTACTCTTCATCCTCGATAAGCCCTTGGATCCAACCGGACACTTCTCTCCTGGTCGCCTGCAGCATCTTTCTTCAAGGCTACATAGGATTCAGCGACGAAACCCAACACACTTTGACACCTATGCACCCGCTTCCTGTGGGTAAGGTAACGCGAGTACTCCGGTGCTCCTGTGGGTATTGACCATCCTAGTTTCCTAGTTTTCAGTAGCTGTCTCCTAGTCCATCCGGGAGTGTCCTAAAAGAACTAGTTTCCATTTCTTTTGTTCCCATTATAACTCTATGGTAACTTGCGTGTGTGTTAAGACACTGCACACGCCTCCCGTGGGCCTCCTGCTTCCTATCCTTTGGTAGTACAGCGTAGCCCAAGCGATTCCCTAGGCCCTAGGCCTATTTCTTGTCCGTGACGTGGTTCTTATACCACTATTTTAGTATATGGTTTGACGTGCCCCTAGGGCTCTACTGTATATTGTGCAACATATTGTATGATAATTGAGTATCTTGTTATGGGCTTGTGCCTCTGACCTCATAAAGAGTTTAGAGGGGTTGTGTTAGTAATAAATACATATATATTTTATACATAACCTGTGTGGTGTCCTTTCATTTGGTATTAAAGGGGTTACATATGCTAAAACAGCTGGCTTCACATGCCCTCTTGAGTTTAGCCTAAGACTGCTTTGTCCATGCTACCACTAGGATAGCTGGTCTATAAGGTTGACTTTACAACCATCACCATAAGGGTTGTTTGGACTGATACAGTGTGCCCACTAGAATAGTGGACATCACATATCAGGTCAACTTCTCACATATGGCAAAATATCCTAGTTTGCTAATGTTTTCTATATATTTATGGCTCTGCCATATTTGCCACATCATATATCCACTGCATACTCTTACAGTTTTAACTAATCATTTTTGTAGCTCAAACAGATAAGTTACAACAAAAAAAACGTGACTTGGGATTGCTGCAAAGTGGACGGCCCTTTGCAAAGGTTGACTGATCACCTTTCTCACTGCTGCATTTGTATGTTATACTGATACTAATGAGGCAGAATCTTTGCAGAGACTTAAGATGTGTAAAAATGTCTAAATAATAAAGTATAAGAAAATATATTGCATTACGCTGCAGCCTTTTTTTTGTTGCATAAGTTAGTCAACACAGCAGCATCATTTTGTCCCCCATTGCTGCATAATTCTAGTGGCTCCAGAGCAGGTAGCACATGTTAAAAGTGCTTGTGCATGAAGCAGAGAGACTGTGAAGTTTGTAAACTTAGTTTGGTGAGCGTGCAAATCCTGCATTGCCAATCCTTCGTAAGTTGCAGCTACTACTGCTGAAACAAAGCCAATGGAGGTACCAATGGGTGAGGTGGACTGGCCTCGATGGCAGGGCCAGATTTAGTGCTGGTGGCGCTCTGTGCAACAATGTTTGTTGGGCCCCTAATGATCACCTACGCCTCGGACTCCCTCACTACCACCCTTTAACAGTCCCTCTCAAGTCTCCATAACCACACTCTTTCTCAGATGCATTGAATTTGATTTACAGCACCACTCATACCAGTATACGTTGTCAGCGCACTTTACATCACACACACTACACAGAGACAATCATTATATGTGTGTAAATCACTGTATAGGAAATGTTATATAAGACAAAGGACTACAAGGTGTAGAAGCCACATGACAACCATACTAGTAGGCAGTATAGTTTAATAGCTCGCTGTTCTATTTTAGGATTTCAACTTATAAACTGCAAGTAACAAAAGGATCTCTCTGACAAAAGCAGTAACCTACTAACCTAGTTAATAGTATGTGCACTTTGTGATCTGCATGGTACATGTTCTTTGCAGCAGGCACATTAACCCTCTGTGCTACCTTTCCAGGAGTCAACCCTTCCACTAGGGAAAACTCCAATCTCTCTCTAGGAAGAACATTAATCACCGAAGTTATCATGACATTTTTATTGTTGCTAAAAATTGCTGGAGGTCAGGAAGGAGGCAGCAAGTTTTTTAAAAACCATAATATACTTGCAAACACTACGCACCCACCCGAAATAGGTACCCAGTGCGGTCACACCGTTCGCACCACCCTGACCTGCTTAAGGTTCATGTGACCTCAGGGACAGAGTCACAGTGACTGGATCACTGCTGCTCTAGGGTGTACTGCTTCGTAGGCCTGCCTACAAGACTGGAGATGAACTTCAGTATGGATTGTGGTGGACAGGCCTTCAAGGTTAACCCACAATTGACACCACTAGGGTACACCTGCTTGTGCTAAGACAGTAGGCCTTCTAAGGTCTAGTGGGGCCTTCTAAGGTCTAGCATGGGAATATGCTCCCTCAGTAGATTGGTCTGGTGGACTGGTCATGAAGGCTGAACCTGGTTCCCCAGTTCCAAATTCAACAGCTCTGGCCATAGTGCCACATCCCGACTGAACACCATACTGCCCCACAGAGAGAAACCCGCACTGCCTTCAGCTACAACCTAATTGTGCCCGCTATAAACACTTGGATGTGGCTCAATTCAAATGATGCACTTGATAATAGTAATATGCTGCCTAAAAAAAAAGTAATAGCAAACACTCATAGGGAATGCAAGATTGAGTAAAGTATGTGAAAGGTAAGCAGAAACAACATGGTTACCTTAACGATCTCTCACTCACTATTCAGAAATCAGCAAGTGGTTTTACCTGAAAAGTTAAGGACATGACTACAGGGCCCTGAAGGGAACCGTTTCAATGTGTATTGCTTATATCCTCACAAAACGTAAGCAGTATGGTTTAAAAGACCACATCCATAAACACAGAGCCTGGGTACACATTTTGTTTTCCAACCCATCCATCAACCAGGTATTGCAATACATCCAGGAATGGTGCACTTCCCCACCTGGGGACATGCTGTTCAAAGAAAGACGAGAAAACAAAAGTAGCACTTCACTGCAAAGTCTGTAAAGTGAGGCTGATGTGTTTGGATGTGAATAAAACCACTGGCTACCTTGCAACTACTATGTCTTGCTTTATTTAGTAATGAATTTATTTTTCATATTTAAAACCTTTTATTTCTCTCCATCCCAAGGCTGCACTTTGGAACAGAGAAACATATCAGAAAAAGGGCATTTCCCGCAAGAGTGTTTTTCTTTTTTGGATCCATTTCACAGGGAAACAACTAAATGAAAGATGGGAAGAGAGGTTGTGAACGTTTCTTCAAGTCTAGGTTTTCAGTAAGTGAGGAGCAAGACAGAAAGAGAGGGAATATTAGGAAGAGAGAGAGGGGACAGCCGTGCACACCACCATTTAATTCATGATTGAACTTTGATCATGAATTAAATGGTGCACGTGCGCGCACAGACTTGAGGCTTACTTGATGTCTCTGCGGCTGAGACTGGGTGAGGGGGCCCCTGGAGCGCGGGGCCTGCAGGGCCTGTGTTTAGGGATAGGGGTCATGTACTCATGTGTTGAACCTAGCTAAGGCGTAAAATAGCACTGTACATAATAAAGACTGATGGGGAACTTTTCCGAATCTTATACAAAAGTGCAATAGGGGAGTTGCATGAACAGAGGAGTTCAGTTCATGATGTGTCCACTGTGGAAAAAGTGTAAGAGTTTTGTTATCAGCTGGGAATGTAGAGGTCACTGAAAAGTTTCGTTTTTAGATCCTTTCATAACTGGAGAAGTGAAGGTCGTGTGGGGGTGATGTTAATTTTAAATAAAAAAATATATAAATGAAAATTTACCTCCGGCGGTCTGGTCCTGCATCGCCCTCTCAGGAAGCAGTCACAGGCAGCCACAATGCTGCAATGGCAGCGTTGTGATTGGCTGGGATGCTGACCGCACAGGCGTCTATGGGGAGGCTGTTTTCTCCATGCAGGCTGCATGCAGCCTACATGGAGAAAACAGGAGTGTGCGCATGATTGTTTTTGTCAGCCCTGGGGCCGACCAAACAGTCAGTGCCCACAACATTGGGCAAGCCACTCCTCCCTGATCCGCTAATCCACCCACCCCCAACCAAACCCTTCTTTTGCTTTCTCGCTGTGCGAGAAGCAGAAATATAAAATGGTATGTATACCATTTTATGTTTCTGCTTCTCTCACTGCAAGAAAGCAGTGGTGCGATGCTCCTCCGCCCACATGGAGGAGCCGCCCCTGGACACTGCTCTCTCGTTATGCCAGCTACGTAAAACAGATTGTCGGGACGTGGGAATGCGAGCGGCCGGAGCTACCCTAGCTGGCATAACAAAGAGGCAAAAAATGTAAACAATTGGAAGGACGTCTGCTACTAAATGAAAAGGGAACGTTGCAGAGGCCAGTGGTAAACGCCGGAGAGGCACAAACAGCGTTTCAATTTCGAAAGGAAGGAACGAGTTAGAGAGCAGATGAATTCATGAACTGACAAATCAAGTAACGAAGTAAAAAGGATTTATTGAACACTTCCACAGCGTCCCGTATGGAGAAGAAAGAAGTGTACCCCCATGTAGTCCATCACAGCTACAATAACGCATTGAGTTTAAGAAAAAATCCACACTGAAGTCAATTCTGAAACAACAGAAGCCCTGATGAGAGTTCCTTGAGTGGCATTGGAACTCGAAACGCGTTTGCATTATTTGGAAATAGTATTTGGCATTCATGAAAATGGTTCTGTGTACAAACTGAATTATTGACTTACAACGAAATTAAAATTTCGCAAGTTTTGTGAAATTATAGTATGGTAATTGATGCTTCAGCGTATAATTGTATTCTATATGTAAAATGTATACATTTTTGATTTATGTTTCACGGTTTACTTTTCTGTGCAATGTTGTATTATTTGTTTGTGAATGTATGTCAGAAAAGAATACTATCCTTATCTTGAGACCTTGTTAAGGATTCAAACAAGGTATAAATTCAGTGAAAGAAAAGAAGTTAAATAAATAACTTAATCCAAGCAAGACATAGTGCTGGATTTTGATTTTTGCACCTGTGTAAGTAAAAATACAGATGTACAAAGTAGTAGCCAGGCAATCCCCCATTGTTAACATAATTCCAATCAGCATAACTTCACTCAGTGCCACACAGTTCAAAGCAACACAATTTCACTCCACACATTTCTTTTGCACACCACAAACTTTGGGAACAAAATACATAATTCCACTCAGAACCACATTTCCACAACACACATATACATCCAATCCACACCACAGAATACCGCATCATGCCCCAAAATTCAAAGCACACCCCAACTCCACAAATACTACACAGCACAAAATACCATTCCACATAATTACACTCCATGACACACAATCCCACTCCACATAATTCCAGTACACTCAAAACACATAGTTACTATCCACATAATTTTACTGCTTACCATACCACTACACACATCCATTCCACAACTAAATATTCCAATCCAATCAACATAATTCCCCTCCAAACCACATATATCCACTCCAAACCAAAACACATGGGTAAAAAACATTGTCATTTACAACACCAATAGCTCTAACTCTCGCAAATGCGAGACTAATTGCATTGCAAATACTTGTTTATTCATCCAAAGGATATGACCAATAGAAGTAAGCTACTTACTTTATCTTAGAAAATTATATAATTCTTGAAAGTAACACAGACTTGGTATGTAAAAACACCTTACTCTGGCCCATCAAGAAAATCTAACAGCATTGGGTCTCACAAACAACTAATGCAACTACTTGAACTGTTTAAAAGACCAGTAAATCACATGACCCATGCACAACCTGTGAAATGATATGTCTTGTGATTCGAATACCTCTGCCACACGTGACTTATGTCACCAATCTGCCGACTTTGACATATGCTTCTTTTTTGTAAAGTAACTGACATAAATAATCATTTCATGCCATTTCAGTTTAAGTAAACAAAGGCCTCTGGCGAATAGCAAAATACTTAACAAAAGACAATAAAAATCAATACATGTCACAAAGTGCAATTAAAAACGGAAGAGTGGAAGGAATGGGGATAAATACATCATTTTTAGGATTGTTATAAAAGGTACAAAGTACTGAAAAGTAGGTGGGTAAGGCAAAGAAATCCAGTGATAGTGTGTAAAAAATGTGTCAGTCCCGTGACGTGCCAGGAAGGATGGATAGGAAACACTAGACCGACCGTGGAAACAAAGTGAAGTGTTTTCAATGCATTTTTTCCATTCAAGACATCCATGTGGTTGACTGACTATTTGAAGTTTGAATTCGTTTGAGGGACAACAGCAAACGCGGCGCAGAGGAGGGTTATCTTCTTTTTTTTAATTTCAAATAATTTTTATTGAAGAAACAAAAGGGGAATGAAATGAGATGGAGTGGACAATAAATAATTATAAGGATACATAAGATATATCGTGCAGTGGCTGACAATAGAATAAATAACTGATTCTAAAGAGAATATTAAATTACAAAGATGAATACATGTATCAAATTATAAAAGGTGTACAGCCATGATTATAATAGAAACTAAATAAATAAATAACATATAGGAAAAATGCAGATATAAAATGCAAATACAGAGTGCCGAATGCCAGATGCCCAATACAAATGTAGTACACATCACACATCAAAGGTAGTGTTTCTATCTCAATCAATGTTACAGTACATTTCACATACAACAGTTCGATAGCCAAGCAAATATTAGCAATAACAGGTGCGCCTACCGGGGATCAAAGGAGAAGGAAGAGGCATCGAGGGATTTCCACAGTTTCTTATTGGAACCACGCCAGGGGGAGGAGTGCAAGGCGCTGTTACCTGTACCTCTAATGCAAGATACCCATTCGTGCCATATCTTAACGGAGACTTCGGAGGCGTTCTTCCATTTACATAATATTACCTTACACGCCAAGGTGAGTAGTAAGTCTAGCAACTGACGATCATTATCATTGATCACAGTTGGGTCCAGAGCCCCCAGGATGACATAAACGATTTCTCTTAGAGGTTTGATTTTAAGGACGTGTTCTATGCAGTTAAATATTTTTTCCCAGTAGTGTCCCAGGGAGGGGCAATGAAAAAGCATATGTGCTAGGTCTCCTTCGGCCAGATTACAATTCCAACAACTGGGGCTGTCTACTAATTGGAGTTTAAATAGTCTTTGGGGTGTCCAGAACACCCTGTTAAGTATCATATATTTAGTTTGTGACAGTATTGGAGAGACTTTATTTACAAGAGCCGTGGCGTGGACTTTGCTCCAGTCGAACGCAATCCCCGTGGTGTTGGGCTCCCCCTCCCATCGTAATTCATTACACTTTTAGGCTTTCCCCGGCACCGGGAGGAGAAGTTTGTATACTCTTGACACAAAATGACCCGTTGCTTTGAGGCGTGTCAATTGTGGTTTAAGCCATGGTTCTACGTGTGTGAGAGAGCGTGTAGACAGGAGTGTTTTTAATTTGAGGAAAGCATAGAAGTCCATCGGTGTAAGGCAGTGCGTTGTTTGGATCGAGGAATAGGGTAGCGGGTAATGCCCATCGTATAGGTCACTCACCATGTTTATGCCTTCCGCAGACCAGTGTTCCCAATTGAGGGGTTGCCCGTTAATTCGAAGGGCGGGATTGTGCCATAGGGCTATTGAGGTGGTATCTTTTACCCTAAGGCCCGTCTTGTGTACTTGGTCTAACCTTAAAAGTGCACGTCTCGTGTTTAACAATATGTACTTCGAATGAGGAAGATGTGTCAGGTCCATAGTGAGTAGCGCAGGGAGGGGGACATTGCCAATGAGGGACTTCTCTATCTCTGCCCAAAGTGGGACACACAACTGGTCTTCTATCAACCAGTGTACCCCCTATTTGCACAAGAATGCTGTCTGGTAATTCCTAAAGTTGAGGAGACCCAGGCCGCCTTTGTCCTTGGCTAATTGCAGCTTCTTCATTGATACCCTGGGCTTCTTCCCTTGCCATAAGAATTTGCCAAAGAGTTTATCCACTTTGTGCAGGAAGTCTTCTGAGAATGTCATTGGAAGCATACTCGCTAGATAATTCACCAGCGGGGTCACCATCATTTTTAGGGTCTCAGCTCTCCCCCACCATGACAGGAACTTAGGAGACCACCCATCAAGCAGTGTTGAGATTTTCTTTAGGAGCAGGTTCTCATTGACTCGCAGGGTAGTGATGAGGTCTTTGTCAAAGTCTAGGCCCAGATACTTAAAGCAATCCGGTTGCCATGTTAGACCCGAATCCCCTAAGATTTCCTTGTTTCCTTGATTATTCAATAGTTTGACTTCTGTCTTGTCTTTATTTAGCGTGTAGCCCGATACTTCAGAGAATTCCTCAATAGTGGACATAAGAGCTGGTATTGCCTCTCCTGCTTTTTCAGACACGACTAGCACATCGTCTGCGTAAGCTGTAAGTTTTATCGTGCAATCTTTAAAGGTGACTCCGGGAATGTTTTTATTATGGCGAATTTGATATAGAAAGGGCTCTATGGCTAGAAGGAATAACGAAGGGGAGAGGGGGCACACCTGCCTGGTTCCCTATTGTAGTCTGAACGATGACGAGAAAGACCCTCCCGCTCTAACCCTGGCTGAGGGGCATGAGTAAACGGACATGACCAGTTTAATGAAAGACGGCCCCAGGTTGAATTTATGTAATACAGCCTCTAAATATGACCAGTCCACTTTATCGAAAGCTTTTTCTGCATCGAGTGTGATCGCTGCAGTAGGGGTGGACAGTAGTCTAGCCTTCTCAAGAACGTGGGCTAGGGTTCTGGTGTTGTCACTGGACAGCCTATACTTCAGGAACCCAACTTGGGAGGGGTGGATCAATTTCGGTAAGACCTTCTGTAGGTGGTTGGCCAGTATCGAGGCTAAAAGCTTACAATCTAAGTTGATAAGCGAGAAAGGCCTATAGTTCTTAGGGAGCATTGGGTCTTTGCCTTCTTAGGGTAGCACAGCAATTGCTGCCTCCGCTAGTGTGCCTTTAACTTCACCCGTCTCATTGATTTCACGAAATAGGTATAGGAGTGGGGAGGTGAGCGTGGAAGAGAAGCACTTGTAAAATCTGGTAGTAAATCCATCAGGCCCAGGAGCCTTCCCGCACTTAAGGGATTTTATGGCTTCTTCAATCTCAGATTTTGATATAGGGTTATTTAGGCCCTCTTAGTCCTCCTTGGGGAGTGATGGTAGAGCGCAATTCTCTAAATAATCTTTAACTTTGTCTTTTTTCACGTTCAGATTCTTGGCATAAAGACGTTCATAAAATTCTTTGAATATCTCCGCAATCTTGAGGGGGTCAGACCAGGTCACACCAGTTTGGTCCGTGATAGAGTTGATCGTGTTTTTCTGAATTTTGAATTTGAGATAGGCCGCTAGGCTCTTTCCAGCCTTTTTCGACTTGCAGACTTTAAAGCGTTTCCTCCTGTCTAGTCACACTCCTGCTCTTTCACTTACTATTTTATTGTAAGCTTATTTTTGATTATTTAGTTTATTCAGAATCTCTTCTGTCCTATCACTTAAGTATCTAGCTTCCAATGTGGAGATTTCACCCTCTAGCTTCTCTAAGGCCGCGTTGCAATTCTTGTTTATGGCGGATTTAAGTTTAATGATTACCCCCCGTATAGTGCTTTTCAGAGCTTCCCAGTGTTGTCCTTTTTCAAGGATTTCCTCATTAAGGCACCATAGTGATTGGCGGAGTGTTGGTTTTATGTTGGAGATAGTGAGTGATATGCAAGAGTGATCTGAAATAACCCTTGGTTCTATGCTTGTTCAATCCTAGCCGTGGCGTTCTTGGTAATAAATAAGTAGTCGATTCGGGAGAATGAGTCATGTGGCGAGGAGTAGAATGTATAATCCCTCCTAACCGGGTTTTGTAGACGCCAGGAGTCTATCAAGTGAAATCTACTACATAGCTTAGTGAAGGATTTATTTGCCATGTTACTGCGAAAGGGGCACCTAGAGTCTCTATCAAGAGTGGGGTCAGACGGTAAGTTGAAGTCACCCGCCAGGATATGGACTGCCGTGTCGGGGATAGTATCGAGCTGTTTCGTGAGATCTGCCCAGAATGCCAATTCACATGTATTTGGGGCATAGACATTTGTGATGTAAAATTCAGTGTCATCCTTAAGTAGTTTAGCTGTAATCCACCTCCCTTTGGAGTCAGATACAGAGGAAAGTAATTCTACATTGGCCTTCCTGGCAATCAAGGTCACCACACCATTCTTTTTCGCGATTGCTTCCGATCCTACAACCTCCGTGTAAAATTTATTCCTGAGGGTGTGGAATTGTTTGGCTTCTAACTTGGATTCCTGTAACAGGGCAATGTCCCCCTTTTGCCTACGTAAGTAGTCTAGAATTTTCTGATGCTTGACAGGCTGGTTAAGGCCTTTCACATTAAGCGAGAGGATTTTCAGGTTGCCTACCTTCGTTACCCCCATGGGTGTATCAATTGTGAGAGGTGTCATTAGTGTACAGAAGGATATACGAATTCAGATAAAGAGCATATGCAGTTGACCCTAGGGGGTCAAAGTATAACCATCTTAAAGCATGCTGGGCAACATTTCTACTATCCTTAGATAGACATCTCCAGATTGAGACCAATAGCGAGCACATAGTAAAAGGTTGTAACACTGAAACATAATTGTTGCGTGCGTTTTGGTAATGACAAGTAGTCTCTAGGCGATTCAGGCACCCACTTGTAGATAAGAGTGTGAAGAAAAATGGAACAGAAATAGAAAATATGACTAAACCTGAGAGAAGCAAAAAGAAGAAAAAGGACAAGACCCTTACCCCCACCTTTCCCACCCCCTCCCCCACCCATCCCCCATCCCAATCCTCCCATCCCTCCCAAAACATGGATGTAGGGCATGGTGATTAGGAGAAAACAACAGTAGCACCATTACCTCCGTGGCAGCCGATGCAACATTTCAAAGAGTGGAAACTTGATCAAGTTTCATTTTAAACATCTAAGAGTAACATCTAAGAGTAACAGCAACTATTATTTGATAACAATTATGAGCAACGAGTAAGCATTATCGGCAGCATATCTCCAGGCTCATCCTAAGTTATTAGTCCGAATAGTTTACCTTGCCAAGATACTACTTGTCCGTGGTTGGGCTAGTGGAGTGACCAGAACTTCTAAATATGATGAGCACAGTGTGCAGGCTACGCACAAAACGTGCATAACATAATAACAACTACCCGGCGACAGCAGGTAAACAGTAAGGGGATAGCTAACTATCAAATATCACATCAGAGTAATTGAATGAATGAAAGCAATGTGACAGATATGTTATTTAGACATAAACATAGGCTGCCAATGGCAGCAGGCAGCATACATTGAGACCTTAAGAAGTAACCTCGAAGAGTAACACACAACGCGATGTATCAGCAACACCAGCGAAGGATACTCATTTAAAGTCAGTGGCAGCTCCCCCGGCTGCTTCAAGCGATGATATGTCCATGGAAGATTCCTCTGGCCCGTGTAGAAGTCTTTTGAGTTTCTGTGGATCTGAGAAGACATGGGCACTCCTTGTATGGTCACCCGGAACTTAGCTGGACCAATAAATCCGTATTGGTGACCCAGTGATCTTAGTTGCGGACGCATTGCGAGGAAGGCCTTCCTCACATCGACGGTTTCCTTACAGAAGTCCTGTGAAATATACACCTTGTTTGCCTTCCACAATACATGATTGTGCCTACGGACAAAATATTATTATTATTATTTATTATTAAAGGCTTTTATATCGCGCTCTATTACTAAAAAAATAGTATCCTGGCGCGTTGAAGGCAGAGCAGACTAGGTGAGCGTAAATAGCTAGGAATACAGGGAGTGGGGAGGTTTAGGCTATAATATTAAAAAGATGGGTTTTAAGACTCTTCTTAAAGGAACAAAGAGTCGGTGCAGTTTTTAGATGAAGAGGTAAAGTGTTCCAGGATTTCGCTGCTCTCACTGAGATCGAATGACCGCCAAGTCTGCAATATTTGAATTTGGGGACAGTCATTTGGCACAGATTAGCCGAGCGCAAAGGGCGATTGGGAATATACAGGGAGAACCTCTTTCTCAGGTAGACAGGCCCAGTGTGATGGATGGCTCGATACGCCAGCACTAGGATTTTAAACAGAATCCTGTGGGCAACAGGGAGCCAGTGCAGAGCACGGAGAAGAGGTCGAGCACTGGAACGCCTTGGGACATTGAACAGGAGTCTGGCGGCGGCGTTCTGAATAACCTGAAGGCGGTGAATCAGGTAAGCCGGTAGGCCGGAGAACAGTCCATTAGCGTAGTCTAACCGAGAGAGTACTAATGCCCGAATGACAGTCTCTTTAGCTTCTTTCGGTAATAGAGGGAAAAACCTGCGCACAGTTTTTAAAGTGAAAAAACAGACTCCAGTGACTTTATTTATATGGTCTTCAAACTTAAGGTTCTTACCGAACCAAACCCCCAAATTCTTCACTGGGCCCGAAGCAGCTTTTGGAGGGGGTAGGTCGGTAGGCCAAAGACGGTCACTAAAATCCTCAGGGAAAGAGCCATATAGCAGGATCTCGGATTTGCTTTCATTACATTTTAAATGGGCGTTAGCTAACCATTGGAAGACAGAAGATAGGCATAATTGGGCCGCCGACGTATCTAAATTATCTTTGGGCCAAGTAAACAACAATTGCGTATCGTCGGCGTACGCCATAATTTTTGCCCCTAACTGTTCAGCCAGGTAGATCAGAGGGGTAAGATAAATATTGAAAAGCAAAGGGCTTAACATAGACCCCTGAGGGACACCAGTAGAAAGCAATTTAGGAGTGGAAGCAAAGGGGGGCAACCAAACTTGTTGCGTGCGCTTATTTAAAAATGAGGTCAGCCAGTCAAATGCGGAGCCAGTAATACCTATATCGGCTAGTCTGGAGAGTAGAAGGGAGTGAGGCACCGAATCGAAGGCAGCAGAGAGGTCCAATAAAATCAGAGCCGCTCTGCCACCCCCGTCAAGGCACTCCCGAATAGCCTCCGATATTTCGACTAAAGCCGTCTCTGTACTGTAGGCGGCCCTAAAGCCAGACTGAGCTGGGTGTAGGGCCTCCGTGGATTCCACGAATTTCTCTAGTTGACCAAAAACAATCTTTTCGCATACTTTTGCAAGCGCTGGCAGCAAAGATATTGGTCGAAAATTGGACGGGGTGGCCGGATCAAGTCCATTTTTTTTTAATAGTGGGAGCAGTTTTGCTTGTTTCCAACAGTCAGGGACGGTAGCTGAGTGGAGCGAGAGGTTAATAATTTGGGTTACCTCATTTCCCACCGATTCCGCTACACCCGCAAGTACTCTGGCCGGGCATGGGTCAGAGGGAGATCCGGATTTTAAGGCAGCAACAATGGCAGTGATATCCGAATCTAGTTGAGGGGTAAAATTGGCCAATTGGGCGGTGCGACTGGGCATTAAAGGAAGCGAAGTTGTTAAAAGAGAAGAAGGGCCATTACAAACATTTTGCAAGTCCACCTGAATTTTGGCAATTTTTTCAACGAAGAACTCAGATAGTTCTTCGCACCATTCTTCTGATGCGGACAGCAAAGGTTTTGATGCACAGGGGGATACAAACCTATTGACAATCGCAAATATTTCCTTGCTATTGTTGTTAGCTTTGCTGATGCGCCCTGCGTAGTAGCTACTTTTGGCAAATCTGATGGCTGCATAATACTTTTTCTGTGCAGTCCGCAGATCCTTTTTCGCCTCTGGCAGGTAAGCTAGTCTCCATAACCTTTCCAGCTTTTTACAGCCTGATTTGAGGTCTCGGAGAGCAGGACAAAACCAAGGTTTAGAAGGGGTAGAACGAAGTCTACAGACCCGGCTGCTCTTAATTGTTGCGACAGTCGCACGCTCCACCCATAGGTTAAATGCGCTGGCTGCAGCATCAATGTCAGGAGGAAGCAGTGGGCGAGAAGCAACAAGACCAGCTGAAAGAGTATTTAAATTGATCTTCGGTGTGTGGGCAATTTGGGGCTGGATCGCAGTAGAGAGCAGTAGAGGCCAAGCGAATCTGATGAGCTCATGGTCAGACCAAGGTACTGGCTCAGGATGGGCCATGTTGATGTCAAAGTTTGTGCATACCAGATCCAAAATATGGCCGCCCAGGTGGGTTGGAGCGACCACCCATTGTTTTAGTTGGGCCATGGAAAGAACTTCTGCAAGGCGAGCCGCCTCTGGTAGGTCCGGGCTGTCAACATGGATATTAAAATCCCCCAGAAGGAGGTACCGGGAATGACGCAAAATCCTAGGAACTATAACTTCTTCCAGGACCTGTACGAAATTGCCGATATAGCCAGGAGGACGGTAAACCAGCGTGCCACCAATGGATGAGTGGGCATTGAATATCAGAGAGAAGTGTAGCAACTCCGCCTCAGCCAGTTGTTCTTGGGGGTCAAAGGAGAAAATCCACTGTTCTCTGAAAACAACTGCGGTTCCGCCACCTCTACCCAGAAGGCGGTCAGACCTGAAAATTTTAAATCCACGTGGAATAGCAAGTTCCACAGAAGGGGCACATGTGTCATTGAGCCAAGTTTCCGTAATAAATAATAAATCCAACTGATTGTCACTCAGCAGCTCAAAAATATCTGCTGCATGTTTGACCAATGACCTAGCATTGATCAAACCAGCCTTCACCAGTGAGGTATCAGTGGGATAGAGAGGCGGGAGGGTAAGGCTGGGCCGAAAACGGAAATTGCACACCTGGCAGATCCGGGACGCACTGTTAGTCACGTCCCATGCAGCATCACACATACAGGAGTCGCCTTTCAGCGACATTAGGTGCCCGCGTGCATACCGTATTAAGTTATTAGGGGGCCGTCGAGGAGTGTTGGCAAAATGGCTGGCCCTAGGCCCGTCCGAGGCACGGACGGGCACAGACGGGCCCTCCTTTGGCGCTCCTTCGGCGCGCAGACGGCGCGCCCGCAGCGCATGACCGCTGCGCGTCTTAGAGTGCATTTTTATTTGTACCCACAGCCCCTCCCTCCGCTGGACCGCTAACTCGGGTCCAGCCGGGTCCGAGCCTGACTCAAGATGGCGCCCGTCTAGCCCTCCACATCAATCGGCACCTGGGAGCCGCGGTGGACCGGGGCACAGGGGGACCAAGTCTTAAGCACAGTAAAGGTAACAGTATTAAAAAAAGATTTTTAAAAGGCACAAAAGTTAATTACATACAATTCATAAAATCGAAGTGCAAGTAATCTAAAAGACTCGGTAATTCAGTGGGGACCGGAGGAGAGCAGAGGAGAGCCCTCGCAATCTGCTCGCCTTCACTAAGCGCTATTTCGAGGTGCTGCCACCGCCTCCAGCTAAAGACAACATTTGCTCCATATGTTGAAATCATAGGGGCTTGCAGATGATGGGTCTCGGGCCTTTTTGGCTTTTTGTTATTCTGCCTGGTACTCTGTGCGCTCTATCAAATTCCAGAGGCTGGGCGAAGGTGAGATTGGTTGCTTGTGCGAACCAGGTTTCCAAAAAGGCAACGCACGATCCGTGATCTTCCTCTGAACCTTCCGGAATACCAAATATTCTAAGATTCCCTCTCCGATTTCTATCCTCCAATTCCACGAGTCTCCTCGTCGTCTGATCTGATGTTATGGTCAACCGTTTGAGAGTAACACAGGTCTTGGTTTCAACGTCCTCAAGACGGCTAATTCTTCATTCAGTTTCGGTGAGTCTAGAGTTTGTGTCTCTGATATCTTGTCTAATGGCCACAACCTCTTCCTTCATAGATTTCACCAGGTACTTAATTCTTCCAATCTACTTAATATGATGTCCATGGCTTCGCTAACTTCCTTCTTGCCGTTGATGGGCGATACCGGTATGGGTGGTTCGGCCTTTAAGCGCTTAAGATTTTTCGTTGTCTCTTTGTCCCCCATGTTGGCCTTTAATCCTGATTTTAATCCTTCAATCCTGATAGGAAAGAGAGAAAAGTCTTGTTGCGGGTTGGTTTTACACCGTCGGGCTTGTGGCGTCTGCGTTGATGGGTATAGGTAACCTGTGTTCCGTGGTCGTATTTTGCCAGAGCTAAATAGTTGGACAGTAGTCTTTCAGGCTTATTTCAGGCTTGTCTTCTTTCAGTTAATGTTTTGCCAGTGCTGGGACCTGATATGTCTTATTGTTAGCGCATATTGGCGTGTGGCGCTTGGTTAATACTCAGTATCTAGTGACCATACCTTTAGAGGCTGATGGAGGATCAAACAGCAGGCACTACTTGCAAGGAGTGTCACAAATGTCGGCCCTCTTAGGGTCAGGCAAGGCTGAATGAAGGTCCTAAACTTGCTCCTCACCGTTGAAAAGAGGCCAAGTACACAGCTCTTCACATGTGCAACAAGCTAAGGCGCAATACAAATATCAGGAACGGGCTTTCGACATGAGGAGACGCAGTTGCGGTTAGCTGGGCACATGCTGATGGTGGGACATGGAAGATCGTTATTAGGGCTCAACAAACGCCAGTCTGACTTTGTAAGGCTGCATCAGGGAGCGTAGGCAGTCGGAGGGCCGTCCGATGTTATTACAACGCTGTATGAGCATGATATGCAGGCTTAGAGGCATTTGCCGATGCAGTTTCGGGCGGCTGCCATTTTGCGTGTTAACGAGCGTGGTACCTGTAATTATTGCACGTCAGCTCGTCCCCGACCCTCGTTTTCTGCTGCAGGCATCTAGCAATTGACCGGCATAGCATTCATGGACCGAAAATCCCGGCAGCTGAGCAGGCCGCTCAGTGGAGGCAGGATCAGGTGTCCGGTGAGCCAGGTAGGCGGGCAGGGCCCCCGCTCAGCTTCAGTGCGGCTTCTGCATACGGCCCTGGTAGAAGTTTTTAGCGTTGCTCCCGGCTACTCAAAGTAGCATCGATGTGTTCCCCCTATAGTCTGCTGCTTCATGGCATGTTAGTATCAGTTATCGGTCACAGGAATTCGGCAAATTGTCTCAAAAACTCGGCGCCACGAGAGGAGAGAAGGGCTCAAGCCGCCATTTCCTCCGGCGTCCAAACCACACCCCCGAGGAGGGTTATCTTCTAATGTACTTTATCAAGAACAATAGTTTAATTGATCTTTTGTTGCCCATGTCTGTTCTCAGTCTTGATGCGTCTTTCCTGGTCAGCATTACACAATCACTGTCAAATTCAACAAATTCAGTAAACGTCATTCCACCGCTGCGGTCTGCCCACAGGGAGGGAGGGGTGAAGTCTGGAATTCAAGGCAGCCTCACTGTTTCCCATTATTTGGTGGGAAGGTGAGCAGCTTCTTAACGGTAAACTAAATACATACGTCCCGGCAAGAGCACTAAAGTTTGATTCTGAATGGCAGGATATAGTGCTATATTTCATTTCATATGGATTGAGATGTAAGGAAAAGCGTTCTGTATGGTAGAAGCACATACAACTGTATGTGACCCTACTAGAAGTACACAGTCATGTTTATGATAAGCGAACTTCAAAAACCTGCTTTGTTCACATAAGATAGGCCTTTGTTGGTTTTGCCAAGATCCCCTTGAATCCTGGATCATTACCCGTTTTGACAAGTTTATCAGCGCGTAGATAATGCTGCACATTAACAAATAACGCAACACAAAGTTAGACATTTATTCAAACTGATGAAAAAACATTAAGAGCAAGAAACAAGAAGACCAACTGGTAAGGCAAGTTGACTTAATGCTGTGATTGTGAAAACGAAGAACTAGAAGGAAATTAATGTTATAAAGGTTCGAGAGGTTTTTGAGAACTTCAGATACAGTTTGGGTGCCTAGATTTGTTGCAGCCTTCACTTCACCACTAAAGATGCTTTTTTGTGGATTGCAAATCTGCCAATTCTTGGTTTGGCATGACAGCATTAGCTGCCTGTCATCTTTTAAAATGAATGCATACACATAATACATATAGAGGGGCTTATATATTCAGCCTACTTGAGTCATTGGCTGGATGGATTGTTATTCAGGTTTTCAGCATCCCACGCAACTTCATTCAGAAATAGTTAGCTCCCTTCAGCCGATGGCTCACAGGTTGGTTCAGCCAACAGGACAGCCATTCAGCATTTGCGATGTCGGGCAGTGTGAGGGACAACATCTGCAGCTTTAGGTATGAGTCTGCATAAGGAAGGCCGAGCATCAAGAGGCACTGGAGTCCTTCTAGTTATTATTAACTGAAGTAGGACGTTTCTCCGCTCTACCGACAGTCAGGCATTCCAGTGGCGCAAAAGTCAGAAAAGTGACTTATTAAGTTCTGATCCCCAACAGCCAATTTTCACATTCCATTATGTCTTCTTTTTTTTAAAGCAGGCTTACAATGTATTGACTAGATAATGGATGGTACTATGACGATTTCAGTCTGTAGTTCGTAGTAATTATTCGAGTTCCCATTCCCCAAGAATATGCCTCTGCTACAGAAACTGAAGCCACCTATGCACTGCTCCACAAAGCACAGCCAAAGGAGTTAACACAATGTGGTATTTTCCGGACTTTGAACCACCACCATGGCAAGATTAATCTCTCCCACCTTCTAAATCTAAAGGGTCACCTTTCACATAGCAGACAAGATCAGACCACACTTAACATAGGAAAGACAAGCATTGGCAAAGCCAATAGGTCTTGCTTTTAATGGGTTGCCATATGCAAACACTGTGCTTTTCCAATGCTTCTCCAAGTATTCTTTAGTTCTTCCTACCTATCTACTTCATGCTGAGAGTTTTTAATGGTTGCAATATCGGAGGTGTCCTTATTGAAAACTGTGGGCTTGCATCCACTACTTGCAGTAGATCTGAAAACAGTGAGGATTTCTGGTACCCTTAATAGTCTTAAGGTAACCAGCATACATTTATTACTCCTTTAGTATATACAAAGCTACCTGTTGATATAAGTCAGGAACAGAAAATTGTGAAAAATAATTCTTTAAGAAGCACAAACCCCGAACTGCATTTTTTTAACCACAACATTAACAAGTACTACTCTTAACCAACTCTATTGTACTTATTTTAGCGACATCGTACAAATTATTGGCATAATTGACCTTCATAGTATTTAAGCCAGTTTCCTGATGGCTTCTGATTAGATGTTCGCACCATAAAGCTATTTCAATTGTATAGATGTTCGCACCATAAAGCTATTTCAATTGTATTGAACTTACACTATCACCTGCAAGCAATTAATTTGGGAACTTTTCCTTTACATATATTGTAGTGTAGTTCCTATATTCCCAATAGGCTCTGCGCATTGGAATAATACATCCTATAGATTTGACGTAGGACTTGGGTCAGTAGGTCTCTATCGAATATACAAAACTTAATTGTGAGTGCCAGCTAGCTCAGAGGTCACTAGAAATACACAAGAAGGGATTCGTTTCTGACAACCGCATAAACATGACAACTTTGTTTCCCTAGGACTGGAAAATATCTTCAGAGTCGTAAAAACAATAGATAAGTATTTCACTCAGTCAATCGTGCATGCTTCGTTTCTACAGAGTTGCAGAGAAATAGAGAGATGGGCGTTTTCAATAAAACGTTATTGAACAGTCTTCTTTCCCATGCAATAGAGGTGAACTGCTACAATCGTTTATTCAAAATGCAAAGTATAATGCGTACAGCGAGAATAGTATTATGAAATAATACTGTAATAGCATTGTATGGTTTCTTAGCCATATAAAAATACAAATATAAATAACTTAGACTAAAATACTCAACAGGTGCTTCTAAAATACGCCTACCCCAATGTACCTAACCTAGGTCTAGTACGAGGGAGTAAGTATGGTCTTTAGCATAGGTTTACTTTTTGCCAAGAATCTACCAAAGGTTCCGCTAGGTTCTAATCAGCTCCATACCTTAGAATGAAGGAGGTCTGGTATCTCTGTCACGGGACTCGATTTCCCAAAACCCCGCAAGGGGAGTCAGAAACACTGGAGCTGGATTTCTCAGTAGAGGAGGGCAGCTTCCTAATCAGTGAGTCAGCTGGAAAGTCGGCTTCCTTCGGCACTTGCTGTAGTGAGCTGCGTCGGGCAAGTAGGTCGTCGAACTGTTCCGAACCACCATGCTTTGCCATAGCAAGTGAAGGTATATTTATACCTTGAAGGTGTTTAGGAATGCCATGTTTGACGTAAAGTCGGGCATATGACAGTCATGAATGAACCCCTAAGGAATAGATGTTCATTGTAAAACTAACTGAGTTCTCTGAGAAATCAATATTCCGGCAAGGGGAAGTCCCTAACGGCTTAAGCTGGTTTTCCAAGAAATGGTTGTGACGTTTGGTGAACGGATGGAAGTAGCCATGCCTGTATTTGGGTAGCATGGGCTATGCCTAAATAAGGGCTTGATTTCTATGCCTATGTAAGGGCAGTGTGAATTATACCTATATAAGGGCATGAATCGGGAAATCCATTCGGAATCTAAAATGCCATACAAAAGTATCGTAGAAAATGCGAGCAGTGTCTCTGAATTGAATGAATTATCCTATTCTGGAAAAGCAGTCCTGTGTTAATGCAATGTTGAACTGAATGAACCTACTGCACCATAGAAAGTATGGGGCGTGATTGCCTTGTGACGTGCATTTTTTAAATAGTCACTTGGCAAAAAAATGTCAAACATTAACAAAAGTAATTTCAGAAATATATCTGATTTTCACATTGCAGTTCTACATACTAGTAAATACTACATACTAGTAAAGTGTCATTTTCCCCATATGCCAGTATCTGATAATTTATTACCTGTGTCTTTTTCAGTTCTCTCCAAAAACATGGCCTTTTAACGCTGCTGAGAAGAAAATACTCAAACGTTCTCGATATGTCAAAGAAGAGTTCTTGAGACAATTTCGTTTTCAGGAGTCATTATAAACTGTTTCCACACTTCAAGTGAGAAACGTAAAGCGCATGCGCTGTCTGCAAGACATGCTGTATCTACAATATGGGCTCTAACCATGCCCGTTGATTGACATTAGTTCTTTCTTGTGGCAATCGTAAATGCTACTCTTTTATTGGTGTATTGCCCTCCTTTGGGTGCTTGGTTCCCTCCCAGAAGTTTATCACTCATTGTTAATTTTGGTTGTTCATCCAAGGCATTTACGCTCATGGTACAGACGCAATGGCCCCTCCTCCCATCTGGGCATCGCAGACTCAGGGTTCCTTCTGATCTTAATAAGTACTCATGTTTGCCTGAGCCTTGGAATCCTGCGGCTTCAGCACACCACTCGTGTTCCACACATTATTTAGTTGGGGGCCCTGACCATTAGTCATCCACTCTCTCATCAACAATTATGCACTCCTATCACCTGGTCGTAGCATTCACCACCAAACTCAGTTTGTAGCATCACTGTTGTGAAAACAGGGTCCAGTTCCATGGTAAACTCAGGATGGTATTTATTAAGATAGTAAGTTCAAGATAAAGATACAGAGAGCCCCACCAGGAGCAGCCTTCTGCTGCTCAGCCCATTCTCTCAACTGACAAACACACTCACCCAACATACCACAGCCTCATCCACCCCAACATTCTAAACCACACTCACACTAGCCGAGAAGCAGGTACAACAGACACCATAGCTGCCAAATGTATGCGTCCTGGGTCATTCGCCCCAAAATAGTTGCATTGTCGCACCTGGGTAGGTTCAAAAATATTTCTTCAAACACTCCTAAATATTCCAGAATACACTTCTGTAGGTTGCATTAAATTTACATTATAGATCCAGATTTAGAACTTTGGAAGCCAGTTTTGTAATTTTCCCTAGCCTCCGAACTGTAAATGCCATGTGGTTTTAAGATCGCGTGTTATGAAAATGCACTCCCCTGAATGTAACTCCCACCCCATAAACACGCCTCTCTCTCTTTGCAGGCAGGCCCCTGACAGCACAGGAATCCCATGAAGCCAGAAGTAGGTTTCCAAAAGGGAGGTTCTCCTTGGCAAATGTGTGACTGCAGGAGTCCCTCATCTTCACAGATCCGTTTGAGCATTAATATGTAACATACAAAATTGTTACCAGCCTGTGAGCCCGTAAGTACGGACTTCACGCTCCTTATCCAGCACACCTTAGCCTGTGTGCTGAAAATCACTTTTTTATGCAGATGTAAAACTATTTTTTATTCTCACTTCACTATTCACATTTCATGGTCCTGAAGAAAGCCTCATTCAATTACAGCAAGGCTGAATCACGTCGACCTCTTTTTAGACAGAGATATAGAAGATCATTTTTTCTTATTAATATTTCACTTTGTTTTTAATATGCCCATAAATGCCCTTTAACTAAAGCACCACTCGCCTGGGCACTTCAGAGACACTTCTTCGCACTAGCACCTTCACAAAAAACCTGCTCCAAAGTAATCAGGTGTTGTAGCACAGCTGGGATGTATTCGGCAACCCAGCTGGGAACCCAATGATGAAGCATGCCACCAACTATTTGGTGGGTGAGGGTTATTTTAACAACCTTAATGGTTTCCTGCACTCTAGTATCCAGTAGCGATTAGGACATTCCTCACGGAATAACCTACAAGTGCGTCTAAGTTGTCATATTCATTAACGTGTGAGAAAGTGGAAATATTTATTTTCTTCCTTGCTTTCTCCACTGTTTAAAGCACAGGAAGTACACCACACAATATTCTCCTCCCACACTAACAAGGGTTGTCTGTTGTTGCAGCACTACACACCAGGGAAGTCACGTTGCACCCTGGCTGCTCACAGTCCTTGCACGACCCCTGTCACCTTGAGCCCTCTCAATATGGCATCCCAGCCTAAAAATATCACCACCTTTGAATCCACTGGAATGACGGGAAGGAAGGTACTGGAGCAAGCAGTCCAGGCAGGTAAGAAGCCGCAAGGGACCTTAACACCAGCAGAGACAGGGAGTGCACATGTTTGGGAGCATTCATTGCACAAGACTCAGGGAGGTCACATGTGAGGGAGCATTCATTACACAAGAAGAGACAGGGAGTGCACACAGTTGGGTGTCAGAGTGGCTGTAATAAAGATCCGGCTATATGCTTCAGCAACTTATAGTTACCTGGCGATTAACTCTTCATCTATGCACAAGGATCATGTGGTATCACACAATGTGTCCAGTGGCTAAGCTAGACCTTTAGTTCATGACCCCAAATTTAATTTTACCCATGGTAGCAGTCATGGAACCTACCAAATAAGAGCTTTTTCCCACTCTGCGAAAAACAACTTGCATAGTTGAAACAAGGGAAATGTGAAACAAAACCGCTGCAGGCAGGGTTTTGTCGGCAAGGGATATGTGAAACAAAATAACTGCAGGCAGAGTTTGTATCATCAAGGGAGGACATATTGTATTGAAATTGAATTTATCTAGTGCTTTCTACCCCATATGATGTGTTAAAGCGCCTTATGGGGGGTAGTACGCTACTTCACAACCTAAGGTTAGTGGTCTTCCAATGGTGATTGCTCATACATTTCGACTCATTGTCCCATATTTAAGAAATGTAATACCACCTTGACTTGTGAACTGTTTTGTTTGTACAAGATCGACAATACATCACCAAGTAATTCAAAAAAGTCATTATCGTGTATGAAAGCACTTCCAGATATATATGTTCAGACTACCAGTTGTACAGAAAAAAAACACTTTAATGTGTACTTCTCCATGCAGTGCTATAAGGTGTCTTAGTGTCAAAGGGCCCGATGTAGGTAAATCTTATTTAGGTGATATAAATTTCTAAAAAAAGTTTTGTTTCACTTACATCTAGCAGTAGCACTCATGGTCCTGCAGAAGCAGTAGGAGACCTTTTGGCCCCGTTCAACTGCAGAAACATGTCGACCCAATATCTATTTTAGTAGTAATTTGTTTATACTACTATTTGCACTGTTTTTTTTAACTTGGGAGTGAATAGGTACTCATTAAAAAATATTTTACCCGGGGGGCGCTAGAGGGCGCACTGCAGGATGGTTGGCTCGTGAGTCAGCTCCGCCGGACGGGTGCAAAAACACCGGCCTAGACCCACGAAAATACAGCTGAAACAGCCGAAATAGATGGCATAATATCTCGGAATATGCAGCCCACGGACTACCGGCGCTAAATCACAAAAAGAGGCAGTGGCGGCGGAGATATCGTTGTTCGAGCCGAGCAAACGAGTGAAGTGCTCCAAGATGGCGGCTCCCGGAGACCGGTTCCACTAGCTTCTGTACCAGATTGTGGACAAGGCAAGCGCAATGACCCAGTCAGACCACAGCGAAATAGCACCATAAACGGCCCGTATCCTACCAGGACTGCCAAGGGGAGCCACAGACCTCACAAATGCCAGGTTCGGGTTTGCGTTCCAAGTGCTCCAAGATGGCGCCTGCAGTGGAACGCATGTAATAACGGACATCGGAGAAGTAACGTCGGGACCTGTTTAAGATTCGGCGAAGTGACAACTTCGACAAACGAGTGCGAAGGGCATGTGCTGATGAGAGGAACTGGCATCCTGGTTGCTAAAACATAGGACGCGCCCCAGGCTGGACTCTGGCATCGGACCGCTGAGCCGCGGCGGAGGCGGGAAACCATCGGAGGGTAAGTGAAGTGCGTCCATGGGCGAAGGTGCCGAGGGTGGAATCGTGCAGGCCAGCTAACGAGACAGGCGAGCAAACACACGCCGCATTGGTACACAACAATTTGCAAGCGAGGCACAATGGAAGCAGGGACACGCTACAGCTGAACATACACGCGTGAGCCTGCAGCCCGACCCTGGCGACTGTATCCATGTAAATACACTAACATAAGGGCTGAAGGCTTTGCCCCTAACGTTACAAGCACTGAAAACGATCTCCCTGTAGGTACTGCAGAACCACGGCGCAGCGCCGCGCTACTCATCTAGCACAACACCATCGTGACCATGAAGGCAGGTTGTGAGCCTAATGCATAAAGCAGGGACTCAGTGGGCAACGAAAACGCCGCAACAACGCAAATTAAGTGCCACGAAAGGTCTAAGAGCTGACGCGGCTGGGACAACACTGCGCAATTCCTTATCACGCTCCTGCAACATGGGGAAGCCTGAAAAGCAGCAGACTAAATTGCAGTTTGAGGCGAAGAAGCAACCAAAGAACACAGCGACGACGTCGGACACGGAAGGGGATAACGAGGTGAGCGACGGGACCGGCATCGAGGCAATCCTGCGGGCTATACAGCATAGCCTACAGGAAATGAATAACAAGTTGGACAATGTGGTACAGCGTGTGGACAACATGGCCGCGAAACTTGATAAGCATGGCGAGCGACTGGTGGAGGCAGAGCAAAGGATTTCCAGGGTGGAGGATGAATCTAAATCCACAACGAGATTATGCGGAGGTATGGAGAAGACACTGGAAGTATTGCGTGCTAAGGTGGAGGATCAGGAAGCCAGGTCTAGACGCAACAACGTTCGCATAGCAGGCCTGCCGGAATCTACCAACACAGGCAAAATGGAGGACTACATCGAGGCCTTGCTACGAGACCTTTTTGGTGCTGAACAATTATCATCGGTCTTCCTTGTTGAACGCGCGCATAGATCCTTGGCACCTAAGCCGAAGCCAGGAGCCACACCACGTGTAATAATCGCCCGCATGCTGAACTACAGGGACAGAGACACGGTTCTCCGACTGGCCAGGGAAAAGGGTGAAATCCCACACCAAGGTAACACCCTACAATTCTATCTGGACCACAGCATGGCAGTTCAGATGGCACGCAAGGAATTCGCGCCAGTAAAAAAGAAACTGCGGGAACTAGGCGTTGAATACGCGATGCTATATCCGGCGAAGCTCAAAATCACAAATGCGGGCAAACCCGTGGTTCTCCTCACGGTACAGGCGGCACAGGACTACATCAAAAAACTAGGACGGCGGCGCAAGACACCAGAGCGAGAAGACCAGGGCAGCGACAATAACTGAGTCATCCGGGGACCGAACATAACACTTGTGTAAAGGGTTTTACTCTTATGGACACACTTCTATGCTGGAACTAGTTTAGACACTGCCTTGTTGATTTCCTGGCTGAATGTGGCACATAGCATGTAAGTTGAGATCTATGCCAGTATAAACCTGGGAACATTGGTGCCTCATGCACGGACCGGAACTGAACTCGGAAACAGTGCACGCAGCATGAACAGTGAGTAATTTAGAGGTCCACGACGGGCATGGGGAGCTGGAGGGAGAGCGGGAAAGGGACATGTATTTCCTGGGAATGTCTGCACATTGCAGAGGGTGTACTGCACTTGCTGGTGGGCAGCCGCCACTTGTCGCCAGCGCACTGCTTGTATTGGATTCCGTTCAAGGGCTGAAGAGAGGTATTGGCGGAAAATGTGTGGTACAGGAACACTTAATTCACAAAAATAACTGCATACGCACCCGTCCACATCCACCATGTGGATGGAAATGTGTGTACCTGGCGATACCCCCAAGCGGGTGCGCCCCTACTACAGTTCAAAAGACAGTTTGGTTAATTCTGAGGGATGGCTTTGGCAAAGTTTGGGTGCTGAAGTGGGCGGGGGGAGGGTTAGGGTCATGGGGAATGTTCAAAAAGATTCACTGTGTCTGAGAAGCATTGCGACCTCAGCTACAGCCACAAGTACTGCGAAGCACTGTAAGCTGAGGCATGGACCTGAGCACTGTAATATGCTCGCGCCTAAAGTATTTTGTCACACAACATATCAGGATAAACGTCACTACTTACTGACATGACACAGTCCACCACACTGAAATTCGTAACGTGGAACGTCAGGGGGATGGATAATCCGAAGAAAATACGTCAGATATTTGCCTACTTTGATAGATTGCATATAGACATAGCCTTTCTGCAGGAAACGCATTTGATTGCTAACTCCACATCCACATTGGGCGCTAGGTGGGCAGAATCTGTAGCCAGCTCAAACTACTCCTCATATTCCCGAGGGGTCAGCATTTTAATACGGAAGGGGGTGCACTTTGAGATCTCGGCCGTACACAAGGACACCGAAGGGCGTAGCGTTATTGTCATAGGCATAGTGAGACAAAGGCAGGTTGCATTGGTGAACACATATGGCCCCAACACTGATGACCCAGGGTTCTATGCGAAATTGTGGCAAACCATATCCAATCTTCAGATCGAGCACGTAATATGGGGAGGAGATTTTAACATAGCATTGCAAGATGGGATGGATAGGTCACAAAACACGTTATAGCCACATACGCCAGCGAGAGCGACGCTACTCGATGCACTTGCAGACTTACACATGACTGACATATGGAGGGCCCATAGTCCAGGGGAGCTCGTGGCGACGCACATAACTGCGGCACACAACAGTTGGTCTAGGCTGGATTATTGGCTGGGCACACGAGAGGTGGTGGCCTGGACAATTTCTGTAAAGCATTTGCCAAGAACACTATCAGACCACAGCCCTGTGCTACTGGAAGTGCAAATACCACACAATGAACCTCCGCCGTTCACATGGCGATTTAATGCTGGCTCACTGCGAGACCCAATATACACGGACACTATCTACAAAGCAATAGTGGACTACTTTGACCTAAATTGTCCCACGACGGAAGACCCAGGTCTCTTATGGGAAGCCTTTAAGGCCACACTGCGGGGAATGTGCATTAGTACTACCGCGGGCATATTGAAAGACATTCGGAGGCAGTTGAGCGCTCGAGAAACAGCAATACAAACACTAGAGCAGCGATACGCACAAACGAGGGACATCACACTATTGGGGGAAATACAATCATTCCTAAAAGAGCACCAGCAATTCGCAACAGATTAACTCAAATACATAACCAAGCGAAAAACGGCGAGGATATATGGGGAGGGAGGTAGACCGGGCAGGGCACTGGCGGAGAAAATATGCTCAGGTCGAGCGCCTCAACATATTACCACGCTCAAAACTCGAGAGGGGACAACCACGCGGGACGTTAAAGTAATTATGGGTGAATTAATGGCCACTTATGGTCAACTGTATGAAGCACGTCCTTCGCTGCCACAGGAGGAAATGTTGACATATATGGAAGACGTAGAAATTGCGTGGCTGTCGAATAATCATAGAGAATACCTAGCTCACCCCATAACAGTGGAAGAAGTTGTGGAAACAATCAAACACCTGCCAAATGGCAAGGCGCCGTGGCCGGATGGTTTCTCGATTGAGTTCTACAAGGCCTTTGAGGATCTACTGGCACCTCACCTGGTGAGGCTTTATGGTGCGGCACACAAGGCCCAAACCCTCCCGACATCGATGAGGGAAGCCATGCTGATTGCATTACTAAAACCAGGGAAGGATGAGGAACAGTGCGACTCGTACCGACCTCTATCCCTTATAAATGTGGACACGAAAATAATATCGAGCCTCTTGGCGGCAAGACTCAAACCACTAATGCCATTACTGGTGAGACCTGACCAGTCTGGCTTCATCCCGGACAGATCGACAGCGCATAACACACGCACACTTTTTGCACTAGCTCACTATCTGACACCCGAAATCAAAGCAGTGGCGGTACTCTTAGACGCTGCCAAAGCATTCGACACGATAGACTGGCATTTTTTACACGCAGTATTGTTGCGAATGGGATTTCCTCCTATATTTACACAGTGGATCTCTATGCTTTATACAAACTTATCGGCTCGTATCCGGGTTAACAAACACGTATCGGAGCCGATTGCAATATGTCGCGGGACGAGACAAGGGTGCCCACTCTCCCCGATGCTCTTTGCTTTAGTGCTAGAGCCTTTAGCATGTAAAATTAGACAGCATCATCATTATTCGGCCATACAACTCCCGTCAAGACCGATACACATCTCACTGTACACAGATGACAAGGTACTTTATGTAAAAAAACCAGAACAACACCTGAATCCTTTATTACGTGAATATATAAAATTTGGTCAATACTCGGGACTACAAATAAACTGGACAAAATCACTCATCCTAGCGTTAACTGATAGCACTGTCCCCTTCAATTTAGATTACCCACTAGAGTGGCAAGACGAGCCAACCAGGTACTTGGGGGTGTGGTTTCATAGGGACCCGGAGTTAGTCATCAGAACCAACTATGGTAGAGTGATATCCTCTCTAGATGATAAAATCAAACAGTGGAATAGATTGCCACTGTCGCTAGCGGACAGAGCTGCTATCGTAAAGATGGTGCTGCTGCCTAAGCTCCTATACTTGTTTACGAACATCCCCATTAAACCTCCAGCAGAGGTATTCCGTAACATTAACAAATTAATACTAAGTCTGCAATGGGCGGGCAAGCAAGCCAGAATAGAATTACAAACTATGACATTGCCGTATGCTAGGGGAGGTTTCAAAGTTCCCGACATGTACCTCTATTATCTCTGCGCCCAGGCACAATTCGCACATTATTGGTTCCACGAGATCCCCTTTCTGACGCATGTAGCGGTGGAGAAGGGTGATGCCGACCCAATCCCATTAATTAGCATGTTACCACACAAGCGACCTAGACAACACGAGCGGGACATAAACCCGGTGAACACCACCGTCGAAGCGTGGAGGCTGATGGGTAAGAAAGCTGGACGATTACCGCTTTATGCCCCAACGCTCCCACTAGCACATCACCCAGCACTTTCGGTAACTCAGGAGCAAGTGGGGATGGACTTGCTGCGCCACGCTGGTATTGACACAATGGGGGATTTATACAAGGACGGGATTTTTCAAACACTAGACAAATTGGGCTACATTAGTCATCCAACACTATTATTTAACTTTAACTACTACAGGCTACAGAGGTCGGTGAGAGAACACTTTACAACTTTCCCGGAGGAGCCCCAGATCCTGGCCCCACTGCAGCTGCTCCTGGCGGCTCCTACTGCCACGCACCTCATATCTAGATTATACACCAGCTTGCAATGGGACATTGGGGAGAACACGGACAGGATGAGAGATAAATGGGGCACACTATTGGACGATACGTTGTCCGAGGAAGAATGGGAAACAACATGCGCACTCACTAGTATACTAACACCCAATGGAAACCTTAGGATTATTCATTATAAATACATACACCAAATGTACTACACACCTAAGCGACTCCATAGGTATGGTTTACGCGATGACTCAAGATGTGTACGATGCAAACAAGAAAATGCAGACTTCATACATTTAGCTTGGCAATGTCAATTGGTAGCAAGATTCTGGGTGAAGGTGGTTCAAGCTGTGAGCGAGATGCTTGGGGTGACGCTCGAATGTACAATTAAAACCTGTCTGTTGGGGCTTGTCCCACAGCTCAGAGCAAAGAAGTGAAAGTTTTGTGTGGTTGCACTTTTGATGGCAAAGAGGAGGGTTTCACTGCACTGGAACGGGAAAATGGGGCCGAAGTTGAAAAACTGGCTGGAAGATTTAACATATTGCCGGGATACACTGGCAACATATGAGGAGGAATTACCGGCTGTCTCACGTCCAAAAGATTACTGGATGTATTTGAGGGATTATCTGCAGGCGCAATCGCTTGGCCGAGATGAATAGTGCAAATGAGATAGGTTGCCATAGGGAAGCTTCAGGGGTGCAATGATTACCATCCTTAGAATGTGGAGGGAGAATGCTGTGACACAGTGATTAGAGTTGGGATAGTTCTTCCTTTTCTTTGTTTTTAAGGTTTAAGAAAAAGATAAATATAAAATGTAAGAGTATGAATATGCTATAATAATTACAATGCACTGCACTATCTCGCATATACAGTTTGTCGCAACGCCGCCGGTCCTATGGATGTCGGCTGATGGGCTGTGTACACCTAACAACATCATGCACTTACTGTAAACGAATGTAGCCGGCCTGTTATGGTTGTTGGCGTGAAACTGTGATTTTACCTGTGAAATGTGCAATAAACGTCTTACACCAAAAAAATATATATATATTTTACCCCTTCACTACCCAATTTTATGTAGTTTCACATCAGTCACTTATTATTTTCACTTTTTCAGCACTGCTAGTCAATTGCCACTTGACACCTAGATACACCACACTAGTACTGGGACATATATGTGAGATTAGGCTGAGTTTTGCCAAATCGACCGAGGGTACAACAATCTACCTTCATGGTGAAGGATCCCATATGATGTAGGGTGGTACAGGTCGGTAATCTGATGGGAATTTTTTCTCACTGAGAAAGTACCCTAGGTTTGATTTCGCTGTTTCACATCTTCAGTTGAGGTCACGTCCTTACAGATACATAGTTAGTTTGTTGGTTCTCCTTGACCCATTGCTACATGTTGTTGGTAGATACGTATGTATTGGCGTAGTAGCAATGCTCGGTCGGTAAACATCCCCTAGGACCCCCTTTCCCCCTTTTTTGTATTTAATACTAAAATCGTATTTACCGACTCTAGAATACCGAATTTTACAGATTCGGTATTCTAGATTCGGAAAATAAGATGTAGGAAAAAATTCTGTAATTTTTACCGAATCGGTATGATTCGGTAATTACCGAATCAGTATTTACCGATTCGGTAATTGCCATTGATTCCTATGGGCCTTGAGGCCCATAGGAATCAATGTCAATTACCGAATCAGTAAATACCGATTTGGTAAAATTACCGAATTGTCAAGGGGGACAGGGTGTCACTTTGACACCCTGTTGCACCCCTGATTCTGGCTTGTGTGCCATGTGACACACATACATGCCCTTAGAGCATGTATGTGTGCCACATGGCACAGGTGTACATGCACAGGTGTGCATGTACACAGGAAGTCGTTATTTACCACAAAATAGTATTTGGTGGTAAATAACGAATTTTTAAGGGCCTGTGGCACTGTTTTCAGTGCCACCTAAATCTAGATTTACAGATTTGGTAAATTTACCGATTCTGTTTTTAACCGAATCGGTAAATTTACCAATTCTGTAAATGCTAGGCCCACTACATAACAAAAACCAAATACTGGTCGGTAACGGCCGATTCGGCCGTTACCGACCAGTATTTGGTGTCCTACATCTGGCCCAAAGTTTCTTTGTTAAAGAAATACACTTTTTTTTAAAAGACTGTATCATATTTCCAATAAGCTTGGAAGCCCATCCTTAGGTGTGTGACCATTCACCAGTGGCAAATGAAGTGGCAGTAGATGTTGTAGCACCGAGGATAATGTGCTGCATGGCTAAACAATTATAAAGTCCCAGAGGCGAGGCCTATTGGCTATGTCAATGCTTGTTTATCATTTCTGATCCTTTATTTTGTCTCCAACTTCTTCTGTTATGTAAATCAGTGATCAACTGGGACTGAACTGCATGCTGTACAGTGGATGTCGCCTGAAGTTATGAAAGTTTGACAGGCCCACAATATTACTCGCATCTGGGCAGGGTGGATCCCACAAAGTGGACATAGTCAAAATCCTTCATAATATCCGTCATGCAAAGTGGCATAACGTGTTAACCATGTCGCAGTGTAACAGCCTGTTTAATAGAAAGAATGAATATGTTACATATTTTATTAACTCCTTTGAGTCCCTCTTGACCACGTTCCAAAAATATACCAGATAACTCCCCTACAGTAGCCAGGATTTCTACGGTCGCTTCTTGGAAGTACTCAAAGTACGCGTTGCTACTTCCATAGTTGCCAAGTTTTCAATCTTTGTATGTGTGGCCTTTCAATGACTTACGAGTGACACTTCAATACCTTACGTTCAATACTTTGAATGACACAATCGTAAACTGAACACATCGGCTATGTTCGTATAACACAATAATATCGGGAAATACAAAGGTCTAGAAGGGGGTCTAAAAATAGGTATAGCATTTCTGAAATGCTGCAGCAATTTGAGAAATTGAAAAGGCATAGATGGAGCACAGATTAATTTAGAGCAAGTAGTCGTAAACTGGACACAGCAATGTGGATCCTGTGTGTCACAGTTTAGTAGAACATGCATAACCTGAAACCTGGGGCTTTTCCTACTGCAGGACAGAACCACAGGAAGAGCAGAGACAAAATACAGAGGAGGCTACTGGGACTACGGACAGTTCAAAGGGTAACAACCTTAAATTTCATTCACCAGTGATATTTCCTTCACCATGCTATACCTATAGAAAAAAAATCATTAGTGTATTCTGCTGCAACATTTGCACTTTCTTCACAAATTGGTGGATTTTCTTTTCCAACCCATCTCTGAATCAGCCCCCTAGTCTGTTGGACCCCAAATAAACTAATATAGTGCACATAAGGCGCTATACATCCTTGCCTTGCTAGCTTTCAGGAAACTTCTGACATACTCGTTTCCCTCTCCTCTTTAGCCTTCACCTTGCGATTCACGCTGCCCTCGCTCCCTTCAGTGTCTCACACAGCTCCACATTTGCCTCCAATGCTAAACTCCACAATGTGTTCCACTCTCCACTTTTAATTTTACTATTCTCATTTGCCCCTTAAATTCCACTCAATATTGTTTCTCTCTCCTCCACTTTCTCCCGTTCATTTCTTCCCCACTCCCACATTTCTTCATTTCTCTTCTCTAGCTCTTTCTTCTCTTCTCTCTTTTCTGCCACTCCCCTTACCACCTCTGTTGCAGCTCATCACTCTGTCTACTTCTTTCTGCTTTTTTTTTAGCCGTTCCTTCCTCTCTTCTCTTCCTTCTCTCCATCACCACTTGCCACTCATCCTTCTTTGTCTTTTTCTTCCTTCTCCATTTTCTCCTACCCTTAGATCCCACCGCCTGAAATCTCGCTAGTCTCCACTTCCACCCTCCTTCATTTGTTCCCTTTCTCTTCTCCACTCACCACAACCCTACTCCATTAGTCTTTCCCTCTCTCACTGACAATCTTTCATCCCTTGTCTTTTCCACTGTCTTTCTCCTGTACTCTCTCCTCACCCTTCTTCCACCCTTCTTTCCTCTGACCTGAATCAATTTGTTGATGCCTCTGTTCCCCTCTTACTTTTGTCTGCCTCTCTCCTCTCCTGACCCTCCTCACATGTTCTCTCTCTGCGCCCAAACTCACTTTGTCTCCTCCCATCTCACAACTTTGTCGCCCTCATCTGTTCCCAGTCTCTAATTGTTTGTCCTATTATCCCCCTTCTTCCTGTGATCCGGTACATCTTTGGTGTTCTTGCATTTTGCAGAAGGAAATAATCTCTGTTACGTCTTTCCTGCCACAGAAATTGCTAGTTGCACTTATGACCTTAACCATGCTCCAGATACCAGATGCACCTTAACCATGTTCCAGATACCAGATGCCTTGGTCAGCATGCATGCAACAGCGCTTCACCACCGTGCTTCAATAGCATCATCATAGCTTTAACATAGTCCGCTGCAGGGTTTCTAGCCCCTAGCGTTTTTGGTGATTTCATAAGTGTCCATCGCCGAAATGTGAGGAAAAGGTGTGATTTTAGACAAAGTTTGAGGTTGGCAGGGCATTGTAAGTAAGAAAATGTCATGGGATCTATGCAAGCCACACCACTATGGCCTTCCCAGGGTGCCTAATTTTCAAATAAATCTGGATTTGGTAGCTTTCCAAGGGTGGGGGCCACGCCCAGGTCTAAATGTCTCAACTACCGCTCCTGCCATGTCTCCACACTGCATTTTGGGGCCTTTTGTGTTGCAAGTACTAGGTCTACCCACACATGTGGGGTAGTGTTTTTATAAGGAGAATTGCAGGAACGCTGGGTAGTAGCCAGTTTGTGGAGATTTTTCTCTTAGGAATTGAAGAAATGTATGTATTTTTGCCAAAGATTTAGGATTGCAGTCTATTGTGAATAAGAATGTTTTGTGGGATACACGCAAGGCACACCACCTTGGAATACCCTGGGTGTCTAGTTTGCAGAAATGTCCTGGTATAGTAGGTTTCCCTGGGAGGCAGATGACCACGAGTCAGAATAGGGAAGATTACTGCCACCATGTTTAGAGATACCCACTGGCTCCTGCAGAGATCTCTGTGCTATCACGGGGCCACCTCTGAAGGCACTGAAATTGGAAGTTTGTTTTTGAAAAACAAAAAAAATGATTTCTCTGACTCTATAAGAGAAGATAGGAAAATGTTGTGAATGTATATGTTTGTGCATTATTATCAATGAGCAAAATGCATTTTTACATTTTTAACAGTAAAAAAAAAACAGTAATTTATTTTTTATTTGATACACAGCTCAACTGAGATCAACAAATACAGAATTCAAATAATTTTAGATACTCATAAAAATGATTAGATAAAAAAACTTTTGCTTTTTAGGCTCACTACAAGATGGTACAGTAGCAATATACTACCACCTGCTCATACAGCATTTAATAGGATTAGATATGGTAAAATCTTTGGATTGTGCTTATGATTTAAAACAGCGGCAAAAAGCTTTTGAAAAACTTAAACAGATTATGGCAGACAAATTCATTAACAGGAGAATTACACAATGTAATTAAAACTTGGGCAGGGAATGCATTATACTTTAATTGAATTGGGGTTATATAATGTTGACGAGCTATAACTATCCTCACATTAGGACATATTAATAAAACGTGAAGCAAATCTTGTTGGCCACCTTCACATAAACCTTTGGGGTTATTAGTACCATCCCAATTAGCTAAAAAAGTGGCTAATGGGGGTATACCCAAGCGTAAGAGTAGAATACAACGCCCTACTCCATGCTTTAATTGAAATCGCAAATAGGGAGCATAGGTTTTAAATTCTATTTGTTCTGCAAACTGTTTATAGTGCTTCAATAGACTGCAGTGTTCTTTATCAGATTCAAAGCTGATTCTAGGGGCCAAATGTTTTAAAAACGATTTCAGGTGACCCAGTCAGAACCGGTAGCTCCACCCGCTCCTGGCCGTTCTCGCATCTGCTTTGAGATCTATCTCTGACAATCTGTGCCCCGACCTCGCCTGCTTCCTGTAATATCGTATTCTGTGCCCCTGATCGCGCCTGCATCCTGTGATAGCGTGTGGTATCGTATTTGTGCCTGATTGTGGTATTGTATCATATTGAGCATATTGAGACTGCTTTAACCTCGCCTATCAATCAATCAATCAATCAGTGACATTTATAGAGCGCACTACTTACCCGTAGGGTCTCAAGGCGCTTAGGGGGGGGGGGGGGGGGTGCAGTTACTGCTCGAACAGCCAGGTCTTGAGCTTCTTCCTGAAGGAGAGGTGGTCTTGGGTCAGGCGCAGGTCGGCCGGGAGGGAGTTCCAGGTCTTGGCGGCCAGGTAGGAGAAGGACCGTCCTCCTGTTGTCGCTCTACGGATGCGTGGGACGGTGGCGAGAGCGCGGCTGGCTGAGCGGAGGTGACGTTTGGGAGCATAGAAGTTGATTCGTTTGTTGAGGTAGCTCGGGCCTTGATCGTGTAGGGCTTTGTGTGCGTGGGTGAGGAGACGGAAGGTGATTCTTTTGTTGACGGGGAGCCAATGTAAGTCTCTCAGGTGTCCGGAGTTGTGGCTGTTTCGTGGGATGTCGAGGATGAGTCTGGCCTGCATCGTGTAATATCGTATTCTGTGCCCCCGATCGAGGATGAGTGTGGCCTGCATCCTGTAATATCGTATTCTGTGCCCCCGATCTCGCCTGCATCCTGTGATAGTGTGTGGTATCGTATTTGTGCCTGGCTGTGATATCGTATCATATTGAGACTGCTTTAACCAGTATCTGTGCCAGACTGTGCCCCCGATCTCGCCCTGCATTGTTTTGTTGTTGTTTGGTGCCATTTTGTTGACCCAGCCCGTCTCTCCTCCCCGCTCCCTGCCGCTGCTCCCCTGCGGCCCCACCCCCGCTCCCTACAGCATCTTCAACAGATCCCCTCCCCACTCGCCACCCCGCTCCCGCCTCCCAGCTGCTCCTCCCTCCCACTGGATCATAAGGAAGGACCCGAGCGGTAAAGAGCTGTGACCGTCCTGACCCAGTCAGAACCGGTCGCTCCACCCGCTCCTGGCCGTCCTCGCATCTACTTTGAGATTTAGCTCTGCCAATCTATGTGCCCCCGACCTCGCCTGCTTCCTGTAATATCATATTCTGTGCCCCCTGATCTCGCCTGCATCCTGTGATAGCGTGTGGTATCGTATTTGTGCCTGATTGTGGTATCGTATCATATTGAGCATATTGAGACTGCTTTAACCTCCCTGCATCCTGTAATATCGTATTCTGTGCCCCCGATCTCGCCTGCATCCTGTGATAGCGTGTGGTATCGTATTTGTGCCTGACTGTGATATCGTTTCATATTGAGACTGCTTTAACCAGTATCTGTGCCAGACTGTGCCCCCGATCTCGCCCTGCATTGTTTTGTTGTTGTTTGGTGCCATTTTGTTGACCCAGCCCGTCTCTCCTCCCCGCTCCCTGCTGCTGCTCCCCTGCGGCCCCACCCCGCTCCCTACAGCATCTTCAACAGATCCCCTCCCCACTCGCCACCCCGCTCCCGCCTCCCAGCTGCTCCTCCCTCGCTCCGCCCCCTCCACTATCCACTTATGTCAGAGCAGCATACGCGCAGGGGGCGCACCGTCTACGCCCGTCCACGCCCGGACTGCGCCCAGCGCCAGACCGCCTGGCCCCCGCAGAGGCCATCCCTCCCGACGAACGTACGACGCCGCCACCCTCACCGCACTCAACACCGGCCGCCCCCATGACTGTCACCAGGAAGTACCCATGGACCCTTCACCTGCCAATCCTGCAAGTTCTGCTGCATCAGGACCCACACTACAACCACAAATGCCAAACAGAGCTCCAACAACAACCACCTGCAGTGCATCCTGATCAACACCCGCTCGGTCCACAGACACGCCATTGAACTATGGAACCTACTCAACACCACTTCACCGGACGTCGCCTTTCTCACGGAAACCTGGATGAACGCCTCATCAGCACCCGACATCGCCATAGCCATCCCAGACGGATACAAGATCATCTGAAGGGACCGCATCAACCAAACAGGAGGAGGCATCGCCATAGTCCACAAGAACACCATCCGCATCTCGACTAACTCTGACGACACCCCGAACACCTCCACTTCCAGATACACACCGACCCCAAGACCCCACTCAGAGGCACCCTCATCTACAGACCCCCAGGACCCCGCATACAATTCAGCGAAGACATTGCTGACTTTGTCAGCCCACACGCCCTCCCTTCCGATGACTACATTCTCCTAGGGGACCTCAACTTCCACCTGGAAAACAACAACGACAACAACACCACCACCACCCTGCTGGATAACCTCGCCAATCTCGGACTCAAACAATTGGTGAACACCCCTACCCACTACGCCGGACACACGCTCGACCCAATCTTCTCCTCCAGCAAGCACATCTCCTTTAATCACGTCACGGGACTCCACTGGACTGACCACAGCTGCGTCCACTTTAGCTTCAGAAAGATCACGACCCACCACCAACCGCAACAAGTCCCCCGCAGAAGCTGGAACAAAATTACCACAGACCAACTCACCACATCTCTGAACCAAAACCCTCCCGCCATATCAACAGACCCAAATCAAGCAGCCATCAATCTCGCACAGTGGATCTCCCACTGCACTGACGAACTAGCACCCTTAAAAAACCGTCCCAACAAACCAGAAAGCAAAAAAGCCTCCTGGTTCAACGACGACCTAAAGAACTCCAAAAAGAACTGCTGCACCCTCGAGAAAGCCTGGCGAAGAAACCCAACCACTGACAACATGACCACCCTCAAGAACGCCACCCGCAAACACCACCAGCTGATACGCACCACCAAGAAATCAGCATTCAAGGATCGACTAGACAACAACGCCCACAACAGCAAGGAACTCTTCAGCATTGTCAAAGAACTCACCAATCCCAGCGCCGGCAACAACAACATCACTCCCTCTCAAGACCTCTGAGACTCTCTAGCCTCGTTCTTCCACAGCAAGATCGCAGACATACATAACAGCTTTGGCGACAAGCCTACTCCCCTCACCACTGAACCGAAGCCCCCCACCACCACCCTCCGCGCCTGGACCCCGATCAGCACCGATAACACCATCCGCTTGATGAACTCCATCCACTCCGGATCGCCAACCGACCAATGCCCCCATCACATCTTCAACAAGGCCGACTCCGTCATAGCACCCCAACTCCGGGACATCATCAACTGCTCCTTCAACACCGCTACCTTGCCGGAAAGCTGGAAACATGCCGAGCTCAGCGCCCTCTTGAAAAAACCCACAGCTGACCCCACCAAACTTAGGAACTATCGCCCCATCTCGCTCCTCCCGTTTCCCGCCAAAGTCATAGAGAAGACCGTCAACAGTCAGCTCGCGCCTTCCTTGAGTCTAACAGTTCCCTCGACCCCTCACAGTCCGGCTTCCGAGCCAACCACAGCACTGAGACCGCCCTCATCGCAGCCACAGACGACATCCGAACACTGCTCGACAACGGGGAAACAGCGGCCCTCATCCTCCTGGACCTCTCCGCAGCATTCGACACGGTCTGCCACCGCACACTTGTACAACGCCTCAGGAACGTCGGAATACAAGACAAAGCATTGGATTGGATCATCTCGTTCCTCGCCGGAAGAACCCAGAGAGTCCACCTCCCCCCCTTTCAGATCAGAGGCCACCGAAGTCATATGCGGCGTTCCACAAGGATCATCACTCAGCCCCACCCTCTTCAATTTCTACATGAGCCCCCTCGCATCCATCGCACGCCAACACAACCTCAACATCATCTCTTACGCAGATGACACCCAGCAGATCCTCTCCCTCACCAAAGACCCAACCACCGCCAAAACCAACCTACACGAAGGGATGAAAGACGTAGCCGAATGGATGAAGAACAGCCGCATAAAACTGAACTCTGACAAGACGGAAGTCCTCCTTCTAGGATCATCCCCCTCTGCCTGGGGCGATTCATGGTGGCCCCCGGCACTGGGCATCGCACCCAAACCAACGGACCATGCTCGCAACTTGGGATTAATCCTAGACTCCTCCCTCTCGATGACCAGACAAGTCAACGCCGTCTCATCATCATGTTTTAACATCCTACGCATGCTCCGAAAGATCTTCCGTTGGATCCCAACCGAAACAAGGAAGACGGTCACCCAAGCACTCGTCACCAGTCGACTGGACTACGGAAATACCCTCTATGCCGGAACCACAGCCAAACTGCAGAAAAGACTTCAACGCATTCAGAACGCCTCCGCTCGACTCATCCTAGACATACCTCGCCATAACCACATATCCGGTTACCTGAGAGACCTGCACTGGCTCCCCGTCAACAAGAGAATCACGTTGCGTCTCCTCACCCACGCACACAAAGCCCTCCACGACCTAGGACCCAAGTACCTCAACACTCGCCTGACCTTTTACACCCCCACCCGCCAACTACGATCATCCAACCAAGCCCTTGCCGCGATTCCACGCATCCGAAGAGCCACCATGGGAGGAAAATCCTTCTCCTACTTGGCGGCCAAGACATGGAACTCCCTCCCTACCCACCTCCGTCTCACACAGAATCACCTCTCCTTCAGAAAACAACTCAAAACATGGCTGTTCGATCAGTAGCGAAACCCTCTCCCTTAAGCGCCTTGAGACCCTCTGGGTGAGTAGTGTGCTATACAAATTTCCGGCTTGACTTTAACTTGACTTGACTGGGGACCACTCCTGTAAAAGTGCAACTGTGCATTGAGAGACCTCAAAGGCTTTCACCATATTCCTATTAAAAGTATACCCAGAAGCTTCCTCTCTAAAAGTCTCAAATTTTAACAAATGTCTTAAGGTGTCTGGGGCTGCATGTAATAAATTGTACACCCACCTAATCATTTTTGAGATTACTCTGGCTGAGATTCCTGTTACCGATAGCTCAAGACGTAGGGCTTGAACTGGTACCGACTGTGTCACTTTTATCAGTTTTCGGAGTATGGTATCTTCCTTTACTTTTATAGATTGCCATGTTTTGATTTGTGAATATTCCATGGCATATGATAAAATCAGAGGGATTTTCATACGGTAGACTTCCAGCATTGGTGTAAAGTGTCTATGTCCTGTAGAGAGGTACAATCTCTGGAAAGCCCCAACGTGGGAATCTGCCTTCCGGTTCAGGTGGCGGAGGTGGGCTGTATCTAACAGATTGGAAGTAAAAATACGACCCAAATACACATACTCTCTTACAGTCTCTATTGGTTTGTCTCCTAAAGACCAGATATAAGGTAAGGGCATCCTTCTGCCACTGAAAGGGAGTGCTTTCATTTTATTTATATTTGGCGTCAGAACATTTTCGGTAGCATACAGATTTAATTCATTCAAAGATCTTTGCAAACCTATTGGGGTCTGGTCGAGTACAACAATATCATCTGCATACATTAAACAAGGTATATCGACTTGAGCTAATTTTGGAGGAGATTTTTTACTTTGAGAGAGACGTCCTGGAAGATCGCTAATATAGATGGAAAATAATAGGGGAGCTAGTAAGCATCCCTGTTTTAGCCCATTCCGCGAAGGGATGGGTTTGGTTAGGCCTTTTTCTCCCCCCATTTGGACTCTGCACCATGTTGATGTATGAAGGGAGATTATTATTGTTAAGAGATCTTTGGGAATCCCCATTTCAGCCAATTTTCCCCATAGTGTCAATCTATCTACACTATCGAACGCAGTCGAAAAATCAATAAAAGCTCAGTAGAAAATTTGGTCATTTAACTTCATGATGTCATGATGATTAGATTTATAGAGCCTTAGAATATATTTTTCCCAGTCAGATGATGATGCAGGAGTCGCTTGAGCAGATTTTATTTTCCAGAATGATTTATTATTGATGTGTTTTACTGCTAGGTGAATGTCGACCCAGACATGATCTCTTAGTACTTGTCTTTTTTTTCTCCTTTTTCCATTGGCGGAGTTTTTTCAGTTTCATTATTTCTCCTTGTCTTAGCAAACAGAAAGAGCGGAATTGCATTCTAGTCAATTTATTTAATTGTCGAGAATTATTCTCTAAAGATTTTCCCATATGTAAATGTAAATGTATTGCGATTTATATAGCGCACGTATCACCCGAAGGCATCAAGGCGCTTGCCTTGGGAACCCGTCCTGGTATTCCCCTGTGAAATAACCCCAGCAGGGTATCCACAAGGTGAAAGCCAGGCATCCTGCCGCGAGGGGCCGTAGTGGAGATTAAGCAAGCTATTGCCCAGAGTCGCAGAGTGTGAACCCGTGAGTCGAGTAGGCACCGGAACGAGAATTATCAAGTCCGTGGAATTTTTGAGCCCAAGACCCGCCGAGGCGGGGAATCGAACCCTGGTCCAGGACCGATCTCAGCTTCCGGGTCTGCCGCCTCTAACCCCTGAGCCACACTTCTCCATATGGCATGTTTTAACAAATTCTCGTCTTGAGGTACTTCCTGGAAGAGAGGCGACTACCGACTGTAAAGTTGCCTCAAATCTATTTATTGGATTGCCAGTATAACTCAATGATGTTAGCATATCTTGAGAAATCATATGATTTATCTTACTAATTGCTTTGGAATTCCAATAGATCCTTTCTGTTTTATGATCTTCAACTGGCTGGCCATCGTAGGAACGGAGTGACCACGGGAAAGAGTACTGGATTTAGACTTCAACTTCCGTAGTAAGTAATGCATGATCGCTTTCATGAGAATATCTAGTAGAAAGCGATTGGACCGTCGGAAATAAATCTAAACTGCAGATAAAATAGTCTATGATTGAAGACTTAGTTGGACCCAGTCTGGTAAATGCCGCCAGAATATCACCATCTTTTCACCCATTTATTACTACGTCATTAATTGCTTTGATGGATGACAAAAGCATTTTCCCCCTTTTATCTGCTTTTAATTTGTCTGGAAGGACGGGAGTTGGAATTTGGCATGCTTCTTCCTGTGGATATTTCCCCCTATTATACTTTAGTGAATTTGACATCTTTCTATTGAAGTTCCCAGCCATTATCATCATAGGGTATCCCCTTACTTCTAGGATTGATTCAATTTCCTTGACTGCTTTAGTCAGGATTTGATCTTTTGAGGTTCTTGGTGGAAAATATATATTAAAAAGTAAGAGGTAAGATGAAGTCTCCATTCTTTTTTTCTGGCACTTAATGCTAATGCATTGAACATTTGGGAGCGATAGCTCAATTTCCTCCGGGTCCCAGTCTATCTCTTCTCTCAATAAAACTGTTAGGCCTCCTTTTGTGTGACCTCTTCTGGAAACCTCTGCTGCTTTAGCGAACACGAAGTAATCTTTTTGCGCAAAAGTTGTCATGGACCATGATTCTTGTAGTAACACGATTCAAGGTGGATGTTCCAGAATAAAAAGCATTTTATCAGTTGTCTTTCCCACGATGTTCCATGACACTATGACATGCCTATCGCTAAAAAGGCAATTTCAAATCTTTGCCCAACTTATTCCTGTTTAGAGAACCCGCTATCCAAGCTCAAGGATTTTCATCCAAATGCGGCTTTTGCCATGAGTCCGATCCGTCCTAGAATTGCCGAATACCATCTTTTATAGAAATCTGCAAAGGAATGTCTTGCGCATGTGTCCTTTCCTTATCTTCCGTTCTCTGCTGTTCAAGATTATTGATAGAGATGCCTTTTATTCCTTTGGCTTCCCTTATCTCTTTACAAACGGAGCTGGCCTTTTTAACCATAGCGATATTGAAACCATTTTTATGAAGAATGCCTTGTTCTTTGATTATAATAGCTGGGACTACATTAGACCAAAACTCTACACGGGCCACCGAGCAGGTCGTTTTGTCTGGAAAAGAGACAAATTTTATTTCACCTGTAGTTAACGATTGAAGCAATCCAATCTTATGTAACAGTTCAACTATTCTTCCTCGAATAAATGGACATTTACCACAAGGGAATATATCTGTAAAATCTAGCAAGTTTGAAAATGAGCTTTAGGAATCATCCTTAGAATCTTGAATGATACATTTAGCCTCTGTTATATGTTCTTTTGATTTTGAGCAATTTGAAGAGAAATTTGAGGCTAGCAAATTTAATACTTTACTGCCTTTTATTTACATTTTTAGGGACTTTTGGAGGGGACTTCTGATAAATATTGAATGATCTGTTACTCTTGGTGTGGTTGTTTTCTTCCCTGTCTTGTTCTGCTTGGCTTACTTGGAGAAATGTTATTTTTCGCAAAGCTCTTTACGTTATTCTCCGTGTTGCTCTTTTCTTTGTCAGCTTTGGCTTATTCTTTTTCCCAGACTTATGTTTCTCCTTTTTATGGGTCATTCTTACAAGTTCCAGTGGAATTGATTAGTTCCGAGATTATACTTCCCCTAAGCCTCTCCTTTCAGTTGGATCGAGAGGGGGAGGGACCAGTTTTTTGTTTTTTTTGCTAAGAAGATTGGAAAGAAGGATATGGAATTTTGGATAGCATTTCCCTTGTCTCTTCCTGGACCGGGTTCTTTGAATAATTTTCAGAGAGAATAAATTTCATCACCATAGTTTTTTGATTTTATTTGTATTTTTCCATCTGATTTCTCTTCTGCTTTTCCCCATTTTCTTCCAATGGCGAGATGCAGGGAACAGAGGCATTTACAAGACATTTCTCTTTTCTGTCTACATCATACTGTGAGATAAGAGATTGCATGTGTGTCATTTGAACTGGTAGATTTGATTGAGCCAATTGTTTTTTCCTTTTTTTGTCTACGAGATATTGATGGATTCCGGTTTGAGTTTCCAAAATCTGATCGCAGTTTTCCAAAATCTTTTCCAAAACTGTTAATTTCGAGTCCATAATTCTCTGTAGAGACAGAATGGTGTTAGATTCAGGATCTTGACTGGGTGCTAATTGCGGCATAATAAACGACAGGAACTCAGAGGATTGAGAGAAATTTGGATCTGGCTAGCAAATTGCTCGGTGTGCTAGATAATATGCGGACTGATTGTTTTTGAGCATTTTTAGCTACAAGATGAGTGGGTGAGATAAAATTAAGATTCGGTAGAGTGAAATCTGTTGATGCGACCGGTCCTGGGCCCTCCTTTGTTTCCGTTAGGGGTCTTTCATAAGCAAGAGATTCTCAGGTTCTTTTGGCTCATGTGACGTTGTAAGGTCGTACATTTTCGAAGGATCCAATGATTGAGCATTTTGGAGAGCTACATCCTTGAATGGAAGGACTTTGTAAACTAAGTCCTCAGTTATAACTTCAGCTTTTCCTTTAACTGTAATAGCGAATCGCTCGGTCTGGTCCTCTTGAGAAGACTTGTTTACGATACCTGTAGTTATTGTAGTTGTCAATATCTGTGTCGTTATAGGCAGGAAGAAATTTGTTATTAAGGATTTCTCTGTCGGAAACGAAGCTCCAGCTTGAGACATTGTACAGGCACTCTTGTAGTTAACTGATGCTCGTGCTGTACCCACTTTTTTATTTGTATAGTGCGGTACCGTAGTCTTTTGCAGACCATACTGACTTGCCATTGGGGGGGGGAACGAAATTGGATCAGCTAAGAATTTTCTCCCCCTAGCTGCCCTCTACAGCGCTAGAACACCCAGCCTCCAACAGATTTCTCCTGCTTTCATGCCTTCATGTCTTCATGTCCACCTGCTGACAGTCTGGCTATCTCTCGCCTTAGCCAATTTGCAGACTCCTTTTCAGATCACCAAATGACCACCTCACCCCTCTATCACCAGGCTATTCGGAGCACTCTAGGCAGTTCTCTGGACTTAGATAGACACAACACCCACTTTCCAGACACGTTAGGATGGCTCACCTTAGCTTTATTCGCCAGGGCTGTCAAATTGCTGGCAGGAACTGAAATTGGTGACCAGCTCACAGCAGTTCTACAGGTATCTCTCGGCGGTTCGCGGCACCCGATACCGGGACGTGAGTAAAAGAAAGTCAACAGAGAACTCCAGATGAAAGAGCAGCTGTGGCCACAGCCGCAGTTGTGGCCGCGGCCGCTGACAATCTGCTGCGATATTGTAGTTTCTCTGTCTGCTGGGGTACAGGGGAGGTACAGAAATGCGGGATATACGGAGGTGATTAAGCCGTCAACCAACCAGCCAGCGTTTCTTCACATCCTCCGCTACTCCGCTCCTGCTCCTGCTCCTGCTCTGCTCAGCTCAGCTGCATAAGGGTCTGCAAACACAATATTCAGTAGGCTCCAGGTTGGAGAAATCGGCGGAGAAGCATTACAAACAGCATCAATGGTCCAAGGTAACAAATGAAACGGTCCGAGAAACGTGTAGTTTATCTCAGCTGATCACTCAACAAGCGCGCATCAGCCAAGTCAACTTCTGACGGGAACTATCTCACTTTACATTAGACCGGACTGTTAGCATTTTTACATTTGATTTCATACGTAAAGACGGATTGAGTGTAATACTTTTTGCATGAGTGCTATTAGAGTCCTAGTGTATGTTAACTCGGCCACATTTAGTGTAAAATGCCATATTGATCAAGACGGAAGTTCTCTGTAGCATACCATGTGCTTCCTCCCCCTGCACACATCCTCCCCCTCACAAGCTCTGCGGCACACAGTCAAGCTGAAATTTATTGGATTATTTCCGCCATTATTTTTCTGCTCATGAAAACCTTCCCCAATTCAGCTGTAACTTGCAACATGTTGGCGTCCATGTCTTTCAATTTGTTGACTGAAACCAATTCATTCACATAACATTTTATTATTAGTAATGTATCTTATTATGTTAAAGCATCTTTGGATGATATTAGCAAAGAGGGTGGTGAATAATTATTCATGTAGTGGTTTAGTGTCCAGCGGTTAAGGTAATGTGATGGTATTTTCATGTGGTCTGATTTGCTGAAGAAATGATACACTCGCTCACAACAAGATGAACGTGCAGAGATTTGTATTTCCTAAGCAACAATTGTATTTAAAATCCTAGATTTTGGGGACGAGCCAGAAGACTTTCCTATGCTACGAGGGATGCTCTCGGATTCTTTTCTGATTTTGCTGTCCATTGAGACAGAGGGCCTGATTTAGAGTTTGGCGCATGGGTTACTCCGTCACAATTGTAATAGATATCCCGCCCGCCATATTACAAGTGCCATAGGATAAAATGGACTCGTAATACGGAAGACAGGATATAAGTCATGTGTGTGACGGAGTAACCCGGTTCGCCAAAAACTAAATCCGGACTAATTTCAGATTTTTACATACTCAGTACAGTTGTATATGATTTAATCGAAAAACTATTTCATGGAATACCATTACTGAGAAACCATTTCATCTAAACTGTTAAATGGACATTTTCACAATGAATGGTATTTACCTTTTGATAGAAACCAATTCATAGAATGTCTTTGTGTTCAAAACCAAATTTCAGAAACAGTTTTGTATGAGATATTAATTTCAGTGATCTAATTTCAAATTAATAAAGTTATTTACCTTCAGTAACACCTTATCTGGTAGAGGCAAGACTGGATCTAGAAATGTTCTACACAGTACCTGTGCGCGTCGGTAGAGCGTATCGAGTGACTCCGTAACAACGTCGACCACCGGATAACCCGTCAACAGAATCGATATAAGCCCTCCCTGATGCGCTGACATCAGTTTCTACCACAGCTACTTTCCGCGCTAAAACTCTGCCACTTATAATAACTGCTATGGAAACAGTGTGACCAAAAAGAATCTTCTTTTTGAAAAACATATATTTTTTTTTACCAATGAATGGAACGAGAGTGCATAGAAAGGATCTGGAAAGAAAATGAGAATCATTTTGCAGAGTGGGGAGGATGGGTGGGTCAGTAAGGAATCTGCGACTAGATCTTGTCTCTACCAGATAAGGCGTTACTGAAGGTCAGTAACTTATTCATCTGACAGAGACATCTAGCTGCAGATTCTTTACCTTTGATTGAGATAGCCAAGCAATTCTATTCCCGGAGGAGGTTCTGCAAACCGAAACCACAAAAGATCCCCGACTAGGCTACCGGTCTGTTATAAGAAAAAGTGACTGGCTGACAGGAAGGGAGGTGAAAGATGAAGACATCCCACCAGAATCATCGTGGAAAACCCCATAGAGAACTGAATTCGCGACAGTGCAAAAATATGGGAAAAGAACACCATGGTAGAAGAATAAAGCTGAGTTGGAAAGAACAATCCATATGAACATAATACTACATTGCTGCCCTAATGTCAACCGGGCCAGAAAGCCAAGGACAATAGCTAAAACTACTGAGCCAAAGTTCCTTGACATAGAAGCAAGAAATGCAGAGAGCACCAACAAACAGTTTAAGAATAACAACAATTATGGCCATAGACCACACATGGTCAGAGACACAGAGAGAGAAGGGAGCCCTCTGGGACTATTCAAAGTGGAACCTTCAAGGGGTGTGGGGGGAGGGTGTAGTGAGTGCAAAGCAAAGAACATTGGGAGGTCTCTCCAGGACATGGAGGAAAAGCGCAACAATGTAAGCAGAAACACACTCCTCCCAAATAGCTGCAAGAGAACATGATTTACTATAGAGATACCTAATAAAACAAGATATATATATATACTACAGGGTCACCTGCCACTACACGGCCCCCCACCCCGTTTGTGCGGTATTGTCAGCGCTGAACAAGCAAGATTGATCCTGCTGTTTTTACCAATACTATCTGGTGCATGCTAGGAGAATTAGCCGCCTACTGGACTGCATCTGCCGGGACTACTACAGGGTCGGCTGATCTCCCACCAATGGGAGTAACCAAGCACGTTCAAAAGGAGGGAGGAGGTGACAGCCAGTAATCAACAACATCTGAGGAAGGTGTAGGTGCCGAAATTCATAATGCTGTAATTACCTGTGAACAAAGTCTCCAGAAGTGAACCCCGCTGTGTCCCTGAATTACTTCGCAGCAAGTGGTCTTATATATATATATTGATGACTCCACTGCCCGGCGGTTTTGTAGTTTCGCAAATGGAGCACGGACCATAGTTAAGTGCACAGAATCTTCTTTATTGTTTCCAAACTCTGCTAGCCATTACGCGTTTCGTAAGTTAGTCACCTGACTGAATTTATACAATTTTTTCATTTTTTTCTCAGTGTTAAAGTGACAGTGCATTATTGAAAAGTTCCCACCTAAGAGGTAGTTTGCAACATCAGTCTGGTTGAACTTCACTTATTATATACAATATATGTAAACCTTAGACAGTTGTCATTTGTTTGAATCAGGGTTTGAATACCCATGTCGGAAATCACTGTATAAATACCAGAAATTCATTTGGTCATCCTGACTCTCAGACCAGTATTTTGTGCAAAACATCAGCAGTATGACATAGTGTAATAGAAGTATGTACAAATAAATAAATAAATATACCTTAAAAGAGCCTAAAATCTATTAGAGACACTTTAGGATAGAATCTGTGCAAATATTGGGTGTCAATACCCGTAGATCAACTTGGAATTAAATGAATTAATACCCTTAGATTCCCTTGCAAATTGAACATAAATATGTAAACATACAGATTTGATCATTCCTAGACACCAGATATGTTTTTGTTGAAACACTCCGCAATCTGAAAGTCAAAAAATGTCAGTCAACATAAATATTTTATTCATCTTGTCTATTATGTATGATACTATATTGCTACTGCCTGGTTAATAGTTATTCTTTTTACATATTGAAGTGTAGCTATGTTTCCTGACCTTTCTGGTTGTTCCCAGCTACTCGTGCAATAACCCCTACTTTATCGACAAAAGCCTCTGTCTTTAGTAGTGTGAATTAAAGTGAGATTAAATCTATATGTGTAAACAAATTACATATTTTTGTTAAAAAAACAAGATAAATGCCTTTATCCTGCCATATGTTTTTTTCAGTACTTTCCGTAAGGTAAATGACATTTTATATCATTGAACTCAACAATACCCATTTACATGATTATTATGTTCTTTTAAATATTTACAATGCAACATCACAAAGTTTCTGTAATTATGACCCTTGATGGGGCAGACCCAATAAAAGCAAGGAAATATAAAATCTATATGTAATATGTTATATCAGAATAGGTTAGAAAGGTATTATATTAAAGCTAAAATCATAGGTATGTGTACAAATCTTCGGTAATATTAAGACTGTTGGGGTGCTTAGAGTCCAGTTGTAAAATGTATCTGGTTTCCAATTTACACAGTGTTCCTTCTCTATTGCCCCCTCTTTTGTTAAAAGGTACACAATTAATTAAATAATACTTTAAATGCTTTGGGTCTCCTTGATGGAATTCATTAAAATGTCGGGCGACGGTGTATGCTGGATCTCACTTCTTTATTGCTCTAATGTGTTGTAAAATCCTCTTATGCCCCTGCAGCTTGCTACTTCCCACATACCGAAGCCCACAGGGGCACTCGAGGATGTACACAACAAATTCGGTTTTACAGGACAGAGACTTGTTGATCACATGGTCACCGCCCTCAAATGCAGTTTTAAAGGTGGTGGTGTTAGCGCCATATTGACAGGCTTTACAGTTCTTACATCTGTAAAAACCCTTCCTTAGGCTTAACCAGTTCCCCTTTGGCTGATCTACTGGATTGTTAACAACCAATCTGTCTTTCATATTGGGGGCCCGTCTACTGGTGATAGAAAGTCTTGGGGCAATATATGACCCAGGACCGGATCGTTTTTGACCAAAGGCCAAATTCTTTGGATAATACGGTTAATTTCTTTAAACTGATTACTGTACCCCACAATCATTCTGAATTCATTACTGGATTGATCTGTGGTTTTCATTGAATGTGCGTAGTATCCATACCACTGTTTGGTCCTGGCCCTGATGTTGTTAGTTTTAACAGTTTGTCTCTGTCAGTTGCATTGCTTTTAAGGATGGCAGCATCAATGCATTTTACAGTATACCCCCGTTCAAGGAATCTACGTTTGCTTTCCAGTTGGGCTTTTTTCAATTCGCTTTCAGTGCTACAGATGCGTTTTATTCGTATCATTTCCCCATAGGGGATGCTCTGGACAAGGTGTTTTGGATGTAAACTGTTTGTGTGTAGAACTGAATTTACAGCAGCTGGTTTCCTATGTATTTTAGTTTCAATCCTACCTCTCTCTATGTATACCTCAATATCTAGAAAGAACACCCTGTCTGTACTGATATCTGAAGTGAATTGCAAATTAATGTCATTATGGTTTAATCATTAATGAACGCTGTTGCTTCAGTTCTGAGCCATGCCAAATTAAAAACAAATCATCTATGCACCTCCACCAACATTTTACATGCTGGTTGAGGGTGTTAGCATATTTTCTATGTAGGACCATTTCATCCCACCAGCCAATGTGGAGACAGGCGTAGCTAGGTGCATGAATTGCTTCGCAGCAAGTGGTTGGGTGGTGTGTATATATATATATATATATATATATATATATATATATATATATATATATATACATACATACACTACGAGGGATCAAATTAAGATTGGTACTTTACAATAATTATGTTTAGCTGCATGGGGAGAAATTGTCGAAATAATGCATGTAATTATAGATGAGAGGTTGTGCTATACCTGGACAATGACACTATGCATTACTGAGACTTTTTTCTATGTCTATATGATACTTTATTTAGATTATTGCAGCAATCTTGCAACTTTAGAAACCTTGATCTTTCATTAAATTTCCCGAATGGATTGTCATACAATTTTAGGCCCTCATCCACCTTGATTTAATTTAGTCCTCAGTTCGAGTACTTCACTGGGAAGGTATGATATAATACCACAAATGTTTAGATGGATCTGATTGTAAATAATTGTTGTAAATACTTTATTTATAATAATGGTACTTCACATTAATTCTGGACATGGATATGTATAATGGAACAGAATAATGGTGTAAATACTTTATTTTGAATGTATAGTTCTGGATTACCACTATGGTACTTTACGTTAATTGTACATATTAGTGTATATACTTTTAAACATGTACTGGCCATGTATTTACGTTGCTGGGTGGGTTGGTCTAGATGACCATGGAAATGGTAGAGGGTACTTACACTGTTCACGTTATTTAAACAAGGTCTAGACCTAGGGACTCTATGGTCCAGTGGAAGGCAGGAGCCGAAACGCGTAGACCGTCCTTTTGATGCACGTTACTTTTTGCACTGGTGTGTAAATAAAGAACGCTAAAAACCATCTGTTGCTGTGCCGTGTTCTTTGGTCTACTCAACGTAGAAAGAAGAAGCTGTGGCAATATATATATATATATATATATATATATATATATATATATATATATATATATATATATATATATAAATATATATATATATATATCAATGTTAGGACCGTTACCCAGTGTTGATGTCATGCCAATTGAAGACTTCTCACTTACTTCTGTGAACTAGTGCATTTATGCAGTCAAACTAACTTCTGTTTGTGAGAAGTTTTATGCACACAATGTGATGTAAATTGTTTTTTACAATTGATTTTTTATACAATAGTATGTTTGCCATGTCTATGAGTCACATGACCAAGCTGGAGGCGGGATGTAGGCGGGGTGAAAAAAGCATTATAAAAGTAAACATGAATTGCATGTGAACAAGGGCTGTTTAGCCCGAAACGCGTCATCGTTGTTCTTACCACCTTACCTATTCTGCAGTAAAGAATTGTTTCTTGACTTTGTGGTCCATCTCCTGCTTCGCCGGTCCAAGGGGATTGGAGGTAGCTGTTGGGAAGTTCTCTGCATGTTATTACGGAAGTTCGGCGTGGTTCTGGTAACAGACCCCCTCTCCTGAAGTTGGCGCCTGCTTTTCAAACCAAACTTTTTGTCAAATCCTACACAGAATTTTACAGGCGCCCCCTATTGCAGCCAAAAGATTCGTGAAGGGGTATCGCGAGGAACTAACGGTGGCTGGTTCGGAGGACCTTGCCCAAGATTGGAGAATCGCAGCGCGGTGAGTCCAAGGCAGTGCATAGGTGGGGAGGGTTTCAAGGTATGTGATCAGCACTCTACAGCTGGAGCCGCGAAACAAGTCACAGGCGGCTCGCGGAGTGCAGTGCTGTAAATCAACAGGTTCGGTGGGAGCTACAGCATGTCTGCGGAAGCTTTCTGTGTGCGGGAGGCGAAGGCCAAGGAATTATTTGGACAGATACCTATGTCCGGAGAAAAATCTAATAAAGTCCCTGTGAGTGCGGAGGCACTGGAGGATGTCGGAATCAGAATGCTCTACAAAGATCTGGAAAAGCAAAAACGTTTAGAGATAACAAAATGGTGGGAACACTACTCACTAACAAAATATGCGGATGCAGGACGCATTCCAGGAGGGTTATGCAGTATGCTTGCACCGAGCTTTGACAAACCCAACCCCCAAATGCTAAAAGAATGCGGGCTAAGCAATTTAGCAGCATCAATGAACTTAGTTCATATTCTTATAAAGTATGCAGCCATTGATCGGGCGGAAATCTTGAAAGTCATTGACAAACTGAATGAGGACATTGCAAAAATGAAAGAGACAGATACGACGAAAAAACTGAAGGACGCAATGGCAGAGAGACTGAAAAAACACAAGGACAAAATCAAAGTCAGGAAGGTCAGCAAGTTTGCACGTGACCAATCCGACTATGCTCAGGGCCAAATATTCACCTTTGCCCGTAAGTATAGTGTGGCCAAACGCCAGCAGTACAGTGGGAAAACCACTAGACACGAAGTCCCGCAGAATGTACTAACTGAAGATAGCAATACTGACGATGATGTAACCAGTGCTGACACCGTGTCTCTCACAAGTGAATCGGACAAAAATGCACAATCGGCCCCCATCTTAAATTTGAAAGAAGAAGAGCTCGATTTTTTAGTCGAGGAAAGACTACGGACACTGCAACCACGGCAACGAAATCTGGCAACAAACGAAGGAACCAAAAAAGGCGAGAAAGAAGGAAACAACATAAACAAAACTCTGCAAACAAAGAAAGCAAGACAAGGATGGCAGAGAAAGTAATATGAGGTGGTAAATCCATCATTAATCTGTCCAGCGTAACACTGACCAAAGCCAAAGAACAGTTGTTATCTCTCGGGCTACATTTTGCCCGGGACAGTCCTTCAATTATGCTGCTACTCGCATCGACATTTTCTGTTTCATCAGGAAACTAAAACTACAAACATTTTTTGCCCTACAGAAACAAAAATCGAGCAACAATACTACCATCACAGGAGACCTAAGTTCATCAGAAGGAGAGGCAGAAGTCATACCTGCAGATGTTCCTACCATTCTGACTCTCAATGATCTCTATCAAGCCACAAGCTCACAACCTATGGGCCTGGACAATGATTGTAACACACAAACCAGACTCACCAAGATCAATATAACACAAAAAGGAGCTGGAATCACTCCGTTCAAAAGCAAATCAAAATTCATTCCACTAATGGTCAAAGATGCCGTGGACACATTTCATGAATGTATAGTTTCAGAAATCAAGCAATTGTACAGCCAAACCCATAACCACAAGAAGAAGAGATTCGACCAGAAACAAGCAAACTATCATATCTTAATGAGAAAGCTGAGCAACAATCCGGAAATTGTGGTGAAAACTTCAGATAAGGGCGGAAACATAGTCATTTGGTCTAAAGCTGACTATTTAACGGAGGCGTACAGACAATTGCATGATACTTCATGCTACGTAAAGTCCAGCAGTAAGGATTATCTGAAAGCCAAAGTAACTCTTGAAAAGCTCTTGCACAGATGGCGGAGACAAGGTTTGATTTCAGGTGAGGAAATCAAATTTATGTTTAACGAATTTCCAGCTCTCCCGTTATTTTACCTTGTTCCTAAGGTCCATAAATGCATGTTGCCCACTCCTGGCAGACCGATCATTTCGGCTATCAACAGTGTCAGTGAAAAGGTGGGACAATACATTGACTACTTTTTACAGGACTTGGTAACTAGTTTGCCCAGTTACGTCCAGGACACAAGTGACTTCCTGCAAAAAATGTGTGATCTTGAGTGGCAGGAAGACATGTTGTTGATAACGTTGGACCTAGAGTCCCTTTATACTAGCATTGGGCATAGAGATGGTTTAAAGGCAACAGAGTATTTTCTCAACAAAAGATCTGCGGAATTTTACGAACATAGCAAGGTTATTTTGAGTTTGATGGAGTGGTGCCTGAACAATAATTATTTCATCTTTGGTAAGGATGTATGGAAACAACTGAGGGGTGTGGCTATGGGATCCTGCTTCTCCCCCAGCTATGCGTGTTTACACATAGGCTGGTGGGAGGAGCGGGTTCTCAGTGCCACACACACAGTGTGGGTCAAGGAGAAGGTTATCAGGTATCTACGATACATTGATGATATCTTCATCTTGTGCCAAGGGGATGAAAAGGAAGCTCAAATATTTCTTTAAGAGATAAACAACAATTCCCTTAACCTCAGATTTACCTCTCAAATTAGCAGAGATAAAATTGAGTTTCTAGATGTAAAGATCTACTTCAATGCCATCAGACTAGAATCTACACTATATAGAAAGCCCACGTCAGGAAATACCACACTGCATGCCACCAGCCTCCACCCTAAACATACCATTTCAAGTATCCCATATGGAGAAATCTTGAGGCTTAAACGAATATGTAGCTCCCCTGTTGATTTCGAAAGCTGCATTATTAATTTGAGGGCTCGACTTAAGGAGCGTGGCTACTCGGACAGGATTTTCAACCAGGCTTTGGCTAAAGCCAGGCTAAGAACCAAGGAGAGTTTATTCTCTAAAGAGGCTGCTGTGATTAATGTAACTGAACCTACTTCAATCTTAGGCGCAGAATCAAAGGACTGTCCCAGATTCATCACTGCTTTTAGTAATGAAGAGAATAAGATCAGGAATATCATCAGGAAAAATGTGCCTATAGCACTGACTGATAATATATTAAATCCTACTTTACCCAGTAAGCCATTGGTAACATTCCGCGGAGCTAGAAGCATGGGGACAATTCTCGATAAAAGCAGTCCTGAGTTGAAGCAGAAGAGTACATGGCTGCAGCCTTTGGCCGGGTTCCGAAAATGCTCCCATTGTAGGGCCTGTAATTTCGGAATCAATAAGACATATTATCACATTCCATTTGATTCTGAAGGAATCCCTATTACTGGCAACCATACATGTAAGACAGACTTCGCAGTTTACGTCCTGACGTGCACCTGCAGTTTGAACTACATAGGAAGCACGAAATCGCAGGTGCACGTCAGAATTCTGCAACACCTCATAGCCATATTACACAGTGATCCCGCATACCCGGTAGCATGCCACTTTGCGTTAAAACACAACAAAGATCTAATCTGCCTGTCGTATTATGTGATAGGGTCAGTCCCGAAACTTCGAAGAGGAGGAAATAGGGAATTGCTACTGAGGCAATTGGAGACACGATTTATTTTGGAGCTCGACAATAAGTGGCCTAATGGCCTAAACAATACTGAGGACATTCACAATTTTCTGTAGAGTCTCCTACATCTCTGAGGTAGTATGGCTGGGACATATTATGTAGATTGGTGCCTTGTTGACATCTAGGGCTAACCACCTATAAGCAGTATAGAGAGAGAACTACATGATATAAGAGCAGTTCGGGCCTCTGAATAAAACCTCTCCCGATGGGTAGTCAGGTTCCCTGTTGCCCATCGGGATCCTCTGTTTCATGGGGACTTGCTGACATCAGCTATTTATGACTTTAATAGATAGTTAGGTTCCCTGTTATTTATTAGACTATGAAATTCCCCTGGCCTCTAACATAGTCATCTATTTTGTGTGCCTCCCTTTCAACTGTAAATTTTCTTAAGCAGTATGGCTAACATACACAAGGTCTTTTACACTTGTTGTAAATATGATGAATTACTGTAGTATAACGTTTTTTAGATGTACCTTTTATTGAAATAATATGGCTTAGTCCGATTTTTTATAAGGGTAATATGCAGACTCCTTTCTTATACTCAGATCTTTTTATCATACACTTTAGCACTTTAAGTCTTAGATTTTTTGCACTTTATTGAAAGCTTTTTGCACACTGTGCAGGGTTGTCTAGCCATTTTTTCTGAAATTTGCACTTTAGCACTTAATTGCCTACGTAAATCCCAGCATAATCCTTTTTGTTCCTTAGGTAACTTGTGACTTGGTTAGACAAAAATCTTGGGGTATGTTACGGTCCATCTGATGTACAGAATGTATCCAGTTATCAATTGCAATGGTAGGACCGTTACCCAGTGTTGATGTCATGCCAATTGAAGACTTCTCACTTACTTATGTGAACTAGTGCATTTATGCAGTCAAACTAACTTCTGTTTGTGAAAAGTTTTATGCACACAATGTGATGTAAATAGATTTTTACTATTGATTTTTTAGACGAAGGTATGTTTACCATGTCTATGAGTCACATGTCCAAGCTGGAGGCGTTATGTAGGCGGGGTGAAAAAAAGCATTATAAAAGTAAATATGAATTGCTACTCTCTGCATGTGAACAAGGGCTGTTTAGCCCGAAACGCGTCATCGCTGTTCTTACCAACTTACCTATTCTGCAGTAAAGAATTGTTCCTTGACTTTGTGGTCCGTCTCCTGCTTCGCCGGTTCAAGTATATATATATATATATATATATATATATATATATATATATATATATATATATATATATATATTCATTGAAAAAACCATAGGTTTCAGGGGTGTTATAGTTGCTGGACATTTGACTCATACAAAACCATTGAAATTCCTCCGTTATTGTTAGTTGTACTAACTGTAACTCTCGCACCCGCAATCCACTGGTGATGATGTCACATATTACATCATTCATTACATGGTCAGTGACATCACTGATGACATCACTGATAACATCTCAAATGACATCACTGATGACATCATCCAGTGAATGTGATTGGGTTCCATATTTAAATATGTATTATATATATAGCAATCTGCATTGACGAATGAGTGGATATAAAAACATGTGGATAGTGGATTTAGTAGCAGTATGATTGATGATTAATTGTTTACTTGAGTAATTTATAGTGTCTCACTAAATATATTGGATAGTGGCTAAAGGGTGTGAATATCTGTATTACTTGGTCAGTTGTGTAAACTTCTGCACCAGTTGTTTACTAGCTACGTGAAAGTCTATATTAGTTATTGATTAGTTAACGGATTATTTTCAAGGAAGCGTGAATAGTTATGTGAATTGTTAATTCAGTACGTATATGAAGTTAAGACTACATTTTATAATACTTATTTGGGTGAGTGCATATCTTTATGGGTGTGGTGATAAGCAAAAACATTTCTCAATGGTACATGTCCAACAAAGTAGAAAAAATAAAAGACAGTGTATGTGACAGTTGTATATAAGTGTACATAAAACTCATTGATTGCATGAGTGACTGTATAGATAATTGTATACTTGTAATAGTGATTTCGTAAGACACTAAGTAGGAGTTACTATTTATATGAATAAATGAAGTGATATTTGTATAAGTGTGTAGCTGAGTAAATGTAAATTAGGTACATTGTTTGCAAAAGTGAGTAGGATGACTGCATAACTGAATAGGATGTGTGCTGGTGTGTAATGTTAATTTAAGTGTATAAGTATATTTGATAGTGTTCTATTGATCATTGACAACATGTATGAGTAAATCTATAGGTAAGTGATTAGATGTATGTGTAGATCTAGGAATTACTGAGTGGGTTTTTAGATACTTGTATTGCTGTGTCAATGGATTTAAATATGGTACTCTGTATTTTTCAGTGAGTGATGAAAGGTTATAGCAGTGTATGATGAGGTGTATCTGATTGTCACGTGGATGATGTCAACAGTTATGTCATCAGTAATGTCATTTGAGATGTCATCAGTGATGTCACTGACCATGTCATGAATGATGTAATATGTGAATCATCACCAGTGGATTGCGGGCGCAAGAGTTACAGTTAGTACAACTTACTATAACGGAGGAATTTTCATGGTTTTGTATGAATGAAATGTCCAGCTAACTATAACACCCCTGAAACCTATGGTTTTTTCAATGTTTTTTAAGGTGTTTTAAATGATAATTACTAACTATAACCTGCTTGAAACCTATGGTTTGGTCAGTGAATTTCAAAGGTTTTTTTAATGATAATTCCTAACTACAAACCTGCCTGAAAACAATGTTTTTTTCAGTGAATTTCAAAGGTTTTTTTAAATGACAATTCCTAATTATAATGTTGACCAATGCTACCTAAAAAATCAGGCAATAGTTCCACTTACCACTAACAAATTAACATCAACATTTAACTAATGTAAGAACGTCGACTATGTACTGCGTGAATTACATTCAACTATTACCCATATTTAAAGAGCAATATCTGATAGAGTCAAAACAACAGGGCGCCCATGCACACTCTGATGATAATGATAAATATCATAGTTATGGTTAGCAGTTTCTGTAGAGACAAAGGTTAGTGAAAGAACATATATAAAAAGTATGTAACACGAGTAGTCCAGCGTAGATGTGTGGTGTCTTTTCTTGTTCAGACACGGGAAAGACCAGCCGACATGTGTTTCGTCGTATACGGCACAATCATCCTACGACTCTTCAGGGCTGTACCGAACGAGTACAAAACGAAAGGTCGCTCTATCGGTGATAGTTCCGACCCGATAGGGCCCAGGACCGGTGAAAAAGGACATCACGTCTGTGTATAAAGGCTCTTCAGCGGGATCTAAGTAACAGTCCGGATCCAAACATCCAAACAAGGAAAAAATGCGCGGCAGTAAGGAATGACTGCTTAAAACAGTGTTTCCGTAGGGAAGGAGCTGAAATTTGGTAAGAGGACGGGTGCGTCCGGAGAAGTATCTGCTGTGAGCCAGATAAGCCCATCACATGAGTTCGGTACAGCCCTGAAGAGTCGTAGGCTGATTGTGCCGTATACGACGAAACACGTGTCGCCTGGTCTTTCCAGTGTCTGAACAATAAAAGACACCACACATCTATGCTGGACTACTCGTGTTACATACTTTTTATATATGTTCTTTCACTAACCTTTGTCTCTACAGAAACTGCTAACCATAACTACGATATTTATCATTATCATCAGAGGGTGCATGGGCGCCCTGTTGTTTTGACTTTCATGTACTGACTTCGGTTAGTACTCTTCTGGGGGGGTTATAGGGCTTTCCCCTCGTCCCGTCGCACCTCGCATAAATAGAATCCTTACTCATACTTTTACCGTTACTTTAAGCTGTGCGTCACTTTCAAAAAACCCTAGCTCTGTTCAATATGTGATAGAGGTTCTAATTATACACTTCCGACACCAAACAAAATCACAATACCCAGCGCTACCCCCACCACAACCACCCCCCCAGACTCCTCCCCCCTACTACCTCAGAGGCAGCGCAAAACAGGACAATGGACCTTTCCTAAATAATATATCCCCTCAACAGCACACTAGCTCAATGTACAGAGATGTGACAACCAAATATGTATAAGGGAAAGAACTCGAACATCAACAATAATGTACACAACGCTAAGACTACCGGTGAAATACTATACACAATTCACTATACAAACCAAAAACCTTTCCGTGCAGATATACCATTGATAAATGTAGTGTACTGAATAGTGGACGCAACCATATTATCTCAGACACTGGGGAATATTTTGGTCATGTAGCTGTGTTCACCCCCCACTTTGAAACAGAAGCGGAGTGGGCTAGGCCAACGTCAACGTAAGACTATAAATAATCAGGCTAAGCCTTGGGCGTGGTTCACTTCTGCAAAGGGAAGAGAGTGTGCTGCAGTGAAGGTCCACACCCTGCCACGTGGCTGCTGCCATGACCACGTGCCTCCTCGATACAGGCCCATTGCGAAGTCAGCGCCACAGCACCACAGACTTATGTCTGTATCGACTACTGTCTTAGATCTACACTGAGGACAGCAGGGTTTACAACTTGAATTCAACTTTGGATCTAAATTTTTCGTTGGTATCTGTGCTGAGTACTGCCTTCTATCTACACTACGGTCAGTAGAATTGACAACTTGATACCAGTTGCGCATCAGCACTACAGCAAACATTGAATTCAGTCTCGATTTATTTAAAGCAAAGACAATTGTATTATGTCCTCAGATTTTGTTAAAGTTTGAACAGTAGGAAATTCAGCATTCATTTATTTAATGCAGAGACAATTGTACTATATGTCTTCAGATTTTGTTTACATAAGTGACAAAAAGCGATTGTCCATGTCTGTGTCAACAACTGACTTCAAACTACACTGCGTACAACAGGGTTCACAACTTGAATTCAGCTTTCCATCTACACTACGGACAGTATTCAAGTTAGCCATGATTTATGTAAGGTAGAGACAATTTTGTTAATGTATGCCACAAAAAACATTCCTCAATGTCTGTAAAAGTACTGCCTTCAAATGTACACTGCGATCAACAGAGTTTCACTACTTGATACCAGAAGAGCAGCGCATCAGCTCTACAGACAATATTAAATTCATTCTCGATTTATTTAAGGCAGAGACAATTCTACTGTGTCATCAGATTTTGTTAACGTATGTGACAAAGAAAGCATTCCTTGATGTCTGTGTCAACTACTGCCTTCGATCTACACTGCAGACAGCAGGGTTCACAACTTGAATTCAGCTTTGCATCTACACTACGGACACCATTGAAGTTAGCCTTGATTTATGTAAGACAGAGACAATTTTGTTAAATGATGCAACGAAAAACATTCCTCAATGTCTGTACTAAGTACTGCTTTTAAATGTACACTGCGATCAACAGAGTTCACCACTTGATACCAGGCGCGCATAAGCACTACAGACAACATTGAATTCATTATCGATTTATTTAAGGCAGAGACAGTTGAACTGTGTCCTCAGATTTTGTTAAAGTATGTGACAAAAAAGCATTCCTTGATGTCTGTATCAACTACTGCCTTCGATCTCCACTGCGACCAGCAGGGTTCACAACTTGGTACCAGTAGCGCTTTAGCTCTACAGACAATATAAATTCAATCTCAATTTATTTAAGGCAGAGACAATTGTACTGTGTCCTCAGGTTTTAACTGTGACAAAAAAAAACATTCATCGATGTTTGTGTTGAGTAGTGCCTTCGATCTACAATCCAAGTACTGTGCCCCCCGACCACGCATTATCGCAGGATACGTACACGCTAAGCGCCAAAGGTACTACTAACTCAGTGCACCAAAAATCATCCCTCAAACCTACACAAAATCGCCACGTGGCCTTACCAAGCCAGACTTAAGACAAAAAATATTACTATCAGTACGGCCTGCCCAGACCACACATCATCGCAGGCTCCACAGAACCTTGGTACCACTAACTCAGTGGAAACCAAACTAATTATAAAAACTATCAAACGCTACACAATATCCCTTTAGTATGCTTCCTTCAAAAATGTAATATATCACTTAAAGATTTAGTTGAATAATAAAATGCACGCTGCATACATGTTCGATCTTCCACTTCAATCATGATTGCAGTTGATGCACTCCACCCTAAGATGTACACTGCAGACAGCAGGGTTTACAACTTGAATTCACCTTTGCATCTACACTATAGATATTAGGGAATTCAACCTTGATTTATTTAATGCAGAGACAATTATACTGTATGTATTCAGATTTTGTTAAAATAAGTGAAAAAAGCATTCTTCTATAACTGTACTGACTAGTAGCTTCGATGTACACTGTGGACAGTAGGGTACAGAACTTGAATTTACCTTTTGATCTACACTACAGACAGTATTAAATTCAGCCTTGATTTATTTAAAGCAGAGAAAAAAATAGTGCTGTTGTACTGCTAGCATGCGCAAGCACCTTCAATCGTTGCATCCTGTGAACTATGGTTACAAAGAACGTAGAAGTTTGCGCCAAAATGTACCTCCACCACCGGCAATACCAAGTACCTCTGGGGTATCACCTTCAACATTGCCACCAGACATACGTCCCCAATTTGTGAAAGTTAGAATGAACTGCGTGAAGTGGAATCGTTTCATTTGTTATGGGGAGCAATCAGTACACCTAGTTTGCACAGCAATTAATAACCATTGATGCTAGTTTCCCCCCCTAAAGTTAATATATAGTCCAGTATGCAAGAGTGAATGGTTTCAGTGCAGCCCGCTCAGACCACGCATCTTCGCAGGGTGAGCACACGCTAAACACCAGACGTACCACTAACTTAGTACACCGTAAATAAATGCCACATGTTCTTGTTAAGGCAAAATTCAATAGTCATAACACATTTTTACCAGTGTGGTCTGCCTGAACCACACATCATCGCAGGCTCCACACAAACCGCCCCTGCCTCAGTGCACCACAACTCATGAACTCTTTACGATAGAATCTTCTGTGTATTATTTCACATACAGTGCTCCTACCTTTGTACAGCAGAAGTTATAAACCGTTTATGATTAAATATCTGTGTATGATATGATTACTATTCTACTAGTTACCAGCAACGTAATAAAATGGAGTCGAGCACAAGTGCCCGTACCCACTTCAACTATCTATCTGTGTCTGTGTATTTATTATGTTAGTAACATGCTGCTCCTTAACACATTATATTGTCCTATAAATAGGGTAATCAACCATCTTACCTCTGACAGTAAGTGTGGGCTATTCCTCCTTTTTTAATTTTTTTAGCATATTTATATAGCGCAAAATCAACTCAAAACGATATCAGCAATTTACATGAGCACCGTATTTACAGTACATTTTCAGGCACGCGTACAGTACATCATTACTCTACAATAACAGGATGTGGACGCAACTCCGAGCCTCGAACACTGATTTCCAGCACCAAGTTCTACAGTGTACCTGAATAACCACATACGTATATATATTAGCTGCCTTTCATGTGCCAAAAACTGCAACTTAAACCTTTCACAGCTGTGTATTACTACAGCTACAACACTCCACTGAATGTACAACAAACATTCATAATCACAGAAATGTGACATGTCCACCATCTTTGATGTATGCAACTATGAACAAATATAGTCAGTGATACCCCGTACCTTCCATGTTGGCCAAGTTGTGGAACTTTACAGATATAATGACACATTTGCTTTTGAACCCCCGGGTGACATAAGCACTACAAAACGGACACCCAAATCACTTGATTTTTCATATAGCTAATGACGGAACCATGCCCATAGCTACGGAATCATGGTTCAGAGCCTTGCGCAGCACTGGCATACGTCAGGCCAGCCCACTCCACTTACGCTACCAGGAAAAAACAAAAACGAAACATTGCCCAGATTCCCATTATAGTGATTTCTTAGTTCCAGGTCTAGTTGTCAGATGGCACACATACACTCCCTCATGGCTGGTATACACCCACACCACACCCATCCAGCAGATGCATCACTACACACGTGACAGTACCAATAAAAAAGACGGGGCGCACGCGCTCTACACCATTTTATAGTTGCTCCCATCCCAAATGCTGAGATTGGCTGTCCTAGTAGTTTGGTCGCCTCATGTAGGCCCAAACCACCGAGTACAAGGGCCCACCACTACGTTCATCGCCTCTTTGGTCACTGAGTTAGTGGTACCGGAAGGACTGAGCGGGTGAGGAACCTGCGCTGATGATGGGAGCACGAGTATGTTGTTAGCCATACCGATATCAAGACTCTGCACCATATGTCCGATTTCTTGGTGGCAGAGCGGGACTGCATGATGTAGAAGGTGTCCTGTCCGCGAAAAGGTGAGCAGTGAGGCCGGGGTGCACATCGGAGGGAGTCGATGGGCTGCAGCAGACTGGATACAAAAAACTGATGCAGTGATTTAGGCGTACGCAGTCCTATATACCGTATCTTATTGCATTTATATATATTTTTTTCCAATAGCAGGAAAGTTTTTATAATCGGTCAAATGTCCGGAATATAAACTGTATAAATAGTTGTTTTTAAATGCGGGAGGGAAGGTGTGTGAAAGGGCGATGTTAATGTACTCCACATTAAGATAGTAACAAATACCAATCATAACATCTTTCTTTTACAATCTTTTAGTTGTAGAGCTTCAGGGTGCATTATGTTCCGGCATGTGGTGAAAAACCCACCGGTGACAGAAAGGTGAGCTGCGAATATTCTTTTCAGTCACTCTCTCACTTCCGCTCTCCTTTGATAAAGAAATGACACACAATGGTAACTTCCTTTTTATTATCTTACAGGTTGTGTTTCACAAATTGGCATCATCCCCCCAAACAACACCTACAAAGCTCTACGTTCGTGGATTCTGCGATGATGCGTGGCCATCGTAACAATGTCTGAGAAGGCTGCTTCGACACGTGGTGCACCCTCTTTGAATCACGCCAATGGCACAAGGTGAGCAAATAAGCTTGTTTCCGAGACATCTGTTAAAGTAGAGAGTGGGTAGTGTGTAGCAGCTTCACTGCATAGGAATGTACAATTACCTCCGACAAGTGAGGATAGGTTACAACAGTCTGAAGGGCAGATCTATAAGCCCCTTGCGCCACTTTTGTGACACTTTAAACATGGGGAAAGTGTTGCAAGGAGCTTCTAAATCTGCCTCTGACTTCCCAAGAAAAACACTCACCTCCGGACTCTGCGAGTCAATGGGGTGCAACAGTCTAGGCACGCAATATTGAGAACTTACGGCTATGCAGTGGGAGTGCATGGCATATACTACTTTGGAAGAAAACCAGCGCACAGACACCTCCTTACAGTGGAAGTTGATGAAATACATTATCCTGAGTGTACAAATAAATACAGCAAAAATATACGTGTGCAGTTGTATGTACTATGCTATTACTAACTCTATATACTATCTTTCAGATCACTAACCTGGAGGGTGCCTATGAACCAGCACGGGTTTGGACACACAACGGAGGCAAAAGGTGAGCTACGAGTATTTTCTCCAGTATTAACTGCTCCATCTATAACTTTCTCTATCCCACAGTTTTAATGTCGTTTTTTCTCTCTCTTTCTCTCTCTCACTCTCTCTCACATTGTTTCTCTTTCGCTTTTAAAGTTATGGACGCTGCTGTCCACTCTGCCGTGTACAACCAAAGGTGAGTTCACGTTGTGAACTCTGTTAGTCACAGTGTTTACACAAGGTAAGCAGAGCGGCTTAGATATACAATGCCTCCGATTAAATGCATTAGAAATAAAAGAACTTATTTACAAGGCCCTTGCGCCACTTTTGCGTCACTTTTACCATGAGAAAAGTAACGCAAATGTGGGGCAAGGGGCTTGTAAATAAGCCCCAAAGAATATTGTCCTGCATAATGACTTGATCTCTCACCTAATTCTGTCTCATCTCAGAATCATTTTAAAGAACTGTTGGTCCATACTGTAAATCTGACGCAGTAGGCACTTCCGTACAGACACCTCTTGAACGCGAGCCCATAAGAGAGGTGGAATGTATCAGGCACACTGCAGACATGCAAATTAAAAAATATTGGCAAGTATTACCTTAACTTGTAATGTTTGACCTCATTTAGTCACAACGATCTGATTTTGAACACTTATTTTCATTATTGTTTTGCAGATTACCTACTCTAATTCTATTGGAGTCCATATCACATTTTGTTTAATTGTTTTTTTACAGTTATGTTTCTTGTTATTTAGTTCATTGTTATCTTTAAGTTACATTTCCAGTTATTTATTGTTGTTTTAATAAAAGTTAATTTTAAAAAAGTATATACGTCTTCTTTTCTGACAACATTTCACTATTATCCAGTTTTAGGGCACCACTCCAATCATGTACAATCAATTTAAATTTCTCAGAGTCCAAATCCAAATTCAGAAGTCTTGATATTTTCTCAGTTCGTTATTTATTTTCTTATACTCAAAAGAATCATCAGCCAACGCGTTTGGTTCTGACCACCAGAACTTCTTCAGGGCTGGAATAATCAAACATACATAAAGACAAACTGTCACATAGATATATATAAAAACTACATACATACAACCATATAAATACGTATAAAAGACACGAAACATCTGTGTATATTAAAAACATGACCATAACATCACATGACAATAGATCAATCAATCAATCAAGGCATTTATATAGCGCACTACTCACCCAGAGGGTCTCAAGGCGCTAGGGGAGGGGGGTCCGCTACTGCTCGAACAGCCAGGTCTTGAGTTGCTTCCTGAAGGCGAGGTGGTCCTGGGTCAGGCGGAGGTGGGTCGGGAGGGAGTTCCATGTCTTGGCGGCGAGGTAGGAGAAGGACCGTCCCCCTGTGGTGGCTCTTCGGATGCAGGGGACGGCGGCGAGGGCGTGGCCGGTCGATCGAAGCTGGCGTTTGGGAGCGTAGAAGTTGAGGCGGCTGTTGAGGTATCCTGGGCCTTGGTTGTGTAGGGCTTTGTGTGCGTGGGTGAGGAGTCGGAAGGTGATTCTCTTGTTGACCGGGAGCCAGTGCAGGTCTCTCAGGTGTCCGGAGATGTGGCTGCGACGGGGGATGTCCAGGATGAGTCGTGCTGAGGCGTTCTGGATCCGCTGGAGTCTCTTCTGGAGTTTGGCAGTGGTTCCGGCGTAGAGGGAGTTGCCGTAGTCCAGACGGCTGGTGACGAGGGCCTGGGTGACCGTCTTCCTGGTCTCGGTGGGGATCCACCGGAAGATCTTACGTAGCATGCGCAGGATGTTGAAGCACGACGAGGAGACAGTGTTGACTTGTCTGGTCATGGAGAGGGAGGAGTCCAGGATGAAGCCCAGGTTGCGTGCGTGGTCTGTTGGTTTGGGTGCGCTGCCTAGGGCGGGGGGCCACCAGGAGTCGTCCCAGGCAGAGGGTGAGGATCCCAGGATGAGGACTTCCGTCTTGTCCGAGTTCAGTTTCAGGCGGCTTTTTCTTCATCCATTCGGCTACCTCTTTCATCCCTTCGTGAAGGTTGGCTCTGGCGGTGGCGGGGTCGTTGGTGAGGGAGAGGATCAGCTGGGTGTCGTCGGCGTAGGAGATGATGTTGAGGTTGTGCTGGCGTGCGATGTCTGCGAGGGGGCTCATGTAGACGTTGAAGAGGGTTGGACTGAGCGAGGAGCCTTGAGGAACGCCGCAGATGACTTTGGTGGCTTCAGATCTGAACGGGGGGAGGCGGACTCTCTGTGTCCTTCCGGCTAGATTAGCTGTGTGTGTAATTTTTTTAGAGGATTACAACCTCATTTCCTTTTATAAACAATCAAAAGTTTCTCAATTCTTCCTAAGGTACTGGACTCTTACTACAAGAATTGGTAATAGCGAAATGTAAAATATTACTATAAGGAATGATGAAGCAACATCACAGTGATTTCAAGCAGAACAGAAAAAAGCGAGTTTTCAAATTATAGCAATGAGAAAGTAGCATATATGTGTAAGGGTTACCTATGATCCTTGCCCCAAAACAATTATTATAGTTCAAACGTTAGACCTGATAATCTCAGCTGAGATTATCAGATCTAACGTTTGAACTATAATAATTGTTGACCAACAGCTGCTACTAACTGCTGTGTGAAGAATAAGCCAGCCAGGTAGGCTTACTGCCTCAAATTATCATGTGTAATTTGAGTAACTTAGTTGTGCCACCATTATTTTTATATGTGTACTACGTTGTGGGGCAAGGATCATAGGTAACCCTTACACATATATGTTACTTTCTCATTGCTATAATTTGAAAACTCACTTTTGACTTGACATCAGATATAGGTGCATATGATCATTTGTTGCCTAGTTTGTTGATAAAAGTACTATTATGTGCATCTCATGGTCGCCCGTTTTGAAGGTACACTAATGAGTTTTTCCAACTTTTCGCCCACCAGATGTTTCGTCAACAGTTATGGCTGTTGTTATTAAGCTCTTTGTAATTGGTTGTTTATATTTCTTTTTTTCAGTTAGACTCATCCAGATATCCTATTTGGATTAATTTTGTTGTTTGGAAGGATCCTATACTTATCAGTGGTACTCACTGTTGGTGTTTTCTACAATCACACACGGTATGCAGAGACTCCTCTCTTCTCCCCCCCCTTTTTTCTGTTCTGCTTGAAATCACTGTGATGTTGCTTCATCATTCCTTATTGTAATATTTTACATTTCGCTATTACCAATTCTTGTAGTAAGAGTCCAGTACCTTTGGAAGAATTGAGAAACTTTTGATTGTTTATAAAGGGAAATGAGGTTGTAATCCTCTAAAAAAATACACACACAGCTAATCTATTGTCATGTGATGTTATGGTCATGTTTTTAATATACACAGATGTTTCGTGTCTTTTATACGTATTTATATGGTTGTATGTATAATTTTATATGTAGTTTTTATATATATCTATGTGACAGTTTGTCTTTATGTATGTTTGATTATTCCAGCCCTGAAGAAGTTCTGGTGGTCAAAACGAAACGCGTTGGCTGATGATTCTTTTGAGTATAAGAAAATAAATAACAAACTGAGAAAATATCAAGACTTCTGAATTTGGATTTGGACTCTGAGAAATTTGAATTGATTGTACATGATTGGAGTGGTGCCCTAAAACTGGATGATAAACATTTTGGATTCACGTTTTACGTGAGGTGCCCCTGGACAGAGGGTACCGGTTTTTGCAAGTGGCACACTGGACTTACTTTTGAATTACTTATTATTTTTGGTTGATACGAGATTGGTGCTATATCTTGTTGCTATATCCACGGTCCATTCTCAAGGTTTGAACATTTCACTATTATTTAGTGTGATAATAATACAGTTAGAAAACATTTAAAATTAGAAATGATATTTATAACTTGAATTATAATACTGAGGCTAACTCTTTCCCAGCGCTTTACCAGAGTCTATAGCTACCACTAACGGTTCCTATGGAAAAGTTTTAAAATTCCAGCACGGTAACTGTTTCGATTAGCAACATAGTGTGGTGAACTTCTAACCTCTGTGCTCACTTAAGTGTTCCATGAACTGCTATTATGGTAACAGGCAGTAATCCATTTGGGGGTAGAGTAGAAAGGTACTGGCTGTACAGAAACCGTTATATTTACCCAGGATCCTCTACATGACAAAGGAAAGCAAAGTAAAACAGAACACTGTGTACCAGATTATCAACCCCCTTGCACCACTTTCGTGTCCAAGGGCCCCCCTGCAAAATTTGAAGTGTGGGGGCCTCAACGACCCTCCTCAAGCCCCGGGAACCACCACCCCAGGGGATTTGTGTATTGTGGGAGGCAGACTGCGTGGCCCTCCGCCTGGAGCCCTCGAGGGCCCTGGGGACCGCCACGGCCCAGGGCCGGCTCCTGCAGTGTCCTGTGTCCTGGGGTGCCTACCCGGGGGACACTGCTGTTTGCTATGAAAGGGCGGGAGTCTCGCGGCTCCCGCCCTCATATAGCAAACTTAGTTTGGATTTTGAAAGACAGAGCAGTGAAATCTATTCTCACTTTCAAAATCCAAACCAGATTGCTTTTCCACATGCAAGTTAGCATCTCCCCATATGGAAAAGCAATGCCGGCTCCCGAAGGATGCGGGGAGCCGGCGGGACCGTGGGGGCATTGCGGCTCCCCCCACGGTCCCCAACATTTTTTATGAGACTCGGGGGATAGGGTCCCCGGGGATATTAGAAATTACTGATAGGGGCTATTTTTACGGTAAAATTAGAAGTTGCGCACCCAGCGCAGCGCTCATTGTGACCCCCTGGTGTGCACGCGCTGGATGCACGACTCATAATCTGTAGGGTGCGCGACTCCAGCGCCTTTGGTGCACAACTTCTACGCGTTTAGGAGCCGGCATTGCTTTTCCACATGGGGAGCTGCTAACATGCAGCTCCCCATGTGGAAAAGCAATCTGGTTTAGATTTTGAAAGAGAGAACAGATTTCCTTACTATCGGAGGGTGGGATGGGCACCTCGGGACACTGCAGAAGCCGGCCCTCCCACAATATATAAAGCCCCGGGGAGTGCTGTTCCCTGGGGCTTTGGAGACCTTGCAGCCCCCTCAACCATTTTCCTTTAGCCCCGGGGGGTAACGGGGCCCTCGAGTGCTCCAGGACGGGGGGCACACAGTCCCCCCTCCCACAATACATAAAGCCACGGGGGTGGTGGTCCCCGCGGCTTTGGGGACCTTGGACCCCACCCCCAACCATTTTTTTTTTAGCCCCTGGTGGGTGACTATCCCCGGGGCTGGGGGTTCCCTCTGGGCCCCCATAAAATGTTATAATTTTGCCCCCGGTATTTAGCCCACCCGGGGCTAATTATAAAAAAGCTCAGTTTTATTTAATATATATTTTTTTTTACGGCATAGTCCGGGGACCCTAAACGCACCTACTGGGTCTTTTAAAAAAAAAAATTGTGGGACCCCCTAAGCAGGTCCAGAGCGTAAAAGTATTTCTACCCTGCCCCCTTTCTACGTTTTGCACACATATTCCACTGACTTCTTTAGCCTAGCGTCTACTGAGGCACAAAATGGCTCCCAACAGTCCTGGTCTCGAATGTTGACAACCACTTGACTGCCAATTGGCATTCAGCGCGTGATCGGAAGGGTGCGCTCATGCTGCACCCAGGGTGCACGGATCCACCGCGGCCATAGATATATAAACGCTTTTAACTGTAATTTTCTCAGGAACTACTGAACAGATTGACACCATTTAAGAAAAAGGCACAAGTCTGAACTGAGGACTACATCTTTGCCAAATTTGGCGACAACCCGCGCACCCTACACACACCTGCTGGGTCTTTTAAAAAAAAATATACAATTTTGTGGGCCTTGGGGGTCCTCCTGGGACCCCCTAAGCAGGTCTAGAGGGTAAAAGTATTTCTACCCTGCCTCCTTTCTAAGTTTTGCACACATATTCCACTGACTTCTTCAGTCTCGCTTCTACCGAGGAACAAAATGGCTGCCAACAGTTCCTGGTTTTGAATGTTGACAACCACTTGACAGCCAATTAGCATTCAGTGCGTGATCGGAAGGTTGCGCTTATGGTGCGCTCATGGTGCGCTCATGGTACGCTCCGGGTGCGCGGATCTACTGCGGCCATAGATATATAAATGCTTTTAACTGTCATTTTCTCAGGAACTACTGAGCAGATTGACACCATTTAGGCAAAAAGCTCAAGTCTGAACTGAGGACTACATCTTTGCCAAATTTGGCGTAATTTCGTTCAGCAGTATGGGCTGTAGCTGTGGCTAAAGGTCCTATGGGAAATTGCATGGGGAAAACGCGTTGACGAATCACCGTGAAACTTTCAGGATAGGAGCGGACCGAAGCCGACCGTAAGTTTTGAAAATTTCGTGGAGATTCATCAACCGGAGCCAAAGTTATTCCAAATAGAATATTGCAGATTTCCTATGGAAAATAGGTTGTAACTATAACTGCCTACTGGCAACCGTTGGGAGCATAAAGCAGGAAATTGGCAGTTTTTATTATTCACGGCATGTCCGACACCCCGCGTTTCCACTTGGACTGAATTTTTCCCCCACTGCACCTGCCTGGACAATAGAGGTATTCTGGGACCTGTGGTTCTGATGAACTACTGGTTGGTGAGCGAGCAAGAGGTGAGGGGGGCTGTAGTGTAGTTCCTATATTCCCAATAGGCCCTGCGCATTGGAATAATATATCCTATAGATTAGATGTAGGACTGAGGTCTACTAGGTCTCTATTGAATATACTAGACTTAATTGTGAGTGCCAGCTAGCTCAGAGGTCACTAGAAACTTTCTCGAATTCACAAGAAGGGATTAGTTTCTGACAACCGCATAAACATGACAACTTTGTTTCCCCAAGATAAAACCGATCATCAGAGTCGTGGAAACAATAGTTAGATATTTCACTCAGTCAATCGTGCATGCTTCGTTTCACCAGAGTTGCAGAGAAATAGATAGACGGGCGTTTTCAATAAAAAGGTTTTATTGAACAGTCTTCTTTCTCAAGCATAAGAAATGAACTGCTACAATCGCAAAACTGGTTGTAAAATATAATACATACAGTATAAAGAGTAGAATACAATAATACAGTAAGAGCATTGTATGGCTCCTAAACTATAGATAAATGCATACATAAATAACAGAGACTAAAAGTACTCAACGGGTGCTTCTAAAATACCAAACCTAAGCTTAGTACGAGGGAAGAAGTAAGTGAGGTGTAGCATAGATGTAGTATTCTTTTGACAAGAATCTGTCCAAAATTTCTCGTAGGGTCTAATCAGCTCCGTACCTTAGTTTAGAATGGAGAAGGTCAGTCTCGGGACTCGATTTCCCAACAACCCGCAAGGGTAGCTTGGAAACACTGGAGTTGGATTTCTCGGCAGGAGAAAAGACAGCGTCTCTCTCAATGCTTCTGCTGGAGGGTCGGCTTTCTTCGGCACTTGCTGTAGCAGGATGTGTCGGGCAAATAGATAGTCGAACTGCTCCAAACCACCGTGTGTTTGCTATGGCAAGTGTGGGCATATTTATACCTTGAATTTGCAGAGTTTGACGTAAAGGTGGACATAATATCGTCATTAAAGACTCTCGGTTCTTTGAAAACTCCATGAGTTCTTGGACAAGTCAGTTCTCGAGCAAGGGAAAGTCCCTAGCTGCTGAAGCCGAGTTTTCCAAGAAATCGTTGTAGATTTTCGGAACTAGTGGAAGTAGCCCTGCCATATTTGGACTGCATGAGCTATGTCTAAATAGGTTTATGATTCGTAGGCCTATATAAGGACATAGGGCCAGATGTAGGTAAGTATATTTTACCGATTCATTAATACCGAATTTTACTGATTCGGTATTTATGAATCGGTAAAATAGAAGGGGGGAGATGTAAATAGAATCGGTAATTGAATTACCGATTCTGTAAGAATCGGTATTTACCGAATCGGTAAATACCGATTCGGTAAGGCCCATTGATTCCTATGGGCATTGAAGCCCATAGGAATCAAAGGGTATGATTCGGTAAATACAGAATGTTGTAAGGGTGCAGGGGGTGTCACTTTGACACCCTCTAGCACCCCGATTTCAGGCATGTGTGACATGTGGCACACAGACATGCCCTAAGGGCATGTCGGTCTGTCACATGCCATAGGTGTGCATGCACACATGTGCATGCACACCTGGAATCGGTATTTTACGACCCAATTGGATTGGGTGGTAAAATACCGATTCGGTAAGGCCTGTGGGACTCAGAAGAGTCCCACCTACATCTCAAAATTACCGAATCGGTAAAAATACCGATTCAGTAAATTTACAGATTCGGTAAATTTACCGATTCGGTAAAATAGGGTCCCTACATGCCAAATACTTAATACCAGTCGGTAACGGCCGAAATCGGCCGTTACCGACTGGTATTTTGGCTCCTAGATCTGGCCCATAGTGATTTATACCTATATATGGGCATGAATCGGGAAATTTACAATAGTGTCCTAAAATGGTTTACAACACCCACTCCACGATATTATGTTCATCTAAGAGTAAATACTAAAACATAGAAGCCAGAGTATGTGTTTTTACAATCCCACCCAAAAAAATAAATGAAATGCATTTAAAAAAATGGTCGTACACAAAATGAGCATTAGTACAGTATGCATCTCTGGCGGGGTTACAGGAAGGGGCCGGAGACTATGGGTCTATACAGGGGGGTGTGAGGAAAAGCGGTTGTGAGGAAAGGGTGAAGAGGGAATGCGGAATAGACGGGTAAAGGAAAGAGTATTTACACTATGGACACAGGGGGCAAGTAAGACGTTAGCGGTTCTACGGAGGGGAGTCTCCCCGCCTCCCAACCCAGCCTGCGAACCGCTGCCGTACCTGCTTAAGCCACACTCCTCCCATGGAGTGTGGCACGGCGCTTCGCGGGAACAGTGGCCTCCTGGCTCCGCGACTCCTTCAGCTAGCGCTCGTCTCCTTCCTTCACTCCTATAACCGTCTCCTTCTTCCTGCACCAACTCACGAACTCCGTACGCCTCCTGGATGTCGTCACACGCTGAGCTTCGGTCTTTCTCACTTTTGGCTAATCCCACGGTCCTTGTGTCAGTCGGGGGCGTGGCTTCATTGTCCGTGTACGCCCAGTTAAAGGAGCCTTCTCCCATGTCCTCCTCTGGCGATGAAAAGGAAGGATACCTGTCCGTGCTCCATTCATTCTGAGGTAATTGGAGAGAGGGAGGGAAGGCAGAGTCAACAACCCACCAGTCACTTGAGGGGGAAACTTCCTCCACCCGCCTGGTCTCCCTTTTACACCCCCCCCTGGTTTCTCCCGATCGGGGAGAAAAGAGGACCTGGACAAATAATCCGCATTACCATTTTCACTGCCCTTGCTGTGCTTCACCTCAAAAGAGAATGGCTGTAGGAATAAAAACCACCTGAGGACTCTTGGGTTTTGGGCTTTACATCTATACATCCATTGAAGGGGTGCATGGTCGGTGTATATGGCAAAGGATCTTCCCTCTAAGTAGTATTTAAGTTTCTCAACAGCCCATCGTATGGCCAGACACACCCTCTATACGGTGGGGTATTTGCTTTCTCTAGGATGTAGTTTTCGGCTAATAAACAGGATGGGATGTTCTAAGCCGTCGTCACCTAGTTGGGATAATACCGCCCCAAATCCTGTGTTAGAGGCATCTGTAGCCAGGGAGAAGGGCCTACTAAAATTGGGAGATATCAGCACTGGACTTGTGGTTATGGCTTTCTTTAGGTGCTGGAAGGTTAGTTAAGCGTTTTCAGGGGGTTCAGTATGTGTGAAGTTTTACCATCCTTTTTAATAAGTCTGTGAGGGGGCTAGCCATGTCTGCAAAGTTATCAAGGAATCTTCTGTAGTAACCTATCAGGCCTAGAAAAGCTCTCAGATATCTTTTGGAGGAGGGAAAGGGGGTATTCAGTATCGCCTTGATCTTTTCTTCTTGTGGGGCTATTACTCCCTCCCCTAACATGAATCCTAGGTATTTGACTTTAGGAAATGCCGCTATCGACTACTTGGCATTGACGTGCAGTCCATCTGCCTGTAGTGCTGTCAGGATCGATTTCACTGCTCCAAGTGGTCTCTCCAGGTGTTGCTGTATATGAGAGCAATACTTCATTCATCAAATGTTAAAAAGTTGCAGGAGCCCCGTGGAGGCCAAAGGGGAGAACGTTAAACTCAAACAGTCCCTCTTCAGTGGCGAAGGCGGCCTTTCGTCGGTCCTCCTCTCTCAGGGGGACCTGCCAATTGTCCTTGGTCAGGTCTAGCGTGGTGATGAACTGGGCCTCCCCAATCCATTCGATTAGTTCATCCACCCTAGGTATGGGGTAGGCATCAAAGGAGGATATGGCGTTTAAAGCCCGGAAATCCATGCAAAACCTGGTCGTCCCATCATGTTTTGGCACCATTACTATCGGGGATGACCAGTTACTCCTGGAGGGTGGTATTACTCTTAATCGGAGCATTTCCTGTATCTCCCGCTTGACATCTTGTCTCCTTGCGGCCGGTATCCGGTACGCTTTTTGTTTTACACATTTTCCTTCTTCTGTCTCAATCTTGTGTTCGATTAGATGGGTTCTCCCTGGAGTATCGGAAAACATTTTTGCAAAGGGTTGAAGGGTTTCTAGTAACTCCTTCCTCATTTCTTCGGAGAGGTCCTTGTTCATCGGAAGATGATCTAGGGTAGAGACATCTGAGGATATAGGGAGTCCAAACTGAGAGGACTTTGGTAAGGGTCCTATTCATTTCTTTAACAGGTTTATATGAAAACACTGTTGCCGGGAAGGGGATATCTGTACCCTATAGGTGGAGTTCCCCAGGGTCTCGGTGATGGGGTATGGTCCAAGCCATTCACTCTGGAACTTCTTGGTCGAGGATGGAAGCAATACCAATGCCCAGTCTCCTTTTGATAGTTTCCTCCATCTTTTTCCGTGGTCATAATATTTCTTCTGTTGAAGTTGGCTCTTTTCCAGGTTGGAATACGCCAAATCTCGTAGCTTCCCCAGTTTGGACTTCAGTTGTTGAGTATACTCCAGTAACGTCCTCTGTTCTGTCACCCCTTCTTGTTCCCAAGCTTCCTTAGTGATCTCAAGTAAGGACCTGGGTTGCCGGCCATATAGCATTTCAAATGCTGAGCATCCTAGACTGCTTTGCACTTGGGCCCGGAGTTCGTAGAGGGCCAGGAGCAGTAGTCGATCCCAGTCTTTGTTCTCCACCGAAAACATCTTCCTTAATGTGGTCTTTAGTGTATGATTATAACGTTCAACCAGACCATTGATCTGGGTATGGTGTGCCAATGTGCGTATGTGGCGTAGATGTAACATCTTACATACTTCTTTCATTAGACAGGACACAAAAGGTGTACCCTGGTCGGTAAGTATTTCCTTGGGGAAACCTACTCTTGAAAACTGCTCCAGGAGCGTCTCCTCGACGTTCTTAGTGGTAGGGGCTCAAAAGGGCAAAAGCCTCAGGAAAGCGAATGGTATAATCCACTATAACCAGAGCATAGACTTGCCCCTTGGACGTACGGGGAAGAGGCCCTATCAGATCCATTCCCACCCTCTCAAAGGGATTCCCTATGATGGGAAGGGGCTGTAGGGGTACTGCTGGCGGTTTATACATGTTCCTTTTTTGACAAATCTCGCATTTCTTACAATACTCCTCGGACTCTTTATAGATGCCTGGCCAATAAACACATTTTATTATATTTGGGTGGTTGTATCTGCCCCCGAATGTCCGGCGGTCAGATGGGTATGCGCATAAAAGAGAATCTGTTCTCTGAACACCTTAGGTACCAACATTTGGCAGGGTTCATTGGGTCTTCCTACACTATACAATAAGTCATTCTCTATTGTAAACCTAGGGTAGGTGTCAGGAGGGGACATTTGTGCTACATGGGCCGACTCCCAGGCATTAAACAAGGTGGAATCATTCGGTTGGGCGAATTTGAAATTCTGATCTAATAATCAAGGTTCAGAGGACATCAAGGCCGGTCGGGGAAGGTTTTTTTTTTCCTACCTCTTTTAGCTCGGTTTGGAATAGGGACAGAAAATCAGGATTATCCACTCCTATGATTAAGACCTCCGGGAGTGATTCTACCGTGCCTACCCTCACAGTACAGGGGGTTCCACCGGTCAGGTGTATTGGGAGCCGGGCCAGAGGATAGGGTTTCACGTCACTGTGAACACACCTTATGTGGACTGTGGTATCTGGGAGGATTTGTTGGGGTAGTACTAGCCTTTTCTGTATGACCGATTGCCTCCACCCCTAGTCTAATACAGCCCTTATACTTCTACTGTTAACTTGCACACGTACATAGAAGGAGGGTCCCATTTCTGCCGTGTACATCACCGCCTTAGGGATGTACCCCACCTCCATCGGTTCTTCCGTTGTTTTTCTTCTAGGGCATAGGGGGGCGATGTGGCCCCACTCCCCACATTCAAAGCACTGTGGTCCTTTCATAGGGGTGGGGTCAATTCTGAGGGGTTTATGCTTAAGCTGCTCCAGACCAGTCTTGGTTTCCTTCTCCTGTTTGATGTTGAGATCCATCTTGGTGGATTTGTCACTGTCCCAGGGAAAGGTGCGTGGTTGGGCTCTAGAGTAATTGGCGGCCATTTCTATGGCTTGTTCTGCTGTAAGCCCGAGTGTTGTTTTAACCAACGTTGAGTTCCGTAGGGGAGGGCCTCAATGAACTGTTCTAAGTAAATGCTAGTCATTATCTCCTCCTTGCTTCTGCTTTCTGGTCTCAGCCACTTATGGACGGCCATTTTCAGTCGGAAGAACAGGGTCTTAGGGTTCTCTCCCGGGATCCCATTCTCCTTACGGAACCGGACTCTATAAGCTTCAGCATCAAGTCCAAGGTGGTCCAGTATGATTTCTTTAATTCCCGATAAAGGGTATTGCCTGTTGCGTTGGCAACTTGGTAGGCCACCTGAGCCTCTCCTGATAATAGGGGTGCCAGGAAGAAGGGCCACTTGTCTTCTGGCCACCCACAGGCTCTGGCTGACATTTCGAAATTGGTTAGGAAAGCGTCTGGGTCTTCTCCCATCACATATTTCTGTAAAGAGACCCCTGATGGATGTGGCACGGGTCCCCCCCTCTCCACTACTGGAGTCGAGCCTGGTTCTTGTATGGCTTTGTGCAGACCCTCAATCTGTGCCGAGATGGTATGTTTGTATACCTCTCGGTCGGCCTGGGCTGAACTCATTTAGCGTTCGATGGCCCATTCTAATTTCTCCTGTCCCTTTATTAGATGTTGTATAATTTGATCCATCTTGGGTGGCGGGATGGAAGTGGAGGATCCTACTTCTGACACCAGTTGTGGCGGGGTTACAGGAAGGGACCGAAGACTGGATCTGGGTATATAGGGTTTTATTTTTATGAAAGTCTTTTTATAAAGGGACATGAGTCTTTCTCTTGCAAACCCCGCAGGATCCGTGTTAGCAGTCTCCCTCCAAAAAGGAGTAGTAGTCTCAGTGGCCTTGTTCTTCCCTCTTTACTCCTTTCGTCCTGGTCTTTGGTTTCTCTCACCACTGGCCATGCGGGAAAAAGGAATACAGAGAAGATGCTATCAGGACACAAGTTTTCTGACCAGTTGCCCAAGAGGAACCGGGGAAGAGAAAAGGTCACCACTGCACTCGTGTTTTAATAATATGGGTCTATACAGGGGGGAGTCAGGAAAAGCGGTCGTGAGAAAAGGTGAAGAGGGAATGCGGGATAGGCGGGTAAAGGAAAGAGTATTTACACTATGGACACAGGGTGCAAGCAAGACGTTAGCGGTTCTACGGAGCGGAGTCTCACCGCCTCCCAACCCAGCCTGCGAATCGCTGCTGTACCTGCTTAAACCAAACTCCTCCCATGGAGTGTGGCACAGCACTTTGTGGGAACGGTGGCCTCCTGGCTACGTGACTCCTTCAGCTAGCGCTCGTCTCCTTTCTTCACTCCGATAACCGTCTCCTTCTTCCTGCACCAACTCACGAACTCCGTACGCCTCCTGGGTGTCTTCACACGCTGAGCTTCGGTCTTCCTCACTTTTGGCTAATCCCATGGTCCTTGTGTCAGTCCGGGGTGTGGCTGCATCGTCCGTGTACGCCCAGTTAAAGGAGCCTTCTCCCATGTCCTCTGACGATGAAAAGAAAGGATACTGTCCGTGCTCCATTAGTTCTGGGGTACTTGGAGAGAGGGAGGGGAGGCAGATTCAACAACCCACCAGTCACTTGAGGGGGAAACTTCCTCCACCCGCCTGGTCTCCCTTTTACAGCATCTAAAAAGCAATGATTTCATTGTAAGCATATGATATGATATTAGAAATTCTAACTAAATGAATCACGAAATTTACATTTATGAAATGGTTCTAGATACAGAAGAGAAATTCGAGACCATCCCATAGCAGAATATACAAGCTAGTTTGATTTGTGCATTAGATCAATATTGTTTCTAGGAAGTAGTCAAAGAATTCTTGTTCTCTAAGAATAGTTCTACTTTAAGCAGATTACTTTGTGCTTAAGTTCAGTCTGTTTTGGAAAAAATCTAAATAAATTGTAGTGAAATAGAGTTCCAAACTCGGAAGCTTTTATCTTGAAAAAAGTGAAGGTCGAATTTCAGAGTTCCAAAAGAACGCAGTGTGATAATTTCAAAAGTTATTCTCGGTGTCAGGAGAAAACATTAAGTCATCAAGGCTGGCAAAAACATTGTCTACCACAGTAGGTGAAAGTTCGACCACTTCATTAAGAAGGTCAATTGTGCACAGATGTGAAGCATCGCCGTTAGCGTCATCCGCGTTTTGGCGATGTTCATATCAGATGGTACCTGTGTGCCTGTTGGTCCGCATATCTCACCTCCAGTTGGATTTGCCGGTGAGATCTCAATGAACGCCGTCATCAGGATTGGTAGCCGTGGGGGGCAACACAACACATGAGCCGTTACCGGACCCAGTAATGAGTCAGCATCCGTTGGCATAACCGATGGTAGTCAAGTCAAGTCAAAGGATTTATATAGCGCACTACATACCCGGAGGGTTTCAAGGGGCTTAGGAAGGGGAGGAGAATTATTTGTCAAATATCCACGTTTTAAGTTGCTTTCTGAATGCTAGGTGGTTCTGGGTAAGGCGAAGGTAAGCGGGGAGAGAGTTCCATGTTTTAGCAGCCAGGTATGAAAAGGATCTGCCTCCCATGGTGGTCTTGTTGATGCGAGGTACAGTGGCGAGGGCTTGGCTGGAAGAACGTAGTTGGCGGGAGGGGGTGTAGAAGGACAGTCGTGAGTTGAGGCATTCTGGACCGATGTCGTAGAGTGATTTGTGTGCGTGGGTAAGCAGTCGGAAAGTGATCCTCTTATTGACGGGTAGCCAGTGGAGGTCTTTAAGGTGACCAGAGATGTGATCGTTGCGTGGGATGTCTAATATGAGTCTGGCTGAGGCGTTTTGGATTCGTTGGAGTTTCTTCTGGAGTTTTGCGGTAGTACCTGCGTAGAGGGTGTTTCCGTAGTCCAGTCGGCTCGTGACCAGAGCGTGGGTGACTATTTTCCTTGTTTCGGAGGGGATCCAGCGAAATGTTTTTCTGAGCATGCGAAGAATGTTGAAGCAGGAGGAGGATACGGCGCTGACTTGTCTGTTCATTGAGAGTGAAGAATCCAGGATGACGCCTAGGTTCCGTGCGTGGTCAGTCGGGATGGGTGCTTTTCCGAGGGCTTCCGGCCACCAGGAGTCGTCCCATGCAGAGGGGGATGTACCTAAGATGAGGACTTCTGTTTTGTCTGAGTTCAGTTTCAGACGGCTTTGTTTCATCCATTCGGCAACTTCTTTCATTCCTTCGTGTAGGTTGGTTTTGGCGGTGCTGGGGTCATTGGTGAGGGAAAGGATCAGTTGGGTGTCATCCGCGTACGAGATGATGTTGAGGTTGTGTTGGCGTGCGATGGCCGCGAGGGGGCTCATGTATACGTTGAAGAGGGTGGGACTGAGTGAGGATCCTTGTGGTACGCCGCAGATGACTTCAGAGGCCTCGGACTTAGACAGATATCCAACACACATTCCTCTCCACAAAGCAGGCATCGTAGAACAGGTAAGATGCAATCTTGTCCGATTGGTCTGACTGACAGGAACCATGTGGTATTTAGATCTCTCAAACGAGCCAAGCCAAGGATCTGTGTTATGCGTTCACGATACCTCATGGCCTGGAGCACATTCTCCATGCTGACCTGGGCATCGCTGGTGGCCGGATTTGTCATAATGGAGCAGGAGGAATAAAAATAAGATCCCTGCTACGAGTCCCAAAACGAGAGGCAGGCCGCCGAACCCAGAGAGTACGAAATTAGGAAAAATGCCCAGGACTGCTTCAAACGGTGCTAACAGTCCCGAAAAAATCGTCTTAAATACATGTGCAATACCGCTGGTATCAGACATGTTAAAGATACAACATAACATTTCTGCGAAATGTATTGGGCAGTTTGTTGATAATAATGCATGTATCTCTGCAGAAGTCCTTGCAACTTGCAGATCATACGTCTCTTTGGACGAGGTCAGTGGCACAGTTGTTTGCAAAAGAATGTCTTTCATTCTGCTTAAAGTATCAATTCGTATAGAAGAGATGTTCAGTGAAGGCCATAGTGGCAACTCCTCGTCTGTCTTGGTTTTAGGAAACAATACTTGCATACAACAAGTGACCCAGGCTGACACACTAACGAGATAGCCTATTCCTGGCATCATTCCACAACAGCTGTGACCATTTAACATAATGTAGCTACCTTTGGAAAGCTGCCTAAAAACTGGATCTAACACCGCTGTGGGCGAACCTTGCAGGTGGCAAGAAAGGTTATTGGAAGAACCCTCGCAGGCTCCGTGTAAATCAATACATTGACATAACAATTTACCGCTTAGTGAGTTTTTACAATTTTTACCACTAAGAAATACCTTCTTTCCCCCACTCCAAGATTTGTGTGTGCATGGTAAATCCCAGGTCGACCTAATGCATTCTTTACCCAACCTTTCATACAGGTCTGCTGGTATGTGTTTTAAGCAATATTGAAACTGGAAAGTCGTCACTGGTATCGTGATGGTGCCATGTATTATCCATTCAACTGATGGTTTCCCAGAAACGGTCAATGGTAATCTCGCCAGTTTTTCTATGCTCAGCACCGTATAGTCTGCTCCCCTCTGTGCCAACGAGATTTGTTTATCTGTAAGGTTAAACACAGTACACAACGACGTAGTGTTGATTAAACGCCAAGGCACGTGGCCACAACGAAGGTTTTGTAACGTCTAGCCTAACAGCATTATAGAACGTAATTGAGACTGGCCATGTTGTAACATTAGCAAGTCCTGTTCCATTATGTCTATGTCAGAGGATACAATGCTGTCCAAAGAATATATTCTGGACAACAGAGTTGTTAACCCATTGTCAATTACAGAGAGTGATTTCTCTAGATTAATACGATCAATGTCTCGTATTCTTTCAGTTGTTTCAATTTGCGTGACTTTCCATGCTTCATTGTATGTAGCGTATATACCGATGAATATGAAACGTTTATGACGTTGATTACGAGGTCCCAGTAAGAATTCTCGTAAATCAACGCCATCTTTAAGCAAAGATAAGTGTTGTTTTATTTCTGGAAGTGTGGATATCTGCAGCCACTCAAGGCATTGTTTTCCTACACTATAAGTTGTTATTATCCCTGGATGTTGTCTTTGGATATATCTTGGATCTGGCCTAATTACTGTAAACCGGTGTGTCTTGTTCAGGAATCTATCTTGACAGTTATTTGTGTCTGTGGGCCAGATTAACCATTTTTTCCATTCAGGATTTGTTCTGTTGTCTTGAAAAATATAGTTTACGTCTACCTCCTCACCTGAAGTTAAATTACTATCAGGTGTGGGCTTCGGTATGGACGGTTTGTTTAAATCTTAGCAATGCCAAGACAAGATGTCTGTTGAACAGTGCCATTTAAAAACATCATTTGTTCTGGGATGATGCAGGCTCTGAACAATGCTTCTAAACCTTGTACCTGCCAGTCTTTTGTGCCCCAAACAGTTTTTGTCTCAATGTTGCCTTTCCAAAAGTCAAAGCCTAAGGTGGACAATTGAGCATTAAAGGTCGCAGAATACATTTTTAGTATTTGTCAACATACTTTTCATGCCTGTCTTATTCACATTTTTAAAGTAAAAACTTTCTGGGTTTGTAACATTAAAACCTGTAAAATATGGACATTTTCAAATAAATGTTTTAGAACTACCTTTTGGAGGTGCTGGGCAATGTTCCCACTGATTATAAGTTAAAACATTTCTAGGGTTTGCAGATTTATGCAAGTAATGATGGCCAAAATGATTAAAACAATACAGTTCTTCATAATTTGACGAACCATCTATGTATTCGTGTTTTGTAAATTTTGCTGACATTTCTAAGTCTGCTATCATGTTATTAACAGTTTCAAAGTCCCAATCATCAGAAAATGTGCTGGGTGAAACGAAGTCACTCAAGGAAACCTTAAATTGGTGTGGAATTTTCAGTGGCTCGACAGGGCCATAAATGTCATAATCAGTTGTATCCCACGCTATTCCACCTGGTAGAGGAACCGCTGTGATGTTCACTGATGACAGGTCTCGTTGTTCACGATGAGATGATTTGTGTGGCTTCAGGAGCAAGTTGATGTTCTTACTTGCTGTGTTCATTTTTATATGTTTTCCATCTATCAGCTTTTCCAGACTTAAAACAAGAATGAGCCATAGCAGGAGAAAAAATACACCTAACCCAATCCAAAATTCAACCCATGGTGAAACCAGATATGTTTTTGCAAGCTCTTGACCAAGTTCTGTTAATTTTGCCTTGAAGGTTTAATTTGCTGGCGTAGTTTGCAGTTCACTGGGATACTCAGTAAAGTTATCAAAGTTGATAAAATAGCCAGAGGCAGTTCTGTCAATAGTTGGAATTGCATCCGGATTCTTTGAAATCGCTGGAGTTGCTTGTTCCCTTGACATGTTTGTATAGTCAGATGCTACATCATTGTAGACGGGAGTTTCTTGACAAACTCTTATTTGGGTTTCAAGAGGCACAAGTTCCATTGCTTTGTTGCATAGTCCTTCTTTTCTCACTTTAGAATCTTCAAAGGTGATGAGTCTTTCAGTTTGAACCTCTTGGATGGTAGCTAGATTTGGTCATCTGCTACATTTTGGGAGCCCACTGGGCCTACTACTTATTATTGGCCACATGGTGTGGTTTTACCAGGTCAATTGACACAGACCGGTTCTCCTTTTTTCCAGCAAGGGGCGGCAGTAGCACTGTTCTTGATCCGTGGATTGCTAGTATAGGTACTGGTTTTCTGTAAGAAGGCCCAAATTCCTTTTGTCCGCTATTTTCTCTCTGACTAGATCTCCAACCTTTGGAATCCAGACTGGTATTGCTGGGAAAGGTGTTTTTTCTTCAGTGGTCATTGGCTTTTCATTGGTGTTGCTTAGACCTCTTCTTGTTTCATTTAAGTCCTGTAAAACAGCCAAACGATCTTTGATATCGAATGGTTTTTGTTCCACCACTGAAGTGTGACAATCGAGATCTTCAACCAACATTCTAGTACCAAAAAGGATTTCATATGGAGTGATTTCTTGGCAGGTTATTAAGACTACGTTGGACATTTATTAGATGTTTGACCCACCCATCACCTGAACCTAATACCCTAGCTGTTATAGATCCCTTTATGTCACGGTTTTTTCTCTCCACAACCGAATTTCTCTCAGGATGGAATGGACTCGAAAATCGCAATGCAGCGCCCAAGCTGGCCATGGCCTCCTTGTAAGCCCTAGAGCTAAAAGCAGGACCCTGGTCAGAATGTAGCGTGCCGATTGCGTATGTGCCGATAAAGACTCTCAAATCTTTTATAACAGTTTGGGCGTCAGCCGAGCGCTGAGACACATCCAAATTAATCTTGAGCATGAATCCACTGCGACCATGATATATTTATAGTTGCCATCCCTCTGTAAGGGACAACAGTGGTCCAGGTAAACGCACGCTAGTGGTTTATCTGAAATCAGAAGGGATGTCTGCGCCGGGCATTTCACTGTTGAAACTTTCATTTTCTGGCAGATTTCACATTCCAAAACATAGTTTCTGGTTTGTTTCCTCATGCGTGGCCACCAGTATCATTGTTTTAATAATGAAACTGTGGCGGAAACACCTGCATGTGCAGAGGCAAGCCCTTCATGTGCTGCTAAGATTAGTCCTAACATGTGTTCTATGTTTGGGATTGCTCTATCCCCCACTCCAGGGATTCAAGCAAACGGAACATTATTTGCATCAGTTATATATGAGTACTTGAGTGGATAGCCTTTTTGTATTGTTTTACCACTGTCTTTTATTGAAGCAGTGACTGCTTGCATTATTTTGCTGTCTATTTTCGAACGAGTAATTGCAGCTACGGAAGTCGTTTGCACAGCTGCCTTCGGGGCTTCATCAGCCAATGAATTCCTTTCAACGTGAACGCAATCACACTGATGACTCAGTGTATGAATCACGTGAGTCTTTTGTAGTTCTTTCTGTAAAAGAACTACTTGTTCCCAAAGCATTTTACGCTTGATCATGCCACCTTTTGCATCTTTAACCCGTTGAGTGCTCATGACGAGCTGAGCTCGTCATGAGGCACGGTTGAGCTGCACTCATGACGAGCTGAGCTCGTCACGGCCGTTGGATAATTTCCCCGCTGTGCTGAACGTTCCAAAACGGGTGTGGCTGTGACGAGCTCAGCTCGTCATGAGTGCAGCTCCACTGTGCCTCATGACGAGCTGAGCTCGTCACAAGCACGGTGGCACGCGCGCGGCCCCCCTCCCCCCGTAGAGCGGGGGAAAACACCCGGCAGTGAAGGGGTTAAAACCATTTTGAACCCAGATCTGCAGATATTAATTGTAAGACTTGAAGCAGTAATACGAATCGCTCACTAAGTGTGGGGGATTCGCGATCTGTATTTTCAAGCGCTACCTTGAAAGCTTGGAGTTCAGCTCGCTGAGCTGTACAGTCTCCTAGAGATTGAGTTTTTGTGACCATAGGTCGGAATTTACCATCATGCCAGCGACCTTTAACAATCGCGCACGCTGCACTACAAGCTTCTTTACCCCCAATCGCGGGCTGTGCTGATCCGTCTGTATAAATTATACAGCTGTAATGTTCTAGAGGTAGAATTTCAGTAGGCAGAGGACATTCTTGTTCTAATTGGAGAAATTCTTGTGTCTTCAAGTAAGGGTCAAAAAAGTATTCAACGTCTGTTGCAGCAAGAGAATTAACCCATTGTATCCATCTTGAATGTAGAGCTTTTGCATTTGGAATGCTTGCCTTTGTCACTGTCTCTAAGGCAGATACAGGTGTAAAGACTTATGCGCTTACCCTGTGCGAGGGCTCTCTCCTTTGCTACAGCAGTCTGAACCGCTGTCAGAATTCTTTCTGTTGAAGTGAATTTCATTTCAGCTTGTATGTACAAGTGTGATTTGTAAGCTATTGGTACCTTTTCACCTTCATTAAAGGTTAGGGTTGTGAATCCGCATCTCCCTGGGATGATTTGGATTACAAGGTTGCGTACATTGTCGCGTGTTTGTAAGTGTGTTGTTGCCAACATGTCTGTTTGTACTGAACACAAGATTTCTGTGTGTTTTTTTAGTCCAATTAGTTGGTTTGAAATCAGGTTTGATTAGTTCGTAGAGAGGTTTAACCCTTTCTGCGTAATTCAGAATGTAAGTTCTTCTGAAGTTTAGGAATCCTAAAATGCGTTTTTGGAGTTTGGAGCAGCGCACATTTTTCTAAAAAGTTTGCTGCCAGGCTCTTGCCTTCACTTGAAAGTTCGTATCCTAAGAATAGGACATTGAGGTGGGCAATTCTTGATTTTTAAAGTTGAATTTATATCCTTCAGAGGCGAATCCAAGTATTATGGTGTTCACCCTGCTCAAGTGCATGTCCAAACCATCATCTGTAAGATAGATATCATCGACATAAGATAATGCCTCATCATCATATGTTTGTGGTAACTCTGGCTGGAAATAATCCAGGACTGTTCTTGAATCCCTAGGGGAGACGACAAAAGTGTTGTGTCCCCATTATTGAGAAAGCGGTCTAATACCTGGTTTCTGGTCCGATGTTTTGACAGAAGAAACCGTTTGAAATATCTAATGTAGTTTTATATTTTTTGCGAACGATGTTATTCATTAGTGCTGCACTGTGTGCATTTTGTACTGCAAATGTTTTTCCACAAGAGTTTAAATGTCTGTAGTCCAAAACTAGACAATATGTATTGTCTGGTTTGAAGACAGGAAACAAAGGATTGTTCATTGACGAGGTGCATGTTTCAATCACCCCTTGGTATTCAAGTTGATCTAAGATCTCCATGACTTGTTTTTTTTAGCTTCCTGCTTTACTGGATACTGCCTCTGAGCAGTAGGTTGATTTTTCAACTGGATTTCATGGTGAGGAGAGTCCTCATCCCGCCCCACATGATTTTTATATAATGCTGGAGCCTGGGCCACAGCCCATTTCCTCACATAGGTATATTTTTTATGAATAGGAATATGATTAGAGAAGGCTGGCATAATTATTTCTTCGTCATGTGGGCACTCCCTAACAAATTCAGAATGCCAGTTTTTTTCAGCCAGAAGGATGTCATAACCCTTAGATAGTTTTTCCCACATCAGTGCTTTTATTTTTCTAGTTATGTCCCCCTCTATCGGGTGTGTTACTTCATATAACTTGTGGGGTACACTAACCCTGGTGTCAGCAGTTTCAACCTGAATGTATTCATTCAGATCCACTGTCTCCAGATGATCTTTCAGGATCCTGCGAGCTATGGTGACCTCTGCTGCGCTGTCCAGCATTGCCTGGGCCCACTCCCCGTTCTTGAGTTGTGTCCTCAAGATCCTCGGCATGTCTGATTTTAATACTTGCTACCTTCTTTTTGGAGAATTGAGTTTTCTTATTTTTTGAAACGTGTTGATCGTCTTTGGACTTCACACGTTCTTCTTTGTGTTTTGATCGTCCTCTTCTTTCGGATTTCTGAGGAAGTCTGAAAGGTACGAGAGGATTGTGTATCAGTATCTTGATATCTATCAGGTTTTCTTATTATCCCTATTTCTAAAATTATACCTCTTTTCAGAGTGCTCCTTTTGAGGAGATCTACCTCTGGACTGAGAGCGCTTCTCTTTAGGAAGTGGCTGTCTACTATTTTCCCATTTCTTTTTAGGAGTAGTTAGATTATTTTTGATAAAAACATTTTCAGGATTTTCTGTTAGTTCAGGCTTCACAGGTTTCCCTCCCAAACTATCTCTTCCTAGTTCTTCATAGGATTTTTCAATAATTCTGGCAAGTTCATACGGTTGCTCAGGAATATGGAGTTCTTTTAATTTTTGGCGGATTGCCACCGATTCTGCTTCACCTTTAATGTTAGCTAATATGATAGCTGAGACCTGTTTGAAATCTTTCAGTAATTTCATACCAAGATTCAAGGCTGGTTCTGGACCGTATTCATTTTGAATCTGTCTCAGAACGTCTGGTATTACCGCCATAGACGGGACACCATGTGTTTTTGTGTAGACTGAAGCAAAGACTGTACTACAAGTGTCACAGTCCCCCATGTGTGGAGCAATCCCCATTGGTAAACAGATTGTTAGAATCCTGTGTTTCTCATGAGGTGTACTACCGGGGAATACTGCCTCTATTTGAGTAATTTTCTGGGCTAACCAGAATGGAATTTGTTCCCTTTTAGCGGGCAATTTACCAATGACTGATTGTATAGTCTTTGGTGTGATTTTGTTTGTGTTCCCCTGATGAGGGGTGTGTTGTGGAATTCTGATAGCAGGTTGGACAGTTAACGTCCGCATGACATATTGTGCCAATTGTCTATGTAATTTAATTAATTGTTTTAGCTGAGCTAACAGTTCTGCATCTGACATTCTTTCAATGTTAGGATGTGGTGTATAGCTGGTTAGTACCGGCCATGTTGCTCCTGGTCTACCTAATGGACCGAGTCTGGTTATGTGATTTTGATGTTGTAGGGCGCCTTTAAACCAGAGCTGATGCTCTTGGTAAGTTAGTGAAATTTCAACGTCCTCGAAAGGAACGTATTCCGCTGGATGTGCCTCCATCTTGTAGAAGTGGAACACATGTGTTGTTGGATTTGCTTGTGGAAAGACAATCCATGAATAGAATACCTCTGTCTGCCGATATTCATGTGCCTCTTTGACGAATATAAACGTACCACCTCTCGGTGGTAGGCCATTTTCTATAAGCTTTATAGCTATGGCTTTTCTAACGTTTTCCGGGATGATTATAGCATCCCCGTCGTCTTCGTTAAACCCTGTGGTGTCTAAACCTGGTTGATGAGTTCCAGATCCACCAGCTTCATGGTTGTTGTTATTCGACATTGTTTAATGACAGCTTGCAGAGCAAGTTTCAAGGAAATAAAGATAAGGTGCACAATATTTTGGAACACTGTATCCTTCAACGTTAACAAAACAAAAAACTAATACATAGGATTTTTCGCCCTACTCAGTTTGAGGCGGATATTTTATCCTTTAACTCACTCCAGACGTCTATTTGAGTATTTTACGGAAAAAAGGGGTCTCTGTGAAAAGCACGACTGAGTTACTGTAGTATCTAGCGTTAAATTAGTGCCTTACCAAACATTGGGCGCCATGTAGTGTAGTTCCTATATTCCCAATAGGCTCTGCACATTGGAATAATATATCCTGTAGATTAGACGTAGGACTGAGGTCTACTAGGTCTCTATCGAATATACTAGACTTAATTGTGAGTGCCAGCTAGCTCAGAGGTCACTAGAAACTTTCTCGAATTCACAAGAAGGGGTTAGTTTCTGACAACCGCATAAACATGACAACTTTGTTTCCCCAAGATAAAACTGATCAGCAGAGTCATGGAAACAATAGATAGATATTTCACTCAGTCAATTGTGCATGCTTCGTTTCACCAGAGTTGTAGAGAAATAGATAGACGGGCGTTTTCAATAAAAAGGTTTTATTGAACAGTCTTCTTTCTCAAGCATAAGAAATGAACTGCTACAATCGTAAAACTGGTTGTAAAATATAATAGATACAGTATAAAGAGTAGAATAAAATAATACTGTAAGAGGCTAAAAGTACTCAACTGGTGCTTATAAAATACGGCTACCCCGGTGTACCTAACCTAAGTTTAGTACGAGGGAAGAAGTAAGTGAGGTGTAGCATAAATGTAGTATTCTTTTGCCAATAATATGTCCAAGATTTCTGTAAGGGTCTAATCAGCTCTGCACCTTAGTTTAGAATGGAGAAGGTCAGTCTCGGGACTCGATTTCCCAACAACCCGCAAGGGTAGCTTGGAAACATTGGAGCTGGATTTCTCGGCAGGAGAAATCACAGTGTCTCTCTCAGTGCGTCTGCTGGAGGGTCTGCTTCCTTCGGCATTGCTGTGGCAGGATGCGTCGGGCAAGTAGATAGTCGAACTGCTCCAAACCACTGTGTGTTTGCTATGGCAAGTGTGAGCATATTTATACCTTGAAGTTGCCGAGTTTGACGTAAAGGTGGACATAATAACGTCATTAAAGACTCTTAGTTCTTTGAAAACTCCATGAGTTATTGGACAAGTCAGTTCTCGAGCAAGGGAAAGTCCCTAGCTGCTGAAGCAGAGTTTTCCAAGAAATCGTCGTAGATTTTCGGAACTAGTGGAAGTAACCCTGCCGTATTTGGACTGCATGAGCTATGTCTAAATATGGTTATGATTCTTATGCCTATATAAGGACATAGGGATTTATACCTATATATGGGCATGAATCGGGAAATTTACAATGGTTTACAACAGGGCGGAGCGGGTCTCCACCAATTAGGAAGTGGTTGGACATATATCATCGTGATGATTTTAAGTCTGACACTTAGGCATCCGAAGAAGGCCAGAACAGGCCGAAATGCATCATGCCGCATACTCCAATAAAAGTGGTTCCTAGCAGTCCCCCGTGTGGCCTCTGCTCTTTTCCTGTGAAGAGAGTGTGTTTGGATATTATTCACGGCAGCCGGCCCCGTGATACAGAGACCCCCGCTTCGCAAGCTGGCCGCGGACAAGGCTGGCAGCCGTTGCTGCAGAATAGTTGGAACTCCAAGGTATCGGGACGTCTGTGGCCCACCCCCCGCCTCAGGACACAGCAAGGCGGCGATACGTAGGGCGGGTTGTATTTGCACTCCTGCCTCCGCCACATTTGTTTCCTGGTTTGTGGGGTTGAAGCGTTGTTTGGGGACCCGAGGAGGCACCTGGGAGCATACTCAAAGCAGAAATTGGCAGTTTTTAATCTTCACAGCATGTCCGAACCCCTGCGTTTCCACTTGGACTGAATTCCCCCCCCCCCCCCCCCTGGACAATAGAGGCATTCTGGGACCTGTGGTTCCAATGAAGTACTGGTTGGTGAGCGAGCACAAGGTGAGGGGGCGGAGCGGGTCTCCACCAATTAGGAAGTAGTTGGACATATATCATCGTGAAGATTTTAAGTCTCCTGAAATGTAGGCATCCGAAAAAGGCCAGAACAGACCGAAATGCATCATACCGCATACTCCAATGAAGGTGGTTCCAGTAGCTAGTTATAGTTAGGACCTTGTTTCTATTCAAAAAGCATTTTTTCTTCTGCCAATATCTTTGGCACCGTTTGACGAATCTTCACGAAATTTGCAAAACTAAAAGCCCGCTCAATTTAGCTTCTGTTTTGAAAATTTCAGGGTGATCTTTCAACCAGGGGTCGAAAAAAAGGGGGAGTTCTAAAACGCTTTTTCTCCATGCTAACTTCTATAGGAAACTGTTGACGCAGCTACAGCCCGAATTACACCAAATTTTGCAAAAAGGAAGCTCGAGGTCCAGAGTGCACTCTTTTTGTTAAATGGTGTAAATCCGTTCGGTAGTAACTGAGAAATTTAAACATTTCTCAGATATACAAATTTGGCAGCGGAGGATCTGTGAACCCTCCCGATCTCGAGCCTGCGATCTGATTGGCTGCCAAGAGTTCCAACCAGAAAGTGTTGGCAGCCATCTTGTAACTCAGTTAAACCAAGTCACAAGAAAAAAGGTCCAAAAATTTTAGAAATTACGAAAAGGGGGCAGGGTAGAAACACCCTGACCCACTAGGCCTGCTGAGGGGGTCTCACAGGGCCCAAAAAAGCATTAAAAAAAAAAAAGATTTGTCGGGATTTGCATTGAGTCCGCGAATCTGGCCGTAAAAAAAATAATTGGATCTTCGCCAGGTCCGCAGGACAATGTTTGAAATAGGGGTGGGGGCCACGTAGGGCCCGCAGCCCCGGGTACTGCCATCTTCCTAGGAAATTATTTCTAAAATAAGGGCGTAAGAGTGCTCCCGCCCCCCTATGCAGCCCTAGGCACTGCCACCTCCCCAGAGCAAATTTTGTTAAATGCTGGGGGCCACGCGGCTCCCCCGCAGTCCTGGGGACCGACACCACGGCTTTGGAATTGTTGGGAAGGGGGCTGCGCAGCCCCCTTCGTTGAGCCGTCAATGGCCCTGGGGACTGTCACCACCCAGGGCCGGCTCCAGCAATGTCCCTGTGTGCTCATCCTCAGGACATTGCAGTTTGTCATGGCATGGTGGGGGCACTGCTCCCTCCATGCCATAGCAAACTCTGCTTTGCTTCATGGAAGAGAGAGCATGAAAAATGCTCTTGCCTCCATAAAGTGAAGCAGAATTGCTTTTGGGCAGAGGGAGCTGCAGGTTGCAGCTCCCTCTGCCCAAAAGCAGTGCCCGCTCCGGCAAGAGGCGGGGAGCGTCTCCCCCCACAGTCCCCAAGGAAGTGGCCATGCCTCGAGATGGGGTCCCTGGGACCAAAAATGGCCTGGGTAGGTGGACTGCGCAGGACCCGTACCCATTTGAATTTTTTTGATAAATGAAAGATGTGGCCATGCCCCGGAGATGGGACCCTGGGGCTATATCAGCATCAGGAGGGTTGCATGCAGCCCGTCTCCAATGTTTTAAAAAAATTGGCCCAGGGAAAGGGGGGCCACCCAACCCCCCTTCCTCAAAAATAAATAAATAAAAAGCCTCCTGCAGCACTCCCTCTTCTGTTTTATTACACCATTTTTTTTTTTATGTGGTAGACCCTGAAGGATAGGGACCCCGGGGCTCAAAAGGGTAAAGGAAAGGGTTGCCATACAGCCCCCTTCCAAAAATGAAGAAAAAAAAAGCTGGCAACTTGCTGAGGCCCCGCCCCCTTTCTTCACCACTCTGCAAACACACCTCCTGGTGTGTTCTTGGTTGGAGGATGAAATGCCCTTCATTGCTGAGGGTCCTTAGGGGCCAGCTAACCCACCTGTTACCTGCAGTAAGCTTGACACAGCTGGATTGCTGAGAGGTGGTTGGAGGTCACGCTCCTTTTTCCACCACTCAGCAAACGCTCCTCTCGGAGCACGTCTGGTGGGTTGATGAGATCCCCTTGACTCGAGGGCCTCAGGAGTAAAGTAGACTTCATCCCCCAAGCAGCAGTGCGCCAGGAGGCCTGTTTGCAGAGTGGTTGAGTAAGGGGGTGTGACCTCTGACCACCTCCCAGTAATTCAGCTGTATGGGGCTTACTGGAGGTAACAGGAGGGCTAGTTGGCCCTAAGGGATCTTCAAGAGGCAAGGGGACTCCATCCCCTGACCAAGGGTGCACCAGGAGGCGCGTTTGCAGAGTGGTGGAGAAAGGGAGCCTGGGCTGCGACCACCTCTCAGCAATCCTACTGTGTGGGTCTTACTGGAGGTAACAAATAGGCTAGATGGCACCTAAGGACCCCAAGGAGCAAAGGAGAATATATCCCCCAACCAAGAGCGTGCCAGGGGGCGCGTTTGCAGAGTGGTGGGGAAAGAGGTCATGGCCTCCTATCAGAACTCAGCAATCCTGATATGTGGGACTTACTGGAAGTAATAGGAGGGGGAGTTGGCCTTCAAGGACGTCCTTGGTGGCCAACTACCCCTCCTGTTACCTTTTAGTAAGTTCCACACAGTGGGATTGCTAAGAGGTCTTCAGAGGCGACGCTTCCCTTTCTCCACCCCTCTTCAAACGCGTCTACAGGCACACTACTGGTTGAGGAATGAAGTCCACTTTACTCCTGAGGGCCCTAGGGGGCCAAGAATCCCTCCTGGTACCTCCTGTAAGTCCTACGCAGCGCAATTCCGGAGCGCTGGTTGAGGCCCAGCCCCCTTTCTCCACCACTCTGCAAACGCGACTGCCAGTTTAAAAAATATAGAAATTTACAGAAAAAAACACAGGTTTCAGGGATGTTATAGTTAGAAATTAGCATTTAAAAAACCTTAGAAATTAACAGAAAAAAACAAAGGTTACAGAGACGTTATAGTTAGGCTGATATTTCACTCGCACAAAACCAGAGAAATTCAGCCATTATAGTTAGCTGAACTAACTATAACTTGAACCCCGGCAATGCACTGCTGATGACATCACATATTAAATCATTCATGACATCACTCATGACATCTCAAATTACATCACTCATGACATCATGCAGTGACTTTGAGTGTTTCCAAAAAGTTTAAGAATGTTTTATGTATATATATATACTTCAGGCCAAAGGATACAGCAACTGGAGGGGATACAATGTGCTTGCAAATAAAGGTTTGTGACCAAACTTTCAGCGGTGTGCGGCTTCAAAGCCCTGAGCTATGTTTTTGGACATGTTTACACGGTTGCTCGGACCGTGGAAGCGACGCACCTCTGAGAACCGAAGAAAGGACCAGCAGGGGGGTAACGTCCCGTCTGTATTGGCGCTGGAAGTAGCAGGATTTAAGCACACTGTACACCGTCTGGGGCCCATTGGAGGGCTATTTAAACAAATCCGAAATTAAGGCACAGGGACAGGACCCATTGGAGGGTTAATACTGCCTACAAAGACTCCACTTCCCAGCATGCAGTTGTGAAAAGAACGTGAAAATCACAGCACACCGGAGGCTAATAAATTTAGCATTGCAGAGGGACTGTGAGCGGCGAAAGAACTTTCCCTGTGTTGGCCTCTGAAGAGATGCACAAAGGCATCGAAACGCGTCAGGCCGAAGGATACAGCAACTGGAGGAGATACAATGTGCTTGCAAATAAAGGTTTGTGACCAAACTTTCAGCGGTGTGCGGCTTCAAAGCCCTGAGCTATGTTTTTGGACATGTTTACACGGTTGCTCGGACAGTGGAAGCGACGCACCTCTGAGAACCGAAGAAAGGACCAGCAGGGGGGTAACGTCCCGTCTGTATTGGCGCTGGAAGTAGCAGGATTTAAGCACACTGTACACCGTCTGGGGCCCATTGGAGGGCTATTTAAACAAATCCGAAATTAAGGCACAGGGACAGGACCCATTGGAGGGTTAATACTGCCTACAAAGACTCCACTTCCCAGCATGCAGTTGTGAAAAGAACGTGAAAATCACAGCACACCGGTGGCTAATAAATTTAGCATTGCAGAGGGAGTGTGAGCGGCGAAAGAACTTTCCCTGTGTTGGCCTCTGAAGAGATGCACAAAGGCATTGAAACGCGTCAGGCCGAAGGATACAGCAACTGGAGGGGATACAATGTGCTTGCAAATAAAGGTTTGTGACCAAACTTTCAGCGGTGTGCGGCTTCAAAGCCCTGAGCTATGTTTTTGGACATATATATATATATATATTATCGCTCAAGACTCTTCTTATTCATCCCAAGAAAGAGGCAGCACTCGTAATCCAAGAATCAACCAGTGATTTAATTAAAGGGAACAAAAAAGCACAGACGCGTTTCGGCGTGAGCCTTCGTCAGTGTGTCACTCGTCACTTTTAGACAACCCATTAAATATACAAGTTTATGAGCATTGACATAGACATAGGACTACACCCCTTTTGCCACTATGGGCGCCATGTTGGAAAGGTGTTCTGTCCATATGGGGGTCTTATCTGATTCATTTGTGCAGTTTCACATTGAAATAAAGCCGTGGATCGGCTAGTGTCCTATGATACAGTGTACAATGTCATATTTACAAATAAACAAACAGTGCAATTCATAAGGCAACACTTCAAACACAGAGAAAGATTAATAGCATACTACATGTGAAATTAATCCAAAGTTCATCAAGGAAGTTCATCAAGGAAGTTCATCTGAGTATAACGAAAAGATTCGTTCCATAAAGTGTATACCATAAGAATACTCTTTCAAAACAATATGCATACAGAGGAGAAAGGAAAAGGCATCATCCGGGATATAAACGAAATGGTGGTGTGGCACACCGTAGGGTTTAGAATGTAATCCAATGGTAAAGAGCAATAAGCTTTTTCTTGACTTTTCCGGGCGCCTCAAGAATGTTTCTCTCCCGGCCGGTAAGAGAATAACTTGGAAACAATATCAAGGGGGGCGTAGGAACATCCCACGCTGAATCTTGAGGAGCACCAATGGGCCTTGGCCTCAAAATTATCAAACGTTACTTCATTTTAAAGCTGAATATATCTTTATTCCAATTGTATCTTCATAGTTGTATATTTAAACATCATATAATCAACCGTAGATCTGTCATTGGTGTCGACATTTATGTTTCAATCCTTTGTAAATCCCATAGTTAATCCCAATGCATTTCGGGACATAGAATCCCTTCATCAGGGGATCTATTGAGGAGATAAACATCGTATTAGGGCGGACATAAGAACAGGGCTCATCTAACACACATGTGAGAAAGGAAAAAGAAAGTAAGTGCTCCGCGCAAAAGGTGTGGCGTCACAGGCCAAAACCAGGTACTCACTATATAATCCATCCCAAATCGAGGTAGTGAAAACATGCAGGTAGTTAGAACTGATAAAAAACGTGTACAATAAGAAAAAAATGAAGGTCCTAGCATGCAACTGGAGCTACAGAAATCTTAACACGAGTGAAACGAAAATCGGATTGAATCTAACAGAAGTACCTGTTAGAATACCCTAGCGATAGTGAATGTGAAAACAAAGTCGCCGACGTGAATATTCGGGGGTGCAGGAGCCAACACAGAATCAGTAAACAATGTTACCGGCGTGAATAATCCCAAGTGCTCAGTGCGCAAAGATTCTGACGGACCCTAAAGTCCGATATAAAATGCCTAGTAGAACTCACCAAAGAGTCGGGCGTGTTGCTAGTGATCAAGCGTTTCCGCGTTCTGTGCGAGTAATGGCGTGCAGGGGCGGGTAATAATGTAAAAAACGGACTAGCGAAAAAGACGAGCAAAATAAACAGTGACATAAAAAACGGACTCGGGGGAAAGTGGCATGCAAGGTGGTGGATGACTAGAAAACGGACCATTTAGAGAGGCTGAGACGCCTAACACAAACAAGGGACTTGACATAACAAGACTGTCGGGTAAATTTACAAGTGGACACAATTCAATCATGGTTCAATGAATGTAAATGATGTGGTTTAAACATTATGGAAGAAAAAAGAGTATGATATATATACACAGTAAGAAACAAGTATGTTAAACAAAAAATATACGAGGGTAAGGGAACTGAAGATAAGGAAAGTTCAGAAAAGGGATGTAAAAAGTTGAAGAAAATAGTTAGGTGAAGATGAGCAAGATAGGTATTAGAAAAGACAGTACTTATAGGAAACAACTGTATTCTGTACGGTCATTCAAACCAAAAGGTTGACAAGAGTCCAGAATTTTCATCCAAATTAACTCTCGTTGTAACAATCTCTTGTGATTGTCGACTCCCGGTCTCAAGGGGACAACCTCCAGTGCAAGGAATCTCAGCTGACTGATGTTGTGTGAAGCTGATATAAAATGTGCAGCCAATGGGGATTTCACATTCTGGGTTCTAATGGTACTTTTATGTTCCGTTAAACGGATCTTTAATTTTCTCTCAGTCTTTCCCACATATGGTAAACCACATGGGCATTTTAATAAATACACCAAGTTCATGGAGTCACATGTAGCATTGGTTTTAAGATGTATGACTTTGCCCGTACGTGGATGATTGATGGAATTGCCACTGATTATATTGTGACAGTGACTGCAATTGTGGCATGGTTTCGTTCCAGAAAAGGTATCAACTCTGTGAGGTGGAATGTGTTCTAACATATTCTTTAAGTTCTTTGCTCTTTGGTAGGCAAACAAGGGGGTACTGTTGAAAATTCCCTGGAAGTCAGGTTCTAGTTGTACCATTGACCAATTGTGTAAAAGAATTTTTTTGATGTTTGGGCTATTCGAAGAATATTTCGACACAAATACCGGTCTCTCAAGTTTTTTTTGGCGTGTGCACTGAGACAATAATTCTTCTCTGGTTTTTGTCTTTATGCGTTCTTGAGCAGCTGATAAGATCGTGTCTGGGTATTTTCTGTCTCTGTATTTGTGTAAGATGTTGGTTTCAAATTTTAGGTAATCTTGTGTTTCAGAGCAAATTCTTTTAGCCCGTAGCAATTGGGAGTATGGTAAATGTCTCTTCAAGGAAGATGGATGGCAGCTGGTGTATAGTAAGGCGTTGTTGCGATCCGTTTCTTTGATGTACAAACTGGTTTTTAATCTACCATTGTCGATGGAGACCTGAATGTCTAGAAAGGGCAAACTGTTAGGGTCAATGTTGTGAGTGAACCGTATGTGGTCGTCAACCTGGTTTAGGTAGGTCAGAAACTCAACAATCTCTTCTGGAGCCCCAGACCAAATTAAAAAAATGTCATCAATGTATCTCCAGTAGGTTTGGATTTTGTTGCGCCATTGGGGAATTTCCAGAAGGTTATCGATTTCTAGCCGATGCATAAACAGATTAGCGTAGCTCGGCGCTGCGCAATTTCCCATTGCGGTTCCGACTCTTTGGAGAAAGAAATCGTTGTTCCAAACAAAGTAACTGTGATATAGCATGAAATGCATCAGTTCCAAAATGAGTACTTTTAGGTCTTCATCTATTAAATGGGGTAGTAAAAAAGATTCCAGTGCGTCTATACCTCTATTGTGGGGTATGGATGTATATAGTGCACATACATCAATTGTGACTAGAGTATATTTGATGTTTGGAAGCAGAGTCACTTTGTTCACCTTGTTCAAGAAATCCGTGGAATCACGTATATAGGTGGACGGACATTTCTTTTACAAGTGGTTGCAGGTACATATCCACAAATTTCCCGATGGGTTCATGGATCGATGTTTTTGTCGAGACAATAGGTCTGAAAGGTGGTTGTTGTAGACACTTATGAATTTTGGGCAGCATGTGAATGCTGGGACATTTCGGATTAGGTTGAATCAAGTATTTCAGATCCTTTTGGGAAAGCGTTCCCATGAGTGAAGCTTTGTCGAGGATGGTTTTCAGAATTTTTGAAAATGCTTGTGTGGGATCTGAAATTAGTTTCATGTATAGTTGCTCATCATTTACGTGGGCTGTGACACTAAGATGATAGTAATCATGGTCCAAAATTACTAATGCTCCTCCTTTGTCCGCTCTGCAGCAGGTAATGTTCTGATTGTTGGTGATTTCTCGTAGAGCCCTGTAATCTTTGGTACCGAAGTTCTTTAACTTGGGTGGAGCCTTTTTGTGGTGATCTTGTAATGCCTTGAGGGTTATTGTCTCATATGAATCCAGTATTTTATGACTGACAGGGGCCATAAATTGGCTCTTAGCTTTCAGTTCTTTACACGCGTGTTGAATGTTAGGGCCCGTTGGAGGATTCACGTTAGTGAAGAAATGGCGTAATCGGAGATTTCGCATGAATTTGTAAAAACTGATTTCAGTCTCTAATTCATTAGAATGGTATATGGGGACAAAAGAGGTCCCTCTTTGTAAAACCTTCATCTGGTTTGATGATAGTTGGATTCGTGATATGTTTATGACAAGTTGGTTTTGCTCCTGGTTGCCTGAGCTATCGACATAATTGTTTTCTCTGGGGCGGGTTCTGCTCCGCCTGAGTCTTCGTGGGTAACTGGACCTTTCTCCAAAAAATGCACACCAGAAGTGGTGGGAGTAGATTTTGAAATACTTGCCTCTGAGTGAACCACTGTCTCTGATCTGGTAGTATCAGTTTGTGGAGTTGTTCTAGAAGGTTTGTGCTGTGGTGGACCTCGTCTTTGATAGGAAGATCCTTCAGATGAAGTTTCATCGGAAGATTGATTTGTGGAAGATCTTTGTTGTCTGCGTTGGGCATAAACCTCAGCCCAACTATAAACTTCCCCCAACTTGTAGTCCATAGTGTCTCTTTTGTATTTTCTTATCTTCCTGTCATTGATCTCTTTTGTATATTTATCCAGTTGGATATTGATGTCTTGTAAAGCTTTATCCAGTTCATCCTTGTTCATGTTTTTGTCTAGATTGTTATGAATTTGACCTATTTCTTTTTCAAGGTCAGAAATGACCTTGGAAAGTTCTTCCACGATCAGAAGAATTAGGTCGAGGGAACAACGATTTAAAATAGCGTACCATCGTTCCGAGAACTTCGGGTTGTTCCTGCAGAGAGTCGGTTTAAGGGCAATACGTAACCCTCTCGGGATGCGCTGGTCTTTGTGGTATCTCACCAGTGTTCCAGCGTGTAAACGCTGATTGATGATTCTCTTAGACATGTACAGTAGTTGTCTCAGCATGCTGGGGTTGGAAAAAGTACTGGAAGATGTGGGGTCCACCTCCTTTACGAGTGAATATATCCTTTTGGTTTCTTCAATATCGAATCCAAAGGTGTCTGCACGGTTTGCAGTGAGGTTAGATATTTCTTCGTACGACATTTTTAAAAAAGGGTGCTCACACAAGGTAGCCAGAAATTGTATACAAACGAAATGGTGGTGTGGCACACCGTAGGGTTTAGAATGTAATCCAATGGTAAAGCGCAATAAGCTTTTTCTTGACTTTTCCGGGCGCCATTAGAACCCAGAATGTGAAATCCCCATTGGCTGCACATTTTATATCAGCTTCACACAACATCAGTCAGCTGAGATTCCTTGCACTGGAGGTTGTCCCCTTGAGACCGGGAGTCGACAATCACAAGAGATTGTTACAACGAGAGTTAATTTGGATGAAAATTCTGGACTCTTGTCAACCTTTTGGTTTGAATGACCGTACAGAATACAGTTGTTTCCTATAAGTACTGTCTTTTCTAATACCTATCTTGCTCATCTTCACCTAACTATTTTCTTCAACTTTTTACATCCCTTTTCTGAACTTTCCTTATCTTCAGTTCCCTTACCCTCGTATATTTTTTGTTTAACATACTTGTTTCTTACTGTGTATATATATCATACTCTTTTTTCTTCCATAATGTTTAAACCACATCATTTACATTCATTGAACCATGATTGAATTGTGTCCACTTGTAAATTTACCCGACAGTTTTGTTATGTCAAGTCCCTTGTTTGTGTTAGGCGTCTCAGCCTCTCTAAATGGTCCGTTTTCTAGTCATCCACCACCTTGCATGCCACTTTCCCCCGAGTCCGTTTTTTATGTCACTGTTTATTTTGCTCGTCTTTTTCGCTAGTCCGTTTTTTACATTATTACCCGCCCCTGCACGCCATTACTCGCACAGAACGCGGAAACGCTTGATCACTAGCAACACGCCCGACTCTTTGGTGAGTTCTACTAGGCATTTTATATCGGACTTTAGGGTCCGTCAGAATCTTTGCGCACTGAGCACTTGGGATTATTCACGCCGGTAACATTGTTTACTGATTCTGTGTTGGCTCCTGCACCCCCGAATATTCACGTCGGCGACTTTGTTTTCACATTCACTATCGCTAGGGTATTCTAACAGGTACTTCTGTTAGATTCAATCCGATTTTCGTTTCACTCGTGTTAAGATTTCTGTAGCTCCAGTTGCATGCTAGGACCTTCATTTTTTTCTTATTGTACACGTTTTTTATCAGTTCTAACTACCTGCATGTTTTCACTACCTCGATTTGGGATGGATTATATAGTGAGTACCTGGTTTTGGCCTGTGACGCCACACCTTTTGCGCGGAGCACTTACTTTCTTTTTCCTTTCTCACATGTGTGTTAGATGAGCCCTGTTCTTATGTCCGCCCTAATACGATGTTTATCTCCTCAATAGATCCCCTGATGAAGGGATTCTATGTCCCGAAATGCATTGGGATTAACTATGGGATTTACAAAGGATTGAAACATAAATGTCGACACCAATGACAGATCTACGGTTGATTATATGATGTTTAAATATACAACTATGAAGATACAATTGGAATAAAGATATATTCAGCTTTAAAATGAAGTAACGTTTGATAATTTTGAGGCCAAGGCCCATTGGTGCTCCTCAAGATTCAGCGTGGGATGTTCCTACGCCCCCCTTGATATCATCCGGGATATGTCATATGTAAACAGTATAACTAGGTTGGCCAAAAGGAAGCTCCAGGGACTTAGGCTTCAGTCTATTCTAGATACTAGTATATACAGAAATCATAATTCGGCTGTTATAGAATAATGTCCATTGTAATGTCAAAAGACCCCCAGTTAGGAATTAAGATCCCAGGAGACCTTTCATATCGAGTCATGCTTCCATACTGGCCAATTCTATTTTTATATGTACACATATTATTATATACATATCTACATATTTACATTCCCTCAGCAGCCTATCATAATATGTAAAGGGGTATCATAGTCAGAATCAAAATCAAAATCAAGATCAAGGCTTGGGAAATACGGTATTAGAGTGATGCGATTTAAGTACTATAGACGAAATGTACACATTATTGTTGGACTGACAGTTATTGTACTAAACCTTCTAAGAGAGTTTATAGTTCCTATAGTCTTATTTACCTAGATGACATGCTAGTTCCTCACTACTATTTAGTCCTTCCGGGTGTTTAGTGGAAAGATCTACAATATATCTGGACTCAAGTCTGCGGAGTCTCCTTAACCTGTCTCCTCCTCTTATATTGGGTGGAACAGTGTCCAATCCAAAAAATCGGAGTTGTTTGCGGTCTTTATTGTGTTCCTCTGCAAAATGCCGGGCAACCGGATATGAGATGTCTACCTTCTCGATTGCCCGTTGGTGCTCCAGGATCCTCAGTTTGAGTTCCTTGATAGTGCTGCCTATGTAGTGTAAGCCACACGGGCAAACTAAACAAACTACAAACTGGGAGCTGCATGTGATAAAGTGCTTAATCTGCACTTTGTTACCGGTGTCTGGTATATCATATGCTAGCACTCGCTTGCTACCACTACAGGCCTTGCAGTGGCCGCAAGGAAAGAAGCCCGCCATTCGCTTCAAGGAATTAGTTTTCAGTGTTGGTTTATCTAGATGACTCGAGACCAGCATGTCACTGAGTGACCTAGCCCTGCTGAAAGTGATTAAGGGGTGAGCAGGTAGGTCCTCCGCAAGTACACTGTCCGTTTTCAAGATATGCCAGTTTTTATTTAGCATGGCTTTCAGATCCTTTGCTCCCGTAGAATATGGAGTAATAAGTCTGAATTTTCCGTTTTCCTTGTTTGATTTTCTATTCCTACCCACAGTAGGATCGTCTATAGCCAAGAGTTTAGATCTTTGTATTTTCCTTACCTTCTTCAAGGTGTTTTTTAGTAAGGTATTACCATAACCCCTCATGGAGAATCTTATTAAGCATTCTGAAGCAGCCGCCTCAAAATCGGAGTCCTTAGAGCAGTTCCTACGGATTCTTAATAGCTCTCCGTAGGGAATGCTGTTCTTTAGCTGGATGGGATGACTACTGCTGGCAAAGAGTGTAGAATTGCCAGCAGTGTCCTTTCTGTACAGGGTGGTATGCAGTTGGTTACTCTCAATATACACCTTCAGGTCTAGGTACTCCGCTGCCACCGGACTAACCGAGCCTGAGAAATGTAGATGGAGGTCATTGGTGTTAAGAATTTTAATAAATTCTTCTGCTGAATCCATTCCTCCGTCCCAAACAATAAACAAATCGTCAATATAACGATGCCAGCATTTTACATGCCCTGTGTCTGTGCCAGCTGTACAGCTCCTGGGTACCTGCTCCTCCCACCAGCCAACGAACAGGTTCGCGTAGCTGGGAGCGAAGCAGGTACCCATCGCCGTCCCTGAAGTTTGTATGTACAGCTGGTCCTCGAAGAGGAAGATATTGTTGGTTAGGCAAGATTCTGTGAACTCCACGATCATTTCATTGTGGCATGCATACTTCATTTGGCGTTGACCCAGAGCATGTTTAATGGCTTCAAGACCCTGCCTGTGGTCTATACAGGTGTAAAGACTAGTAATGTCTAAAACCATTAGCAGATACCCAGAGTCCCATGTTATTTCCTGGATCTTGGTCAAGAAGTCTTTCGTATCCCTTATATAAGATTTCAGCTTGATCACTAAGGGAAACAGGATGTTGTCAACAAAACGTGACATGTTCTCAGTCAAGCTACCAATAGATGATATTATTGGGCGGCCGGGGGAATTTTCCATGTTCTTATGTAGTTTAGGGAGATGGTAAAAAGTGGGTAGCATGGGGGTGTGGGTCCTTAGAAACAGGTTTTCATCCTTCCCGAGCATGTTGTTATTGTACCATTTTTGTACTAGAGCGTCGTATCTAGTGATGCTTGTTTGGTACACTGCATTTGTGCATTCTTTGTAGAAATTTCTGTCTGCAAGTTGCCTCAGGGCTTGACTTCTATATAAGTCTCTACTCATTAGAACCACGTTGCCCCCCTTGTCCGAGGGCTTGATCACTACGGATTCATCGTTGATGAGACCCTTCAGAGCTTGGCGTTGACATTCAGTAATGTTGTTGGTTGAAATTGACGGTTGCGATTTTCTGTATAATGTCAGGTCTCTTTTCATTGCCTCCGTAAAGACATCAATTGCATCCCATGGTGTTTGTGGTACAAAGGTCGATGCCGGTTTAAACAAGCTTTCTTCTCTTTCTTGCTTGACCCCTTGAAGAACAGCCCGTTGTGCAATGGTCAGGTTTTCCTGTTGTTGATCGCAATCCTGCCCTAGTCGTAGGTCCTCCAATGCCTCGATAGCTGGTAAGTCTTTTGCGCTGAGTATATCCATTTCATTCACTTTGGGGCCTTTCTTAGTATTTTTTAAGTGCGGGCGCAATTTAAAATGTTTATGGAGCTTCAGCTTTCTGGTGAATCGGAACAAGTCGATTCTTGTTTGTGTGTATTCGAGGCCATTTGTGGGACAAAAGGTGAGACCCAGACTTAAAACTTCCATTTCTGCTTCCGTCAATTGTTTTGATGTTAGATTCACTACAGTCAGGCTGCTTGGTCAATATTGTCTTGCGGATTCACATTCACTGCTTCTTGTTCGTCTGGCGGCTCGTCCATCGGGAGGTTCTTGCATTTCCTCTGCCTCCTCTTCCCGCCGCCTGTCCTCCTCGTCCTCCTCCTCTGGTTGGTATTGCTGTTGCTGTGGCATCTACATCTGCATCCACATCGGGCGGTTTGTTTTTGCCGCCTCTTAGCCAGGAGCTTTTGATTACTTCGTACTCCTCCTGAAAAGGAGTCTTCTTTGGTAGGGCTCCTTGTACATCGAGCAATGCATCCGTTGTTCATCCCCTGACTCGTTCTCAGTCAGGTCTGATTCTGAAGTGGCGGGTTCCATTTCCGGCATACTACTTGCCGTAGTTGTCAAGGTTCTCTTCTGAAGAGCTTTCCGAGGGGCGTCGAATTTCTTAGCATATGTTAATACGCGCCCAGTTGCGTAGTCATTGGCATTGCGCTCATATTTTTCTTGTTTGCGCATTCTTATTTTGTGTTCGTACTTTGCCAATCTCGCTTTCATCTGATCCCTTATCTGGGATATTGATGTTTTTATTCCTGTGTCCGTTTCCTTTTCAAGCTCTTCATTGATCGTATCAATTTCTTCCAGCGCTTTCCCCTTATCGCTCCAGGCATATTTGACTAAGATTTTCAGGGTGCTTTCACAATAAGATGCCGTGTGATCGAACCAGTCTGTAAGCAGTTGGGGATCCGGATGTTCATACGAGGGTACCGTGTGCACTCTTAGTCCCCTAGGTACTCTTTTCCTTGATGTAATTTGTTAGGCTTGTAGCCTCCCACCACTTGCGCACTTCGCGCTCGTGTAGTTTCTCCAGCTTTATGAATGTCTCTTTAATTTTTCGATCCTGTGGTACTTCTACAGGCTTTGTTGTTTTATTCGCCGCCTGCGTTGACGCCCCTTTGCGCTTAAACATGTCCTTTGCCGCATTCATGCGCTCTGTGTCGGAAAACATTTCACCGCTGTTAATGGGTCTAGTTACAGAAAAAGTTGCCCTTGTGGTACTTAGCAACCTTGGTGCGTGTTCCCTCTCGTCTGGTTGCTCTCGGTATTACAGACGTTCTATTTTATAGATGCCGCTATACGCTTAACATTCATGCGTGATAAGGAAAGGAAAAGAATCTGCTCACCGGCAAGCTCGTTTGCCGTCAGGGGCTCCGGAGTCAGTAAAGCGCTCTCCTTCCGCGGCGCCCTTGCCGGTCTTGTTATAATCCTTACGTTGTTGTCCAGCGGCTGCAATGGTGCACAGCGTAACTCCTCCTCGGAAAACGCTTGCCTCCCACGGAAAGCTGTGCACTCGCGAACGGGTGCTGCTAGCGGCTCGCGGGAAAACCGCATAACATTATCGCTCAAGACTCTTCTTACTCTCGCAAGAAAGAGGCAGCACTCGTAATCCAAGAATCAACCAGTGATTTAATTAAAGGGAACAAAAAAGCACAGGCGCGTTTCGGCGTGAGCCTTCGTCAGTGTGTCACTCGTCACTTTTAGACAACCCATTAAATATACAAGTTTATGAGCATTGACATAGACATAGGACTACACCCCTTTTGCCACTATGGGCGCCATGTTGGAAAGGTGTTCTGTCCATATGGGGGTCTTATCTGATTCATTTGTGCAGTTTCACATATATATATATATATATATATATATATAAAACAGTCCAGGTTCCGGATAGATATCGGAACCAACGGTCGGGACCTCAAAGTACCTCGTAACCAGTAGTTCACATGAGCCTCAAAAAAGTAAATCCACCAGTGGAAAACAGGGAAGACGTTGTTTATTTAGGATGACGCGTTTCACTCTACAAGAGAGCTTGTTCACACAGCCTATATATATATATACACACACACACACCAATGTGTACTTAAGAATGAGTGGTTGTATGAGTGTCTGTATAGATGATTCAGTAGGCGCATGAGTGACTGTATAAGTGAGTGATTATACGTGTCTCAGTGAATGTATGAGTGAGTGACTAATCTGTGTGAATGTAGGCGTGTCACTTTGTGTGTAAGTGGCTGCATGGGTTGGTGAGTAGCTACATGAGTGTCTATATGGGTTATTGATTGGTTGTCTGAGTGCCTATATGGGTGCCTCAGTGGCTGTGTTGGTGGGTGGGGAGATGCGACTCCCTGCATGGATGTGAGTGGGTGATTCACTAGCTGTATGGGTTAATGACTGCGTCTGCGTGGGGCTATTTGGATGAGTGTGTGTATAGCTCTGTCGTTGAATGAATGGATGTCTCAGTGGTATATGGGTGAGTAACTGCATATGTGTAAGATCGTATATGTGAGTGTTGGAGTATATAAGTGACTATATGTGAGAGTGAGTGATTGTGAGAGTGGATGTATGGATGAGTGTGTGCTTGTGTTAGGGATTATATAAGAGAGTAAATATGTTTTAGTATCTGTATGAATTACTGAGGTGGTGTGTCTACAACTTTATAGGTGAGTAAATGGCAGTTTGATTAACTCTTTGGGAGAGTGACTAGGTGTGTGAGTAACTATGGATGAATGGCGGTGTGTGAGTGTTTGTATCAGTGTATGAGTGCATATATCAGTGACTCCATTGGTGAGTGAATGTGTGTATGAGTGGCTGTATGGCTGAGTGAGTTGATGCGTGTCTAGACCTATGAATCAGTGAGTGGGCATGTACTAACTGGTATTGGTGGGTCTATGGTTTTGAGAATGGTAGTCTGTATTTTAGAGTAGGTGTATGAAAGGTTATATTAGGGTGTGAGTAGGTGCATCAGAGATTATGTGGATGATGTCATGAGTGATGTCATTTCAGATGTCATGAGTGATGTCACCGACCATGTCATGAGTGATGTAATATGTGACATCATCAGCAGTGCTTTGCGGGGGCATGAGCTATAGTTAGTTCAGCTAACTATAACCGCTGAATTTATTTCTTTTTGTACGAGTGAAATATCAGCCTAAGTAGAAGTTCCTTGTAACCTTTGTTTTTTTCTGTGAAAAAAAATATATATATATATATATATATATATATTTATTTTCACCCCAGCTCTGCCGTGCACTGTTTTATTTCGAAGCTAATCTTCTGCCATTTTAATTCATAAATATGGTCAGTCTGACCATGAGGTGCACCACTGTGGAGACTGCAGCGGTCCATGGTATGCTTATTAAACAATCTGCATATGGAACAACAAGGAGGTTATGATTTTTGAATGACTTTGAACAGACAGATATGGGCAGAAGAATAAGAACTGTGCAGCTGTGATTTCAGGCAAACCCACAGGGGAATCACTTGGACTACCAATCTCTGGAAGCATTATACCTGCAGCGGGGCCCACAGGTCGGCAGGATGCTAATTAAGGGGATAAATTGGTGAGTCTTGTCGCCATTCCACACTTGCAGCTTATGAAGAAGGGCATGAGGCCCAAAATTTGTTACTTGAGAGTGCACCGCAAGCGTGGGCAAGTTTTAAAAAAATTCATATTTAAAAACATATACAGAAATGACACTGTAAAACAAAATTGCTTAAGAAGGGCACATATAATGACTACAACATCTGTCATTGGCCGAAGATGGGACAACGGTGAGCTGGCAACCAGCCACATGGGCCCCATGTAAAAGGAATAGCGTGGAAATCACACACTACAGGAAACAAAGTAAGCAGACAGAAAACAAGACTACCAACTGAATGGTCACAGTCAGGCGGACAGTTTAAAAAAAACAGCAGGAGAGAATCAACCCCCCTAGAAATTAAGACTACCATGTAGGACTGTAAAAAAGGTTGAGTCGAGTACGGTGTTTGAACTGTATCAGTGCTCGTCAGAAGTGAAGGACAGTCACTGCTAAAGAATACCAAGGGATCACCAACCGCCGTACGAACCAACCCATAGTGGGTAGTCAAGGAACCCATGTTCAAGAAAAAACGGAAGATGGAGAATAGCCAAAAATGGGTAGAAGGCACATCTGGAGAACAGTCAGGTGAGTAACCAAATGTTGGGGTTCGTATCGGAGGTCTAATGGGAACATCTCCAACAAGCACAAAAACATTGTCCAAAATCGAAAAGCAACAGCAGATTCGCACAGAGAGAAGCAGATTAAAACCAGGCCATAAAAAGGCATTGAATAGAAATTGTTGGTAGAGTAGGCCACCCATGACAATATACAGAAAGGGTATGTCTGCAAGGAACCTAAAGAGAGTAAGAGAATAGGCAGGACCCCTTCTTGCCTGTGTATAGCGAGAACTAGCACAAGAGCTAAAGCCTGAAGAGAGTAGAGAAGGAACACACCTATGTAAGGACCAGATAATGCAACCTAGGCCAAGAACCATGCTACTCCCTTTGCGTCTACTAGGAAAGAAGGGCATCAGATAGATTGGAAGGAAAGAACCCCTGGGCTAGTGTGGAGAAACACTCAACAACGGGGGCCAGGAGCAAGAAGAACCATCTTCCGACCTGCACCAAAGCACAGAATGTGGAGTCCCCTATAAGGAGTACTATTGTGCCAGAAACATATGGAGGAAGACTTGTAAGGCATACATAAGAAGAACCCTGTAGGACAGGGAGCAAGGAAGCAGTGCATCCACACAATACCATGAAAATACCCTAATCACAACTTGGGGAGAAAGCAAAAGAACACTGTGCAGCCACAGACGTAAAAACCCAGCAGGGCCAAAAAATAAGATGCATCCCAAAAAACAAGCAGGGACCATAACCGGTCATTGACAGGGTAAGAATGCAAGAAAAGAAAATATCTGCCGGGTCAGAAGCATCACACCGGATGCCACTTGGAGGGGACGAGTGAAAAGAAGAAGCCAATGGGTACCGCTCTAGAACAGCTCACACAGAAAATAAATCAAGGAGAACATCCCAGGACAGACTGAGTACAGGGGGAAAGAAGAGGATGGTATAGCATACAGGGCTTCAGATCCCGCTCCACCCAGACTATCCCCAAAACAGTGCTAAGCAGAATCAGCGTGAGTCTCAAACAGAGGGTGACCATTGAAAGGCATATCCACCAATGTGGGTTGAACAGCTTCCGAAAAACCAGAGGTGCGTAGCCAGGCACACCGGAAACGTACCACTGACAGAGCCATGGCACGCCTGACAGAATCTATAGTATCCATATCACATCGAAATCAGCAATTGAGCTACCTGTTGGCCATCCTAGAGTAACTGGGTAAGGGTGGCCCGGGCCTCATCCGGGAGCGAGGGGAAAAGGCACAAGACCAAATCCCACAGCACATGAGAAAAACAGCCCAGAACTCAAGCGGTAAGTGAGCGCAAAACTGAACTGGTAGCAAAAAAGATATACCGACCAAGAGCATCAAGACGCCTCGAATGCCTGTCTGGGGGGACGTTTAGAAAGGCGTCCATGTTAGAAGAGGCGTTAGCAGCCTAACCCACGAAGCTGCGCTGAGTAGGCTGTCAAAAGAGGCAGACGGGGTCTCTAAGGGTAGGTTGGTGCCTATGAGCTATAGAATGGTCCACCGGGGCCCCTGAAACACGCTTAGCCAAAGAGCCCAGGAAAATATCAGATAGGTCCTCACTGAAGGGGAGCACAGACCCTGCCTCCAGCTGGATCTGATGAAGCACCCCATTTAAGGGATCAATGGTCAGCTCCACAGAAGGGAGCTGCAGCTCCAGATCCAAAGCAACACTCCTCTGAATCTCAGCGAAAGCCGAGCTAGTCTCTGTAGCTAGGGTAGGGGAAGAAAACAAGCTTGAGGTGGGGGAAGATTCAAGGCCATAGCCTCACTAAGTTCAGACACCAAATGAAACTCCACAGGAAGCTGAGAAGCGTCGCTCATGTCATCACCGACTCCAGCAGAACACCAGTCTCCCGAAGTGAAAACAGCTGGGGTTCCTCCGAAGGAGGAAGGCAGCCTGAGGTAATCCACTCTGCCAACGGCACTCCCAACATCGTATGGCATTTATGTGGTGATACCTCGATGACGCAGAGGAGAGATACAATGCGGTGATAAGAGCCGCCTGAACCGACACCTGCGTCGCAGGTGAGAATTCCAAGGGGCTGTGCACTGAAGCTGGGCCCCACTGACACATTCATTCAGTCAAGGCTCCGCTGGCCTCCTAAGGGCAGAGATGCGCACCAGGAGGAGGCAGAGAACCCAATATAGCCATGAAGGGAGAGATAATATTATCTCTACTCATGCAGACTCGCCTGGAGCTGGAAGGCGCGGGGCAGAGTCTTCCTCCAACTCCTCAACTCGAGGACGTGGAGGGGCATCACAGACACCGAGCTTACATGGTGAAGGCGGAGAAGGCTGCAACTATGAAAGCTTATGTCATGACTTACCAGTTGTAATCAAGGATGAAGGACGCTCATGGGAAGGGTTTCTGGAGCAGGGCCTTGAGCGGTCCTCGGAAGAAGACGAAGAACGCGACCACCGCACCGCCAGGAAAGCCAAGTGGTGCTCCTGCAGCGCCGATGGCCAATGCTGAAGACAGGAGCCACATTCTTCGGAGTCATGGTGAAAACCCAGACACTATATAGAAATACTATCAGGGTCCGGGCCCGACATTTGTCATCCACAGGACCCTGAGGACACCAGAACAAAAGCACACTGTGTCGTTGACAAAACATCATGAGGCCAAAAACTGCAAAAATGAAGAAACTGATGTCAGCGCTTAAGGGGAGGGCTTATATGGACTCAGTCGACGTCACATCTGATGGAAACATCGTTAGAGTTGCTCAACAAAGCTCAAAGAGAAGCTGATTGTTGCCCAGACAAAGCAATTTGAGAGGAATTCTATTAATCAGTAGATGATTTCGGATTATGTTCAATCTAGAAATGTGGGAATTAATGGGATGCTTCAATGAAAGTTGTGAGAATGGGAAATGGAACAATGCAAATGCAGGGTCTTGGAAAGGCATGGTGAACTGGAATTAATGTAAACATTGATGTGTTGAAGAAAAACCCGGCTTGTCATTTCTGTGGCAAATTAGGCACTGGAAACAGGCATGTCGACAAAATCCAGGTTCAATCCAGAATGATTCTGTTACCCAAATGCAGAGAGACATACACTCAGTGGTTCAAGCCCAACCAACTTCTGTGCAGGGTATGCAGGTTCAGATATCATTTCGCATGAATATTCGTACAATTCAATGTTGCAAAAAAGTATTAAAAACAAGATGCCATATAACCCAGGGTACCAACAGAGTCCATCGAGTCTGAGTAATCATCATCCTCTTTATTCGATTATTAAAATAATAATCATAAAGATGCATTGATCAAATTAAACAAACAATAAAACATCAACTATTCAAAACATAGACAAAACACTATTTAAATATTCACAGAGCTAAGCCATGGCAATGCATTTTTAAAAGGCCTCCATAGAAAAACACACAACAGGATCAGACAACAGAGAGATCATAAAATGCCGGCCTACGTTGCTGAAAGCCCTGGACTTTTAAAATAGGTAATAAAAATCTATGTCTAAACGGTTCGTAATACTTACGGAAGATGGTAAAGTGCATTAGTGCCTGAGGGGAGGTGACATCACAAGGGCACGCGAGGATACATTTGAGATCCTACTGTCCCAAAGGGAAACAGAATTTGCATTTGATAGAGCCCAGCCATAACCTGGTCAAAAGTGATCTTTACCAAACGTTATTGACCTGTAAGAGATAAGGTACAATACCCTGAAATGTCTAAGACATGATGTAAACTCTTACAGGCACATGCATCAACCATATTTGTGAGTGCAAACGGTGCGATTCACAAAACTTGGCCGTTTGCACCCGCAAAAATGGCATTTGCAATGCATCAAGGGTCAAGGCACTCACAATTTGAGAATCGGCAATTATTTTTGATTTCTCAAATTGCGATTGCATTTAAGGAATCACAATTTGTGTTTTCTTAAATGCAATGCAATAACCATTTTAGAATAGAGATTTTGCTACTAGGAGGTGCAAATTAACATCAAGTTTAACTTGATGGTAATTTGCAAAAACTTTTTGAAATGCACGAAAGTGCATTTTTCAGAGTTGTAGGTTACACACACACACGTCCTTGGGGCATGTGTGTGCGCAACGTATGTGCACAGAGCAATTTCAGGGGTGCAACAGGGTGTCCTTTTGACACCCTTCCACTCATGAAATTGCATGCGCAATTTGCAAGTACCTATTGGTACTCACAAATTGTAAATGCAATCTCCCATTCATTCCTTTGGGCCTGTAAGCCCATAGGAATGAATAGGAAGGCATTCCTTAATTGCGACTCACTATTTTATAGCGATTCCTACATACATAGGCTTTTGCAATTCCTTAATTGCGATTCCTTAATAATCGCAATTAAGGAATCGCAAAAGCCTACATTGATGCATGTACCTGTTACAGATGACTTCTCGCTTTCTTTTGCCTCTCTAGCAGCAGATACACATCTCAAAAACTCCTTCTTACCTAAGCAAGCCTCCCTTTTATTCAGCCGGTGGGGGGATAGAAAAAACTTCAGCCTTCACAACTGTTTTTAGAAGGGCTCCTAATGTCCAAGGGCTTTTATGCCCCAAATCACATGCCAAACAATCCGATATAACTTAAAATCAGTGTGTGTGTTCCCCCATGCCGTCATCCAGAGGAGAAGTGGTGCAATCTTCCAGAAAACTCAGACCCCAATCCCCATATAAGAAAAAATGGGGAGTATCTGGGCCTACGGCAAGCAGTCACCTACAAAAGCGATTCTCCTCCTGCTGTAATGTAAACCTGGGCAGTCCCCGTACCCACATATCACCTCAGGGACAGTTCCCCGTAGCTTCAAGCAGGCTCTACTGATACCCCTTACGAAGAAACTTGGTATTGATCCGTCGGACCTCACGAATTATCGGCCCATATCCCTGCTGCCCTTTTTGTCCAAAATGTTGGAGGCTCATGTTACCAACTGCCTCTCAAACTTTGTGGAGGAATCGGGCTATCTGCAACCTAACCAAGCAGGATTTCGGCCTGGTCATTCTACCGAGGCAGTAATACTGGCCGTCCAGAACACCTTGAGGTCCAACGCTGACAAAAATCTTCACCAAGCCCTAGTGCTCCTTGATTTGTCTGCGGCATTCGACACGGTTGACTATTCCATTCTGGTCAACCGTGTCGAACAGGCAGGCCTTAGAGACTCTGCCTTGGCTTGGCTAAAATCGTTCATATTCGAACGCACCCATTCTGTCTGCCTTGGATCTTTTTCAGCTCCTAAAATCAACTCCTTTTGTGGGTTCCCTCAAGGCTCCTCCTTGTCCCCCTTATTATTTAATTTGTATATGCGGCCCCTCCTTTTTGCTTTAAGAAAACACAAAGTCACTGTATATAATTATGCAGATGACTTGCAGTTAGTCTTTGCACTCAACTCCCCAAATGCTGTGGAGGATTTTCAAGCAACCATGACCCTAATTCAGAGCTGGATGTCTCTAAATCATCTTAAATTAAACCCGGGGAAAACCGAGCTGATTTTGTCCGGCAAGAGCGAAATCAGTTGGAGCCCCAATTTCTGGCCTACAGACATGGGCCTCCCCCCTAAGAAATCACAAACAGTAAAAAGTTTGGGGGTAACCATCAACGAGGACCTCACCTTAAAATCCCAGATCGGTACTGTGGTCTCTTCTGGTTTTTTTCAACTGAGGAAAATCAGGAAAATTGCACACCTCCTCACCCACACTGCCCTAATCCAGGTGGTCATGGCCCTAATCCTTTCCCACATTGATTTTTCAAACAGTCTCTATCTAGGCTTACCCATAGGCCAACTTAGAAGACTGCAGTACCTACAGAACCAAGCTGCCAGACTGATCTGCAATATTCCCAAATGGGTCTCAATCAAATCTGGCTTAGAGACCTTGCATTGGCTTCCTGTGGCTCAAAGAGCCGAATTTAAAGCCGGTTGTATCATTTTTAAGGCATTGCAAGGTAAGGGCCCTTCCTTCATCAAACAGCTGATTGGCAGATACGTCCCCTCACGCAGCTTGAGATCAGCCCACAAAGACCTACTTGAGGTACCTCGCTTTAAGAAGAAACGACAGGGAGGCAGCAGTTTTCATTTTTTGGCAGCAACCCTATGGAATTCTTTGCCGCTAGCCCTTAGACAGTGCAAGGATCTTCTTGCCTTTAGAAAGGCATTCAAGACTCACTTATTCACACAGGCATATTTGAAATAGAGACTTTCGTTTGATCCACCCTTGTTATGTTTTTTATCTCTTTCCAGCGCCAAGAAGCCTCTGGGCGTATGCGCGCTTTATAAATATTAAATAATAATAATAATAATAATAATAATAATAATAATAATAATTGATGCCCCAAAGGTTATAATTGCAGGCACTTAACTTTTTACACCTCCATTAAGGCAAGGTCGGTATATTACCGACTCTAGATGCCAACCCAAAAACAGCCCCCACTGAGGTATTAAAGCTTGAGCAGCGCTTTGACAGACATAGTAACCAACTACCCTAAGAGTCAAAAGTTACCCCAAGATAAGAAAACTCATTGACTCGCCTAATAGTTTGCCCCTTTATCATCATTGGCCCAGTTTTACATTGGGATTTACCACGCACCACGTAATGAGCTTTGGATATATTGGCTTCTACGTCTAAATCATCCATGAAAATGACAAAGGCATCAATAAGACCCCGCAAACCATTTGGTGTTCGCGAAAGCAAAACCATGTTATCTTCATATAGCAGAGATGGCACATACTTAGCTTTCACTTTCCTACGGTCCTTCTCTTGTGAGACCAAATAAGGGCACAGCCTGTTAATATATAAAAGAAACAGAATGGGAGCTAAAACACATTCTTAACACCCCTAAAACGGTTAAAAGATTTGGGGCAAGATGTACGACGGATAGTTGCAAGCGCAAACTGGTCTTAGAACCGTTTGTGCATGCAAAAATCCTTTTGGCCATGTACAAACCCTGTTTTGCGACTCGCAAAATAGTGTTTTGCAACTCGCTATTAGGAAGAGGCGTTCCCTTTCTAATAGAGACCCCAAATGCCATGAATGACTGTTTTGCAACTGCAATTGCGGTCTCTAAACAGTCACATTGTTTCCACCCTTCACCGAAGGATGGTAAACCATTCGCGAATGGGAAGGGGTCCCCAGGGGACCCCTTCCCCTTTGTGGCTGGCTCTAAAAATATTTTTTAAGGGCAAGCAGTTGTCCCAGTGACCACTACCTTCCCTTACAAAATGAAACAAGAAGGTTAATTTTTTGTTTTTTTTTAAAGCATCCCTTTTTCCTTTAAGGAAAACGGGCTTAAAAAACTGCTTTATTGAAAAGCAGTTTCAGACATGGAGGTCGGCTGAGTCCATCAGGCCACTGTACCTGGGAGGGCCGGCCATTCCCAATGGGGTCGCAAATTGCGAGTGCCTCATTAAATTGCATGAGGCATGCAATTTTCGACCCCATTGGAATCGCAATCAGTTTCGCAGACACTGTTTTACATTCCAATTTGCGAGTCGCTATTGCAATCGCAATTTGCGAGTCGCAAATTCCTTGGCTGTACATCTGGCCCTTAGTACACTACCTATCCATACCATGTAGCAGGGATTCCGTTCTCTTACAGAACTGTGCATAGAGATCAGGAACCTCAGTGAATTAGGGTGACCCAAAACTCACCTCAGTATCCAAAATCCCCTTACCGAGCTAGCTACAGTGTCTCATTGGTCATAACAAACTCCCAATGACTTAGACAAACCAGAACATGAACTTAGGTTACCTCAGGTATTGTGGAACACATGAACACTCTTTCGCTCTATAATCATTTCAAACCAGAACGTGGAGTAAAAGAGGACACGTGCAATTTTGAAAAATGTATTATTCAATGCAAGGTTCTCAAACGCAGTATCTTATATAATACAAGAAGACATATTATAAAAATCTGAGTTATCAGCATAGTCACTAATCCATAATAAGCAAACGGTGACCACATATTATAATGCAAAAATCAATAGAAATTTGTATCACCTATTTCTCGCACTCCCTATTTAGCATACTATATTATATCTAAGAAGGTCTCATTTGGGTTTTAGCAGGGCGGGCCCATACCTCTAAATGTCAGGAGGAGAGGATCACATCATCTGCTACCAGCTCTCTGCATGCGAAGCACCATCAAGTGTGTTTTTGCATTCTCAGTAACTCTATCTTAAACCCGCTTAGAGCCCAATGTTGGCAGCAACTGTATTTGTGTTATGTCTAGTGGTGCGAGGATCAGAGCTCCCAGCAACCTTGTGTTAGGTTATTCTTAGAGGGTTCAGCACTCACTGTTCAGACAGTGTACCAAGCACGACTGATATCATTGTAATAACATATTATTCTCAAATAAATCACATCTTTCGTTTAGGTTGAAAGCTACAATAACAATTATGTGTTGTGTGCAAACTGAAGCCAAAGGAAAATATGTTGTTTGAACACTTAATAAACTCATGCTAACTTAACACAGTATATAGAAAAGCAGCATCTATATGACACCCCCCCAATGATCCGAGGACGGTCAAAAACACAGGCCAATACTAGAATAGAGGCATAACATGAAAGCAGAGTTCAATAATATTGAGCCAAGCTAAATGTGTTTATAAAAATTATATAAAAATATGTACGAATGCCTATAGTGGCCACATTTTTTTTAATCCAAAGTCTTCAATTCGAGGCCAAGTATAAAGTTATAGGCCTAGATCATATAAAGTCAAATGTTCGCAAGAAGAAAAGGCACCATTCAAAAATACTAAAAAGTCACGTGCCATAATAATGAAAGTCTCCAAAGCATCTCATGAGTGGACAGAATATGCAAAATAGGCAGAAACAGCTTCCAACATGAAATCACTGTCATCATCCGAAACCAGTTCAGCCATCCAATTAAGCAATGGGAAAGAACATACGTACTCCTCCAGCACCGGACCCTCTAGCAACATCAGAGGACAACTCGGTGGGTTCTCAAGAACGCTATGTGCCGGGGGAGGAGCCAAGCTCGCGACTGCGATGGCCGCGTTGTAGCTCGGCCCCGTCGACCTTCTCGCCTGTTTTATAAATCCTATGCCCTATCCTGCCCTGGGAGGAGGTATTCGAGGAAATATGGAAACATGATGGATTGCTGATACTCACCATCTGCTCCGGATGCTCCTGGGTGAGGCGGATCCTGAGCTGTGCCTTGTTCGCTTCGGAGCCTGCGAGGCGGGCGAGCCTGGACTTGCCTGCGGCTCCCGACTGGAACAAAGTTCCTGCGCCGGCCCCTGGTGGAGGAGAGGGGCCGACCTAAGAGGCCACTGTGCGGTTGGACCGGTGGCGACTGACCGGACCCGGACTGGTGGTCCGGGGGACCTGGTGGGACCTGGTGGCGGGGTGCCGCATCCCACGGATGGGGGTTGACCGCATGGGAGACGCGTCTCCCCTTTGTCTCCCAACCGGCCATTTTGAAATCCTCCGCCCGGACTCGGCGGGCGGCGCCCATGGGCCAGAGGCGCCGACTACCTCCAATGTCTTGGTGGCCCGCTTCCCTGCACCACTGGTGCGGTTGACTGTCCCCGGCTGGCTCTCGCTGAACCCCGCTGGCCACCGGATCGGGGCTGGAGTGTACGGTGGCCTCGCCGTGCTGACAAGATGGTGGCCAGCGCCCTGTATCTCAGACCCGTCGTTGACGGGAACACTGGCCTGCCGCACGGCACGTTTGCTGAATACTGTAGGGGTGATCCTACGATTGGCGACGTCCTCGCTGCCTTGAATTCCTGGCGTGAGGCCATGATGATGAATGCCGCTGGGCTGGATGATGGTTTTCTTGACGGGCTCGCTGAGCCGCCCCCCACGGATGCGGACCAACCGCTGAACTGTGCTGCACGGACTTTCCCCGAGGTTGAAGAGATTACGGCCGTCGCTTGTCTGGAGGTCTGGACGCCCATTGCTCTTTTTTGTCGGGAGCGCTTCCAAGGAGTGGAAATGACGGAGGGACTCCGGCCGGGGTCCGTCTGGGCCTGCCTTGCCGTGACTCCCGGCGATTGTTCGCTTTGCCCTGCTGAGCCGGGATCCGATGTCTGTCCTAGCGGAGCGAGTGCCCCTTCTTGGTCAGCGGGGCGTTGTTCGTGTTGCCTGCTGTTGCTGTTGCTTCTTCTTGCTGGTCCGATCTGAGGCCATCATGACTGGTGCCGTGTTCCGTGGCCTGGAGTTCTTGCGTTGCACTCCTGGCCCGCCCGCTTCTGGTTCAATGTGCACTCCGTGTCTATGGCCCTGGACAGACAGGGACAGGGTTGAGATCACTTGCATCGGCGGACTACTACTTCGTGCATGGATAAATGGCGTGCTTTCGATTGTACAAGTATGATCGCTTCCTCATCATGTTCCTGTATTTGACTTTGCAGGGACTTCCTCTTCTCGTCGTTTCCAATTGTGCACAGGTGGGGGGTGGGAGCAGATTGTTTTGATTGCATGTCTCCTCTCCCATTAGTTCTTAGTTCCTTTTTCTCCTTTCTTCTTTTTCCTTTCCTTTTTCTGAGTCTATATTTCGGGACTCGGTTTTTGGGTGACAGGCACACTGCTAGGGGGAGGGGGGGGGGGTAGGCCGTAGCCTCTGCATGCGTGCTGGGTGGGGGGTTGGGGGTTGGGTCTTTTGTTTCGTCTTGGTTCTATGGGCCTTATTTTTCTCCTTTCTCTCTTGTCTCTTCTTACTCTTGCCTTTTTCCTTTGGGTCAGTTTGGTGGTTGGGTGTAGCGCTGCTTATTGTTCTGCTGTTGGTCTCTCCACTACCGTTAGTCAGGATGTTCCACGATCATGGGGCGGGTACTGACCAGTATGTATTGTACTGTTTGTTCCTAACTTCAAGTTCTTCTGATGATCCTCAAATTATTGCCTAGTTTGTTGCTGATTTGCTGGATCATTGCCCGCCATGTGTTATCGATGAAGTGACTGCGTCTGATCCTTCTTAACTATAACTTTAAAAATTAACCTCACTTATCCTGTACTCAGTGGTCCCCCCTTTTCTCCAGTATGTGATGCATCGGATAATTGCTGTTCCTCGTCTTAAGGACTGCTGAGCTGTTTTGATTTTGCCTAGAGTGCTACCACTTGATTTCGCGGCCGGCCTGCATGGTTGTGGGCCCGTACCTGTAAGCTTTTGTTGCACAATAAAGGTTTCCAAAAATTAACAAAAAAAAAAAAGAACGCTATGTGCCAGAAACTCATGCGCCGCTGCGGGTATGTCCCACTGACCTATTAGTCCATGCATCGCTGCCAAGGCCATAATCTTTTCGCCAGAACAAACCAACTCGTGAGCAACTACGGGGCCCATCAGGTGATTAAAATCGACGTCAGGAGATATCGGCAAGCAGAGACACAAATCAATGGCCCAGTCGAAATCGCAGCTCAGGCAATGAAACACAGGCTGGACACATGTGAAATAGGAAAATCGAAACGATAATCCAAATGCCGTGCTTAAAGTCGCAAGCGGCAGGGTGCCATAGTAATCAAGCATCCGGTTGCGAAACAGTGTCAGAAGGAACTGAGCGGCTTCTTGCGCAGGATGGCCATCCATGTTTTAGGAAGCAGAATAATATCAAAATGCCTGCAGCTAAAGCCAGCAAAACAGGGAATCCGCCAAACAAACTCGAAAATATAGAATGGAAGAAAGCGGGGATGACACCAAAAAAAATTTCAAATGTAGTCACGAGACCACTGCTAACCAATTTAAAAAAAATAGCTAAGCCAGACGTGGAGGAGGCGTTAAAGATTTGATGAACTAATTCGCAGAAATGAAAAGGCAAGTCAGTATTTAAAAGTGCCTGCACCTCAGGGCCACTTCCTTTTGAGACAAAAGAGCTCTTATTCTACTCATACCATTGAACTCCGCTTTCAAGGTTGGGATGCCTCAGCACCAAAGGCAGCATAGTATTTCAAATCAGAGAATAATGCTTCCACGGCCTGAATATCCCAATCATCAGAACGTATATTTTGTTTTACCACATCCCCATGTTTACTCTAAGCACATTCGGAACATTAATCACTTCAGTGGGGCCATGTATTTGAAACCTAACCGCATCCCACACAATCCCATCAAGAACAGGCCAAGCAGTTATGTTAACAGTAGTCAAATCTCTTTTCAGTCTGTGTGCTGAATGTGAAGAGGAAAGAGGGGCCAATGTTCCATTAAGGTATCGAATTCCTATTCTTTCTTCGACATAGTGGCCATCGATCAGACGGAAAAAATAAAACACAAAACCAATTGACATAAAAAGATAAAATGAAAATAGAATCATCCAAATGTATGTCCAAGGGGGAATTAAAAAATGTTTTTTAAATAAAGTGGCATATTTTGCAATATTTGAGGGTTTCTTTGAATGGTCTGAAACAGAGTCAAAAGAGAATCTGGATTGGCCGGCCAAACGAGTCTGCAAATCCGGCATTGATAAATCAGTTGGATAGGTGTAGTTCAGCTCATCAGTGTTAGTAACAGGAATAGTATTTAATAAAGGACTGGAAATAACAGGCCTCTCGAGGGACACCTCCGGCTCAGCACCAGAAGTAATGGCCAACACAGAGTGCCTCACCATGGAAGGACAGGATACTGCCGGTGTCATGCTATGAAGAATCGGCCACCCTGTGAATCTTGACATTGTCAATTGAGATAAATCTGTTTTCCTAACGACCTGGAAGTGGTGGTAATATGACTGTTCTCGTGCCCTTCACTCCAAGAACTCGAACCGGTGCACGATATGAAGGACCAAACTCTTTCTTGTTATCGATCTTCTCTCGCACCAGTTCTCCAACTTGGGGTAGCCAGCCAACTACCGGGATCTGCAACGCATCATCCGATGTGGAGGGCAAATGTTCCTTTGCTAGACTGTCTCTGGTCTTTTGTAGGTCCTGTAAAACATTGCAATGTTCATCTACGTCAAAGGCCGCGGCCTGGGCCTTGCAGTCTAGACCGTCGAGGTCAGGGACAAACATCTTGATACCAAAGAGCATTTCATATGGGGTCTGCCCACCCAGAGACCTTCTAGGGAGATTATCGAGCGCATGCTGCACGCCATTGAGATGGGCCAACCAGTTTCTGCCAGTGCCTATAACTCGAGCTGTCAAAGATTGCTTAAAGTCACAGTTCATTCGTTCCACTACACTGTTACCCTCAGGTCTGTACGGAGACGAAAACTTGACTTGGACCCCCAACGAAACCATAGCATCCTTATACGCCTTAGAGGCGAAAGCCGGACCCTGATCCGAATGGAAGGTACCACAGGCAAAAATCCCTACAAAGACACGCAAATCCTTTATGACAGTCCGTGAATCAGGGGCCATACCCACACAAAGCGTGTGCATGAATCAACTGCTACTAAGATGTATTTATACGCAGTATCAGAAGAAAAAGGACCGCAGTGTTCTAAATAAACACATCCTAGTGGTTTATTAGAAATGTACAACTGTGTCTGAGGCGGACGTCCAGCAGTAGAAGGTTTAATCTGCTGGCAAATGTCACATTGAAGGACATAATCGCGCTTCTGTTTGTACAGTCCCCGCCACCAGAACCTCTGTTGTAGCTGAGTTACAATGGCTGAGACGCCCGCATGCGCAGACGCCACACCTTCATGAGCCGCTGTAATCAAAGTAGCTCTGCGATCCAAGTTGGGAATTAAACGTTCACCAACATCAGGAATCTTCACATAAGGAACCTTATCGGGACTTAAGTGGTATGTGTACCTCGAAGGGAACCCCGCAGGATATTTACCTCCCTTCTCAGTGGCAGCAACAGCTGCCAAGATGTCATCATCTATCTTACTTTTGGACGGTGTAACTGCTGCAACTAAGTATTTTGATACTGCTGACTTCGCCGCTTCATCAGCAAGCGACTTACTGACAGCGTGGACTCCCACACGCTGGTGGCCAAGAGTATGATTCACAAACACGAGTGCCAACTTTTCTTTAAGTTCAGCCACTCGGACCCAGATCATTTTATGTTTTATTGTGCTACCTTTGGAATCACGAAATTCATTCTGAATCCAAAAGAACAAGTTTTCATTGTAAGACTGGACACAGTAGTAAGAGTCACTTACGATTAAAGTCGACACACAAGGATCGGCGTACTCCAATGCAAGCATCAGAGCACGAAGTTCTGCTAATTGTGCGGTGCAGTCCCCAAGCGCCTGCGTGTGCACGACACTGGACTTGAACTCATCGTTCACCATGGAACTGACCACAATGGCGCATGCGGAAACGTAGGCATGTTTAGAGCCATGCGCAACCTGCGCCGAACCATCGGTGTAAATGATGCAATGGAAATCCTCCAGGGGTCGCATTGCTAAAGGAGCAGGATGAACAAATTCATACAGTAAGTACTCCTGCGACCGTAAAGTGGCATCAAAAATAAACGTGACATCCTGGGATGTCAAGGATGCAGCCCATTGAATCCACCGAGGGTGCAAAGCTATGGAATTTGGTACACTGGCTTTCGTAACTGCCTCCAAGGCAGGACACGGGGTAACAACCAACATGCGTTTTCCCTGTGACAGGGAACGTTCCTTGAGAATTGCCATCTGCACAGCCGTCAAAACCTTCTCCACAGTGGAAAATCGCATTTCAGCTGAAGTGTACAAGTGTGACTTGTAAGCAATAGGTACTGTATCTCCTTAGTGGAGTGGTGTGGCTCACTGGATAGAGGCGGCAGACCCGGAAGCAGAGAACGGCCCGGGACCAGGGTTCAATTCCCGACGCGGCAGGGTCGTGGACCAGGGTCAACGGACATGATAAATCTCGCCTCGGTGCCTACTCTAACCAGGGATCACACTCGGCAACTCTGGGCATTAAGCTTGCCTCATCTCTACAACGGCCCCCCACAGACGCCGGGGATGCCTGGTTTCACCTTGGAGATACCCAGAAGGGACCATCTCACAGGGAAAGCCAGGACGGGTTCCCCAGCGGTCTTCAGCGCCAGGACACCCCGAGATGGTAACAGTGCGCTTTACAAGTATCATCATTACATTACATTACATTAAAAGTTAGGTACGTGAAACCCACCGTCCCAGGTTGGTCTGGTTATCACGAGTCTGTAAATATTCAGAAGCGAGCAAATCAGCTTGCAAAGACTGCAGAATAGCTGAATGCTCAGGCAGCCAGCATGATTTGGAAAAAGATGGTTGTATCAAAGCATACGAAGTCTTGATACGCTGGGCATATGCATATTCCGGAATGTACGTTCTTCCGAAATTCAAAAAGCCCAGTAAAGATTGCAATTTTTTCAGTGTTGTCGGAGAGCGCAACTGCGCGCATTTCTCCAGGAAGTGAGGAGCCAAACCTTTTCCTCTATTGTTGAGTTCATAGCCTAGAAACAACACTGTGTACTCTGCAATGTGCGATTTTGCAAAGTTAAACTTGTAACCCATGTCTGCAAAGTTACAAATAATACTGTTCACTCGACACAGATGCTCCCAAAGTTCGTCGTCTGTGACATAAATGTCATCCACATAAGAACAAGCATCTGGGTCGACTCTCTCCAACAGAGAGACTATGCGGGCGGAAAACACTCCAGGACTATTCTTATAGCCCATTGGGAGACGCCGAAACATTTTTTGCACACCGCCGCATGTGAAGGAGGTCCATTGGGAACTAAGACCATCCAATTTATGGGCATAAAAACCATTGGAAATGTCAAGCGTGGTTTTGAACCGCTTACGCACAAGACTATTCACAAGGGCAGAGCCGTGGGTGTTCTGTACTGCACAGTTACGGCAATGCAAGTTTAAATGCCGGTAATCCAAAACCAAACAAAATGAGCCGTCCGGCTTGTTCACAGTAAAGAGGGGGTTATTCATCGGTGACACACATGTTTCAATCACACCTTGATATTCCAATTGTTCAAGCATCGCCGCGACTGAAGCTTTGGCTTCACGTCGTATGGGATATTGAGGTTGAGGCTGCGGCTGAGACCGTAATGGAATCTTGTGGCTTGGGGACAATTTATCCCAGCCACACTGATTGCGGTACACAGCCGGTGCAAGAGCCCACTCTTCTGCAAAGTGCAGCGCTTCCACTCTCGAAACAGTGCTCGCGAAACTGGGGAGGATTACCTCCTCCCCTCTCGGAGCTGCGAGAACAAAAGGTGGGGGCCAGTCAGCCTCCGAAAGCAAAATGTCATACGTAGATGAAAGATTTTCCCAAAATACCCCTTTTATGGTACGCTTTATGTCACCTTCTATCAACAGGACAATTTCAAAAAGTCTATCAGGGGGAGCAACTTGTGTATCAGCTGTTTCAATTACAACATAAGCATCAGTCGCTTTCACCTTCGGTAGTGGACGGAGGGCCTCTCTCACTATGGTAATCTCCGCCGCGCTGTCCAGCAAGGTCAGAGCCCACATCAGATTCCGAAGCCGCATTCTCACAATCTGGGGCATATCGATGCGCCGTTAAGGCAGCGACTTTCTTCTTGGCAAACTGCGGTCTCTTGGGCGTAGAGCCCTCCTGCTTGTCTGCACCGTTGCGTGGGCGGGGCTGGTCACGTCCTTGCTGGCCACCCCGGCCCCTGCCGCCCCCTTCACCACCGGTTGACGGGGCCGATGAGTCCTGAAAGGAACGAGGAGAGCGTTGTTCAGAAGCCTGAAAACGATCAGGAGATTTAATCATCACGCGGTCGCGCAAATTATAAACACGTTCCGACTGCGCAGGCAACAGAGACGCAGGGTGAGAAGTCTGAGCCTGTTGTTGTTGTTGCTTACCCTGTTTCTATTTTTTAGGCCAATTTTGTTTTTTATTGGGATTGGGCTGAACTGCCGCTACCGAAGATTGTCCCTGGGGCTGCTTTTTCTCTTTATCAGAAAAAGGCTTAAGACCGTTGGCATTGCGGCAAACCGTTTTATAAGCCGCCACAATTATCTTTGCTAACTGTCGGGGTTTCTCGAGATCGGGAATCGCCTTCAACGCGTTAGCCACCTGAAAGTTCACTGCATCCCCCTTAACATTCGCAAGGATCAGATGGCAAACCACATCAAAGGTGCCGCACAGGCGCATACCCAATTCTACCGCAGACTACGGTCCCTGATCATCTTGAACACGTTTAAGGACCGTAGACAGATTGGACACAGACGGGGTGCCATAGCACCTCGAATATACCGCTGCAAAAGTCTTACCCCAGGTCTCACAGTCAACAAGCTCAGGGGCTAAATCTTTCGGCAAACTAAGCGTTAGAATCCAGTGCTTTTCACCAGGAGTCGTATTAGGAAACACAGCCTCCAGCTGGTCAAATTTCTCGGCAAGCCAGAAAGGAAAATCATCCTTACCTGGGGCTTCTTGCCCATTACGGAATTCACCATGACAGGACTGATTTTCAAACCAGCCTGCCCTGCCGGAAGGGCTGCACCTCTAGGGGCTGCCCCTTGAACATTACGACTTGTGTAATGTATAAGGGCTCTAATCACGGCAATAGCGACTACATGAAGTCGACTAAGTTCACCCACGTTACAATTGCCGTGATTAGGGTGAGGAGTAAATCCAGCCAAAGCGGGCCAATTTGCACCCGGAATGGACAAAGGACCTAATCTCGGAGCGGGTAAAGAGTGTGGTAGGGCGCCACCAAACCAAACTCCATGCTGCCAAACATCAATAGGAACTTCCTGTGCCCTGTACGGAGCATATTCAGCAGGTTCAGGTGACTCAGTGTACGAGTGGAACACCCCAGAATTTGCATCCACCGCCGGAAACGTCACCCACGAATAAAACAATTCGTATGGGTAAGCATGTTCCGCACTCACCATCAAAACTACAGCCAAGCCTGTCAAAGGAACATCATAAGCCCGCAAATGATCACGCACCGCAATGCGACTATGCAGCGGGATGTCCACGGCTTGTGCCATGACAGCACAGGAATGAGAAACAACAAAGCAAACTTTGTAGCACAACTGGGTAGTAATTCAAGGAAACCGTTTCAGAAAGATTCAAGCGTGAAAAGACCTATTTTAAAAATAGGTAGGTTTTTCCGACACCACCGCTTACCGGAAACGGCAATGAAGGGGTTAAGGTTTGAATGATATACTACTCGAGTGTCATGATATAAGACCACCAACGTATGGGCGCCATGTAGCAGGGATTCCGTTCTCTTACAGAACTGTGCATAGAGATCAGGAACCTCAGTGAATTAGGGTGACCCAAAACTCACCTCAGTATCCAAAATCCCCTTACCGAGCTAGCTACAGTGTCTCATTGGTCATAACAAACTCCCAATGACTTAGACAAACCAGAACATGAACTTAGGTTACCTCAGGTATCGTGGAACACATGAACACTCTTTCGCTCTATAATCATTTCAAACCAGAACGTGGAGTAAAAGAGGACACGTGCAATTTTGAAATATTTATTATTCAATGCAAGGTTCTCAAACGCAGTATCTTATATAATACAAGAAGACATATTATAAAAATCAGAGTTATCAGCATAGTCACTAATCCATAATAAGCAAACGGTGATAGCATATTATAATGCAAAAATCAATAGAAATTTGTATCACCTATTTCTCGCACTCCCTATTTAGCATACTATATTATATCTAAGAAGGTCTCATTTGGGTTTTAGCAGGGCGGGCCCATACCTCTAAATGTCAGGAGGAGAGGATCACATCATCTGCTACCAGCTCTCTGCATGCGAAGCACCATCAAGCATGTTTTTGCATTCTCAGTAACTCTATCTTAAACCCGCTTAGAGCCCAATGTTGGCAGCAACTGTATTTGTGTTATGTCTAGTGGTGCGAGGATCAGAGCTCCCAGCAACCTTGTGTTAGGTTATTCTTAGAGGGTTCAGCACTCACTGTTCAGACAGTGTACCAAGCACGATTGATATCATTGTAATAACATATTATTCTCAAATAAATCACATCTTTCGTCTAGGTTGAAAGCTACAATAATAATTATGTGTCGTGTGCAAACTGAAGCCAAAGGAAAATATGTCGTTTGAACACTTAATAAACTCATGCTAACTTAACACAGTATATAGAAAAGCAGCATCTATATGACAACCATACCACTAATGCAGTAACCCCTTCAAGCAATACCTTGAGAAATTCAACTATTGGGTGGGGCAAAGATAATTTAGATAAAATGCCCCAAAGTTTACAGCGATTTATCCGATCAAAGGTGCTGCTAAGATCCATCAAAGCAAGATATAATGAAACCTTTATAGCAGACACATATTTCCCTATTTAAAGATGTGAGTTCATACTCAGCTCTTGTATTCCAAGCCCGCCACGAAACCCATACTGCACAAAGCTGCTAATGTTATTTTTTTGGGTCCAGCCCTCAATTCTGTGCAGAAGAACACGCCCCAAAGTCTTAACTAGAGAAGCCAACAAAGAAATCAGTCTACAACAGCGGGGTCCGTCCTATACAAGCTGTTTGCCGTAAGGGAGGTATTTTTTGGGCGACAGCGGCCTAAAGAACATTAAAAATAATGGGTGCCCACAGGAGGATATGGTATTATAGAGGTCTAATCAGTACCCCATCATGGCCCCGGCGCCTTGCTGGATGAACAATCCTTAATGGCCGCGATCACTTCTTTGAATTGAAATCTAATCTCTAAGGGGAAGTGAAGAACAGCAACCATCTCATCCTCCCCAAAGTTATCCGACTAGGAGCAAACCCGCCTGAAGTGATCTTGTCAAAATTCAGGGGTTATATCGCAACCTAGCCCCTCTGTGGTTACATTACTATAATTCCCCATGTTCATGATATCCCAAAATCTCCAAGTGTCCGTTATTTTCAATGCTTGCACAAGAGTCTCCCACATTTCCGTCTTGATCCCTGCTTTCAAATTTCTGGTAGATTGCTTATATTCCAACCTGGTAGCTGCCACCATTACCCTATTCCTAGGATGAAATCTAAATGTAAGGTGTAACATTTTATTTGCAGCTCTACATGAGCAGTCAAACCAACCTGGATAAGGCCTCCTTGCAGCTCTTCTCAATCTAGTCCTAAACCGATTATCTTTGACACCCAGGTCTGTTGGCCCTAAAGATGTGTGAGGGCATCCCCAGTCAAGTAGCAAAAGGCCAGTTCTATAGGGTTATAATCACTATGTTCATGTTCTGTAATCTCCCGTGCAAAACCAAGCTGACTAAAGTCCTCTGACACAAAAATATAGTTGATTATGGTACCTTGTCCCCAGCCGACAAAAGTGGGTGTCTGCATAGATAAATCACCAACCTTTTCCGATGACATTAACCAGACCAGACTTTTAAAGGGTCTCTCAGAGTTTCATCCCTCTGCAGTTGGCTGCCTGGACCTACAAATATTTGTACCACAGTAGAAAATGGATCTTGTAAGGTGGTGTTTGTTCTTAATTTGACATTTAAATCCCCGCTTACTAAAGCATGAGATAACTTAATACTAGTTGATTTGTATTTTAAGATGGTCAACACAGAAAATAGGGCATTAATCTGGCAGCCTAACTTATGGTTATAAAAATTAATAACAAAAAGGTTCAACCTATCAAAGAGAATAACCCATACAATTAATATCCATTCGTTCGTACATGCAACTTGGACAACTTTATACACTTGTCAAATACCATATTCCCAGGCCCTCAAGCTTTTTGCGCATGGACGGCAACAGCAGGGACAGAGAAGAGATCACAGCCAGCACATATAATGTTTCCCAAAAACCAGGTTTATTGTATCATCCCTATATCAAAGTTTGAGATATATCTGAACCAATCCTCATCTACAAGCTTAGACTAGTTGCCTGCCACATTCCAGCATACAAAATGGAGCAAAGAGTCTACCCTGTTTAAGTTGTCCAAGAGACAGTCAGAATCCCACAGTCCTCTGGTGCTTTACAATTAGATGATGGTCAATCAATGTCTGTTAGACGTGACAGGGCAGCAAAGCTATTACTGGTCATAAGAAGAAAACGTCGATCAGCCACACTTACATTAAACCGGGATCGTTGTGGGGCAAAGTCCAACTTGGGCTGTAAGTGTTTAAAAAATAACAATGGTACCAGGTTAATACCATTATTAATCTGTGTTTGTTGATTATTGGAGAGAAAAAAAATCAGTTGACACATTAACCCTCGATAACAGCAGTTAATGACAATGCAGTCCCCTTAATTTGCTTGGCCAAAGGGCCAGTCCATCCAATCCTCCTAACAAATTGAGAGCCATATGTAGGTAAATACTATTTACTGTTAGGATTCGGTCCCCAGTCCTCTTTTGATGACCATAGTTTTCACCATCACATGACACGCCAGCTGTATAAAAGGGAGTCCTACCATAGTGTTGTTGCTTTTTATTGCAAACCTGTGGGTTCCTGCTATTTTGGTTCCTGTGAAGCTGTTGGTTGTTGCTGTTTCTCACGGGTTCGTGAGAAACGTTGGAGTTTTACCCTTTTCCCGGATCCCTTGCCTTGATTCCCGCTGTTGTGAACTACCTGTTCCCTCCCTTCTGTCCCCTTGTTTTCCCGTCCCGTGTCCCTGTAGTTAGTTAGTTAGACAGTTTATTTGTTTCATTTTTTCCCCCGTCTCTTGTTAGAGATTAGCCAACGACATCCAGGGGCTCCTGTTTGTCAGACACCATTTTAGTGTCATTTTTCTTCGGTACCCGAGACTTTGTAAGATCAACTAGTACGGACGCTAGCCGTTCGCATCGTATACAAGTCTTGTGGGAACCGTCCGCCTCGTTAAGGGCGGATCTGACGTTTGAGCGGAATCCCGGCTGGGATTGCTTTTCACTCATTCGCCCGAGAGAAGAGTGGTTATCGTTTCTCAGTGTTTTTGGTTGTCCCCCTCACTTCCCTTTTTTGAGACACAGGGGTTTTTTGTTCATGCACGTTATTTTGGCATGTTTTTTACCCTGTGAAATCCCTTCACGCCCAAACCTCAACACCCGAAGAACTAGCCTTGTTTTTGCAAGATAAACCCCCTCGAAGCAAAACCTGCACTTGTTACTGGTGCGGAAGCGAGGAGGAGGGTGTTATTTGACTCTACGCTCTACAGGGGTGGAAGGTTTGGTGCCTTTATTTCCACCCCGTTTTCTGGTTCATCGGTTAACTCATTTGTTCCATCTAGTGAGTGACCGGTGAGTCGGGGAAGTGGTTGGGACGATGCGGCAAAAGTAGCCTTTACGCTTTCTTATTTGGCTGGTACTGCTGCCCAGTGGGCTATCCCCTTGGTTGAAGGCAAAGATCAGGTGTTGCGGGATTATGATGCTTTCAAGGAGTTGATGCGGGGGTTATTCGCCAAACACGCATTCATGCAAGCCAGCGACTCAGAACTGCTGAAATTGCGACAGGGCAGACAGGATCTCCTGACATATATAGCAACCTTTAACCGGTTGATCTCAGAGACACATTGGCCAGCCGATAAGCGGACCTCATTGTTTTACCAGGGTCTTAATGATGATCTGAAGGATGTGGTGTCACGGGTAGTGGATCCACCGGAGGAGTGTGCCGCATTTATTGACCTGGTGGTTAAATTGAACCATCGGCTATCAGAGCGACGTGGGGATCGTGTACGTTTTCAGGTGTCCCGAGGTAACTTCATAAAACCGGAAGTGAAACAACCCCTTGGGGAGTCGAAGCCTGAACCGATGGAAATAGGGGGAGTGAGGGGGCCTTTGACTCCTGAAGAAAGGAAAAGAAGAAGAGACAAGAATCTATGTCTCTATTGTGGACAGGGCGGTCATTTTGCAAGGGAGTGTCCCGTCAAACCATCGGGGGCAGGTTATGGCAAAAAGGTGGCATACGTACAGGTGGAAAGGTTGCCTCTCCCTGAGCATAAAAGGGGTCAGTATGAGGTGTTGGGGGCAGTGGATTTGGCGCCCAGACATTTTGTCATCTCGGCTCAACTTTTATTGGCAGCGCATAAACGGGCGCCTGTATCGGTGCTGTTAGATTCGGGTGCCACTGGCAATTTCATTGACATCTCCCTAGCGGAGAAACTAGGTGTGCCTTGCCAGTATAAGAAACAACCGGAGCTCGTACGAGCGATTGACGGAACCGAGTTGTCATCTGGGTGCATCACCAGACAGACGGTGCCTCTACGGTTGGTATGTGACAACGGACACTCGGAGTGTGTGGTGTTTGATCTGATTGATGCGCCTTCCTTCGGTTTGGTGTTAGGGGTGCCTTGGCTCCAGGAGCACAATCCCAGAATTGATTAGGTGCAGCGTATAGTCACTCTGGATTCACATTTTTGTCTGAAGAATTGCTATAGCGAGGCCAGTGAGAAGGTCCCTCCGTTGTACTGTGCAGCCATGGAAGAAAGTGGGGTTCCAAGGCAGTATGAGGATTACGCCGATGTCTTTGATAAAGGCTGCGCTCAGAGTTTACCACCACATCGGTCTTTTGACTGTAGAATTGATCTAGTGGAGGGGGTTCCTTTGCCCTGCAGCCGTGTCTATGCACTGTCTGAACCGGAGGAGAAACATCTCAAAGACTATCTGGATGAGATGTTAGAACTAGGGTTCATCCGTCCTTCTTCTTCGCCCGTAGCTTCAGCGATCTTCTTCATACCGAAGAAGGAAGGCACACTGAGGGCGTGTGTGGACTACCGGACATTGAAGAAGGCCACAGTTAAGAACAGGTACCCTCTTCCTCTCATCCCCGTGTTACTGGATCAACTCCGCAAGGCCACGGTGTTTACAAAACTGGACTTGCGTCGAGCTTACCATCTGATCCGTATGCGGCCCGGGGATGAGTGGAAGACGGCTTTTAAAACTAAACATGGGCTGTTCGAATACTGTTTGATGCCGTTTGGCCTGTGCAATGCGCCAGCGGCATTCCAGTACTTCATCAACGAGGTTCTGAGTGAGTACTTGGATAGGACGGTAATCGTGTACCTGGATGACATCCTTATCTTCTCCGAGAACAGTGTAGAACATCATACACATGTGCAGCAAGTGTTGCAGAAATTGAGGGAACATCGGCTCTATGCCAAACTTGAAAAGTGCCAGTTTGATGCGGTGGAGGTGGAATTTTTGGGATTCCTCATATCAGCTGAAGGAATACGGATGGACCCAAAAAAGATACAGGCGATTTTGACCTGGCCGGTACCAACTACGGTGAAGCACATACAGGTACTCCTAGGGTTCGCCAATTTTTACTGGCGCTTTATCGCTCGATTTTCAGATATCGTGGCGCCGATGACACGGTTGTTGCGAAAGGGGGTTCCTTTTGTGTGGTCCCCGGAAGCTCAAGGTGCTTTTCGGCTGTTGTTGAAGACCTTTACAACTGCTCCGGTGTTGGCCCATCCTGATCCTGCTTTTCCCTTCTTTGTGGAGACGGATGTGTCCGCGGGGGCAGTGGGCGGGGTACTGTCCCAGAAGGAGGAGGGCACAGGCCATATGCATCCTATTGCCTATTTTTCGAAGACATTGTTACCTGCCGAACGCAATTACACGGTGGCGGAACGTGAATTGTTGGCAGTGAAACTGTCGTTTGAAGAATGGCGTCACTATCTGTGGGGGGCCCGCCATACTATCACGATTTATACGGACCACAAGAACCTGGAGTTTTTTTAGATCGGCCCAGGCGTTGACACCAAGACAGATGCGGTGGGTCTTGTTTTTTAACGAATATGATTTCATCATAACCTACAGACCCGCTGCTCAGCAGATCAAATCAGACGCACTGTCTAGGATACATATCGATCCGGAGGAAGTGAAATCAGGGAAAGAAAGTAGACCTATGCTTGATAGCAGGAGGATTGTGGGAGTGGCTTCGGTGGAAGAGTTTGCTTCCAAGGTGAAAGATCTGTTGCGCCGAATGGATTTGGCCCCATGGTTACAGCTGTCTCAGGTTATGGTCCGGGAGGGGTTGTTATATCAGGGTAATAGGTTGTTTGTTCCACCCGAGTTGAGATCAAAGGTGGTGGAGTGGTGTCACTCCTCCTCCTTGGTCGCACACCCCGGAATAGGGAAGACGAAGGAGTTGTGTCTGAGGTGGTTTTGGTGGGAGACTGTGGCACATGATATTCAGAAATATGTGACAGCTTGTCCTGTTTGCGCCATCAATAAGCCCTCACATAGTAAACCCTCTGGTCTATTGCAGCCATTGATGGTACCCCCTTCCCCTTGGCATACCATCAGCATGGATTTTGTCACGGATCTTCCTTTGGTGTCCGGCTTCACAGCCATTCTTGTGGTAGTGGACTTGTTCACCAAAATGGCCCACTTCATACCACTTAAGAAGATTCCCACAGCTAAGGAAATGGCCTTAGAGTTTATGACTTCGATCGTAAGGTTACATGGGTTACCTACAGCAGTCATCTCAGACAGGGGGGCGCAATTTGTATCCCATTTCTGGACGGAGCTCTGTCTGGTGCTCAAGATGGATATACGGTTGTCATCTGCGTATCATCCCCAGTCAGATGGGCAGACAGAGCGCACCAACCAGACAATGGAACAATATCTGAGGTGCTTGACTACGTCCCTGTCGTGTGATTGGGTGATGGCATTACCCATAGCAGAATTTACTTATAATAACAGTATACACACGGCCCTGGGAATGACACCATTCTTTTGTTCTATGGGATACCATCCTAGAGCCCTAGCTATCCAACCCACTGGGCACATGCCAGCCATTGACGAAGTGTGTAAACGATTGGGTGACATCTGGGAAGTGGCTAGGGGCAGGTTACAGGAAGCCAAGGCCGCTATGAAAGTACAGGCGGATCGCCATAGGGTCTCGCCCCTGGTTATAAGGTGGGCGATCAAGTATGGTTGGTTTCACGTAACCTGAGACTACAGGGGTCACGCAAACTACAGCCCCGGTATGTAGGCCCTTTTCCGATTGTACAGGTAGTCAACCCTGTGGCGATGAAGCTGTTATTGCCATCGGATTATAAGATCCATCCAGTATTTCACACCTCATTGCTGAAGCCCTTTGTTCCGTCAGATCAGGTCTTGCCCCCTCCTGCCCCGGTGTTGGTGGATGGTCAGGAGGAGTTTGAAGTACAGGCCATCCTTGATTCTAGGCGACGGAGGGGTAGGTTGTATTACCTGGTAGATTGGAAGGGTTATGCCCCGGAGGACAGGACATGGGAACCTGCTGGAGGGGTGCACGCGCCCCGTTTGGTGGGAGAGTTCCATAGACAACATCCCCGGAAGCCAAGACCTGTGGGGAGGATCATTGGGGGGGGTACTGTTAGGATTCGGTCCCCAGTCCTCTTTTGATGACCATAGTTTTCACCATCACATGACACGCCAGCTGTATAAAAGGGAGTCCTACCATAGTGTCGTTGCTTGTTATTGCAAACCTGTGGGTTCCTGCTATTTTGGTTCCTGTGAAGCTGTTGGTTGTTGCTGTTTCTCACGGGCTCGTGAGAAACGTTGGAGTTTTACCCTTTTCCCGGATCCCTTGCCTTGATTCCCGCTGTTGTGAACTACCTGTTCCCTCCCTTCTGTCCCCTTGTTTTCCTGTCCCGTGTCCCTGTAGTTAGTTAGTTAGACATTTTATTTGTTTCATTTTTCCCCCCGTCTCGTGTTAGAGATTAGCCAACGACATCCAGGGGCTCCTGTTTGTCAGACACTATTTTAGTGTCTTTTTTCTTCGGTACCCGAGACTTTGTAAGATCAACTAGTACGGACGCTAGCCGTTCGCATCGTATACAAGTCTTGTGGGAACCGTCCGCCTCGCTAAGGGCGGATCTGACGTTTGAGCGGAATCCCGGCTGGGATTGCTTTTCACTCATTCGCCCGAGAGACGAGTGGTTATCGTTTCTCAGTGTTTTTGGTTGTCCCCCTCACTTCCCTTTTTTGAGACACAGGGGTTTTTTGTTCATGCACGTTATTTTGGCATGTTTTTTACCCTGTGAAATCCCTTCACGCCCAAACCTCAACACCCGAAGAACTAGTCTTGTTTTTGCAAGATAAACCCCCTCGAAGCAAAACCTGCACTTGTTACTGGTGCGGAAGCGAGGAGGAGGGTGTTATTTGACTCTACGCTCTACAGGGGTGGAAGGTTTGGTGCCTTTATTTCCACCCCCTTTTCTGGTTCATCGGTTAACTCATTTGTTCCATCTAGTGAGTGACCGGTGAGTCGGGGAAGTGGTTGGGACACGCCTCGTTCCTGCAGTGTGTGGGTTGGGCAGGAGCCTAACATTTACCGATTCTAAAATACTGAATTTTACAGTTTCGGTATTTTAGAATAGGTATATAGCATGTAGCTAATGATTCGTTAAATTTTACCAAATCAGTAAAATGTAGTAAATACCAATTCGGTATTTATCGATTCGGTATTCCCCATTCATTCCTATGGGCCTGGAGGCCCATAGGAATGAATGAGAATTACCGATTCGGTAAATACCGAATCGGTAATAGGGGGAAGACTTACAAGGGTGGCAGGGTGTCACATTGGCACCCTGGTGTACCCCTGTATAGTGCATGGGTGCACATGTGGCACACATACATGCCATAAGGGCATGTATGTCTGCCACATGGCACTTTTGGAAAAGCACAAATTTGCTTTTCCACAGGTTTTAGATATTTACCACCAACTTGTAGTTGGTGGTAAATAACGAGTCCTTACATGTAAAATACACTCACTTGAGTGCTCCCTACATTAAGGATTCGGTAATTTACCGAATCTGTATTTAAGAATTCAGTAATTTACCGATTCCTTAAACTACCGATTCGGTAAATTACCGAATCCTTAGATTTGGCCCCTACATCTCAAATGCCTAATACCAGTCGGTAACGGGCGAAATTCTGTTATTTTGGCCGTTACCGACCGGTATTGGGCTACCTACATCGGGCCCAAAATGTCTTTAAAGTCTGAGGGATAAAAGTCAGTCAGAGTTCTGGCTTAACCAGAAGCATAGCTTATTCTTCAGTTGGGTACTGGATTCCTCAGCTGATGACGGCAGAGGTGGCACATTTATTAATACAGCAACATATGGGCAGCAATCTTGAGAGAAGAATTAAGCGCAAATGATTATCCTTATATAATCCTGTGGCTGACCCTTCATTTTCTGCACCAGTACTTGTCCAACTATATTCTTATTTAGGTTAACTCTCCCATTTTCGAAATTATTGTGGGCTACCTCCGGGTTTCAGAAGGTGTAACACAGGCTGAACTAGGGGTAAGATCTTCCTCCCCACAGTCTGAATAACTGCCTGGCTAACTGTGTCACAGTTTGAATTATTAACAGATACGGACAACACAGAACTTTGTGGCCCAATCTCTACTTTATGCAGACTCATGAAGTCTGAAACAGTTGACCCCAAGGGTTTCAACTTACCCATCAGAGGAGACATGATGGCTTTAATGCAGTCATTGGAAACAATCCCAGGAGCCTCAAGGTTCACTTGTTCTGGGGGTTAATTACTGGGGCATTTTAAACCATTCTTGTTCATATTACAAGCCCTTTTGGACTGATATTTCCTCATTCATGGGGTTCTACTAACACTCGTCTGTGAGCTACCCAAGCAATTTAAACTTCTCCTCCCCCAGGCAAAGAGTCCTGACCCACCAAATCACATCCAGGACCATCCCTAGAATCCAAATGCTCCCCAGGTAACTGTTTAGCTTGAGGGGGTAAAATAGGGGTGCCATGGCGTTAGTAGAGCTCAATGGATATACACTGTTCTGCATGGTCTATCTCCTTAGTAACTGCCCCTGCTGCTCTAGCCCAAAAAAAGTACAGATTGGTACTATGTGTCTCACAATGAGAGCTGGCAGAGCCGTTGACCCCGGTGTCTCTCTTTCTCATTCTGAATCACACAAAAAATAGATCCACAGCTTATTGAGCAAAATCCTCTCAGACTAACTGTCTACTGAGAGAGTGTTGTGCACACACCATCAGTCAACCATGTTGAGGCCAATCTTCATGGATAGAAACATAAAGTGAGATGCCACTAACCCAGGTAGAACTCACAGCCTCAGGCCAAGAGAGATGGCCCAGCCCAGCCACTTCCGGCCAGGCTTGGGCACGTCCTGTGCCCTTGGGAGTCCTCCACACTTAAGAATACAACCAGGTTGCTCAAACCGTCCTCCTGGGCCTCGCAATGACGTCTGGGGCTTGCAGTTCTCTCCTTCCAATAAGGAAACACAAAAGAGTGCGCCCTGCGCCTACAGGAGTCCCCAGTGCTTAAAAGCTCAACAAAGTTGCTCAGCCCTTCCTAACGGGCCTCGCAATGACTTCAGGGGAATGAGGTCCCCTCCTTTTAGCATGGCAACACAAAGGAACACGTCCCGCAGGAGTCCCCAGAGCTTAAGATTGTAATGAGGTAGCACAGCCCCTCCTCGTAGGCGTGGCAGTAATTTATGGGGCTTTTCTGGGGCTTGCAGTCCCCTCCTTTCAGCACTGCCACACAAAGGACCTCGTCCCCCTGAGTGATGATTTTCCTCAGTTTTCTCCAGCAAATATTTCATTATGACGTTGCCCGAGTGGGGAGGTGAGTGCCTACTTGGATCAGTCCTGGGGGCAGACCAAAGTGGCCCATACATTGACGGTGAAGTCGATTGGCACCCTGTTTCCTTTTCAATAGATACAGGAGCAACCTTTTCTACCGATCAACCTGTGGAAGTCCCAAACCTAACCCTCTCGGGAAGAGAAGCCCAAGTTGTAGGAATCAGTAATAAACAAAATGCTAATCAGGTCATAACAGACCTCCCAATTAAAATAGGGCCAATGAAAAATGATGATCAGTTCATTCAATTAAATTAAATTAAAGTCCTGTAACCCAGGTGGTCAGAGGTTTTCTGTGCAAGATGAACTGTATGATTTACTGCATACTTGATGGTGTTGAAATGTAAACTCAAGATGAAGATTCAGTGTTTAAAATTGAAATATAAGATTTCACTGTCCTAACTAAAGATGAGGTACTTTTGGATTTTTAAAGTGCCAAGCCAGTTATGATCAATGTAAAATCAAATGCTGTTTTCCTAAGAACTAAATAATACAATCTGTCAAGAGCAGAAAAAGAAGGAATGAAACCGGTTACTGAAAAATGATTGAGCAACGATATCTTCGGGAAGTGCTTAGTAGTCCTTGCAAATCTCCTGTGATGGGAATTAGGATACTTAGTGGTAAATGGGGAATAGTTCCTAATTTAAGGAAAAAGAAATAGTGATCCCATGTTGTCCAGTGGTATCAGTAATATTGTTCCAAATTCCATCAGATACAGAATGGTATACAGTCATTGACTTATGCCAAGTCTTCTTCTCCATTCCTCTCTACAAGGAAAGCCAGTATCTCTTTGTGTTTTAATTGCAAAATAAAGTTCTTATTTGGTGTAGGAGTCCACACAAGAGTGTACTGAAAGTCCTTCAATTTTTACTCACACCCTGGTGCAATACATTGATGACCTTTATTTTAAAAACGTTTTTATTGATTTTTCATGAGCACAATACACATTGCAAGTACAGTTTTATGCAGCTATTCAGATAATCAATGTAAAATGTTCCAATTGTTCTGTGCATCACATATAATTGTGGAAACAGCTGTAGGGGGCGGTATTTCGTTCTTCACATAACCGTAACAAATGATATGGTTAAAAGTGTGAATGGGCAAGGCAAAAAAAGTTCTAGAAGCAAGTCCTGTGTTTCCTAGGTGGGGAAGTGTATGCATGGCGGACATCCAAATCCTTAGGTCTATTACTACCCACAGCAGGAACACGCACAGCATTCTGATACCGCTATGCAATAATGACCTACTGGACACACTTGCTTTGCTGTATGATCTAGCTGACAGTGGTCATAACATTTCCCCAATAAATATGCAGTATTGTAAAAGGGAAGTGATTAATCTTGGTCATCACATTGACAAGGGAACAATGAAAACCTCAAAAGAAAGTGTTTGTACCTTTACTGAAATTAAATCCTCCTGCCACCTAGATGGAGGTTATGATGTTCTTGGGAATCGTTGGCTACTGTTGTCAGTGGATTCAAAACTTTTCCTTGATTGGGAAACCTTTCGTAAGGTTGGCACATAGTGACATTAAGAACCCGGTACCATTTGATAAAGATTGCTCGGAGGCCTTCCAGGTATTGAGAGAAAGTGTGTGTAATGCAACCGCAATTGTACTGCCCGATTACAAATTTACCTTTTAACTTTATTGTTATGAAATGGTAGATGTGCTTTCTCGATACTGACTCAAAGACATGGAAGAATGGTGAGGCCTGTTGCCTACCTATCAGATGTGTTGTATCTAGTAGCTGTAGGTCTTCCCAGTTGTTTGAAATCGGTTACAGTTGTTTGTACTGCAAATGAAAAAAGTAAAGGGATTGCAATAGGACATACATAAACTATATTTGTTCCAAATTCTGTTGAGATTCTGTTGACACGTACACAAAGCCAACATTTAACAGTCGTCTGACCAGATATGAACAAGTCATACTGGCAGCTCAAAAACATCACAATCAAAAGATGTAACTCATTAAATCCAACAATGTTGCTTCCTAATTCAAACAAATGTTGTGAAGACAAGGACAGGGATGATGATGAACCGAAGCATGACCAGATATTAGAAATTCCTCTTGAAATTGGTGATCTGAATCTATTTTTCATTTGAGAACATTTTACCATTATTTTTAAGTGAGGTGTGTACAATCACACATCCTTACAAGCACAAGAAAGAGCGATCAAAGAGGTTAGCGCCACTGGCTAAAGTTAGGCACATTGCTCACATTTCTTTATCTACATGGAGTGTGCTTGTCGTCTTCCCTCCATGCATTGGCCTCATCTTCACTTGTCGCTACCTTCCTCTTCCCCTCCTTCTGCCAACCTCAACTCCAAAAGGTTAAAATAATCACCAGTGTCCACCTGAAAGGGCAAATAAGTTGCAGGTCAATCGTGCCTCCCAAATATCTTTTGAAGGCCATCTCACAGCAATTGCAATGTTCCACTCAGTATCATAATCCATCCCCTCCTCGTCAGGGAAACAGGTCTAGTACCCTCCACTGTGGGGGAGCACCAGGCTAGACATCCCCTCACTCAGGTGTCAGATCAACGACTCCCATTTATGTTCAAATGTGAAGGAGGTTTAACTGAATGCTGCTCGTTAGGAGCTCCATTTCTAGCATCACCCATAAAGGTTTAGTGCCATTGTGTGGTTGGTGGAATTTCTGTCTTTTTCCAGTGGTGCACTACTGGAGGCTCTGCCACACCCAGTCACTGTAGGCACATGGGCCACTCGTTTTTAGTCAAGCGAGTCAGGTTAGGAGGATCAGGCACAGGAGCATCACCTCAGGAATAGCTGGGATAGAGAAAGTTTAGACCTCTTGTAGTAGTGTGGAGAACTCTCCCCAGAAGAGTCTGTAAACAAACAATCCCACCATATATGAAGCGCTTCTCCATGAGTAGCACATCCCATTCCGTACCCAGCAAAAGCATTGTGGTTCATGCGGAGCTGTCTATGGGGAGGATAGGACCAGCCTAACCAGACTTTTCAGTTTATCTCCCGTCCATGTGTGGATGCAGAGGAGGCGTGTATATCCCTGTGTAATTTATTCCAGCGCTTAAGACTCTTCTACCGTACACAATACTCGTTTCGCCTCAGTATTATAGCACCAGGTCTGTGGGGTCTAATGTGCCAGGAGAAGGTTATTTATTTCTGCCTGAGTGCAGGTCAATTTGGGGAACTGGAGCTCAAAGGAAAAGATTGCTCTAGTGGTTCTGCCCGAAAGATGAGATTTGTGACTGAGTGAAGAATCTGTGCATAACGCAGCCTTTCAATCAATCAATCAATCAATCAGGAGTTTGTTAAAGCGCGACTACTCACCCGTGAGGGTCTCAAGGCGCTAGGGGTGGGGGGAAGGGGGGTGCAGGTTCCATTCCATCAAGGAGGGGGTCTGTCGAAGAGCCAGGTTTTGAGGTTTTTTGCGAAGATGGGGAGCGATGTTGTCTGTCTGAGGTGGAGCGGAAGGGCGTTCCATGCTTTGGCCGCGAGGAAGGAGAAGGAACGGCCTCCCGATCTGGTCTTTCTGGTGCGAGGGACCACGGCGTAGGAAAGCTGGGCTGATCGTAGGGTCCTTTGGGGTGCGTGGAATTTGAGTCGGCTGTTCAGGTATGCTGGTCCGGTGCCGTTGAGGGCCTTGTGTGCGTGGGTGAGCATCTTAAAGGTGATTCTCGCCTCGACGGGGAGCCAGTGGAGTGTGCGCAGGTGCTGGGAGATGTGGCAGTGTTTTGGCAGGTTGAGGACCAGTCTTGCTGCAGCGTTCTGGATGTTCTGTAGCGTGCGGATGAGGTTTTTGTTTATTCCGGCGTAGAGTGCGTTGCCGTAGTCGAGTCTGCTGGTGACCAGGGCGTGAGTGACTGTCTTTCGGTGTTCGAGGGGGATCCATTTGAAGGTCTTACGAAGGAGGCGGAGGGTGTGGAAGCAGGAAGATGAGACAGAGTTGATCTGGCGGTCCATTTTGAGCTCGGAGTCCAGGATGATTCCCAGGTTGCGTGCGTGGTCTGTGGGGGTTGGCGGGTTTCCGAGGGCGGTGAGCCACCAGGTGTCGCTCCAGGCGTCGGGGTTTGGGCCCATGATGAGTACTTCTGTTTTGTTGGTGTTTAGTTGTAGGCAGCTGTTTTTCATCCATTTGGCAATGGCTTCCATGCCTTCTCAAAAGTTGCGTCTGGCGGTGTTGGGCTCGTTGGATAGGGAGAGGATGAGCTGGGTGTCGTCTGCGTATGACACGATGTTGAGTCCGTAGGTTCTGACGATGGGGGCAAGTGGAGCCATGTAGACGTTGAAGAGCGTCGGGCTGAGGGAGGAGCCCTGGGGGACTCCGCAGGTGGTAGGTGTGGGGTCCGAGAGGAAAGGGGGGAGTCTGACCCGCTGCGTCCTGCCGGAGAGGAAGGAGCAGATCCAGTCGAGGGCCTTGTCCTGGATTCCTGCATCGTAGAGTCTGCGTATTAGGGTGCGGTGGGAGACTGTGTCGAACGCCGCTGATAGGTCGAGGAGGATGAGGGCTACTGTTTCTCCTTTGTCCAGTAAGGTGCGGATGTCGTCTGTTGCGGCGAGGAGGGCGGTTTCCGTACTGTGGTTTTTTCTGAAGCCGGATTGGGAGGAGTCGAGGATGTTGTGTTCTTCAATGAATGTGGTGAGTTGGCTGTTGATGGCTTTCTCGATGACTTTCGCTGGGAACGGGAGCAGGGAGATGGGTCTGTAGTTTTTGAGGTCGTTGGGGTCTGCTGAGGGTTTCTTCAGGAGGGGGTTGACCTCGGCGTGTTTCCAGTCATCGGGGAACGAGGCGGTCGCCAGGAAGCGGTTGATGGTGTGGCAGAGCATGGGTGCGATGGTGTTGGCGGCTCTGATGAAGATGTGGTGGGGGCAGGGGTCCGTGGGGGCCCCTGAGTGGATTGACTTCATTGTCTTCAGTGTGTCTTCGGTGGTGAGGGCTGTCCAGTCATCAATCGCTGGTTTCCGGGTGTCAGGGGTGGTTGGTGAGGGTTCAGTGTGTTCGTTGTCTTCGTCGAAGTTGTCGTAGATGCTCTTGATTTTGTGATGGAAAAAGATGCTGAGTTTGTCGCAGAGGTCTTGTGAGGGAGGGATGTCGGTAGACTCGCTGGTGGGTTGGGCGAACTCCTTGATGATGCTGAAGAGTTCCTTGCTGTTGTGTGCGTGGGTGGAGATTCTGTGTTCAATCGCTTTTTTCCTCTTTTCTCTGATGAGTTGATGGTGGGCGTTGGTGGCGGCTCTGAAGTTGTTGTGGGCTTCTGTGGATTTGGTGTTTCTCCAGGTCTTTGAGGCAGCGGCATGTGCGCCTGGACTCTCGAAGTTCGGTGGTAAAGCATCTGGCTTTCTTGGCACGGGTTGGCACGGGTATTGTTGTTTTTCTTGAGGGGGGCTATGGTGTTGGTGCTGTCCGAGATCCATCTATGCAGGGTTCGGGCTGCGGTGTTGGGGTCGTCGTTTTCCGCGATGGTTGGGGTGGAGTTGTTGAGTGAGGAGGTGAGCTGGTCATCGGTGATTTTGGTCCAGTTTCTTTGTGGAAGCAGGTGCTGGTGTCTGTGGATGGTGGGTGTTCTGAAGGTGAAGTGGACGCAACGATGGTCGGTCCATGGGAGTTCAGTGGTGTGGCTGAAGGTGATGGAGTTTCCTGCAGTGAAGAGGGGGTCGGGGTGTGTCCTGCTGAGTGCGTGGGCTCGGTCACGATCTGGCGGAGTCCAATGCTGTGAAGGTTGTCCAGGAGGCATGTGGTGTTGGGGTCCAGTTGATTGTCGAGGTGGAAGTTGAGGTCTCCCAGCAAGGTGTAGTTGGTGGATGCGATGGCCTGCGGGGAGATAATGTCTGTGATGGAGTTGGCGAAGGGTCTGCGGGGTCCAGGGGGTCGGTAGATGAGGGTTCCTCGGAGGGCGGCGGTGGGGCTGGCCAGTATCTTGAAGTGAAGGTGTTCCATCAGTTTTGTGGACTCGTCAGGGAGTGTGCTCAGGCGGAGGCTGGATTTGTGGACGATGGCGATTCCTCCTCCTGGGTGGGTGGGTGGGGCGGTCCTTCCTGGAGATCTTGTATCCTTGGGGGATGGCGATGGAGATGTCCGGTCCCGAGGTGGTGTTGGTCCAGGTTTCGGTGAAGAATGCTACATCTGGGGTGGTGCTGTCGAGGAGGTCCCAGATTTCTGTGGCGTGTTTGTGGAGGGATCGGACGTTAAAGAGGATGCATTGCAGGGTCTTCGGTTCGGTTGTGTTCTTGTGGACGAGTTGTGCTGGATCCGTGTTCTTGGCGGTGCTGCAGGTGTGCCGGCAGCGGTGACAGCTGAAGGGTCCATATGTGTCAGCTGGTGATGCTAGCTTGCAGTTGTTGTTGCAGCCCGGGTTGAGTGCGTGGAGTGCTGCTGGGTCGTAGCGTTGGCGGGGCAGAGGTCCAGGGTTCCTGGTGCTGGTCGCGGACGGGTCGCAGACGGGCGCAGACGTGCTTGCCTTTGACGCGCCTTCGATGCACCAGCGGCGCGCCCGCAGCCTGCGCCCGCTGCGCGGCCGCGATTAAGTAGGGGTCGAGGAGGGCTGGACAGCTGGGAGGCGGGAGGGGAGCTGGATTGGGCCGGTCGCGCTGGGGGGGGAGGGGCCGCGGGGGCAGCAGCGGCGGGGAAAGGTAAAGGGAGGAAAGAAGGGATAAAGAAAAAAGGGGAAATAAGTAGAAATAGGGCACAAAAGAGCAGAGATACAGAAAAGAGCAGAAAGGTGAAAGATAGAAAGGGTAGAAAAACGAGTGAAAACGAGTGAAGGAGCAGAGGGAGAGAAAGGGAAAATGGGCAGAAATAAGGCACAAAAGAGCAGAGGTGCAGAAAGGTGAAAGATAGAAAGGGGAGAAAAACGAGTGAAAACGAGTGAGGGAGCAGAGGGAGAGAAAGGGAAAATGGGCAGAAATAAGGCGCAAAAGAGCAGAGGTGCAGAAAGGTGAAAGATAGAAAGGGGAGAAAACGAGTGAAGAAGCAGAAAGAAAGAAAGGAGACAGAGGTCCACTGGACCACCAGGGATGAGGCGCAGGGAAACCTGCGGGTGGAGGAGGGCCTCGATCACCAACACTCAAGAGTGCAGGGGCAGGGGCACCTCACTTAATGGTGGAGCTGGAGGTGGGAGAGCAATTTCACTGACAATGAGTCAGTGGTCTTGCTCGCCTGTACCCGCAGTGGCCGCCATTAAGTAGGGGTCGGGGAGGGCTTGACAGCTGGGAGGCGGGAGGGGAGCTGGATTGGGCCGATCGCGCTGGGGGGGAGGGGCCGCGGGGGCAGCAGCGGTGGGGAAAGGTAAAGGGAGGAAAGAAGGGATAAAGAAAAAAGGGAAAATAAGCAGAAATAAGGCACAAAAGAGCAGAGATGCAGAAAAGAGCAGAAAGGTGAAAGATAGAAAGGGTAGAAAAACGAGTGAAAACGAGTGAAGGAGCAGAGGGAGAGAAAGGGAAAATGGGCAGAAATAAGGCACAAAAGAGCAGAGGTGCAGAAAGGTGAAAGATAGAAAGGGGAGAAAAACGAGTGAAAACGAGTGAGGGAGCAGAGGGAGAGAAAGGGAAAATGGGCAGAAATAAGGCGCAAAAGAGCAGAGGTGCAGAAAGGTGAAAGATAGAAAGGGGAGAAAACGAGTGAAGAAGCAGAAAGAAAGAAAGGAGACAGAGGTCCACTGGACCACCAGGGATGAGGCGCAGGGAAACCTGCGGGTGGAGGAGGGCCTCGATCACCAACACTCAAGAGTGCAGGGGCAGGGGCACCTCACTTAATGGTGGAGCTGGAGGGTGGGAGAGCAATTTCACTGACAATGAGTCAGTGGTCTTGCTCGCCTGTCCCCGCAGTGGCCGCCATTAAGTAGGGGTCGGGGAGGCCTGGACAGCTGGGAGGCAGGAGGGGAGCTGGATTGGGCCGGTCGCGCTAGGGGGGGGGGGGCCGGGGGCAGCAGCGGCGGGGAAAGGTAAAGGGAGGAAAGAAGGGATAAAGAAAAAAGGGAAAATAAGCAGCAATAAGGCACAAAAGAGCAGAGATGCAGAAAAGAGCAGAAAGGTGAAAGATAGAAAGGGTAGAAAAAACGAGTGATGGAGCAGAGGGAGAGAAAGGGAAAATGGGCAGAAATAAGGCGCAAAAGAGCAGAGGTGCAGAAAGGTGAAAGATAGGAAGGGGAGAAAACGAGTGAAGAAGCAGAAAGAAAGAAAGGAGACAGAGGTCCACTGGACCACCAGGGATGAGGCGCAGGGAAACCTGCGGGTGGAGGAGGGCCTCGATCACCAACACTCAAGAGTGCAGGGGCAGGGGCACCTCACCTAATGGTGGAGCTGCGAGGGTGGGAGAGCAATTTCACTGACAATGAGTCAGTGGCCTTTCTGATTCAAGAATGTTGTAAGTGGTTCTACATTGCTTAAAGGTTTTATGTGTGATGGTGTCATACATATCAGCAATCATTTTGCAGCCTCCCTCCCTCCCTCCAAGGAAGGAAGGAGCAGCCATCAAGGAGGAGGGAAGGGAGGGAGGGAACGATTGAAGTGTACTAGTGTGTACGGTGACGGACAAGATACCAGGCCCTGCACAATCACATATTCATCCCATGTTTCTAACGCTGTCACAACAGGGGTGCTGAGATAGGTGTTACGTGGTCTGTGATGTCTCTCCAATCATACAAGATCCCACAGGGGTCGACAGACCAGGGCGTGGTCCATCTACCTCCAGTTTGTCCCAAAGAGCATGGTGGACCGATCCACTACCAGTCGCACAACTGTGTAGTAGTATTGGGTAGTAGGGGTTGCCACACTTCCATTTTCCTAGGTTGAGTCAACGGTTTTTGGGAAAGTCTTGGACTCTTTGCCAGGGCCGGTTTTGGTTCCCAGTCCGGCCCTGGGGTTGACATAGTTGCAGAAGACCATTTATAAGAATGTGGGGCCAATGCTAATAGTGTGAGTCTCAGGGAATTCCGATCCACCCTGTCAAATGCCTTCTTGGTATTGAGCGAAAGCAGCACAGCGGGTATCTGTTAGAGGGTAGCTTTCTCAACCAGGTGGATGGTTGCCCGCATCATGGGCCTGTTGGCTGTGAATGAAGTCACTGTGATCAGCACTTCATTGATCGGGTCACCAGACTTTTCATATATAATTTTGCGTCAAAGTTCAGGAAGGCTATAGGTTGATACAATGCACACTGTCTGGCATCTTTATTAGGTTTTAGTATCACCGTGGCCACCGCCTCACGTATCGGGGTCACTGCTCCCTTAGCAGCACCGTGGTTGAACTGGGCTGTGAGTTTTAAAAATCAACCTGACTGCGAATATTTGGTAGATTTGGGCTGTAAGTCCAGCTGGCCCACAAGGTTTATTTGGCTTTAGTGTTTTCATAGCTTTTTACCAACTGTAGGTTGCACCACCCAATAGTAATGTCCAAACTGAATTTATGAATGTCCATCCAGTGTCGAAAGTACTCAAATTTCTTTATTCTTCTTTGATTTTGAAAAACATACACCAAGCAGCCAACGTGTTTCGTTCTATTATAAGAACTTCATCAGGGCGGAAATAATCTGTGCTTCAAAATTTCAACGCGAAAATTGTAAAGAGGTCGTCCGGTTTGTTCCGCTAATTACTCCCGTGCAACAGTCACCTCAAATGTAGCATCAACAGGCAAAGACAAGATATGTCTCCAATGCCTATTCAAATTGTTTCGTTCGGGCCCAAATGCAACTCTGATGAGGATAATGATGTCAAGGCTGATGTGCCAAAGTATCACAGTCTCATGCTACGTAGCATAAACCTTATGCCGGTGCTCAAGGGCAGTGGAATTACACACAGTGTGAGCATAAGGCTCAGTGTTTAGTTTAAGACTCAGAGGGATATTTTGTAAGTTACTGTCTCTGTTCTCTTACCTAGTGGGAGGTGCATCACAAACCCCGGGTGTTTGTACGGGTTGGCTGTTCCCTTGTTGCTCGGAATGTGTTTTGATAGCTTGTTTAACACTTCTGGAAGGCTCGGGCTCTCTAGAGAGTCTTGTTGTTTGTCAGTGAAGTTAGGGAGGTGTTCGGCCTGTAGAAACTACTCCTGTGTCTCCATTGGATGGAAGGAGTCTCCTTAAAGCATCTGATAATAACAGTGGAATTCAGCTGCCTTTTCTGCATCCTCCATATTGGAATGCCCAAATGGGCTGTGATATCTCTGAAGAATTCTCTCTCTCATTTACCCCATAGGTGTTTGGCAAGAAGGGTGCCCACTCTGTCAACAGCAATGTGCAACAGATTTTCAAGATGGAGCAGTGAGAGCTTCCCTGTGTTAGTATAGTGCACACGTAACTAGCTTCAGGCTGTTGTAAGTGCTCTAGCAATTTGGAGCAAAGGCTATAGGAGTCTCTCGAATTCCAAGTTACAGATCTCGCCCTCTTTACACACATCCATAACACAGAGACTGGTAAGTTGGTGGACCCCCTTCACTGTGTTCAAAGTACTCATCAATTTGTTGTCTTATTTTGTGTTTGGTGATTGGGTCACTGAGTGGGGATGGGTGTAACCTCAAGCTTCCTCTGGGCTTTCTCTCCCTGAGGTAGAGTTGGACCATGTTGCCATGGCTTCCGTTTATTCCCTGAGAGCTATTCGTTTATATAACATGTTAATGTATCTTATTCAGTTCGAGCATCTCTGGTTTAGCATAGAGGGTGCTGGGCAATTATTAATGTAGTGGCTGCTTAGGGATTATAAGGTAATGTGGCATGTATTTTTCATGTGCTCCGAGTTACTCAGGAAATGATACATTGGCTCACACTACGATGAATCTGCAGAAATTCTTATTTCTTAAGCAAGAATTGTGTATAAAATCCTTGACTTTGGGTGTGAGCAAGAAGACTTTCCTATTCTACTAGAGATGCTTTCCAATTCTTTTCTGATGTTGCTGCCCATTGAGACTTATAAAACTTTCTCATTTGTTTTTATTGATGTAAAAAGACATAAATTACAACACACTTCAATAAATGCATAGCTATTTAGTTGAACAATATGTTGTTGCTTACTACAAATTTTCTGATATGAAAAATAGAAATTCATCAAATAAATTTAAATCAGGAACATTATGTATGAAAAAATACTTCTAAGACATTTTTAAATAAGAGTCATTTCTCATCTTGTATAAATATAGCTCAAACCCACATATATTGATACATTTAACCCACCAATCCCTGTAGGATAGAGGGATTTTTTGTAGTCAGGGTTTAGCTATTTCCAGTCTAGCAAAACTATGGCTACAAAAATAATTATGACAAGCAGACGAGGAACTTGTTGCAAATACTTTTAATTTAGTTGTAGGAAAAATTGAGAAACCTAGCGATCTCGCCTAACCAGCAAGTTACTTACCTTCGGTAACACATTATCTGGAACAGACAGGATCTAGTCGCAGATTTTCTACTTTAGAATCCTTCTCAGGTGTGAGACTGGATCCGGAAACTTTTTTCCCACAGCATGTATACGTGCCAGCAGAGGGATTCGAGCGACTAAGCACCAACGTCGTCAACTGGATGTGACATCAACAGAGTCCATTTATCTCCCTAGCTGATGCGCTGAGGCCAGTTTCTTCCATTACCATTTTCTGCACTCGAATCGCAGAGCCACCTATAGAAGCTGTGAATTGAACAGCGTGACAAAAATAAACAAAAGACACCAAAGTGTCAAATATCTATTAGAGTTGTAACCATAATTCAGTATATGAATATCCTAACAACAACCTTGAGATGAAAGAAGACCCATATTTGTAATAAAAACTGGGTTCTTCCTCACCTTCTCTTTTTTTTAATAAAGACCAATATAATTGACAACCAAAAAGACTTGGTTCGTAGATCAGGGAAGAAGGGTGGGTCGTTAAGGACTCTGCAGCTAGATCCTGTCCCTACCAGATAATGTGTTACCGAAAGTAAGTAACTTGTTCATCTGATAGAGACATCTAGCAGCATCTGATAGAGACATCTTACTTTGTTTGCTGCCTGATCGTGGATACTGCCAGTAAGGAGAGACTGCACATCGTGTCTGGGGAGGATTGCTGAGACCTTCTCTCACCTCGACTTTTCAAACCTTGCGGAACCCGCTTCGCGGGTCCCGCAGCGCTCTGCGCAAAGGAGCCAGCAGACCTTGGAGCACTAATCAGCGGAGGACAGGAGGCGCGGGCAGGTGAGCTAGCCGGCGGGGCTGCGAGCACGCAGGCAGGGACTCCGATGACCAGGAGCCCCTGCGCGCCCATTTGATACACCTGGGCTGCTCTCCCCGCTGGCCACGCCCCCCGCCCTCAGTCCAGTAAAAGCGGCAGTGTTTCTAGTGAAAATCGGACCTCTTACTTTGTTTGCTGCCTGATCGTGGATACTGCCAGTAAGGAGAGACTGCACATCGTGTCTGGGGAGGATTGCTGAGACCTTCTCTCACCTCGACTTTTCAAACCTTGCGGAACCCGCTTCGCGGGTCCCGCAGCGCTCTGCGCAAAGGAGCCAGCAGACCTTGGAGCACTAATCAGCGGAGGACAGGAGGCGCGGGCAGGTGAGCTAGCCGGCGGGGCTGCGAGCACGCAGGCAGGGACTCCGATGACCAGGAGCCCCTGCGCGCCCATTTGATACACCTGGGCTGCTCTCCCCGCTGGCCACGCCCCCCGCCCTCAGTCCAGTAAAAGCGGCAGTGTTTCTAGTGAAAATCGGACCTCTTACTTTGTTTGCTGCCTGATCGTGGATACTGCCAGTAAGGAGAGACTGCACATCGTGTCTGGGGAGGATTGCTGAGACCTTCTCTCACCTCGACTTTTCAAACCTTGCGGAACCCGCTTCGCGGGTCCCGCAGCGCTCTGCGCAAAGGAGCCAGCAGACCTTGGAGCACTAATCAGCGGAGGACAGGAGGCGCGGGCAGGTGAGCTAGCCGGCGGGGCTGCGAGCACGCAGGCAGGGACTCCGATGACCAGGAGCCCCTGCGCGCCCATTTGATACACCTGGGCTGCTCTCCCCGCTGGCCACGCCCCCCGCCCTCAGTCCAGTAAAAGCGGCAGTGTTTCTAGTGAAAATCGGACCTCTTACTTTGTTTGCTGCCTGATCGTGGATACTGCCAGTAAGGAGAGACTGCACATCGTGTCTGGGGAGGATTGCTGAGACCTTCTCTCACCTCGACTTTTCAAACCTTGCGGAACCCGCTTCGCGGGTCCCGCAGCGCTCTGCGCAAAGGAGCCAGCAGACCTTGGAGCACTAATCAGCGGAGGACAGGAGGCGCGGGCAGGTGAGCTAGCCGGCGGGGCTGCGAGCACGCAGGCAGGGACTCCGATGACCAGGAGCCCCTGCGCGCCCATTTGATACACCTGGGCTGCTCTCCCCGCTGGCCACACCCCCCCTGTACACCAACCAACCAGCGAGTACCCATAGACTATACCTAGAACTACTGTCCTCGCTGCGCGGGAGCGCGCGGGAGCGCGCCGGGAGAAGCCCGGGCAAAGGGCGGGCCGTCTAAGGCCGTCCAAGGCCGTACAAGGACGGGACGGGCCACCCCTCTAACATTTATAAAGTCAACATTGGTGAATAATACGGTAACCTTTCTCACTATTACTATTATTACCTTTACTGGAAAAATATATCGAATATGGCATATAAAAAACTAAGATCGCGCACCATCTTCATGAAAAGAATGGGCACAGAAGAAGCGGTAAGACAAAGTTCCAAAAAAGTAGTAAAACGAGGACGGCTAATGGGCACGCCAGCCATCAGTAATTATTTTCTAGCCATGCCCAAAAACTCAACTTGTCTACCTGATTGTGATTTGTCTTTAATGTTGGTAAATAATCCATTCCAAGAGGCAGCTCAACTGCCTACTGCAGATGTTCAGACTACTCTAATATCAGATCATCAAGGTTCATTACCTCAACTAACCAGTCCAACAAAGGAGTCTCAAAAATCTCCAAAATCTACATCTCTATTTGACTCCCCAAAATTATTCACCATCACACCGGTGAAACAAACAAATCATTCTTTATGCACCGAAGATCAAAACCGAAATGTGAATATACCGACAAGAAATACCTCTGAGGAATTACACAACATAGTTGATTTGCAAACCGAATCTCACCACCAAATATCTGATCAAAAAACAGATATGGATATATCATTGGATACATTTCTGCCATATAACATGAATTCTACCAATATGCCGACACCCGTATCAAAATCCCTACATACCCTACAGGAAATACTTGAATCTGTACTTTCCTTTTTAGGTAACATCTTAGAGAACTCAGATCAAACCCTGGATACTCAAATTGGTATTCTGAAATTTTTGGTAGAAGAAAAGAGGAAAAAAGATCATACTAAAATAATACAAAATATACACTCTGAAGAGGAAAGAAAAGATCCCCCTGATCTGTCTCAATCTGCGAAAACTCCAACGCCTGAATCCTATGGTAAATGTGATAATAGCACTCAAACTATCGAGCTAAAATTCATCCATCCACCTCACACCAGGAGCGTGAAAAATACAGACGGGGATCAAATATACTCTCTGAAGAAACTATTTAGAGAGGTACCTCCTATACCAATTAAAGAGTTTCCGATCTTTTCCGTGAAGAGTACCAAAAGGACAAAAGAAACCACTGAAGGGGAAATACTGACTACCTCAGTATCAGTACCAGATGAGACTGAAAATGAAAGATTCAACCTAAAGGAAAGTCACAAAAGATCAAAAAGGATAAAGAGAAATAGAAGACCTTTAAGAAGAATACACAAAAAGAAAAATAAAAAGGTCAGATTTGAAAATGTTAATTCAAACCTGAATCAAGAGGAAAGACCTTTGGACAAAGTAATAACCAAACAATCTGTGGATGAGGAGGAAAATGTAATTATAGACTCAGTGCTCACAAAGCATCTGAACTATGAAGCACCTGAATACATTCCCCTTGGAAATAGAATTGACCAAACAAATAGAGAAAACACAACCAACGTGTCTCAATCTTATGGCGACGATCACCCCTGGACGAAATATCTAGTATTTGAAGAACTTTTTCCCACTGATGATTCATCTTTAAATCGAAACAGGGTAATAAATCTGCTGCAGCAAATTCAATCACTACAATCTATTACTAGCAAGGAAATAGACTTAGTCACTTTTCCTGAAAAAGAAAATCTAAAAATAACTAAAGTAGCCTTCTGGTCAACTGTCATTCCCAGGATCATTATAAGAGAAAAAGAAACGCTGCATAAATATGGATATGACGTTATTGAAATATTTCCATCTAAAAATTCCATATTTAAATCAACTGGCCCGATTACAAAAGTCACCAACACTCATATAAATAATAGAACGTCAAACTTCACAGACCCTGCTGAATTGGAGAACTTAAACTCAAGACAGGAGGTTCTGAAAATTGAGGTAAAAAATGGTCAAAGAAATATATGGACCCAAAATCTTGTAGCCAAAGAGGCCAGAAAAACAATAGATTCTTGGACCTGGATATCAGAGGCCTTAAATGGCAACAAACGAAATCAGCAGTCGTCATGTACTGTTTAACAGTAATCTAAGGATCATCTCGTGGAATATGGCCGGAAAGTCGCCTGATAAAATGATTATAGTGCTTAAAGAAAATCCAGCCATTGTAGCTATCCAGGAAACATGGGCAACTAGCACATTTAAGCAGAAAGGTTACTTTGTCTACGATATTCCAGCTATAACAACTAACAGAGGCCATGCCAAAGGAGGCTTGGCTATTCTGCTAAGCGAAGAACATCAATGGTCTCAAGAAATAATTGATTCTAAATCAGACCACTTTCAATGTATCAAAATCCTAACAAGAACAAGTGCTTCTGATCAAAAAAGGGCCCTTTTGATCTTTAACATGTATAGTCCTCCGGGCGCATCACAAGATGCATCTTTTATAGAAACAATGGAACAAATTTCCAAAATTATTGAAGACCGAGGAAATAGTCCATATATAATTGTGGGTGATGTGAACGGGAAACTTTCTAATGCTGAAATCTGTAAATGGGCGAAAATATATGAAGATGAGTCGATCGATTTACCCATTCCGATATTCCCCAAAGGGAAAGTGGCCGATAAAAGAGGGAAAATGCTACTGGCTTCACTCCCAAACATAAATGGATTAATCCTAAATGGTAATATAGAAGGCGACAAACCAGCGTCTGATACAAGGCGGGGCAATGGATCTTCTTCTATTATTGACTACTTAATATGTAGCATAGAGATATCAGAGACATTCCATAGCTTGAAGGTAAAATTTACAGATGAAAGTGACCACGCGCTTTTATGCTTAGTCGTCGGATGGTCACCGAAAGCGGCTTCGACTAATCCAACTACGTACCTTAAGGGAAAAATTGATCTTGATAAAAAACAGAGACGAATATTTTGGAACTCAGGGACAATAGACTATATAAATGAAAAGATCCTACAAGAGAACATTCTCACTAAAATCCACTCTGAAGATCAAATAATAAACTTCGAATGTATCTTGACAACTCTGAAAGGATTTCTTCTCAAGAGAGAAAAACCATGCAAAAATAAAGTCTATAAAAATCCCAATGAGAATATGCTCAGGAGGAAACTAAATAAACTTATACGAGGTCAATACTTAGATTACTCATCTGCTTCACAGCAAGAGATAAACAAATTAAAAAATCAACTCAGAAGGGAGAAAATAAGGAAAAAGAGAATACAGCAAGATAAAAACTGGGTGGATATACAAGAGGCGGCGAAACAATATAATCAAAGAAAATACTGGTCTTTGATAGCCAAATTAACCGGAAGCAAAAAGAAATTAACTGCTATCCCAGTTCCACCACAAGATTGGAAAGCCTACTTAACCGACCTCTATAAAGCGAACGTAACTGAGATCGACAGTAATGCTGTCGAATCCTATCTGGAAAGCAACTTAATAGAAAAAAGTACAGCACATTCCATAGAAACTCATATTAGAAATGCCAGGAGCACTTCAGCGTGTGGCCCAGACCTAATACCAATCAAAGTCCTGCAATCTAATCCAAAGGAATGGAGTCTGTTGCTAACATCGCTTTTCAACTGTATTTTCAGTACCAGGAGAATCCCTAACTCGTGGCAAGGAAGTACAATAATCCCTATCTTCAAAAAAGGGAATCGAAATGTTGCTAATAATTACCGCCAGATCGCGCTAATGGACGCAACAGGAAAAATTTTCGCTGCGGAGGTTTTAGACAAACTAAAAACCTGGTGCTTCGCTAATGAAATAATACCGAAATTCCAGGCCGGCTTTCGTCCCAACCACTCGGTAACGGACAATATTTCCGTACTCCAGACTGTCCTCGATAAATACGTTGGGAATAAATCACAACCAGTATATGCTGCCTTTATAGATTATTCCACAGCGTTTGATCGTGTGGACAGACCAACGCTGTGGAGGAAACTGAGAAGACTCGGGATTTCTGAAAACTTGTTGCAAATCATTATTCAACTACATACAAATACCTGGTCCCAGGTACAAATGGGAAGTGAAAAGGGTCTGACGAAATCAATCAACACGTCAAATGGTCTTAAACAGGGATGTCTCCTTGCACCAATTCTTTTTTCACTGTATCTGAGCGACCTCCCTTCATATTTGCAAAAATGCTCGAGTCTACCACCAAAGATTGCCCTACAGAGCATACACGCGTTACTCTATGCAGATGATATTGTTCTGTTGGACCTCACACCTTTTGGTCTCCAAAATCTACTGGACTCCTTAAATATCTACTCTAAAGATCATTTCCTAATCCCCAACCTAACAAAAACAAAAGTAGTGGCATTCTCTGGTCGGAAAAAAAGCGTCAAATATTACTGGAATCTTGATGGGAAAAGAGTAGAGGAAGTAGACGAGTACACTTACCTTGGCAGGATTTTTACTAAGAATTTAAAAAATCTCAAACACATAAATAATTTAAAGAAAAAATCTGCTATCCATGCCGGGGCACTCTCTAGAATGTATACAGCCACAGGAAGCAGGCATTTCTCCTCACTACTCAAGGTTTACAAAGTAAAAATACCCTCGGTCCTGTCCTATGCAACTGAACATTTGCCTGTAAGACAATGGTCGTTTATGGATCTGGCTGAAGGGAAAATCTTGAAAAGACTATTACAAATCTCCACATCCACATCTGTGCAGGCTCTGAGATTGGAGTTCTCTCTGACAAGCTCATTTGCTACAGCTATGGCTAATATTATTCGATGGGCGTATAATCTTCTGCACGCCAAGGAAGGATCGCTAAGATTCTTGCTAAAGACTGAGATATTTTTAACAGATTCCCGCCATCTGATCTTCTCAAAAAATATGTCCGAAGCATTTAAATTAGCGAACCTGACTGAAAATATCCTGTTATCATGGACAAAACCCCAACTAAAGCTATTCCTGAAATGCTCTATCCCCAGGCTAAGCTACGATATTGATCTTAAGTATTGTAGTAAATTATCTACGTACAAAACGTATATAGAGTCGCTGGAATATAAACAACTACGGCCATACCTGGGCCTCTCACTATCACATGGAGCTAGAAGGTGTATTACTATGTTGCGTCTAGGCATTCTCCCAGTTTCAATTGTTACATCTAAATGGTTCCCGGGAGATTCCCCCATTTGTAACCTTTGTTTTGGGGGTGATCAGGATATTGTGCATACTTTATTTGTATGTCCTCATATAACTGTAGTAAATGCACGCGCAAGATACCTCAAGCCGATATATCAGAAATACAACATTACAACGATTAATAACTTACTTGCAATTTGTAAGCAACCGACCGAAGAATGGGTTTGCTATAATGTCTATAAATTTTTTAAATCCTTTTTAAAACTGTATTGAATACTTTGACAAAACTTTTATATTTTTTGTAAATTGTTTTAAATTTGTGGTCCTCAGATGAGTACCAAAACAAATAAAAACTTTTTGACTTTGACTTTGACTTTGACTTTGACTTTGATAGAGACATCTAGAATCAAATGCCAAATCCATACCATACCCAGAGGAGGGCCTCTGAGCAATAACATGAAAAGTATCTTACTTAGAGCAACCCGGCCCATTTTAAAAGAGAGAGAGAGCGAGTACTAGAAATGTATACTAACGCAGGTGCGCAGATACACACCATACACTATAGAGTCCCCTAGAAGAGACCATAGGTAAATAAAGTCACAAGACTCTTAACCCTCAGGTATTGATTTGTGTCCGGGTTAGGCCCATGTAGCGAGGCTGCTCATTTCTCACATTCTCCAAGCATGTATCCCAGGTGCTGTTTATAATTACACTCAATGAGAACGATTCCCAACAATACTGAAAGGCAGTTAAAAAACATTTGCAGAAAAGTTTGCTTATATTTCAGTTTTGACACGTCAGACCCAGTCTCTTACTACTATAGGGTTGCATCTATACCTGCAAAGAAAAATGTGCTAACACCTACAAAGTGATAAACTTTGCTTCCTTTCTTTCCCAGCTGTCTGTACAGAGTTTTGACTTTTGGAAAGACGCAAAATCTGTCTGGGGACAAAAGACTGGCTGACTCAGAGAACTGAGGTTTTGTTTAGAGCCTGCCTCATACCACATCAAGTAATTTTTCTGAATAAAACAGTGCAACAAACTTCCTGTCTTGGAATAGCCAGATGAAGGATTTGAACACAGCTCGTATTCCCGAAATTTGCATGCTTTGAGAACTGGCAGCATTTTACACAACACAGTAAGGATACACTAGATGCCATGGTACAAAATGGTTCTTACAATTCATAAGACCCCAATTGGAATGGATGGCTGGTTTGGCCAGTTGACACTAATGGGCGTCAATCTAGATTCCTGTGCAATGCTGAAGGGTTTAAGATTAATAGGTCTGACCAGCAAATCAGAACACTCTGGGTTGTGACATCATATAGTGTTGGGAAGTTATGCCTTGATTGGCTAAAAACCGTAACAATCTCTCAGGTGAAACATCACTTGTCACTTCTTTCTGGTGGCATGGATCCCGGGGATTTCTTGTTAGGTCCCCGGAAGCCTGGTCAAAAGTGCTTCTTGTATGCAATATACAATGAGCTGTAGACGTTTTCTCAACAGGAAGCTGCTGAGAGACTGCACAAGATTGATAGGGTTAATTTAGAAAAGGCTTTGGCTGTGGTTGACAATGCTATGATCACATTAACATCCAGGATATATTCACTTGGCAACATAGTATCTTCTGCAATTGACATAATAAAGCAGGACATGTCTGCTTTACAACATGGACAATCACAACTACGGTCCATTGTATTATTAAGCTAAACATTGCAAACATTACGTTCTGGCTATGTGTCGTGGCGTTATATCAACAGCACAAGTCTGTTTTCTGCATACGAGCTGACTGAAAGACAGATATTAATGGCACGAAGAGATGCAAAGTATAGCATGTCATACATTGAAAAATTAGACCAATTACCATTCAATGTGGTCGAGACACCATCCACAGACTGGATAATTCATGGTTACATCACCCTACCGGGCACGACTTTCCTGTTCCAATATTGTCTACAATACCACCAAATAGGCAGATATGAAGCACCAGGAGAAGGTTATGTGCATGAATACTGGGAATTGCCATTCAAGTTGATGCAGGAATGGGGACAATGAGGTTTTACTTACTGGCTCCGAATGTGAGGATGCTTTGAGCAAGTCCTTAGTATGTAAGGGCATTTCACTTCATGAGGCATGCAAAGCTTCAGTTCCAAACTTGTCAAGTTATCTGAAGGGTTCTCCGGCTACGGTGATCATCCGATTTCATGCTGCTCTCTAATGGGAGCTATTTGATGCTGAATGATCATGGGTATTGCGGAATGGAACCAGCCATGATTTATTTGGTAACTGTTAATCCTATAGTCACTTGCTGCACACAAGTACTGTTTTCACCTGCACACACAGTTAGGGAGGCAACACTCTGGCCTTCGAAAATTGTTTCCAACTTATGCTTTGGTTCTCCTAGCAAACTGAAAGCCAAGTTTTTTCAAAAAGATGTGGCCTTAACATCAGCCAGAGAGACATTTGCTCTCCAGGTTGCAAGGTCCTCGTCCGAGATAGAGATGCTACTTCTTACTACCTTCCCGCTGCATTTTGGGGGTGCTGGACCACCGTATCTTTAATATGTCTGATACGAAGGGAATAGCGCACTTTTTTATGTTAAAATCTGTTTATTTGAATTTCCGATTGAGACTGATACAAAATGCAGTACACATGCAACAAATATTCGAAGTAGGCCAAGAGTTACAGATTTCACATGGAGGTTACAGTTTGTTCAAGAGATCTATGGCATAGCCAACTGGTAAGTATTACAATCCTATCTTGTTGCCTTTATTGTCCGCACATGTTGTTCAATCTCCCCTCCCAGGAGGCTAACTTAAAAAGGAAACTTAACATATCTATAAAACAAAACTGTGATGTCATGGTTCAAATAAAAATAAGATTGTCATCTGCTCTGCTATGTATTTAGATAAGAAACAAATTGAGAGTCTTGGGGCACATGCCGTCAGAGGTAGCCTCTCCGACACGGAGCTCACCAGTGGAGACCACATACAGTCAAAGCCTTTTCAGGTGTTGTCCACTATGTCGACCATGCGATCCATTGCAGTGCCCTCCACAACCTCGCATACCATTGAGTTAGGAATAGTGTCTCTTGTTTTTTCCATGCTGCGGCTACTGCCAATTTAGCTGCCCCCAGGCAAAGCCACATAACCGGCCTATCGCCCTGTGTCTGATGCTTCAGGGTTTTGTCTCTCACCCCCAACAATGTGTGTTCTATGGACATAGGGATTGGGTATCCAAGAATAAGTTTCATTTTGGATAGAATTTCTTTCCAAAACAATTGTATTGAGGGACAGTCCCACCAAATGTGACTAACGTCGCCCAGCAAGCCGCAGCCCCTCCGGCTCCTGTCTGAAGTGTTAGGAAAGATCTTATGTAGCTTCTGGGGATAGAGATACCAATCGTAGATAAGCTTGTCGTGTGCCTCCCTCAGGTACATCGAGCGGTTATATTTCACTAAATGCCTACTCAGGTGTTCCCATTGTTTTTCCACTAGCGGGTATCCAAAATGCCGTCCCAAAATCACTTATGTTGCAGAGTCAACCTGGGGCTCAGGGCTTGTATGAGAGCATAGAGAAAGGAGATGCATCCCTTGGAGGTGGACCCCGAATGGGCAAACTTCTCTATAGGGAACAGGTCCCTGGTGGCGGCCAGCTGCACCAGGGGTTGCTGTACCCAGTGTTTGAGCTGCAAATAATGGTATTCTTCCTTGGCAGTTAACGCAAACTGTTTCTTACACTCCTGAAAGGTGAGGAGGTCGACTTTCTCAAATAAGTGAGAGATCACCTGACACCCTCCTTCCCGCCATACCTCAAAGGGTCCCTCTTGAAGTGCAGGGGGGAAAGCCACATTATAATGTATGGGGGTGTAGGGGGAGGGGAAAATAGTGAGCTGCAGCTGTCTAGTAAGAACATCCCATACCCGTAGTGTAGTAGATGTGGGGGTGCTAATGTATGCGTTGGGTTGCCTGTCCTGTATTGTCTTCCATAGTAAAACCCAAATAGAACGGCCTCTGTAGCTTGCAGTGACCATTCTGTAATCACACACAGTTGCGCTGCCCTATAATACCCCCTAAAGTAGGGCAACGCCAGGCCCCCTTTCTTACGTGGTCTCATAAGCAGACGGTAAGGCAAGTGAGCCCTCTTCCCCAGCCAGATAAATTTAGTACTCATTTGTCGCAGTTCCCTAAATAAAGCCTCCTCCACTGGAATTGGCAACTCCTGGAAGAGACAGGAGTAATCTGGGAAGAGCATTCATCCTAAAGGCATTAATCCTGCATAGCCAGGAAATGTATGCAACGCTCCATTTACCCAGATTAGTTCTCAATTGTCGCAGATGGGGAGGAAAGTTGGCCTTGTAAGGTCTTTTATATATGTCGGGGGTGAGCTTAACGCCCAAATAGGTAATCTCTTTAGTTGTGCAGTCAAAGGGGGATATTTCTTCCACCCGTCCCCACTACTCCCTGCGAAAGGACAAATTAAGTAAGTAAGATTTGGCCTAATTGATCCGAAATCCTGCTGCCTGCTCAAACCACTTGAGATCCTCTTGGATGGGAGATCAGTGGTTCTATCACTGGGAGAAGCATATCAATGGCAAAGAGCGTTATCTTATGCTCATCTGTGCCAAAGTGTATACCCCGAATGTCTGGGTTGCCTCTAATTTTATGTGCTAGGGCTTGATACTCACGGCGAAAAGAAGGGAGGACAGTGAGCATCCCTGCCTCGTCCCACGTGCCAAGCCAAGGGAGAGGGAAGGGGGGGGGGAGGGGGGAGCCGAGCCGTTAACCAGAACCCGGGAATTAGGAGAATGGTAATTGGCTTGAATCATCCCTATAAAAGGCTTGCTAAATCCAAAACGCTGCAGCACTCGGAATAAAAAGGACCACTCTACGCGGTCAAATGATTTTTCCGCATCTAGCGATAAAAGTGCAGCTGAGATCTTTTTCTTCCAGGCCGTTTCTATTATATGGACTATGCACCTCAAATTATCATGCGTCTGTCGCCCCTGGATAAAGCCGATTGATCTGGGTCAATGAGGCCAGGGAGCACTGATTTGAGACGGGCAGCTAGAATTTGAGTAGATTTTGGCATCTAGGTTCAAAAGGGCTATTGGATGATAGGAGGAACAGGCTGTGGGGTCCTTTCCGGGTTTGGGGATCCCGCCACAATCGCCTCACCCATGGAGGGGGTGGGTGGCCTGCTGTGTTGAGGCAATATTGTTAAAATTAGTAGTTAAAAAAGGGACTAGTTCCGGTGCAAAAGTCTGATAAAAGTGAGCTGAGAAGCCGTCCAGTCCCAGTGCTTTTTGAAGTTTCAGCGCATCAATTGATTTCTGCATTTCTTTAGCAGTTATGGGTTTCGCCAAATCTTCATTGGTACTAGCCACGACCTGGAGTATTTAGATCTAAGGGATCTAAATACTCCAGTTGATCTTGCTCCCTTGGGAGTTCTGAGCTGTAAAGAGTACAGTAAAATTGCTCAAAGGCCTGCGCCTTCCCTTCCTCTGTCTTGTGTGAGACGCCCACGTCATCTACAATAGGTTTTATCTACTCCGTCTCCTGTTTGGCCCTTAGTTACCGTGCTAATAGAGAGCCCACTTTGTTCCCCCTTCATACCACTTGGTCTGTAGGTGTAAGATGTTTTTTCAACCCTATTAGTATATATGGCCTGCAGCTTTCCCTTGAGAGTTGTGACTTTCCTCATCGCTTGGGCCGTGGGGCTAGCCTTGTGGGCCTGCTCTGCTGCCTATCGCTCCCTTTCGATCATGAGGTGATCCTCCCGCTGCTGTATCTTTAGCGTAGTGGCCAGTTCGATGCATTTACCCCGGATTACCGCTTTTAGGGCATCCCAGGTAGTGGGTGCAAAGTACTCCCGGGGTCATTGTGTTCGTGGAAGTCCTTAATAGACTTCCTGAGGTTGTCCCATAGCAGTCTATCCCTACAGAGGACGTTGGAAAAATACCAGTGCACCTGTTTTGAACGTGGGTTCGGCCAGTTGAGTGACCGCTCCAGGGGTGCGTGATCCAATAGGCAGATCGGGTGGAAGTGAGTTTACAGCATCGAGGGGAGCAAAGACTGACTAACAAATATGTAATTGATGTGGGAATATGATCTGTGGGAGAAGAAGGAGTAGTAGCGAACAGTAGGGTTAGCGTCTCTCCATATGTCTACCAATCCCATGAGTTAGAGTTGTGATTTGAGTGCCTTGCCAAAAACTCCTCCTGCTGCCCTGTGTGCATGAGTCGAATCTAGACCCTGCTCCAGAACCTTGTTGAAATCTCCCAAGATAATGTATGTCTACCGGGGCAAAGTTCTCCAAAGCCATAAGGAATGAGAGAATAAAGTCCTGCTGTCCTGTGTTTGGCGCATATATGACTGCAAATGTACATTGTCAGCCCCTTAGCTCCCCCAAACCATAACGTACCTCCCTGCCTTGTCAGCCTTAGTGTCTTGTGCTTGAAATGGGACTCCTGCGTAAAAAAGTAGTGCCACCCCATTGTGTTTTGCAGCGTGAGAGGATCTGAATGTTTGCAGATAAGCTTTATGACGTAAGCGTTGTTCCTTCGACTTTTTAAGGTGTATCTCCTGAAGAGTCGACACTTGCACATTGTAATCTAGCAGATATTTCCAAAGGCGTTGTCGTTTATTAGGGTAGTTTAGTCCCCGGGCATTCCAGGTTAATGTCCTGACCACCATAGGAAAATATGTGAAACCTTTCCTCCCCACGGGTTGCCCTTCTAAAACCAGGTATATGTACCCCCCTTCCATTCTCTCCCCAGCACTTAAACAGAATAAAAAAGGCACCATGACATCTAACTAAAATAACAAACCAGAACAAGCAATATAATCGAGAGTGGAGAGTCCCCCTCCTAGAGAACCTCCTTGCCAGATCGAACTCGTGGAGCGTAACCATCCCCGTTCCCCCAGCCCCTACAACAATCTCTATTGAGGCATATGCTTTGCAATGTTGTACAGCCAGATAGAGCTATCATTTGGTTTACCCCCCCCCCCCCCCCACCCAAATTAATTCAGACTGACAGTCCCGGCAACGTCTCAAGAGTCCAGGAGACTGCAAGTCCTCAGCTCCAACTGCCCTCCCATCTAAAACTCCTTACCACCTTGGATATAAGTCGCTCCACACCACTTTCACAGCTAGCGCATCTCACTCAGGCCGTTCCTGGGCGCCAGGCAGCAGACCCCGGGCCACATGGAGTGACCATGTTGAAGAGTGTCTAACATACTCGTGAATTGCAAGTCCTCCGCTCCATCCAACTCCTCATAGCAGAAACTGCCCTCTCCCCTGGATTAAGTGGGGGGGCCAGAGTGCCCTGTCTGGTGCAGAGAGCTTGTTCTCAGGACCCTTTAATCGCGGAGCTCATTCCGGAGTTTTATTAGTCATGCAGCCCACTCTCCTCAATTGGCCACGCCCCACTCGCTCGCGCTGTTTGTCTCCTTTCGGTGATCGGGCGGAACTGCTGTCGGTGAAGGAGGATGGCCCGCGCCACATCCTGGACGAGTGTGCACGTGACTATCTGAAACGAGACTCTATCCATGTTTCTGGCTTTTTACAGGATAATTTCTGGTTTTAAAGGAGCTGAACTTTGCCAGAATGTCGCGGGGTCTCCGGCCTTCCCTCGGTACCCGCAGTCCCACATGATGCACTCTCTCCAGCCGTATTTCGGGGCCGCCCTCCCCCAGCACTGAGGAAAAGAGGCCCACCATGAAGACCTCCAGATCTGGCCCCTCGCAGTCCTCCTCCAGGCCCTGGACGTGGATGTTATCACGGCGAGATCTATTCTCCAGGTCCTTGCATTTAAGAAGGATGGCACGTAGTTATCCCTTTATGTCCGCATTGCTCTCTTCCAGGGGCAGCATTTGATCTGTCAACTCCTGCATTTTTGCCTCAAGATCTAATGTTCTGATGCCGACCGAGTCCACATACGTCTGCAGGGTTACCACTTTCTCTCTCATTTTCTTCCCGCAACACCTCGAAGGAGGCATCCATGTCCGCTTTTATGTCCGCTCGGAGTTCCTATTTAAAATCTCGAAGGGAGGCTAGCAGATCATCTCTGGTGAGTGCCATGGCGCCTGAGGGCTGTGCAGTTACCTCACTGAATGACCCTGTGCCGGTTGCAGCAAAGTAGTTGGAGACTTTGTTGTTGGGGACCTTTTTCGGTGGCATATGTGGGAGCTTTACTAGGTCAGCTCTGGGCCGCCCTCAATCTTCGCAGAGAACCCAAACATGAGGTCTTAGTACTCTAGGGGCCCCTGCTCAACGTCACAGAACCGTAAGGGTAATTCTCAGGCACCGGACTTCTGGGCCATATAAGCTGATCTGAGTGGGCGCGTGTTGTTGACGTCTTGCTAGAAAGGTAACCGCCTCTGCAGTTCTCCTCTTCTGTGCCTGATCACCTGTGACAGAGATGGGGCAGAGTGGCCAGCAGCGTGCCACCAATTTGGGCTCCAGGACAATGCAGCAAGACCTCATTTATCGGCGGCCATGTTAAGTTCAGGCACTCACAACATAGAGCCCCACATCTGGGCTAATTGCAGGGCTTTTGTACAGCATTCCTCATAGAGCTGGTACCCACAGCGCAGCCCCTGGGAGGTTGAGATAGATCCAGGCGTACCTCCTTTCTTCGTCGCTGCAGGGCTCAAATCATGTTCATGGCGGTCATTATAGGTCCAGGCACCTCGTATTGCAGGAGATAAACTGGGGCCTGTGATTCTTCCCACTGGCCCCCTCCACGGCGGTAGCTGCTCGTCTCCCCGTCAGCAGGAGCCCCGGCGCAAACCAGAGGAGGAGAGGCAACGACCCAGGGGTCTCACCCCGCCTCCGGCTTCTCTTAGTGCTTTTACTGGGGCCCCTGTCTTCCCGCCTCATATCTCCTGGCCGCCGAAGGATCCCCGCACACCTCCCTTATTTGTCAGTGTCCCTGGGCCCGTGGAGCACCACCGTCAGCCCGCTCGTGGTCCGACCGTAGGGGTCTCACAATCCTCAGCAGCCTGGAGCTCTACCGATACGGTCTCGTGCCTTCCCGCCGCATCACCGATGGGCCCAGTCTCAGCCGCTCCGCTCTCAGGGCCGTGCGTGGCAGTGCAGTGTCAGGAGGTATTGCAGACACCTCCCGCTGCCATCTATTGCTCTCTTCCTTTTCTATTTTAACATCGGGGGACACCAGCCATGCCTCCAGTCTGCCGAGCCCTTCTCCAGGTCTTCTGGGGCTCAGCTGCGTTGCGCAATGGCCTCTCCGGCAGGAGGGATTGCCATTTAGTCAGGAGCGCGCAGGACCTTCCTCAAACTGCTAATAGGTCGTTGGTGTCTCCTTCGATCGTCTTCGGGGTCGAATCCAATGCGCTAAAGCTCCCCCACTTCTGGGAGCTGCATGAGGTGATAGGAGCGTTCTGGGAAATGCCTCAAGCCCGGAATTTCACGGGGCTTGGGACAGAGCCGATCGGAGTCACGTCCGATCAGCCGTGATGGCCAGCCATGTTCCCCTTGCGCACTTTTTAAAAATGTATTGGCTCCTGACTGGTTAGCACATTTCAGACGATTTTCGGAATTATACCATTTTTCATACACTCTGTGTTGGGAAGCATTTTTGGAGGTCTCCAGCTTGTCCTGCTACTTGTGGAGGGAATTCTGATTTTACATTTTCTTCTCCACAATGGACGCCCCAGAATGGAGACAGCACTAGCTGTGCTGTAGTGCCTTGAGGGTATGATACACTGCTTCAGCACACCTCGGCATCAAGAACTGAATAAGCACTGTTTTTGTCTATCAGGCCTGTTTGGCTTCACTGCATACAACCTGTATTAGGCTGCCTGCTTTGCAGCCATAAATACACATTGGATTTATGTCTCGTATCACAATCAGTTGAACCATTGGACACTGAAGTACTGATAGGCCCCTTAGAAGCCCATGGGTATTATTGTCCCCAGCGTATTCCATTGCTGATGAATGTATTTTTCCAGCCACCCTGGGATGCTTTGGCTCCTAATGAAATGGATAATGGCTCTGCAGAACACTTACAGGATGCAGTCCGTCCCTCAGCGGCTGCTGTGGGAACTGGATGGAATCACCTTGGCTCCATAAATCTGCTTCGAGGTGCGCCTCTGAAAAAGTCGTCTGCAGTTGCCAGCGACAGCAATGTTGCGACTGTCACTGAGAGAACATAAACGAGTGTCTTTTCCATGGGGTGGGAATAATTTGGACTGTTTTTTTTAAACAAAATAAATTAAAACTGTTTTTGCTTTACTTTTTCTAGGTACCATGGCTTTCTGAGTGCTTGGGGTTTGAAACAGTATGATGTTTTCAAGGCTTTTATGAATATTTTAAAGGGAAGCTTTCTTTTAGATGATTTTGGAAGTGGTTTTAGACCTTTTAAGTTTGAATTTCATTATGGCCTGCTGGCTTTTAGATAGCTTCTATATATTGACCCTTAGTATGAGGAGTGGGTGTTATGTGCCAGGGTTAGGCCCATGTAGTGAAGCTGCTCATTTCTTATATTTGCCTCATTTTGCACAATAACATTACTACTGTGACCTTTTGCAGATATTCACGTGTGACCATGTTGGATTAGTTTCTCTGAAAATACTTCTGGTTTGGCATAACATTATCACGATGCCTTGAACACTAGGTACAAGGCCTCCACGCAAGAAGTAGAAATGTTATTCTATCTTCATCCACGGGACGGCAGTGCTATCTACATATCCATAACATTACTAATCTATACGCACATCGCAAGGATGCTTTTTGTTATAAATAATAAACGTCACAGAGGATTAGTAGAGGAGGCACTTTAGCTGATACTGAAGGTCCCTGAATGCTGAGACTTCACCACATAGTGGTCTGACATCTCCGTGAGGGGTGTCGAAGACGGGCCCTACATTCCTCCCTGCCAGGTAATGGGGGGTTGGATCATCCCTTGGGGGACTTCTTGGCTTTACACCTACATACACTCTAGACACACATAGAGAGTAGAGTTTGCATAGTAGGATTAAGCCTGATTACTACCTTGTGGCAGACCCAAACGACCTCAAGAACTTCCGGCCCATCTCCCTGCTTCCGTTTCTGGCGAAAGTCATCGAGAAGGCCGCCAACCGACAACTGACCATATTATTTGTACTACACAAGGCATACCTTGCCCCATCTACGATACGAAAAATGTTTCCCATGACGGCTGCGGTATGCCCACTGTGTAGGGTGCATGACGCTGATTTTATTCATATGATATGGTCCTGTCGGGTGTTGCGGGGGTTTTGGTCAGAAATGGTCTGGGGATGGAGGCGTTGACAGAGCGCGCGCTGTGGGACACAATCGAGGCTTGCCTTTTAGGATTATTACCCCTACCTAAGAAGGCTAAATTGCTGCGCAGATTCGCAGGGTTGGCTCTGATGTTGGCGAAACGTATGATAACACGACGTTGGAAGTCTACTCTAGCACCGCGAGTGGGCGATTGGCGTCAAGAAGTGGGCAGATGGGCAGTTGCGGAATGGGAGGCCTTACACCGTGAGGAATACAGGAGACTGCGAAAGCGATCGATCTCGCTGGACTGGGCACACCTAGTGGAACAATTCAAGGCTATGGAGAATGATGAGCCTTTGGGTTCGCAACGCTGTAGGAGGGACAGTGGTGTAGTCCTATTAGCGGATTCATGATTACCCATGATCTACCTGGGAGCCTCCCCTCTGCTCCCTTACCCCCCCGGCCCTGTTACTTGGTCCCTCCCCCCCTTGGGTTTCACCTTCTCCTTGCTCTCCTCTGTGTTTCTCTCCCCGCCCCATCTCTTTCCCCCTTTCCCTCCTTTCCCCTCCCCCTACGGGGCGCGCCACTTTCTGGGGTTCTCAGGCCGGATATGCACTGGACGCATGAACATCAGCGAGGTTTGTACTCTGTGTTGCAGAAATACTACAGAGGGTCCCTGAAGGCTAATACTCGGAGAGGGAGGCAGGGAAAAGGGCAATAACAAGAACAAAACCTCTCACTACTATTCAATTCTATCTAGGTAATAAATCCTACATCAATTCAAGTAATGACATTGTCCCAGAACAGAATATATTGAACAAACATAATTTCTTTTTTATTTAAAGATTTTTCTGATAAGTAAGAACATCACATTCACATTGTGTCATTGTGGTACCAATTTTGTATATACAGTCTATACACATCTATTTATACTATATTAACAACCCCCAACAAAAGAGAATTTCACGCACAAAACAAATATATAAAGACAGCCACACATATCATCCAAACCCACAGTCTTACCAATCTCACAGACTCTCAACATATGAATCGAATCACAGAAAGCAACAATAGGGAGACTTCATAAAAACATATACAATATATATAACACAACACAACAGAAGTGGAGCGCCGACGCGCGTTTCGGAAAAGGAATCTTGTTCTAGGTTCCTTCGTCAGGCCGCATTTGAATCAAAATTTACATGAATCCTAATATTTTTCATGCGTCTATAATAAGATGGTTCCAATCCAACTAAATAGCAGCACGGGGCTATAACTGGAGTTAGAAATAAATTGCTGACACATTTCTCTTTAAGGGACAATGAAACAATAATTACAAATTAATGCTTAAGCTGTGGGAGCCTCCACCGAGGTGGATAGTCCCAAGATAAAATGACCAAAAGTGTAAAAAAGACAGAATTAGGTGCCTTAAGTGAGATACAAGACCAGAAAAACAAAAGAATAACCAAATAAATACCAAGATAGTGTATTCTGCCAAAAAGTCAAGAAACCACGTCCCCAAGTAGCATATTAAATACAAAATTTCGGCTCTATATCCACACAGGGACTAGTTTGGGCAGACACGACATACCATTAGTCTCAGCAATGTTCAGAGACAGTTGTGAGAGAAACGCGAGAACGTTTCACGGCAGAATGTAACGTTGGTCCACAGACACCACTGCGTAGGGACGTCTGCAAAAGGAAAATGAAGATACAAACGGATCATTTCCGACGATCACATGAATTAGCTAGCACAGTCAGGAATACAGCTGTTATTCTCAGTCACAATTTAAGGTGTGGAATCCTAATGCTCCAATGCCACAGCCTAAATCCTAGTACCTAGAGCGTGGATAGAGGAACTAGGCAGCTTTAAATGTACAAAACCATAAATGCAGGTACAAATAACTGGTAAGGACACACCGGCGGGCGTTAACTTATCAGGGCAGGCCCAAGGCTCATAAGGATAGCGGTGTGGAAAAATTCCCAAAAGCCGCTCCAGGGTGCACCACCACAGACAGGTTTTCTAATTACGAAATCTGGAGAAGGGAAACAAGAAACAACCCAGTATAAGATTGCAATTCCGGGTACTGTAAATAGCGGGCCGTCAATAATATAGGAATGACAGTACAGTGACTCCGTGCCTTGTAACGGTAATGTGCAGGGGAGATAAGAAAGAATCAGTCTAGTTCCGGCATTGCTGTGGAGGAAAGTAAATGGCATGATCAAAAGTGAGACCAGCCTGCTCGGACCCCACATATAAACCGATAGCCCGTTGCTAAGTACGGCTAACCCAGGGACTTCGCCGTACATGAGACTGGTCCAACACCCGGCGGGAAGGGGCGGTTATTAGCGGGGGCCGGGGACTAGGATATAAAATCACTGAGGCGAGGCTGTGCTCGTACCTGTGCGAAGTTCAGCGTAACGTCCGGGGTTCTCGTCCAAACACTCGGCGGCAAATAGATGGAGCCGTCCTACGCCGCAGAGAGGGCTCTAATACACTGCCACTCTACAGGCTTAACAACGCGTACCTGATCTCACAGCGCGGGAGACTAGGGAAACTCAGACTCGGGCGCCATCTTAGAGTGGTAAAGAGGGTCAGCCCCAGAGAAAGTATTTAGAAACACAGGAATAAAGCGTTCCTATCTATATATTTATTGCCACGGTCACAAAATAGAGAATGCAACGCCCATCGAGGTGGGGACCCCAGATAAGTGGGCGGAACCCAAAGGCATATTAATGCTATATAGTGGTCTATTAGGCGTATATATGCCAAAAAGAGAAAGGGTGTGGCGGATATGACCACGTCTCGAAGAACCAATCCAAGACAGTGAATTCCAAACAAGAAAAAAGGTACAAGAGATAAGATCCGAATCAGTAACATGTCCATACAAAAATGCGTAGCGTATTGATGGTGCTGAATAAACACAGAAAAAGTCCCTAACCTCGTCAAGAGGTACTTAAAAAGGGGAGTCAAAGGGGGAAAGGGAAATATATGAAAAAAAAGGGTTACATCTATGGGAAAACCCTTAAGCTAACCAGCTTAAGGGGCAGATACACTAATCCAGAAATCAGAGGGAACATCTACATGAGAAGCAGGGCACCATTAGAGGATAGCATTACTCCATGGAATACATTAGTTTAAACCTGTCACTGCTGTTTGGAGAGTGTATATCCAATATACCTCTCTCTTTCCCCTCAAACCATTAATGTTATTATCCTTCGGGTTATGTACTTTTTCCAGGATAATCCATTTAATATCTGTGAACAAGTGCTGTTTCTCTTGCCAATGTGCCACTAACGGTGCCCCTCTATTGTTGTTTCTTATAGATGATTTGTGCTCACTCAATCTCACTCTAAAATCACGGCTAGTCTCCCCAACATAGCCTTTTGAGCATGGGCAAAATATCAAATATATTACATTAGAGGACCTACAGTTAGTCATCTCATGGAAGGTGAACTTTTTCTTCCCCCACGTCAATTCTGAGGTAGTTATAGCTGAATTACAGGCATGGCAATTACCACATCTGTGTGTTCCTGTAATGGGATTACCTCCTGTGATGGATCTTTGGAGTGAGCTCTCATTAGTCCCAAATTTAGAATGTACCAGATAATTTCGCAGGTTCTTATTTCTGCGGAAAGCAAATGCCGGCTTAGGTAGAGCTGATTCCTTGCTCCCCACAATGAGGATTTGCCAGTTGGAGCAAATAATCCTACGTAGTTCATTATTCATATTGGAATGCCGGGTAACACACACCAATTTCGAGTCGCTGTCTGTTTTAGTGTTCTGAGGTTCCGTGACGATTTGAACCCGTGTTTTCAACATTGTCGTAAACTCATAATTTTGGTACCAGTGAACCGCAAATGATCCATTTAGCATATCCTGGTGTTTTCGCTATGTTACGAGCAAGAGCACTCTTGTTATAAACACATTTCTGATTTACCCATGGCATCCATTTTAGATTATGGCAGCCATTTTGTATTCTTGCCCTCACATAGTCAATGGACACACAGTGACCTCTGATCAATTCATTACACTTAAGGACACGTAGGCCTTAACCGGCGATTCACCCTGCTAGTAACACGTGCACCTTAGGACAGAAAACGCTGTGGCTGCATGACTCGGCAAAAGCTGCCTCCCCGGCCTGAGGCCAGTCCTGCTATACTGGTTCTCGTGTTCGTTGGCCTGATCATGATTAGACGGCCGAAGCTGGTAGCCTTGCCCATTTATGACCCACAAACATCTCCTATCCTGCTTATCTATCTTCTGCACCTGGCTCTGCTCCTTTCCTTCTGGGTCTTTATTAGGGGGAGGTAACGAAATTTCCGATGAGGCGGTCCGGCTCTTGAATGAAAAGTTGACATGGGATTATGATGGAACAGTGGGAACCCCTCGTTCGTAATGTTTTGACATCAGATATTATTGACGATTCTTGTGTAACACCAAATATTTATTGTTTAGGACATGAAGGTTTAGAAATGTACTAGCATGTGAAGAATGTTGCCCCAAGCTAGAAAAACTGTATTTAAGGAGCAACCCACTTTGTACAAATCGAACAGGCTCCTAGATTCTGCCCGTGTGTAGTTTCTGTGACTTCTGTGTCCCTGCAGTAATAAACCTTTGGTCTTTGACGCCACCATCGAGAAGCCTGTGTTTCTGTTTATTTGTGCACCGAGACAGGTAGAACTCAGGGGTCTTCGGGTGTTGTCCCTGACACCTCTGGACAGTACCAAAAAGTCCAGAACTCCAATTGGCGCCCAACGTCGGGCGACGTCATTCGGTACCGGTCCAAAAGCCTGAAGAGTTCGAGAAGCTTCGTGTGAAGATTCCAGAGGGAGGCGCCCCACTTCATCGATCCCGGCATATCGCAAAAGTGGCCCGACGTTCTCTTCCACGAGGGTTCCCGTTCGGACGGCTGCAGTGGTCCGCTGTCTTGACTGTCGCCCTGTCTTGGACCCGAGGTGCTGACCTTAGTACGGCGAGACGAGACGGGTTTCTCCTTGGTGACGTCTTCAGTACCTCAGTTAAGTATTAAGTGGTTGCTAGTTGTTTGGTTACTTCGTAAGGGTTTGCTCCTGTTTGGATAATCCTTTTAGTTCTTGGTTTGGTTTGGTTTCGTAAGATTATCACTGGTTGTTCTAGTTACGATAATCTTTTGGTTTAGTTTGGGTATCGATACATTTGTTCGCTTTGGTAGGCCTAAGTTCTTGGTTCGAGTGCGCACCTTTGTTTGTGTTTGTTTGTTCTGTGTTCCGGTTTATAAAATGGTAAGTCGGAAAAATTGTATGTTGTCGTGTTTTGGTTGCAACAGGGATTCCCGGTTAGAGGACTCGTGTCTGGTTCCTCCGATCGGAACTCCTCTTTATGATTTGTACTGTAAGTTCGGTGTGGGTCCTATCTCTTATAACGAGGTATGGATCCGATACACTCAGAAAGATGGTGTCCTTAGTTGGCCACTGCATGATAGTTTTGAACCTGAAATTCTTGATAATTTAGAAATAAAATTGTTTAAGAAGAAAGCCCGGCCGGCAATGTTTGATTCTTTCCGTTATTGGCGGAAAGAATCCAAACAGAGAGAAACTAAAAAACTGAAGAAAGAACAGAAAGAGCAAGAGTTGACTTTAGAACAGTCTGCCAAGCAGCTGCAACTCAATGAATCTGAGAAAGCGATAGAGGTGGCCAATAGAGAGCGTAATTTAGCAATAGACAAGTGCTACCCTGCCTTGCCATCGAGTACAGCTAAGATAGTAGAGGACCCCGAAAAGGATCCCCTGTTGTCTTACTTGTTGAGGTCACCCCCACCGTATGCACAGGGTGCTACAGCTCCACCTTTACTGAATGTTCAGTTACCGGTTGCTGGACAGCCTGGTATTCCTGCTCCTGCTCCCCTGAATCAAGCTCCTGTACCTCCTGTGGTCAATATTAATGTTCCTCCGGCACCCCCTCTTCCAGGGTTGCCAGCTCCTCTGCCTATGCCTGTACCACTGGTACCTGCCGTTTCACAAGCTACTTTACCTGCTACCCCTACTGTCGCAGTCTCTTCTGTCCCGACTACTACTCTCCTCCAAACTTCTGCAAGCTATATGACTCCGCTTTCTGTTCGTCGGAGAATCACTGATTCTGTCACTAATATTCTATCTCCCTTTTACAAAACTTTGATTAGGAGTCCTGTCTCTGACTCCGTTCAGAGACGTAGTCAGCTTCCTAGTAGTGAAGAACGTGGAATATTAGACTCCACTGCCCTTAGATGGATTTCGAAAGTTGGAAGATATAGTGTGCGAGATGTATTCGATACGTTCATGCAATGGAAGGAACCGACACAGCGCTATGTGTATGATGTCATGTGTTCCCTTTTACGTGAAGAATGGGAAGAGAGCGAATCTGAACAGGTACCGGATGAATTAATCCAAGTTCAACAAAAATTTGCTGCAGGTATGATAGTTGGTCAGGAGATAAAAGAAGCAATGGAATTAATTTTAGATTTTAGATTCGATCCTTCCCTTCGTTCACCAAGGGATTTAGACAAACGTAGTACGAAGCAAGGTCGACAATATCCTATGAGGGAGGTTCCTCCAATATGGCGCGAAGCTGTTCAAGCTGACGCAGTGAATGGTATTGCAGCCGCTCCGGCCCAATTCCAGAGAGTGTGGATACACATTCCGTGGAAACGAGCCGAAGTATTAGCAGTGAAACAGGCCTTGCCAGATCCACATAAAAATCCAGCTGGATATTACAAAGAGTTGGCGCAAACAGTTGAAGCTTGTGTAATGAATTTAGCGGACATGGACATGTTATTTGGCAATGTAGTACCACAACCAATTTGGGCTAAAATTCGTAAAGAAAATCATCCAGTTGCCCTAGGTGGTGATTGGGCAGCTATAATAGCGGCAGATGGTCAACAAATAGGTGGTTCTAAACCTGAACCTCTAATTGCTGATTTGCCAGGTAGAATAATCGATTTAATGAAGACTCTGATGCCAGCATTGCGCGTTAACTGGGACAAGTTATCCGCATGCAAGCAGAAGAAGGACGAAAGTGTCTCTGACTTTTTCACAAGGTTTGAAGAAACTTTCGTAGATCACAGTGGTCAGGATATGAGCACGGAAGGAGGACAGAGATTATTTGTCGATAAATTTGTGCACAATCTGTTACCAGAGCTGAGTAATAAATTAAAAGATTCTGAAAGTGCGTGGGCTGTCTCTACGACTGCGCAAATACTTGCAACTGCCCAGTATTATGAAAATAGGGATAAAGAAGAGAAGGAAAAGTCAGATAAGAAAACAAAAGATTTAAAAACTAAAGTTCTTTTGCAGCAGGCATATCCGCCTCGCACGAATCAGACTAACACGCAGCAAGGGCCATATCAGAGGACAGACTATGGTTCTCAGAGACCGCAATACCAATGGAATCAGTGTGCTTACTGCAAGGAGGAAGGTCATTAATAGAATGAGTGTCCAGTATTAGCACAAAATAATGCTGCAGCAGCTCAGAGAGGTCGTGGTGGTTCTACGCAAAATTCTAGAGGTCGAGGACGAGGTGCTATGCCACCACAAACGAATGATTGCCCTTCTAATTATTTTGATCAGCGAAACGGACAGTCTGCCCAACCTACTAGATCTCAACAGTATCACGTTGAAGACTACTGTGAAGTTAGTGAAGAATTTCAGCAAAATGAGTACTAGGACAGCCATGGACAAAGAGAGGGAGTAGTATCAGTTCCAGTAGATCAGAGTGGGCCTTATGTCGCAGTAGCAACATCAGGTGTCGTCGAACCGTTTCTGTTGGATACTGGTGCAGCAAAAAGTTCTATCATACATGCGAAACTCCCTGGCGCACTCTTGTCTGGCTTAACAAATGTTTCTGTAGGTTTTTCAGGCGCCCCTGTTCACAACCCCGTATCTGGTCCTTTGTCTATTTCTGTTGGACACCGTCAATTGAAAGCACCCTTGATTTTGACGACTGGTTGTAATGAAAATCTGCTTGGTTTAGACTTGTTAAAACGCCTGTACGCGACTCTGTACTGTTCTCCGGCAGGAGTACAGCTTACATTGGGCAAGAGAATCATCTCTCCGATGTACTTGTCAATGGATGCGCTCCCACTGGAGCTGCGTTCTCTCCCTGATACTCTTTGGGCGACTGGTCCTAACGACGTAGGTCTTTTAGAAATTCCACCATATGTAGTCACTTTGAAAGCAAATGTCAAATTTCCACGAATCCCACAATACAAGATCTCTAGTGAAGGTGAACGTGCGCTTTTATTGATAGTGCAAGATTTGATCAAGAAAGATGTAGTAGAAGAAACTAGAGGGAATGTCTGTAACAGTCCTGTACTGCCAATTCTGAAACGCACTGATCCTTCAAAGCCTCCAGTCTATAGATTTGTAATTGATCTTAGAGAGGTTAACAAAATTGTGATTCCACAGTTTCCTGTGGTTCCAGACATTACTGTATTGTTAACGTTGATTCCTGCTACAGCCACATGGTTTTCAGTTATCGACTTGAAGAATGCCTTTTTCAGCATTCCGATAGCCGAGGAAAGCAGAGATATTTTCGGCTTCTCTTTAGGAGGCCGAAGCTTCAGGTTTAAACGTGCTCCACAGGGCTATTGTGAAAGCCCATCCATCTACAGCCAGGCATTAAAAAGTCAGTTAGATTCCTTTGTACTTCCTCCTGGTACTGCTTTAGTGCAATATGTCGATGATCTTCTAGTGGCTGCCGATGACAAGGAAACTTGCAAAGCAGCTACAATTTCCCTACTGCATCATTTGTCTAATTTAAATCACAAGGTGTCACCTTCTAAAATGCAATACTGTTGTCAAGAAGTGACCTATCTAGGTCTTCTCTTGTCAAAGGAGGGAAGAAGGTTGACCCCAGAGAGAATAAAAGCAATTACACAGATAAATGTTCCCAGCACACAGAGAGAAGTGCGTGCCTTTTTAGGTATTACTTCATACTGTAGGCAATGGATCCCAAATGCTTAGCTTTTGGCAAAACCATTGGTGGCCTTGACTGGGAAAGGTGTTCCGAGTCCGGTGCCATGGTCTGCCGAATGTCAGCAAAGTTTTTCTGAGTTACGAAATGCACTGTGTTCAGCTCCTGTATTGGGTACACCCGACTACAGTAAACCATTTACACTCTATGTCCACGAGAGAGAAGGTTGTGCGTTGAGTGTTCTGACGCAGCGATTTGGTGATAAACAACGTCCTTGTGCGTATTTTTCATCAACATTAGATCCGGTAGCCAGAGCGTTGCCTAGTTGCCTGAGAGCTACAGCCGCAGCTGCAGCGTCCATTCGACAATCTGCTGGTCTGGTCATGAACAACATGCTAGTGGTCATGGTTCCTCACGCCGTGGACACGCTCATGAACCGAACCAAAACACAGCACCTTACCAGTGCTAGATTATCAGGCTATGAGCTGACACTGCTAGCGAGTCATATTCAGATTAAAAGATGTAATGTATTGAATCCAGCAACATTGTTGCCGACTGATCAGGAGTCGAGTGATTCTGAACCTCATGACTGTTGTTTCAGAACCGAGGAAGAGACAAAAGGACGGATTGATCTTAAAGACACTCCATTATCAGATCCAGATGGCACATTGTATGTTGACGGGTCTTGTTTTAAATTGGAGAATGGTGATGTAACAGCTGCTTATGCAGTAACGACTTTGTGTACGATTGTGGAGACTGCAAGAGTGAGTCAGAATTCTGCCCAAGCTGCAGAATTAATTGCATTGACTAGAGCGTGTGTTTTAGCTAAGGGAAAGAGAGTGAATGTGTTCACAGATAGTCAGTACGCGTTCGGCGTAGCACATAGTTTTGGCCGTTTGTGGAAGGAGAGAGGTTTCATTACGTCCCATGGGACTAAGATCCAACATGGTCAACTAGTCAATGACTTGTTGGAATCGCTAACCTTACCGACTGAAGTTGCGATTGTAAAATGCAGTGCTCATCGAGCAATCACGGATGATGTTGGTCGTGGAAATGCTTTTGCTGATGAGACCGCTAAACAGACAGCTAGGAATACGATGAGTAGAATGTATGTTGCAACGTCTGCAAGGTGGATTACTGAATCGGGAATGTGTGAGGACACAATGGAAAGTGTGAAAGCAATTCAGGAAGAGGCGACTGAAGAGGAAAAGCTTGCATGGAAAGAGAATACGGGTAAATTGGACTCGAATGGATGTTGGATTGATTTGTCGGAACAGCAGCGTTGGATGTTGCCTGATGCGTATGTGCTTGCGGTGGTAACGATGGCGCATGGAGCAGCGCACATCAGTTCTAAAGGGATTTGTAAGATGTTGGCTCCAGTCTGGAAGAATGATGGAATTAGTAAGTGTGCAGAAAGAGTGGTGAGGAATTGTATGATATGCCTGATGCATAATCCTGGCAAGGGAATCCCCACACCCGCTGGTCACTTCGCTCCTCCGTCTTGCCCCTTCGAAGTGATTCAGTTAGATTTTATCCACATGGATCGTTGCAACAATCTCAAGTACGTTCTAGTGGTAGTCTGTGCTTTTTCAAGGTGGATCGAAGCATATCCACTAAAGGACAATACTGCCTTGTCCACTGCCAAAATCATTCTCAAGGAATATTTCCCCAGGTACGGTATGCCACGGATTGTATGGTCAGATAACGGAAGCGAATTCGTAGGGAAAGTTATGCAGAGTGTGTGTGCAGGTTTAAACATAAAGCAAAAATTTCACAGTGCGAACCACCCCCAGTCAGCTGGTTTAGTTGAAGGGTACAATGGCACCCTCAAGCTGAAACTGGCCAAGATACAGGCCTCCACAGGCTTGTCCTGGCCAGATGCACTACCTTTGGCTCTGTTATCCACAAGAGCGACTGTACATTCTCGAGTAGGGCTTAGCCCTTACGAGATTATATTCGGTCGACCTGCAAACGTTTGGGGGGTACCTAGACCAAAAGAATTCAAGCAGGTGGAATATCCAATGCTAATTGATTACCTTTTTGACTTGACTGCTAAATTGAGTCTTATTCACCAACAGGTTTTCGATGCATTGCCAAAGCCACCGGAGAGTCCAGGTTATCAGCTGAAGCCCGGCGACCAAGTCGTCGTCAGAAACTTTGGACGGACCAGAAATCTCCAACCGAAATTCGTCGGACCATTCCAGGTCCTGTTGGCGACAAGGACTACTATACGTGTGGCTGGCAGAAAGAACTGGATCCATGCGACGCACGCAAAACGTGTACCCCTTCCACCTCCTTATGATAACTGGGTGAAAAATGGAATTGGTGCGTCTGAAACCGAACCAGCTCCTAGATACATTCCTTTCAGCGATGCAGAACTGATTACTGATTCACCGAACTCTGACACCCCTTCTGAAACTGCTCCTTTGAACACTGAACACTTGTCCTCAGCATCAAACGAACATTTGCCATCTGCGAACTCGAACATTACAACCCCTGCTGAAAATAGACTGTTTCCGGATCAAACAACTCCAGGAAAATTAAGATACAACCTACGTTCCCATTCTAAAGACTAATAAAGCAGGAAACTGCCTATTTTTACATATTTTAACTTGATACATTGCCCCCAGCCAGGAAGTTTGCTAATATTTTGTATTTTTCTATGTATGTTATGTTGTTTTAATAACCTTGCCGTCTGGGTAGCCGTAGGGTCGTGGCTGTGTGCCTAGTTGAATCTGCGGGGGCCAGACACAAGGTCGGTCTTTCTGTTAGTTCTGGGAACTCCCAGGGATGATAGAGGCATTTTCAACTACGTACATATCATCAGTGGTCGCGAGCGGTTGTAGAAGATGGAGCTTCCTGGGCTGCACCGAGAGAATGTAATTTATGTTCGCAGAAATAGACTCTACAAAATTCTCCATAACAAATGTTTTCTGATGCAATGTGCAATTACATTTTTGATTGTTTTAATGACGTTGGTGGGTGGAATTGTCTTTGGTGTCCATTTAATTTTGTCACCGGTAACAGCTACAGTACCTCCCCTTAATCTTGTTTCTCCTACTACTGTTTCTTTTCATTCCTTTCATCCGTTCCCCGAGCTTGAGCAAGCTAGACGCTCAGAATTTATAAATAACACTTTTGTACAACTCTTGCATCAACACCAACTGGTAGTTAACACAACAGACTGCTGGGTATGTGGTTTGATACCCCACACTATGGATAAAGGCATTCCCTATCTGGTCTTGCCTTTTAGCTATAATGGATCATGTCGGGTCTTTCAAACTGTATTTGTCTATGCTCTCGAAACCTATCCCCCGCGTCCTCCACGTTCCGCTAAGTATACATCCGTTAATAAAGCCTTGATAAAGGGAATAACTGACATGATTAAAGACGTCAATAACTCCCCATCTGTCCCTAGAGATGAACTACGGGTTTATCGGAGTTGGAATTCTACGGAGTATAGTATTAGTTTGGGTGAAAGCAAGCGTAAAAGCTCAACTCCAGTCTGGGTCGTACCTCACCGAGGTCAATTCTGCTTGCAAGGAAATGGGAGAAATCCAAGAGCTCGGCTAGGGAAGAGTGACTGTGTTGAAACTTATGTGTATCCGTCGAACTCCTCCCCTGCCTTCCTAACTGCTAAGGGTACCTACTTCATCTGTCAGGATAGAGCATATACATGGCTGCCTGCTGACTTTTCAGGTTCATGTTATATTGCTCGACTGTTGCCTCCGACATACACTGCTTCTCCAGATTATCACAAGACCAGAGTAGCAAGAGGTGTTTTCAGCAAAGAGGATACCGCTGGTCAGGAAGCCGGAGACTTCTTCAAAGGTTTCCTTCCATTCTGGGGGCCTATGGCCAATAGTAGAAATCTACGTCAGCTAACACGAGTAGTTGAATCTACTATTACAGAAACTGCTGGTGCCCTTAGTAATTTAACAGCTGAGCTCCAGGCGGATCGTCTCATGACGTTGCAGAATCGTATGGTTCTTGACGTAATACTTGCAGATCGAGGTGGGGTATGCAGAATGATCCAATCGAGCTGCTGTGTTTTCATACCCAATAATGCTCCGACTGTATACGAAGCGATCTCTAAGCTACACAAGATTTCCGACTCTATTCACGTAGACAAGGGAACTTGGTCCTTAATGGAGTGGCTTTGGACTCTACTATCAGCGTGGGGATGGAAGGTTCTGATGGTCGTTGGTATTATCCTAGTATTCCTGTTCTCGTGCTGCCTTATTATCCAATGTGGTCCCGCTCTATGTAGTCTCGGTGCTACAACCTGTTTCAGAAAACCGCCTGTGTTTGGAGACAAGGTACGAGAAAGGATGATGATGCAACAGCATATCACTGACCTGATGAACATCGAGATAGACTCTGATATAGACTGAGTAATTGCCTATGTAGGGGCAAAAGGAGGGTCTGAGGTTCCGTGACGATTTGAACCCGTGTTTTCAACATTGTCGTAAACTCATAATTTTGGTACCAGTGAACCGCAAATGATCCATTTAGCATATCCTGGTGTTTTCGCTATGTTACGAGCAAGAGCACTCTTGTTATAAACACATTTCTGATTTACCCATGGCATCCATTTTAGATTATGGCAGCCATTTTGTATTCTTGCCCTCACATAGTCAATGGACACACAGTGACCTCTGATCAATTCATTACACTTAAGGACACGTAGGCCTTAACCGGCGATTCACCCTGCTAGTAACACGTGCACCTTAGGACAGAAAACGCTGCGGCCGCATGACTCGGCAAAAGCTGCCTCCCCGGCCTGAGGCCAGTCCTGCTATACTGGTTCTCGTGTTCGTTGGCCTGATCATGATTAGACGGCCGAAGCTGGTAGCCTTGCCCATTTATGACCCACAAACATCTCCTATCCTGCTTTTCTAACTTCTGCACCTGGCTCTGCTCCTTTCCTTCTGGGTCTTTATTAGGGGGAGGTAACGAAATTTACGATGAGGCGGTCCGGCTCTTGAATGAAAAGTTGACATGGGATTATGATGGAACAGTGGGAACCCCTCGTTCGTAATGTTTTGACATCAGATATTATTGACGATTCTTGTGTAACACCAAATATTTATTGTTTAGGACATGAAGGTTTAGAAATGTACTAGCATGTGAAGAATGTTGCCCCAAGCTAGAAAAACTGTATTTAAGGAGCAACCCACTTTGTACAAATCGAACAGGCTCCTAGATTCTGCCCGTGTGTAGTTTCTGTGACTTCTGTGTCCCTGCAGTAATAAACCTTTGGTCTTTGACGCCACCATCGAGAAGCCCGTGTTTCTGTTTATTTGTGCACCGAGACAGGTAGAACTCAGGGGTCTTCGGGTGTTGTCCCTGACACCTCTGGACAGTACCAAAAAGTCCAGAACTCCAGTTCTCCAACAGGGCATTCCTATCGTAGTATTTAGCCCTTTTGTATGAGTCTCGAATAAGTCTCGCTGGGTAACCACGTGCGAGCAGTTCAGTTCTTAGTTGCTCAGCATGTATTTCAAAGTCTCTCCGATTAGTGCAATTCCGTCGCAATCGTAAAAATTGGCTTAACAGAATGCCATCCTTTTGACTGCGTGGATGGAAGCTTTGGTATTGGAGAAGTGTATTGCGTGCCGTCGGTTTGGTATATAATGGAACCTCAATCTGGCCGTCGTTCGCCTGGATCCAAATATCAAGGAATTCTATTTGATGTTTACTTATATTTGTGCTAAACCTTAAATGTGGATCACATAAGTTAAGCCAAAGGATGAATTCATTGAGTTGTTCTTCCGGACCCCTCCAAATGAAATAAATGTCGTCAATAAAACAATGCCTTTTATGGATGTTCTCATAAAAGGGGGCGATTTCATTAAATATGAATCTGTCCTCAAACTCGCCCATATAGATATTGGCGACATTCGGTGCTCAGGCTGCGCCCATACTTACTCCGAGTATCTGTTTGAAGATTGATTTATTGAATTCGAAGTAATTCTCCAGTAGAATCGTACTCGGGCATTCAAGGATAAATAAATTATCTTCATGAATATTATTGCGCTCAAGTGCCCTCTTAACTGCTTCCAGCGCTCCACGTTGGGGGATATTTGTATACAATGCCTCTACATCCATAGAGACCAGGATATCTGTATGTTCATTAAAGGTCAACCCTTCGATGGTTTTAATAAGATGTCCCGTATCTTTAAGATACGCTGGGAGGGCCTCCACCATAGGTCTTAGAAATTTGTCCACATACTTAAACAGTGGTTACGTAGCGGAACCAATGGTGGAAACTATTGGCCTGTAGGGAGGTTGGACTACACTTTTGTGTGTTTTGGGTAGTCCATAGAGTATAGGTATGATGGTGTAGGTCGGATTGAGATATTCAAATTCTTGTTGGCATATAGTGCCTCTTCCGAGGGCAATTTGGGTACAGCCTAAGATGTCATTTTTGATCCTTTTACCAGGGTAAGAATTAACCCTTTGGTAAGGTTTTGGTATACTGAGCATCTTATCTATTTGATGTACATAATCAGCACTATCCAGTGCCACCACTCCTCCTCCTTTATCGCACAGTTTGTAAGTTATCGCTTTGTTCTTAGATAGAGATTTCAGAGACTTATATTCCTCGTAATTCAGATTGTACATTGGTTTAGGTACATATTTGGTCAAATTCTGCATTTTAGAATTAACGATTTTCTCAAAAATTCCAACCTCAGGGCCTACATCCTCCAGGGTAGGAGTAAAGTTAGAAGGCGGGCGTAGTCCTGTATGATTATTATTCGGTTCATGCTGGTCAAAGAATTTTTTAAGTCTAATTTTCCTGAAAAATGACTAAGTGTTCAGTTCAAACCTATTAAGTCCAATACTTGGAACAAAGGACAATCCTCTAGATAATAAGCTAAGGATGTTGGTATCTAAGGGAACTTTAAAGAGATTGAAAATCGGGATAAGGTCCATGTGACCTGAATTACTCATTGTCTCCAATACTGTTGTCGTCTCGCTTGGGGGTATTGTTGGTAATTCTCTGGGTATTGATATTGGTCCTCTATCTGAAGTTACTGACTCGTCCCTTGTCCACTGAATCTCACTTGTGGTGTAAATTGTCGTTCCCTAAAAAACGGTTCCCTCTATAGTTTGGAGACCGACTTTTCAACAAAACTATAGAGGGAACCGTTTTGTAGGCACCCCATATGTGGTGGTCTTGGCCAACGTGCCCACTTTGGCCCAGGGAAAGTATGAAAGTTGGCAAGAACTTAGAAATAAATCCCTATTCTGGTTGGGTGAACAAACCGGCCTAAGCAGCGAACTGTTTAGCTGCTTTAAAATGGCAAGAAGGGTGGCGTCGGTGGGAAGGCAAAACAAGATCTCCCCCGGCGATTGTATCGCCCTGACCTTTAGCAATCCCAGATTAGTCCATGAAATTCTACTTCATACTAGATATTCTTCCTTATACCATATACCACAATTCCATAAGTATTAAACCGCTGGGGGGGGGGGGGAACAACCTTTATAACGCAACTTTTACAACACACCACCATTACAACGAAACTTTTACAACGCAACATCCATTACAACGCATGCCATTACAACGCAACCATTACAACGCATGACACTACAACGCATACCACTACAACGCATGTCATTACAACGCAGTCATTACAACGCAGTCATTACAACGCATACCATTACAACGCATAGCATTACAACACATAGTACCCTTACACTATCCAACACTTACCCTACTGTTGCACCCCCTGGAGTTAGAATAGTTATTTTTACCCCTACACTATCCAACACTTACCCTACTGTTCCACCCCCCTGGAGTTAGAATAGTAATTTTCACCCCTACACTATCCAATACTTACCTTACCTGCAATGTAATGTTATGCGTTGTAATGGTATGCGTTGTAATGGATGTTGCGTTGTAAAAAATGTGTTGTAAAGGTATGCGTTGTAAAAGTATGCGTTGTAACGTCATACATCCGCTGGGGGCCTTCTACCCTCCCCATCAACATACAGGCAGGACCCCCAAATATCAGCTAGGAAGAACACCCCAGGCTATTGGTATACCAAGGTGGAGTATTCCTTTAAATAATCCTTATGAGGCCTTTTCGGGCATTGACGATCAGGATTGACATGGGAAGATCAGAATGGGGGAACATTACCATAAGCTGTCCAGTCTGCCCCTGATAGATTCACATGAGCAACAGGGAAAAGGCCTAGGCAGCACTCTGCAAACAAACATGGTGGCTAACGCCCTACCTGAAACTACTGAGCTTACTGATTTAACCATACCACCCCCAGTTAATACACCAACAACCAAGGCCCAAAGACATGACATAGAGCCCCTAATGAATATAAGCTCATTGTCAACTGTGAGCACTATAGAGGACCCACATGCAGAGCTCGACAATAGTGCCACCACCCTAGAGACAAAAACTACCAATAACATTTTATGCTGGAATGTTGCGGGCCTGACTGAAAAAATTACTAGTCCTTTATGGCTGGAAACTGTAACCAAGCATAGCATTATCTGCCTACAGGAAACGTGGACCATAAATGAGCTACACATTATGGGCTACCAAACTTTCCATACTCCAGCTAGTACCAGCTTACATAGCAGACATAAGGGGGGTTATGTACATACATCTCGATTTTAGGGGGATCTAAAGTAGTTACATTTTTATCTACAGAGTATGACCAAATTATAGTAACCCCCTGGGGACCTCTAAAATACATGACATTGGTCAATTTCTACAACAATATTCCAACACAATTAACGAAAACTGTTGTAAACAACCTAATGTCCAATTTATTAAAGCTAGAGGAACAGATGGACTGAGATATGGCCCTGTTATGGGTAGGTGATTTCAACTGCACCCTATGCCCCCGTGGCGCCGCAGGTATCTGCGGCTTGGGCGACAATAAGGAAGATGCTCCTACTCATTTTAATCACTCCAAGTTAGGGGATCTTCTGAATAACTTGACTTTTCATTTCACCCTGTCATATATTATTGAACTATGCTCCCCCACTAAACCCTTCCGGCCCTCCTTTAACGGGAGAGGATGTAATTCAACCATCCATTTCACCCTACTATCCACAAGAATCTCAGGGTTGTTACTAAACTGGGATACACTCGATACCATCCTTAGTGATCACTATCCAATCTCGATCACTATAAAACCTAAGGGCACCGAGCAAAACTTATTGGATAACCCTTCATATAACCCATCAATAAGGCTAGCCAGCACAAATGGGTACTGCATCAAATGGGATAAGGTGGAGCCTGTGGTCTTCCTTCAAAGTTTAGTCAAAAATACTTATGAGGATATTCAAATCTGTCTCTCTAGCGAGGAAGAGCCTCATACAGTTATTGATTCCTTCAATAATATTTTAGTGGAATCAAAAAGACTCCTAACTAGGGTATCTCGCCACGGCCCGAACAATAGCCAAGGCTGGTTTGATGAGAGCTGTACCAAGGCACTTTCCACCTTAAAGAAAGCCTTACATGCTACTCCGAGGTCCCGTGAAATAATTCGGAGAGCCAGACAATCCTATCGTGCCACCATAACCAGCAGGAAAAAACAACTAAAGAAAGATGCATGGCTGGCACACCATGAAGCATCCGAAAGGAAGGATAATATAGCTTTTTGGAAGGCAGTAAATGCTCCTTTTTTGGAAAGTAAGCAGACGGCCCAAAGAGATCTTGCAATTCCGGGTGAAACCTGGGTTACACACTTTAAAGGACTATATGACAAAGTAGAGGCCGTGGAATCTAGATTCCTAAATGGAAATGACCTTGATTCATCCGTGGGGCATAATCTACCTAGTACTTTCCCTTTGGGCATTATGTTTGACTGCGAGGAAGTCATCAGGGCACTGAAAGAGGGAAGGCACCCGGCCCGGATTGTGTTCCCATAGATGTCTACAAATTTGAGATTGATTTATTGGTGCCCTTGCTCACCAACATGCTTAACTCCTCAAATATCTTCGGATTCATTCCAACCTGGTCAGAGGCAATCGTGCTTCCGATTTTTAAAAAAGGGGACAGGAACAATACCGCCTGTTATCGCCCGATTTCGTTACTCGATGCCTTGATGAAATTTGCCGGGAGGATTATTTTAAACAGGATGCAGGATTGGACGGAGGAACACGATGTTATTTCAAACCTACAATATGGTTTCCGGGCAGGCAAAGGTACCATAGAACAGGGCCTTAACTTGCCATTAATAATAGCAAAATACACCCAGGCTAAAAAAGGAAATCTTTTTGTCACGTTTGTGAACCTAAGTTCCGCATTTGATTGTGTGGACCATGAGATGCTCTGGCTGATACTCACTGAGGGGCAGGCGCCCGCGTCCGATATGGGCGGAGGGGCGAGTGCTCCGAGAAGTTCGAGATACGCAGAGGGGTAAGACAGGGGTGAATTTTAGCACCCCTACTTTTTACCCTATACATCAATGCGGTTGGCCAATACCTTAGTGAATCATACCATGACTATCCAATAATAAACGGGTCCCCAATACCTATGCTTTTGTATGCGAACGACGCCGCAATAATGTCCCGGACAAGGGTTGGTCTGCAAAGGGCAGTAGGGAAATTCACTGATTTTATGAGAAATAGAGGCCTAAGAGTTAATGTTGCTAAAACATATACCATGTCCTGCGGAGCCGGGACCAGAAGGACACCATGCCCAATCTTTCTGGATGGGAGAAAAGTCGAGAGTACAGATAGGTTTTCCTACCTAGGTATCAACTTTGACAGAAGGGGCACAAAGCAGGCAGCGGCAACAGCAAGACATTTCGCATTTTCCAGGGCCATGGGTGCTTTGTCCAACTTTGCCAAAAAATTGGGAGGGAGACCGGTTGGAGAACTTTTACAGATCTACAAATCTAAATACCTATCCACCGGTACCTATGGAGCTGGCCTTTGGGGGATTGAGCACGCAGAACACATACAATTGCGTGAGAACCATTTCATTCGCTACTTATTAGCAGCCCCCAAATGCACAGCTACATACGTTGTTCATAATCAATTAGGCCTCCCTTACATCGCGGACACCATTAAATCTTCTCCCATACTATTGTGGCACAATGTCTGGGTAAAACCAGAGTCGAGTCTGAATAGAGATGTCATTAAAGATTGTCTCAGGTTAGACGGCGTTAACAACATTAAATGGCTTAGGTACATTAGAGATACACTGAAAGACATTGGGCATCCGGAATATTTTCTGAACCCTGCAAGCATAGACGCTGTGTCCAGAACCACTCTCAAAAAGATGATCCTTGAGCACCTGAACAGTAAAAGATGGCTCTTAGAAATAGGAAAGCGCACGGTTATAGAGAATCAGCTAACTACCATTGATGGCGGGGTTCAGCAGTATTTACTTTTAGAACCATCCCCTTTTTCCCGTATGCTTTTGACCCGTTTTCGCACAGACACCTTTCTTAGATTAATCACTTTCCCGCTATGCAACAACTGGACAGGGGAAAGAGCAATCTGCCTGTGTGATAATGTCTCATACTAGTCCAACATCCATTGCACACTATTCTGCAGGTTCTATCTGATCCCGAGGGAAATGTTCCTGAAACCCTTATTAAAGGTTTGGGGCTTACGAACCGGTAGAGTGGCCTATATCAAGCTGAAATTATTAGAAAACGCTTATGTCATCAAAGTTGTATCTTCCTATTTGAAGCTTGTTGTTAGGTTCAGGAATCCGATGCAGGAAATGTGATTACTTTTTATCTATCCATCTTAGACTAACCCTGGAAAATCTGTATACAGACTATCAAGAAAATCTAACTATTGTTTTTATATAAATGTATAAAGTTCCATTTTCTTTTTTTAATCCTTATCATACAAATTTGTATTGAGTGAAGTGCCTTTGTCTTTGGATAAATTCCTTAGCCTCCCATGAATTGTATTAAACCACTTCAATTTGTTAAATGTACTCTATATTACATATATTTATCTTTTTTAACATGCTTTTTAAATGAATGCTTTTATGATTTTGTATTTTAGCAAATCGAATAAAGCTTCATTGATTTGATTTGATTTATATTGTATATATTGTATATGTTTTTATGAAGTCTCCCTATTGTTGCTTTCTGTGATTCGATTCATATGTTGAGTCTGTGAGATTGGTAAGACTGTGGGTTTGGATATGTGCGGCTGTCTTTATATATTTTATTTATGCGTGAAATTCTCTTTTGTTGGGGGTTTTGTATATAGTATAAATAGATGTGTATAGAATGTATATACAAAATTGGTACCACAATGACACAATGTGAATGTGATGTTCTTACTTATCAGAAAAATCTTTAAATAAAAAAGAAATTATGTTTGTTCAGTTAGTCAATTTATCTTTATTCGACTTAATTAAAAGTCATACAAAGAGATTAAAAAAAACATTTCATACAGGGAGTTTTAGGAACGTTTCATACATATTGAAATATGACAGTAAAAATCAATTACATTTCATACATATTAAAATACGTCAATAAAAACAAATGTAGGCGTACAGAAGTTAAAAGGAATAACAATGGATCTAATGAGTATGTTTTTTCATCCAAGCTGCAGCTACCAAGAAATTAGCTATACAGAAGGTAATGCGCGAGTTAGTCAATGATTGTAAAAAGAGCAAGGCCGGTCTCACTTATGTGAAGCCCGCCTCCTTCAGGACTGGTACCAGGTATTTTTTTCTTGGCTCTAAATAAAACCCGCAAAACATAACAAAATGCATAGTATCTTGGTCTGAGAAATTATCACAGCTGCAGGGAGGAGCTAGTTCCGGTTTTTCCCATGTTTTAAAAGAGCCTAAATAAAGATGTAACAAATTAAACCTAAACTTAGTTAAAAGAAACCTATGGAAAGGGATTGTAACAAAACCAAGATAAGGAGCTAAAGAAAGTGAGTTAACAAGTAGATAATGACCCCTTAATGATGGTTTCACTAACTCCCTTTCCTCACGGGATGCTTGTGGCCTTAATGTCTTGGGGGGCGGTAAGGAGCTCTGGTCGCCCCAAATCTGAGAATGCCTTCTGCAGATAGGCCAGCCAGGGTATCTTTTTGAAATGGTCTAGGGACAAGACATCAAACATAATCTTATGATTCAGCGGGAGATCTTCATTAAGCCACGTCTTTAACCAAAAGATCAGGGGAGCCATGTTCAACCCATCAGTTAGAAAGTCTAAACCCACCTCCATATGTATAGAGTAGGTTGGTGTTGACTGCGGCACAGAGAGGAGTGTCCGAATAAATCAGTTCTCCGCTCTCTGGATTGGGTCCACATTTACATAGCCCCAGAGTGGGGAACCATATGAAGCAATGGCGACCGATTTGCTCTTGTAGATTTTTAACAACGCTTCCATTGGCCTAGCCCCCAACCTGCCCGCAAAGCCCAAGAGGGCAGACGATGATCTAATAACCGCCAACCTCTTCGCCTTCACTTGGGGGCCCCAAGTTCCTCTCTGGTCAAAAAGGACCCCCAAGTAGGGGAACGTTGGGACTCTAGAAACCATATCCCCTCTGCACGTAAAGGTTTTTGATCTCCTCTTACTGCTTTCTCGTCCCACCACCATGGTATGCGACTTGCTAGCATTTATTTTTAAGTCGAGCTGTTCCATAAATGTGCCAAAAGCATTTAGGAGGCATTGAAGGCCGACACCCGTGCGCGCGATTAGCACGGCGGCGTCCGCGTACAGGAGCGCTGGAATCTTAACTGCTCCTGCACGCGGAACATCTACTTCTTCCTCCTCCAGGTGTGCACCCAAGCCGTTGATGTAGATGGTAAAGATTAAGGGGGCCAAGATACAGCCCTGCCTAACCCCCTTAAGGGATTTGAAAAGGGCCGTGCACCTACCCTCGTTTGTGACCCGTACGGCCGCAAAAAGCTCCTGATGTAGGGAAGCCATGAATCTTACCAATGCCTCGTCGATCCCCATCCTCAGCAAGGTCGTCCATAACTTAGCCCTATTCACCAAATCGAAGGCCGAGGAGAGGTCCTTAAATGCTAGAAATAAGGACCCCTCCTTGGCCACCGTGTACTTTGATATGAGCAGGTGCAGGTTGGAGCATTGTTCCAATTGTGCCTTTCCTTTCTCTAAACCCATACTGGATCTCTGACAACCCTCCACAGCTCTCTACATTATCCCTCAGCCTGGACAAAAGGACTCTACCTAAAATCTTCACTGAGGAGTCCAAGAGGGATATGGGCCTATAACACCCGGGATCGTCCCGCTGACCCTTTTTAAAAATAGGGACAATGGTTGAAATGTCCCAGGAGGATGGTGTAGGGTTGCTATTAATGGCAGTAAAAACATTGGCCAATACCTCTGCCCACAGCTTTGGGAAATGTAAGAAAAAGTCAGCTGGCACCCCGTCGGGGCCCGAGGCCTTATGCTTAGTTGTGGCCAGAATAGCTTTCTCCACTTCTGTACTATGAAAATGTATTGGAGTGGCGTCTAAGGAGGCCAGCGAGGCAACTTGAATTACCTGGTCATTATCCCCATACACATTTTTTATCTTGGGACTTGTCGTCTGGGATGACACTGTCCGTGGCCTCATTACTTTGGTCGGAAAAGAATGGTTGTTTAATTATCTCCCAGAATTTCCGACTGTCCTTCAGGATAGCCGTAGATAGGAGATTTTCCCAAGCTTCCCGTTTGATACTGTCTTTTCTAGTTTTAATAGCGGACTTGTAGAGTTTCCTCAGTCTAGCAATCTCGCCCTTTACCCTTGGTACTTTTTTCAAGGCTACCATCAGCGACCTGTGTGCATTAGAGCATGCAGTGTCAAACCAGCGCTTCTTATTCGGTACTCCTTTCATTGGCTTGGCCATGAGATCCAGCGCCACCTGACCACAAATTGACTCAAAGGCCCCTATAGTCTCACAACCCGGGGCATGAGGGTTCTGACACACCTCAACCTGTTCCTTAATTTTCGGAAAAACCTCCGCATAGAAGTTATCTGGGACCACCTTAGCCCACTTTACTCTCCTACCCTGATCGGTGGTGCGCAAAGTGTGATCCAATCTCGCTTTCGCCGGATTAGGCCCCATATAATCTCCCCAAGCCACCTCAAGTAAGACAGGGTTGTGGTCACTGTGGTGAGATGGCACGGTACGATAGGAGATCACCTGATTTAAAATACCTTGCGTTGTGAAGATATAGTCAATTATGGTTCCTGGGCTGGTGCCAGTGAATGTTGCCATTCTTGATCCACCCTCTGGTTCATACAAATCAAAATTTGCCAGAAGATCTTCTACCTCCTCTCCTTCTATGGTGTGTTCGAAGTGAGGTCCCTCGAAACCTTCACCCCATTCCTTATTATTTAAACTGCATGCTAACGTGCAGGGATAAATGTTAAAATCGCCTAGTAAAATATACTCTGTGTTAAGCTGTATGTTCTGACTGCCTGACCTTAGTATAGTGTCTAAGGTGGCAATATTGCTACCATTATTGTCCCTATTCCCTGAATTATAAAAATTGATGTATAGAGACCTCCTAGTGGGGTTGATCTCTCTCTCTACTATGAGGATATTGTGCGAGTCTGTACTAATCTGTTTTAAGGAGCCCTTCAGATCTAGGGAAAATAGCATTAACAGACCTCCCTTAGCTCTGCCAGCGCGGCTAGAAATAGCTGCCTTGGCAAAGCTGGTGAACCCATTGTGAGAAGTTGGCCCGATATGCAGCGTTCGCTATTCTAGCGACCGCTATGTATCGTTCCAAACGACCCTTATGATGATTGGTTGTAAGTCAACCTATAGACCAGCTATCCTAGTAGCGTGGATACGAGCAGTCTAAGGCTAAAGACTCGAGAGGGCGTGTTAAGCCAGCTGTTTACCACACATGTACCCCTTGAACACCAAGTGAAAGGACACCACACAAGTGTTATGAAAATAAACAGGATATTTATTAAGATTCACAACAGCCCTGTAACTCTTTATGAGGACAGGGTACTAAACACAAACCAAATCTCTTAGGAAAATACTTCAAGTGCACAATTAAAACAAGTGTCCGAGGACACGGAAAGTTTAGTGATCTCGGGCGGACCCGATAAGGCAAGTCGGAAGCGAGGGACTCAGGACCCTGGAGTAAGGAGGCTATGCAGGCACCGAAATGCCGAAGTTACCTAGCCACGAGGGCTGCGGCTGCACAAGTCTTACAGGCGTCGGGGGTCTTCGCTGACGAGCCAGGAGCCGGAAGAAAAGGAGTTGCTGGCCGGCGACCAGTGATGAATAGTTCGTAGAGATCCAAGCCTGGATCAGAGATCGTTGACACCTGAAAGCAGAGGGGATCAAGTTCGTACTACTAGCCAGTAGTCAGAGGGTACCAGGAGGGCACCGGTTGGCCGTCACCTCGACCAGGTGAGTGGGCGACGCTAGGCTCTGCAGTCTCACGGACCAGGAGGCGTTGTCGGCGACCAGGATGGAGGTGCGAGCTGTCCCACAAAGGATGATGCTGTCGGCGTCGCTGGGCCCAGGATTGGGGCAACAAGCCTTGGCAGATCTCAGGGCCACGTGGTAGGCCTAAGATGGCGTCTTGAATGGACCAGGAGGGTCCGGGGTGCTCCTCTCGGAAAAGGGAGCAAGGGCTGATCTGGAGCAACCAGACCAGCAGAGTTGTTTGTCGGTCGTCGTCAAGGAAGGGCACAAGCCAGCGGCTAGTGACCAGACAACGTGCTGAGCAGCGAGCAGAAGGGCCCCACGCAGATCGTGGAGATGCTGGGAGGCTGCACTTCGGTGCTGGAGCGGCTCAGGGTCGGGGCTTCTCGGACCCCAGAGCACTCACCAGGGAATTGCTTCGATGGTTGTGCTGGTTAAGAGCGTGCAGGTTTTGATGATGGCCGGTCCCTCGAGGTCTCGTCGCACCCACAGATCACAGCTGAGCTGATGACGTGGGTAGAGGTCAGAGGTGCCAGGGAAGCCGGTTCTCGTCGAGCTGGGCCGTCGGATTCCTTGAGGAAGGACTTACAGCAAACCGCAGAGTTCTTAGATGGTGCCCGCTGATGCAGTGTGACTACTCCTTAGTCACAAGGGAGAAATCTTGAGAAGAGTCTTGAATGTCCTTTCGTAGAAAGTAGTTCTTGATTCAAAGATGATCTAATTTGGAAGGGTCCCCGCTCCGGCCTTTATTCTAAAGAAAGGGGTGGGTACATGACTAGGTCCTGCCCTAAGGGTGGGACCAGGAAGGGGGGTAGTTACACCCCTCTCCCCTGCCGGACTTTCCCCAGGCCAGGGCTGGTGCCCCTGGAACTGGTTCTAACCGGCAGATGCGTAGTGAGCACCGGGGTGCCACTCCGCAGTCACCTTCTCGCAAAAGCCCTACCTACCCAGAATACACAAACCCTGTCTGGGACGGTGCGAACACCGCCCTCGACAGGAAACCCTTTGTCCAAGCTCTCCTCGCCTGAAGGACTCCCAGCAGCAGGAGGTCAGACTCGTGTCTGTGGTGGCAGCATCCATTTTGTGGAGCTGAGGCTTTAGTTAACTTTAACCGGGGTTCACAGTTACGTACATGTCGTGTCCCTCTAGAAGGGTGGAATGCTAACCTCGTCGCCAGAATTGGTGAGGGGGCAGCATCCCGATTCGTATGACACCTTACTCGACATGCCTTGATAACGCGACACCGAAGTTACCGATGTGGTACGCGTTATCATGGAACAGTCATTGGGTCTTGATTCCGCAAGCTGCAACCGGGCTCGGCTCGGGCCAGAACCTAGTTCACATGAGCCCACGCACTCTGCCTTCAGGATTGTCAAGGCCTGCCATAGGAGTGACTGATAGGAACTCGGGTGTCCATTGTATGGTTAGATATAGAGCTACTATACCTAAAGCAAAGGGTGATTACACGACTTTGCCCCAGCTGTCATGCAGCCAGTTGTGTCAAATTTAGGAGGCCAGCCAGGGGTGGCATAATACATGCTGCAGCCCCTGGCGGCCCTGGGTACACCTATGCCCTGCGTTACGGGGTCTGATAAGGTGGCCCAGTACCAATTGGTAAATGCACCTAGGGTACATATCGTAATTTAGAAAGAGAACAGCCAGGCTGTGGGTCTGATTGGCAGGCCCACAGCCAGAGAAAGTCGTAAACCAGTGAAACAAAAGCAAAAAATCTGGGTGATCATAGGATTGCAGACCCTACTCTCCTACACCCATCCCACCAGAAATTAGTAGTAGTGTCCCAGGTTTCCTGGAGAGCGATAATATTGTGTCTTACAACAAAACTTGACCACTCCTTATCATTGCGTTTGGAATTGAGACCCGCTACATTCCAACTTAGTATCTTGCAGGTTTCTACAATTTTCTTCGCCACATGTACGGTCAAGGGTACCCCCTCCACTACTCGTAGATGCGGGCTTCCATTAGCCGATAGTTTACCCACTGTCTCTACTACGTTTATCTGATCGTGGGGAATATTAATATTCTTATTAAGGGAGCCACCAACGACCTCGGCCAGAGTTTGGTCAGGAACAATATCCCTTTCTGTTGGGGCTTGCATTTTACAGCCTTCCAACCTTGTATCCTCATTCCTTTTTATACCATTACTAAGTCCTCTGCCCCTGTCTTTGGGGTTACTTATTATACATGGGACCCTTGTTCCATTTGTTGTCGTGTTTGGGCCACCCGTGCGTCAATCGCAATCATTTAAGTTTGCCAAGACCCCAAACCTATTCGCTGTGCCAAACCCCCAATCGTGGGCTGGTGCCCCTAATCCCCATCCATTTGTTTCTGCGTTCCACCCAGGTAGTGGTGTTTTGGGGCGCATTGGGAACTGCTCGTCAGCCAACCAAGCTCCAAACCCATTTCCACAATTCCCACGGTCATTTACCTGGGCACCCGACCCCCACCTGTTCATTGTATTCCAGTGTAATCTAGGGGACCTGGCAAATAACACATTCTGGTGATCACCTGGCCCTGTGCCAAATCTATTTACTGGGCCAATACCATAGTCATCATGCGTGGGTCTAAGGCCCCCACCCCATCTGTTGTTTCTTATGGACCACCCTGATCTTGGGACATTTGGATGAATCGCGTTTTGCTGTTCACTATAGAAGAATTTTAGGGTAAGAGGGATTATAGAACCACTTCTTCGTTGGGGGGGGGGAATATATTTGACAGGACATTTGGGAGCACAGCTGCGTTTGAAAAATGTAACACTACGCAATCCCCTTTAAACTTTTTTTGCCTGTTCCTTATCCATGTCATCCTCCTCGCCATTACAATTTCCCCTGCCAACTGTTCTTTCCCATAGTGTGTCATCTTCATGTTACTTGTCAACCAGTGTAACGCCTTACTTGTCAGGGATGAAATAGATTCTGTCTGGCCAGGGGGTCAGGTGGGTACGTTAGCTCATACCAGTACCAGAGGTGAAGCTTCCATTATAAATTGTGAAGGGTCATCCCCTAGGGATGGCGGTATTGGTACAGTGGGTGGAAGTATGGGTGCCTCACTCGCTACTTCTTGGGTGAGTACAGCTGTTGGTACCTGACCAGGCGGGATGGTCTCGGACAACCCTTCCTCTGCTACTATAGCGCCCCCATTGTTTCCTATCATAGTATCTACTGGTTTAGAGACAATAATTACTACATTCTCTAGTTCTTCTACTACCTTACATTGCGCCCCTCCCATCCTTTTCACTTCGGCAGTAAGCTTGTCAATTTTCCCGATCAGTGGCTTAATGATGGTCTTTATCTTTTGATCTACCAAGTCCGCAATCCTGTTGGAGGCGCTAGGGGGCGCACGGCGACATGGCTGCCTGAGAAGCAGCTCCGCCGGGCGATCGGCAACTCTGGTGGATCTCGCCGGTCTCGCCCCAGCCACCGGGCCCCCGGACGCCTAAACAGATGTGGGAAGTGCTGGGGCTCGTAATGCGGTGAGGAACGGCCCCCGGCGGACAGAGATTACCCCACAATTTGCGGATGATCAGGGCGAGATGTCCGGACGCCTGACAAGATGGCCGCCGCATTGGGACATAAGCACAGTAGCTTGGCAGCAAACAGTCACCAATCTACAGTCCAAGATCGCAGAAGCGTAGCGGAGGTAGGGATTTGAGGACTGGCCTCTCCGCTGCCCCTGCATCATAATCTGTCGCGCTGCGGTGCGCCAGGGACCCACGTTCAGGCGCTGGAGTCCCTGCCTGACAAGATGGCGGCCGCAACTCAAAAAACGCGGGCATAGCCGACTAGTCTCCAGCTACGGTGGCTGTACCACGACCCTGGCGGTGGCCCGGTACAGCGGAAGAGAGAACGGCGAGCTGCTGTGCCCCCAGCGTGGAGGGCAGTGCTGAGCGCGAGCGGAGAGGGGGGCATACCCACGCTCCTACAGATTAGGTGGTGTTGGATAATGGCGGCGAGTATTGTGAGCAGCGGACAGTCTGCGCTTGTAGGTGCTGCCTGAAGCTCTGCATGGGCTCGCCCTTCCATCGGGGACCTGTGGCCGCCGCTGCCCTGCCCCATCAGCCCATGAGAGCCGGTGTTTCATGTTGTGGCGCCAGGATTGGTAGCTGACGTAAATAACGGGGGCTCTCTAGCGACCACGTGCGTGGCCGCCCCTCTTGGTCGGGAGCTCGCAGATCCCGGCATTGCAGGCCCGCTGAGGCTGGAAAGAGTGACTGCAACCTGGCATACGTTGGGCCTACAGAAGCGACACACCTGCTGCGACGGCTGCTTGACAAATACTGCGTGTGGAGGGAAGGTGCTGGCCATATCGAGACAACACGCCACCTGTGGGGTCAGGGAGGCCCGAGACATCATCTGCACAGCGAGCTGCCACACTGGGTCGTCTTCTCTGCACGACTGAGAGGCCACAAGCCAACTAAGCGGAGGGGGTTTGTTGGACGGCGGTGAGATCAGCATACAGCCAGCATTCGGTCACATCACCTCGTTGCCCACCTGTGCATTTAGCGCTGTGACGATCTTTTCGGCGGCAGACACCCCAAGGGTGGGGTTCACCACGGCGTCGGCGACCAGGCATACGAGGGCATCGGGGTCCACGTGCAGGAAGGCGGTCTCCCCACCCGCAAACATGGGCAAGCCGGACAAACACCAACAGAAGCTGCCCTTTGAGGCGAAAAAAACGCAGAAATCCACTGACGGGGTGGTGGAGGATGAGGCAGGGCATGCGCCCAATAACAACATTGAAAAGATCCTGCTAGCGATACAGTCGAACCTACAGGACATTAATGGCAAGTTGGACAACTTAACTTGCAGAATGGATACCATGGCAGCACGACAAGAAAAGCATGGAGAGAGACTGGATGAGGCCGAAACACGCATATCCGCGGTTGAAGATGAGGCGCGGGCCTCCACCTCAAAATGCGCAGATATGGAACGGCTCCTGGAGGTGATCAGGGCGAAGGAGGAGGATTTAGAAGCGCGCTCGAGGCGCAACAACGTACGGATCACGGGCCTGCCAGAGTCCACCAACACGGGCCGCATGGAAACCTACGTGGAAACACTGTGCAAAGACCTGTTCGGAGCTGAGGCCCTATCGCCCCTCTTCATCGTGGAGCGTGCACATAGATCACTGGCCCCGAAACCACCGCCCGGCGCCACGCCGAGACCGATTGTGGCGCGAATCCTCAACTACCGCGACAGGGATACGATCCTTCGGCTAGCAAGAGAGAAAGGGAAGATCCAGCATCAGGGGAACTCCTTGGAATTTTATCCTGACCACACAGTTGCGGTCCAGCAGGCCCGGAAAGAATACACTGCAGTGAAGGCCAAATTGCGTGATTTGAACATTGTGTATTCCATGATGTATCCGGCGCGCCTCAGGGTGGTATGGAAAGAGAAAGCGACAGTACTACCGTCTCCGAAAGCAGCACAAGAATTTGTCAAAAGGGTGCAACGGGAGATGAGAGACAATTCGCAAAATGAACAACGACGTGACTCGGACTAACAGTAAGGGGTTGATTCATGGTCTGCCACTGGTGAGTGTACCGTTCTGTTCCAAATCATGCGTTTTAGCATGGACTCTAATCTCCGCACTTGGCTAGCCTGCTTGATACTGTTTTCCAGTTTGACCGGTTGTGGGGTTGGCTCAACATGCACAGTGTGTCTGGGTGAAGAGGTCCCGCTGGGGCTCAGAGGCTACTGCTCGATGATGCGGATCACTGCTAACTTTGACTTGTGAATGCATCACGACACATGCACGCTACATAACGCAATATTGGCATACACAACTGAGAGACACTAATACCCTGTGGCGTTTGCTCTCTGCAGGCTGGTGCACGTGTGGCAGGAGGCTGCCCCCTTGTCTGCTGTGCTCTGCTCAATATGCTTTAACTATGGGACGCCTCAATCACTGACTGTCAGCGATCCCCGATACACTCTATGTGGCGAGCAGTACAAGTGGGAGGCGAGGGATTCTGTGCCTTGCTGATTAATTGATGTAACTGCATTGGAGACGCACTGCTACAGACATGTTGCTAAGCCAGTGGCTCTGTTGTTGGCTGTTCGGGGGGTGGGGGGGGGGGCGGGGGGGGGCGGCGAGTATTCACCTGAACTGCGTTTCATACAGCTTCTTTAGCATCACCCACACCTGTACACCGGGTGGAGAGTTGTGCCCCTGGCGGACCTCTACAAGGGTATAACCCAGTAAGAGTTTGGTTCTGGGCACTGTATTTATGGTTGTGGGAGTTACGGATTGGTGCACTGGAGGGGACTGGCTTCGGCAGGTTGGGGTTGCTGGAGTGGGTGGGTTCAGGGGGGGTGGGTTATTTGATTGTACTATTAGACCGACAGAATGTGTAATGTCTTTTTGTGCTGGTTCCAAGGTAGTCCTAGCTACTGCTGTGTCGAATGGGGCACCTAAAGGGGAGATACTGGCAATCCCTATGCAATTGATTTGTGGTGTGCGATCATGCCTTATGTCATTGGATTTTGATGGGGACCAGGGAGGCGGGTAGGCACAGTTTAAACGTTCTTACATGGAACATTAGAGGGTTCTCACAGCCACGTAAAATACGGCAGATATTTGCCAGCCTGACAAGGTGGAATGTGGACATAGCGTTCCTACAGGAGTCTCACCTGGCCCCGCACTCACACGCACAGCTGGGGTCAAGATGGGCGGAGGGGGTTTACAGGGCCTCGTACTCTTCTTACTCTAGAGGGGTGATCATTTTGGTGAAACGGGGGGTGGGTTTCGTGAATCACACAGTAACACAGGACCCTTCGGGCAGATTTTTAATGGTATCAGGTACACTGAGAGGGCAGAAGGTGACATTGTTGAATGTGTACGGTCCTAACACAGACGCCCCAGATTTCTTCAGGGAGGTATGGGGACACCTGCAGAAACACAATAGCACGCACATATTATGTGGTGGTGATTGGAACGTGACACTACGTGACGGTTTGGACCGTTCAGCTAACTCAGTGGAACAGCACAAGCACTCACGCACACTGGTGGGACACATGATGAAAGACCTGGGTCTAGAGGATCTTTGGAGGTTGAGGAACACCGGCGCGCCTGGGGCCACACACGTTACTGCTTCCCACAACAGCTGGTCCAGGCTGGATTACTGGCTGGGCTCCTCTGACCTGGCACTATGGGTGCGACACCTACAGGTGCTCCCTCGCACGCTATCTGACCACAATCCTGTCCTCCTGCAGCTGGACATTCCAAGATACACACCTCCCCCCTTCCAGTGGCGCTTTAACGCGTGTGCTCTAAGTGATGCAGTTTACGCAGACACGATCAAGAAGGCGATTAAGGATTACTTTGACCTTAATGCCCCATCGACTGATGACCCAGGCATCCTCTGGGAGGCATTCAAGGCCACGATCAGAGGGGTCTGTATTAGCACCACAGTTGGGGTTCTGAAGGATATTAGAGCTCAGATACGCAGATGTGAGCAGCAGATGAGAGACCTGGAATCCCTATATGAGTCCACTCAGGATATCTTGCACCTGGCCAAACTCCGTGAAATACACACAGAGCACGCAGACTTTCTAGACTCCGAAATGAAATACTTGAACCGCACACATGTGGCTAGAGCCTTTGGGGAAGGAGGTAGACCGGGGGCTTTCTTAGCGCGGAAGATATGTACAGGTCGCGGCCCAACTGCGATCCTTAGGGTGAAGAACGGGGAGGGAGACACACAAACCCATGCTACTGACATACTGAAATGCTTTGTTAATTCATTTGGATCCCTCTACAAGTCCCAGCCCACTGCCCCGGCTGATGATACCTATGAATACCTGCACGATGTAGCGATAGGGTGGCTGTCAGATGCGCACAGGGAGTACTTAGCGAGGCCTATCACGGCGGATGAGGTTACTGAGATCATAGGCTCACTTCCCAATGGCAAGGCACCTGGCCCGGATGGGTTCACCCGGAATTTTACAAACAATATGCAGACATCCTAGCGCCGCACTTAGTTGATATGTATGGCACCTCCTTTGAGAAAGGAATGCTCCCCCCCACGTTACGCGAAGCCATGATTATCGCTCTCCTGAAACCATCTAAAGATCCGGAGGAGTGTGACTCGTACCGACCGCTATCTTTAATAAACGTAGATTCGAAAATCCTTGCGAAACTTATAGCCAAGCGGCTGTCACCTCTGATGACCAGTCTGGTACTGCCGGACCAGTCCGGCTTTGTGCCCTCAAGATCGACAGCACATAACACCAGGACTCTATTTGCACTATCACACTATCTGCAACCTTCAGTCAAAGCTGTAGCGGTCATGTTAGACGCGGCGAAGGCGTTTGACTCCATTGAATGGCGGTATATGATCACTGTCCTCAATAGAATGGGGTTCCCTAAACGTTTTGTGCAATGGGTCACCCTGCTTTACACGCAACCACGTGCCAGGGTCAGAATCAATGGGTATATTTCGGATCAATTTGCAATTGAGCGAGGGACGCGGCAAGGCTGCCCACTCTCGCCGCTATTACTTGCGTTAGCACTAGAACCTCTGGCGTGTCTGATACGACAGAACTACAAGGAATCGGCACTGCACTTCATAGCCAGGCCGCTTCACATATCATTATATGCGGACGACATGTTACTGTACGTCCGGGACCCGGAGACTCACTTGAACGCCATACTCAGGGAATACATCAGGTTCGGGGGGCATTCGGGTCTGGCCATAAATTGGTCCAAATCCTCTATAATACCCCTCACGGACACCACTTCCACATTTGTGGTGGACTTTCCGCTGGGGTGGCAACAGGACCCTATCAGATACCTAGGGGTCATGTACCACAGAGATCCGGATGAGGTGCTTAGGGCAAACTACGGGGTGGTGCTGTCGAAACTGGAGGACAGCGTAAAACGTTGGATACATCTGCCCCTTTCACTGGCAGACAGGATAGCGATTGTCAAAATGAACATACTGCCCAAGCTACTATACCTGTTTAACAACATTCCAATCACTCCGCCGCAGGCTATCTTCCGTCACATAAACTCCCTGGTGCGGACCTTGATTTGGGCGGGTAAACAGGCCCGTGTGGATCTGCGGACTCTGACACTTCCACTTGCACGGGGCGGCTTCGGGGTACCTGATTTCCTCCTGTACTACCTGTGCGCGCAGGCTCAATACGCGGCATATTGGTATCACGCAGTTCCATACCTCACTCACACCGCTATAGAGGAGAGCGACGCACACCCTATTCCACTCACAGCAATAATCTCACACACCCGCCCCCCGTTGCATGCTAGAGATATCAACACGGTGGATGCTACGGTCAAAGCCTGGCATAGACTGGGGCACCTAGCACACAAGACCCCACTATATGCACCAGCCATGATGCTACACCATCATCAGGAGCTCTCGGTAACTGGGGAAAGCGTCGGAATGTCTCTACTGACCAGAGCCGGTATTGATAGGATGGGAGACGTGTTCCAAGATGGCGAGTTCGTGGGCCTAGACAAACTGGGTTATGTTCATAACCAAACATCCATGTTTCGCTTCACATATTTCAGACTCACTAGAGCCCTGAGGGAGCACTACCCTACGTTCCCATCGGAGCCGGAATGCCTTGCACCATTGCAACTGTTAATCACAACTAATGATTTGTCACACCTGGTGTCTAGGCTGTATTCAGCCGCACAATCGGAACTAGACGGGCAAGAGTTGAAGGCCAAGGGGCGGTGGGATGCACTACTTGACACACCATTGTCTGATGAAGAATGGGCTAGCGCATGTGCCCTGACACAGATACTTACACCAAATGGTAATCTGAGGATAATTCACTTTAAATTCCTCCATCAAGTGTATTACACACCAGCGAAATTGTTAAAATTTGGGTTTCAGGAGGAGGACAGATGTAAAAGGTGTAACCAGGAGGGTGCGGGCTTTGCACATTTGGCGTGGGGCTGCGCCAAGGTGGAAGGATACTGGGGGGAGGTAACTGCCACTTTGTCTGTTATGCTGGAGGAGGAGGTACACTGTACACCCAAAGTCTGCTTACTGGGGATAGTACCGCAGTTCAGGGCCTTGAAGAGGAAGTTCTGTGCGATAGCACTCTTATTGGCTAAGAGACAAGTGGCGCAATGCTGGCACAGTCGCAAAGTGCCGAAGTTAAAAACATGGTTGCATGACATGTCCACCTGTCGTGACAAGTTACAAACTTATGAAGAATTGTTACCAGCTAAGTCGCGACCAAAAAATATGTGGGTTTATTTGGAGGATTATCTGACCTCTCTGCAGGATGAGGAGGAACTTCCACCCATGGACTGAACGGGTTGAATGACTGCATGAGTGCTAATGGGACGGGTGTGGGATGACGGCGGGAAGAGGAGGAACCTAAGTATGTCAACACAACTGCTGGGTAGTACACTAAGGTTACACTGTACGGTCTGAATTGGGGTATGTTGTTATGTTGTTCTTGTTATTAAAAGAGAAAAAGTGAGACTCAGTTTCTAAAACCAGCTATTAGCCATACATACGATAACCTACAGTATTCTGCGACATATGTAACATTCACTCACAATGTTGGTTAATGGAATAAACGTAGCGAGCCGGCCCCAGGGTTGTAATCTCAGGCTGTGTCAACTGCTTGATTTTAAATAAAGGTCTTGCGGAAAAAAAAAAAAAAAAAAAGTCCGCAATCCTGTTGAATAGGTCATCGTCTACGATTTGTCTAAGGTTATCTTCCTCATGCTCCGTTTTTTTTCCCTTAGGCTTTGGTGGAGAAGCAGTCCTTTTCCTCCCTATACGTGCCCCCCCCCCCCGTTTAGGCTGAATTTTTCTGCAGTTTCTCATCGCCCTGGTCACTGGCGCTGAGGGTGAAGATTCTTCTGCTATAAATTCCGGCTGAGGCTCGTGGTCAGACTCTGCATTTGTCTCCGCGTCAACCAACAATTCAACACTTTGATCATGAATTCCAATGTCAAGGAGGTTGGTATCTGGAGTATTCGTGCTAAGGTCTTGCAATGGTATATCCGATATTTGCGCGCTAGTGGGGGGGCTCGCTAAAAGAAGGACAGGGGATTGACTCCAACCCAACGATTGCCTTCTTTCGCTGTTTATTTTATTTACCACCGGGACCATATAATTGTCCATGGTGTTAAGCGTCTCTGGAGCTGCATTAACATTTTTCTTTGGCATCTTCTCAAGTGAATTTAAGCGCTACAAAACAACACAGACTAGTAACAACCAGATAAGTGCGCGCTAAATGCAATCTCAGGGTAACAGTTTTTATATAATGATTGGTATGATCTTACTTCAGACAGCTTGCTTTGGTAGTAACACATACAGAGTGGCCGGCCCAGTCCAGTCACGGCCAGTTTTGGACTGTCTAAGACTGTCCCGCCCTTGTCCCGGGATTCTCCCGGGCTTCTCCTGGCGCCGACCACGCGCGTACCACGACGCGCGGTTCAGGTCTCGCCTTTATCCCACCTTTGGGGGGCGTGACGGGGAGGCGGCTTCAGGCCCAGGTGTGTTATGGGCGATGGTGTTCTATGCCCCCTCTAGCTCCGCGTCACACCAGCTGCGAGCGCTTCCCGCGAAGCGGGAAACGCGAGAGGTGACGATACAGGCAGGCGCTTACAACGGGCAGCAAAAGGTCAGTTCAGCCCCGTGGTTTCTCGTCAATTGAGATGCCCAGAGTATCCAGCAAACAGTAGGAAGGTCTCCCGCGATGCGCTGTTCAGGTCTCGCCTTTATCCCACCTGTGGGGGGCGTGACGGGAAGGCGGCTTCAGGCCCAGGTGTGTTATGGGCGATGGTGTTCTATGCCCCCTCTAGCTCCGCGTCACACCACCTGCGAGCGTTTCCCGCGAAGCGTGAAACGCGAGAGGTGACGATACAGGCAGGCGTTTACAACGGGCAGCAAAAGGTCAGTTCAGCCCTGTGGTTTCTCCTCAATCGAGATGCCCAGAGTATCCAGCAAACAGTAGGAAGGTCTCCCGCGATGCGCTGTTCAGGTCTCGCCTTTATCCCACCTGTGGGGGGCGTGACGGGGAGGGGGCTTCAGGCCCAGGTGTGTTATGGGCGATTGTATTCTATGCCCCCTCTAGCTCCGCGTCACACAAGCTGCGAGCGTTTCCCGCGAAGCGTGAAACGCGAGAGGTGACAATACAGGCAGGCGCTTACAACGGGCAGTAAAAGGTCAGTTCAGCCCCGTGGTTTCTCCTCAATCGAGATGCCCAGAGTATCCAGCAAACAGTAGGAAGGTCTCCCGCGATGCGCGGTTCAGGTCTCGCCTTTATCCCACCTGTGGGGGGCGTGACGGGGAGGCGGCTTCAGGCCCAGGTGTGTTATGGGCGATGGTGTTCTATGCCCCCTCTAGCTCCGCGTCACACCAGCTGCGATCGTTTCCCGCGAAGCGGGAAACGCGAGAGGTGACGATACAGGCAGGCGCTTACAACGGGCAGCAAAAGGTCAGTTCAGCCCTGTGGTTTCTCCTCAATCGAGATGCCCAGAGTATCCAGCAAACAGTAGGAAGGTCTCCCGCGATGCGCGGTTCAGGTCTCGCCTTAATCCCACCTGTGGGGGGCGTAACGGGGAGGAGGCTTCAGGCCCAGGTGTGTTATGGGCGATGGTGTTCTATGCCCCCTCTAGCTCCGCGTCACACCAGCTGCGAGCGTTTCCCGCGGGAAACGCGAGAGGTGACGATACAGGCAGGCACTTACAACGGGCAGCAAAAGGTCAGTTCAGCCCCGTGGTTTCTCCTCAATCGAGATGCCCAGAGTATCCAGCAAACAGTAGAAAGGTCTCCCGCGATGCGCGGTTCAGGTCTCGCCTTTATCCCACCTGTGGGGGGCGTGACGGGGAGGCGGCTTCAGGCCCAGGTGTGTTATGGGTGATGGTGTTCTATGCCCCCTCTAGCTCCGCGTCACACCAGCTGCGAGCGTTTCCCGCGAAGCAGGAAACGCGAGAGGTGACGATACAGGCAGGCACTTACAACGGGCAGCAAAAGGTCAGTTCAGCCCCGTGGTTTCTCCTCAATCGAGATGCCCAGAGTATCCAGCAAACAGTAGGAAGGTCTCTTGCGATGCGTGGTTCAGGTCTCGCCTTTATCCCACCTGTGGGGGGCGTGACGGGGAGGTGGCTTCAGGCCCAGGTGTGTTATGGGCGATGGTGTTCTATGCCCCCTCTAGCTCCGCGTCACACAAGCTGCGAGCGTTTCCCGCGAAGCGTGAAACGCGAGAGGTGACAATACAGGCAGGCGCTTACAACGGGCAGTAAAAGGTCAGTTCAGCCCCGTGGTTTCTCCTCAATCGAGATGCCCAGAGTATCCAGCAAACAGTAGGAAGGTCTCCCGCGATGCGCGGTTCAGGTCTCGCCTTTATCCCACCTTTGGGGGGCGTGACGGGGAGGCGGCTTCAGGCCCAGGTGTGTTATGGGCGATGGTGTTCTATGCCCCCTCTAGCTCCGCGTCACACCAGCTGCGATCGTTTCCCGCGAAGCGGGAAACGCGAGAGGTGACGATACAGGCAGGCGCTTACAACGGGCAGCAAAAGGTCAGTTCAGCCCTGTGGTTTCTCCTCAATCGAGATGCCCAGAGTATCCAGCAAACAGTAGGAAGGTCTCCCGCGATGCGCGGTTCAGGTCTCGCCTTAATCCCACCTGTGGGGGGCGTAACGGGGAGGAGGCTTCAGGCCCAGGTGTGTTATGGGCGATGGTGTTCTATGCCCCCTCTAGCTCCGCGTCACACCAGCTGCGAGCGTTTCCCGCGGGAAACGCGAGAGGTGACGATACAGGCAGGCACTTACAACGGGCAGCAAAAGGTCAGTTCAGCCCCGTGGTTTCTCCTCAATCGAGATGCCCAGAGTATCCAGCAAACAGTAGAAAGGTCTCCCGCGATGCGCGGTTCAGGTCTCGCCTTTATCCCACCTGTGGGGGGCGTGACGGGGAGGCGGCTTCAGGCCCAGGTGTGTTATGGGTGATGGTGTTCTATGCCCCCTCTAGCTCCGCGTCACACCAGCTGCGAGCGTTTCCCGCGAAGCAGGAAACGCGAGAGGTGACGATACAGGCAGGCACTTACAACGGGCAGCAAAAGGTCAGTTCAGCCCCGTGGTTTCTCCTCAATCGAGATGCCCAGAGTATCCAGCAAACAGTAGGAAGGTCTCTTGCGATGCGTGGTTCAGGTCTCGCCTTTATCCCACCTGTGGGGGGCGTGACGGGGAGGTGGCTTCAGGCCCAGGTGTGTTATGGGCGATGGTGTTCTATGCCCCCTCTAGCTCCGCGTCACACAAGCTGCGAGCGTTTCCCGCGAAGCGGGAAACGCGAGAGGTGACAATACAGGCAGGCGCTTACAACGGGCAGCAAAAGGTCAGTTCAGCCCCGTGGTTTCTTCTCAATCGAGATGCCCAGAGTATCCAGCAAACAGTAGGAAGGTCTCCCGCGATGCGCGGTTCAGGTCTCGCCTTTATCCCACCTGTGGGGGGCGTGACGGGGAGGCGGCTTCAGGCCCAGGTGTGTTATGGGCGATGGTGTTCTATGCCCCTTCTAGCTCCGCGTCACATCAACTGCGAGCGTTTCCTGCAAAGCGGGAAACGCGAGAGGTGACGATACAGGCAGGCGCTTACAACGGGCAGCAAAAGGTCAGTTCAGCCCGTGGTTTCTCCTCAATCGAGATGCCCAGAGTATCCAGCAAACAGTAGGAAGATCTCCCGCGATGCGCGGTTCAGGTCTCGCCTTTATCCCACCTGTGGGGGGGCGTGACGGGGAGGCGGCTTCAGGCCCAGGTGTGTTATGGGCGATGGTGTTCTATGCCCCCTCTAGCTCTGCGTCACACCAGCTGCTCGCGTTTCCTGCGAAGCGGGAAACGCGAGAGGTGACGATACAGGCAGGCGCTTACAACGGGCAGCAAAAGGTCAGTTCAGCCCGTGGTTTCTCCTCAATCGAGGTGCCCAGAGTATCCAGCAAACAGTAGGAAGGTCTCCCGCGATGCGCGGTTCAGGTCTTGCCTTTATCCCACCTGTGGGGGGGCGTGACGGGGAGGCGGCTTCAGGCCCAGGTGTGTTATGGGCGATGGTGTTCTATGCCCCCTCTAGCTCACCGTCACACCAGCTGCGAGCGTTTCCCGCGAAGCAGGAAACGCGAGAGGTGACGATACAGGCAGGTGCTTACAACGGGCAGCAAAAGGTCAGTTCAGCCCCGTGGTTTCTCCTCAATCGAGATTCCCAGAGTATCCAGCAAACAGTAGAAAGGTCTCCCGCGATGCGCGGTTCAGGTCTCGCCTTTATCCCACCTGTGGGGGGCGTGACAGGGAGGCGGCTTCAGGCCCAGGTGTGTTATGGGTGATGGTGTTCTATGCCCCCTCTAGCTCCGCGTCACACCAGCTGCGAGCGTTTCCCGCGAAGCAGGAAACGCGAGAGGTGACGATACAGGCAGGCACTTACAACGGGCAGCAAAAGGTCAGTTCAGCCCCGTGGTTTCTCCTCAATCGAGATGCCCAGAGTATCCAGCAAACAGTAGGAAGGTCTCTTGCGATGCGTGGTTCAGGTCTCGCCTTTATCCCACCTGTGGGGGGCGTGACGGGGAGGTGGCTTCAGGCCCAGGTGTGTTATGGGCGATGGTGTTCTATGCCCCCTCTAGCCCGCGTCACACAAGCTGCGAGCGTTTCCCGCGAAGCGGGAAACGCGAGAGGTGACAATACAGGCAGGCGCTTACAACGGGCAGCAAAAGGTCAGTTCAGCCCCGTGGTTTCTTCTCAATCGAGATGCCCAGAGTATCCAGCAAACAGTAGGAAGGTCTCCCGCGATGCGCGGTTCAGGTCTCGCCTTTATCCCACCTGTGGGGGGCGTGATGGGGAGGCGGCTTCAGGCCCAGGTGTGTTATGGGCGATGGTGTTCTATGCCCCCTCTAGCTCCGCGTCACACCAGCTGCAAGCGTTTCGCGCGAAGCGGGAAACGCAAGAGGTGACGATACAGGCAGGCGCTTACAACGGGCAGCAAAAGGTCAGTTCAGCCCCGTGGTTTCTCCTCAATCGAGATGCCCAGAGTATCCAGCAAACAGTAGGAAGGTCTCCCGCGATGCGCGGTTCAGGTCTCGCCTTTATCCCACCTGTGGGGGGGCGTGACGGGGAGGCGGCTTCAGGCCCAGGTGTGTTATGGGCGATGGTGTTCTATGCCCCTTCTAGCTCCGCGTCACATCAACTGCGAGCGTTTCCCGCAAAGCGGGAAACGCGAGAGGTGACGATACAGGCAGGCGCTTACAACGGGCAGCAAAAGGTCAGTTCAGCCCGTGGTTTCTCCTCAATCGAGATGCCCAGAGTATCCGGCAAACAGTAGGAAGGTCTCCCGCGATGCGCGGTTCAGGTCTCGCCTTTATCCCACCTGTGGGGGGCGTGACGGGGAGGCGGCTTCAGGCCCAGGTGTGTTATGGGCGATGGTGTTCTATGCCCCCTCTAGCTCTGCGTCACACCAGCTGCTCGCGTTTCCCGCTTCGCGGGAAACGCGAGACGTGACGATACAGGCAGGCGCTTACAACGGGCAGCAAAAGGTCAGTTCAGCCCGTGGTTTCTCCTCAATCGAGGTGCCCAGAGTATCCAGCAAACAGTAGGAAGGTCTCCCGCGATGCGCGGTTCAGGTCTTGCCTTTATCCCACCTGTGGGGGGGCGTGACGGGGAGGCGGCTTCAGGCCCAGGTGTGTTATGGGCGATGGTGTTCTATGCCCCCTCTAGCTCCGCGTCACACCAGCTGCGAGCGTTTCCCGCGAAGCAGGAAACGCGAGAGGTGACGATACAGGCAGGCGCTTACAACGGGCAGCAAAAGGTCAGTTCAGCCCCGTGGTTTCTCCTCAATCGAGATGCCCAGAGTATCCAGCAAACAGTAGGAAGGTCTCCCGCGATGCGCGGTTCAGGTCTCGCCTTTATCCCACCTGTGGGGGGCGTGACGGGGAGGCGGCTTCAGGCCCAGGTGTGTTATGGGTGATGGTGTTCTATGCCCCCTCTAGCTCCGCGTCACACCAGCTGCGAAGAGGTGACGATACAGGCAGGCGCTTACAACGGGCAGCAAAAGGTCAGTTCAGCCCCGTGGTTTCTCTTCAATCGAGATGCCCAGAGTATCCAGCAAACAGTAGGAAGGTTTGTTCAATAACTTCTGTTCTGGGACAATGCATTATTTGAATTGATGTAGGATTTATTACCTAGATAGAATTGAATACTAGTGAGAGGTTTTGTGAGAGGTTTTGTTCTTGTTATTACTCTGTGTTGCAGCACTTGAGTTACTTGTTTGTTGGGGTATAGTTTGGGGAGGACTATTGAGGGTGGGGGGTGAAAAGGGTACTGCACATGTCACCACTTATTTGAGTTGTTGTTACCTGAATGGATGTAGAGTTTCTACATTTATACTCTCAGGCATGCTGTAAGACAATTGTATACCTTATCTTAGCATGAGGCCAGGATCCAGGCAGCCTTGCTGCTATGAGAGGCCTTCACAACGCTTATAATTTACTGTATACACCTGTGTATTATTTGTAGTGCTCAATAAAAATATTTTCAACAAAAAAAACAACTGACCCATTTCCTGGAGGTGAACAAAGTCCTGGACCCCTCCAAATCCAGCTTTCGCAGCAATCACAGCACCGAAATCGCCCTCATCGCCGCCACTGACTACTTCAGGGCCATACTGAACAACAGCGAAACCGCGGCCCTCATCCTCCTGGGCCTATCGGCCGCCTTCGAACCCGTCTGCCACCACACCCTGCGCACACGCCTCCACAACGCAGGGATCCGAGACAAAACCATGGACTGGATCACCTCCTTCCTCACCGGCAGAACCCAGAGAGTCCGCCTCCCCCCCTTTCTATCCGAAGTCACCACGATCACCTGCTGCGTACCCCAAGTATCATCCATCAGCCCGACCCTTTTTAACATTTACATGGCACCGCTCGCCAACATCGTCTGAGCACACCACCTCAACATCGTCTTGTATGCCGACGACACCCAACTGATCCTCTCCCTCACCAAGGACCCTGACACTGGCAAATCCAACCTACACGAGGGAATGAAGGCTGTCGCAGAATGGATGAAGACCAGCCGGCTGAAACTGAACTCGGACAAGACGGAGATCCTCATCCACGGCTCCACCCCTTCCGCATGTGACGACTCCTGGTGGCCGACCACGCTGGGAGCTGCCCCGACGCCCACTCACCACGCACACAACCTGGGGTTCGTCCTGGACTCAACACTCTCTATGACCCAGCAAGTCAACGCGGTTTCCTCCTCCAGCTTCAACACCCTCCACATGCTTCGCAAGATCCTGAGATGGATCCCCACTGAAACCAAAGAACGGTCACCCAGGCCCTCGTCAGCAGCAGGCTGCACTACGCTAACTCCCTCTATGCAGGAACTACGGCCACACTCAGAAGAGACTCCAACGCATACAAAATGCCTCCGCACACCTCATCCTCAGACTCCCTCGCCACAGCCACATCACCACCCACCTGAGAGATCTGCATTGGCTCCCGGTCAACACGAGGATCACCTTCAAGCTCCTCACCCACGCTCACAAAGCACTCCACAACGCCGGACCAGCATATCTCAACGAACAACTGTCCTCCTACACACCGAACCGCCAGCTCCACTCTGCAGAACTCGCCCTCGCCACCGTCCCACGCATCCGCTGAACGACCACCGGCGGCAGATCATTCTCCCACCTCGCCGCCAAGACATGGAACACCCTCCTCGCCCACCTGCGCCAGACACAGGACCTGTTGACCTTCAGGAGACTTCTCAAGACCTGGCTGTTCGACCAGTAGCTGCTTCCCCCACCCCATAGCGCCTTGAGACCCTCACGGGTGAGTAGCGCACTCTACAAATACATTGATTGATCGATTATATGCCTGCATATAAACACTGTTTTAGCACCATGGTATAACTGTATCTAATATTTATTACTTCGGTGCTTGTAATCGCTTTCATCTGCTTCTCTCTACTGATTATCACAGCACATGTATATTATACAAGAATAACATTTGCTCAATAAATATATTGAAAACGTCCCAATGTGTATGCTCAGTATATTTCTCTGAGAACAAAGAGCATGAGTGACTGAGCAAGAGGTTCTGATCTGTTACAACGATCCCTCAAGGATCAGGGTTGTCATGTTCAGTGGTTGCTAGAAACCATTTGTTTGCTAGTAGGGTTAGGGGCTTCTGGTGGCACTGTGAGATAGCTGGTATCTAGGCCAACATGTCCTGTGGTGGTGCCCGGAATCAATCTAGGCACCTTACCCAAAGTTTATGTTGTCCAACAAACGTGCAGACCGAATAAAGATCTCTTTTCACAATAACTGTGGACGGAACCACAGTAAAAAAAAGTATAAGGCAATAAACACATAGGAAAGATATCACCCATGCCAACAAGACCTTGTCATCCACCACATGGTTATATATTAAAAGCAGGATAGCATGTTCAAACCTATGAACCCATAACAGCCAGCCGTGCCGCTGACCCACACCTGTAAACCAGCTATGGACAGGACTGCTCTGTAAAGAACACAGGGAAAATCCATCCTCTATGTAGAAAACAAATGTTCCTATAATAGAAAAGTCAAAGACATCCTTACCCCTATTGACATAGAAGCAGTCCTTTCAAAGAAAAAAAGAACTAGAGATGTACAAGGACTTCTAGAACATCCCATATATATCAAAATACGGGTATAAATGGAGATATAGGAGTAAACATTCAAACGCCTATGTATCAAAAAAAGAAAATGTATTTTTAAAAGATAGCTGAAAGAGAAATAACCCGCAGGCAACAGTGACTATACAGGATGTGGCCATAGCGGAATCATACAATTAAAAACGCAGCAGCATCCAACCCATCAGAGTAATGCAAGTTGACCACCTTTAAACCATGGCAGCATAAAATCGAATAAGATATGAAGAAGTAAAATAAATCTTGATAGCCTACCCAATACGAAGGTCTGCACAAGTCCTTGCCTTGTACACAGAGACCATCATCGATGGACTGGTAAAAGCTGAAAAAGATTAATATTAATTTGCCCTACAGGAGCCACATTGCGTCAAGTGAGACCAATCCACCGCCTTTAAAGGCAGAATATAAGGCAAAGAGTTGTCTGCCTGCAATTATAGACAAGTAGATAATGAAGGGAATCACCCTGTGAGAGAGCAAAAACCCTGAATATTGGTAATAACAGTCTTCTAGAAAAGGTAGAACAAGGTCCACACCTCTACCCTTAAGGATCAACCTACATTAATTGTAGGTACTGAAGAATTTGGTACACCATAGAGGGAAATGTTCTCGAACAACCTTTCCCAATAGAAGGAATAGAATCATTTAAGATACTATATCTGCCTGAAGGACTACAATAACCAGAAAAAGGAAAGTCAGCAACCAATAATGCTGAGAAAACATGAACATGCTCAACAACACTGGCCATAAGACGGAACCGGAACAGCACTGTGCAGCAATTTTATGTGCCTTTTGTGATATAAGGGTGGCTGAGAATGGGACAATACACAGAAGACAGTGGGTTCCATGTCAGAAGCCCAAAATCCTGAGGAAGGCATGTGGAAGTAAGGCAGCCTCCCAAACAGATTTGTGGTTTGCTATATTCCTGAGAACTGGGTGGGACACAAACTGAAGGAAGGGATAGCCAGGCTTTCAAGTGCACTTCCACAGTGCTCCATGATTCTGAAAAGGTCACTGGTCAGAGGGGCCTGGGAATATCTGAGGAAGAAGGGGCTGATCAGGAAAATCATAAAGAGTAGGGCTGGGGGACTCTGTAAATTGTAATATGCATATATCAGTGAGCCTGACAATCAGGTTTGATCCACGACTAACTCCCATGGCCGGTGTTGTGGAGCCAACTGGGTTGGAGCCACTCCTCCTCCTGTAACAGCCTTCTTCCTGGGCAAAGGGCAGGACATAGAAAATGGAACTTTAAAGGAGGCACCTCCTGAAACATGAACTTCAACTTCAAAGAATGGGGAATTAAATCACATTTGTGTCTGGAAATGCATCATAAAAAGGGGAGCTAGGAGCTCTCATATTGCCGAACGTCAAATAGCAAGCCTGGGCTGTACGTTGAGGTGGAGAAGGTCAACAAGAGTTCTGCCTATTGTTATCAGGCATGTGGATCCAGGTCTGCCATGTTCCCAGCTGGGTGAGCGGACATCACCCAAGGAAATCAAGACCACCTGCCCTTGAATCCGGAGCACCAGTGTCTGCCTGACTGTGGAGACCAGAAGACCCTGGAGGTAGAGGAGAGCGCCTGCAGGAAGCGAGGTCCAGTGAGGGATCCTGGCGAGTTGATCTCCATAGCGAGGTGTGAGAAAGTGGCTGTTGGACCGATCTCGCCATTACTTGTGTATAGACTAAAGTCAGCCACGATATATCACAGAGGGGGCTGCCGTAAAGGGAACTGCTTTTCCACAGATCGGGCCATTGCCCTTGTGTGGATTTCTGTTAGTAGGCCTGTATGCCAGAGAGGGGGCTACAGTGAAGAGTAAGGGCTGTCACCCTGGTGGACCATATAAGAAGGATGGCTGTCGCCAGGTGCAATATGTGGCAACCCATGTTCTGACCCAGGTAGTCAGTGCCCCCACTTAAGCATCAGAAGCAGACTGACTTTACCCAACATGCCAGCAGGATATGAGGAACTTACCACATCATCCATAGATAATCAGACCCCAGGCCTGCAGCGACGAGACGATCACACAATGCCGGCAACTGCTCCAGTCCTCCACAATGCTCCCAGGGTCTTCCATATCACAACACCAGTGGGAGAGAATAAGACTGAACACTGTGCCGAAGAGCCCAGGAGAAACTTGCTCAGCCTCATTACCTCATTGCGCTGGAACACTCTGACTCCTGAAAAGCTAGATTGAGAATTCTAAGACTCGGACTCGTAATGGCACCTAACCTGAATTTCGCCTATCGTAAATGGGGAATAAACACTCCCAGTAGACAGGAAGTATGACTTGGGGCTCTGCCTAGAATATGCTAGAGTGCCGCCTTGGGAGGGCTGGGTACATTGTTTGTGTATGTCATATTTCCTTTAGTGTTGTAATATAAATACTACTTTTTTCATAAAAGCTAGTGGCTGGACATTCATTTATTGGTGTTGCTAGGTATATTTTTAATCTTGAACTTGTGTTCACCTTGCACCTCCTTCCTCCTCAAGAAACCGTGGAATGCTCGATCTGCACTACCACTGGGAGGCAAGTGCTGAAGGGGTACTTGGAACAGTTTCTCAGGACTCATGGCATGTCGGACCCTGGGACTTCAGGAGTAAAAAGTCACACACACCACAGTTGGGCCCTGTATCTCATAGCCCTCTGAAAGGGATTCTGACACTTGTCTCCCTCATCCTCGTGTTGGTCAGAATCGGAAGCTAAAGGAATATGTAATGGCCTGGATAAAAGCAGCATCCCATCTGAGTTAGAATGGGGTTGAATTTGCTGTGTTTTGATTCTGAGGGAAGAAGGGGGAGGGGGCACGTCCTCTGTTTAGGTCATAACGAATCTGAAAAAAATAACTGGTTCTTCCTACAGCATCAGCACAGGGGCGTTAGACCTGGCACCATTGGTCATTCCCTGCATTATTTGTCGTTGCCTCCTTTGTTTTTGCTGTGTGTTGGACTCCGTTTTGCTGGTCTATATGGTTTGGACACTTTGCCACTGCTGTTCAGTGCCGAAGTGCAAGTGCTCCCTTTGTAAATTGTTGTTATGGATGGTGTGTCCATGATTGGTTGATTTGATTTACTAATCAGTCCCTAGTACAGTGCACCACTGTGTGTGCCCAGGGCCTGTAAATGAAATGCTGCTGGTGGGCACCCACATAAGCAGCCTGTAATTTAACCCTGGCCTGCTATTGAAGAGCCTGTGTGCAGACTAGTACTGCCATGTCAACGTGGCAAGTGTACCTACTTGCCAGGCCCTAACCTTCCATTTTCTCCATTTTAGTCACCCCTAAGGTAGGCTCAAGGTGTACCTGTGGGCAGGGTGCAGTGTATGTGAAAGGTAGGACATGCCCTGGTGTGTGTGGCATTGCCCGATCGTAAATGACTGCCACGTTTGTTTTTCACTATTGCTGCCTGTTCCGATAGGTTAGAATAGGGAGTATGCTTATAACATCTTATAAACATAACTAGCCCTGGGAACAAGGTAAAAAAATAAAGTTTGATATGCCTGAACTCAGAATGTTAAAATGCATCTTTTAGTGAGGGTTATTTTTACATTCTGTGTTTGAAAATACCACTTTTAGAAAGTAGGTATTTTCTTGCTTAGCCATTTAGTGTGCCTCTGCTAGGTTTGTGTATTGCTTGTCTGGCTTTGGATGACAGGGGCCGGGGTGGAGCAGGCTGATTAGTCAGGGCTGGGCTGAATAGACCTGGGCTGCATTTAGAGTAGGGGGATGAGATTTCCTTTCACCTGAATGGGCCTGGCCTGCCTTCCACAATGTTGACTCCACCTCCTGCCAGGAAACTGCACCAGAGAGGACAGAACCGGTTTTGACCAAGTACAGGGCTTCTCTGCCACCAGAGAACAAAGGATTTTCTAGTATAAATATTGAGGCCCAGAACTTTAGATCACTTCTGGATATCAAGAGGAACCTTTGCCAAGGAGAAGAGCCGGAGAAGCTGTGTGGAAATACTGGCCCTGTGCTGTTTGTTGTCTGGGGTCTGCCTGCAGTGGCTACTTGCTGCCAAGGAAAGGAGAGCAAGAACTTTACTGTTTGCTGTGTCCCCTGCTTGAGGAAGATCTTCAAGGGCTTGAAACTGAGCTTGCCTCCAGTTCTGAAGTCTCAAGGACACACAGACTTCACCACCAGCTCCCCTGAACTTCCTTGCTGGGAGTTCCGACTTGCAAAGAGGTGCCTGCTGTTGTTTTGGACCTCTGGAGACTGTTGTCCACTGGGAGCTGGAAAATCAAAGCAACACAGAGAAGCCTGACTTATCTCTACCGGTCCCCGCGCATCTTCGAGAAACCGTTACAGCTCCTGCCGCAGCTCGAGAAATCGCCGCATCGATCGCCGAAGTCCGAGATCACTGCACCGATTTAGACGCAAAGCCAGCAGTGCGGCTGCAAGAATGAAAAGGGGGGGCCCTTGGCCCCCCCGCCCGCATGGCAGCGCGACGATCCCCTCTTCCCATGCCTGCCGGTGGTGTGGGGACGTGATCTACCGGCGCCCAATGGTTCGCGGGAGGTGTGCGCCACACCACCGGTTGGCCGGCGCCCAATCCCTGATCCGGAGGCGTGGTGCAGTCTTCCGGGTCAGAGGGGCGGGCGTCGAGGGGTAAGGGGAGGGGGCGGCCCACCCTCTTCCCGCGTCCCTGGGAATAAAGGAGGGGGGAGCGCTCAGTTGGCCCTTCTTGTCGCCTGACGCTCCCCCACACTGGTCGTGCCCCGAGCTCGGGGCCTCCTAATTTTCTGTTTTCTTTTTCAGATCAAGGATTGCTGATTGGAGTGTGTGGTAGCGCGACATTGGAATCGACAAACGGAGAGTGAACGTACAGACCGAGGACAGTGGATTTGTAGAGTACAGGACACACAAGTCAACGACAGTAAGAGGAAGCGGGGGGCTTGCATTTCATCGCTTTGTGTGGCCGCCAGGTGGTTCTACGTTAGAGTCTGGTCACCTACTACATTTGGAATAGCCAGTGTTGCGGTCGCTGTTGCGTGGTGCTCATAGCCCCCTGCACATCCTCCGTCTCGTGAAGGTATAGGGCGCACTTGTAGCGAATTTGAGCTGTGAGTGAATTGAGCAATAGTAAGAATGCCAGGAGCTAAGGCTAAGGGGTCAAAGATGGAGCTGATGTTTCAGGTCATGATGCGTAAGATGAATGCCATGGATAAAAGATTGAGGTCGGTTGATGGCCTAGAGGCCCGTATGATGAAAAGAATGGATGATATCGAAGGCCCGCGCGGTAGGCCCAAGCGGCAGATTGACGCGCCTTTACCTGAAGGGGATTCCGATTCTTCGCTGAAGAAGGGCAAGGCTAAACGGCCTAGGCGCAATGCTTCTGCTAGTGCACCGGTGGCAGTGCCCTCTACCCCGGAGCCGGTACTCCCGCCCCCCTTGGCACTGGCGCCCGCATTGCCAGCAGGGACCAATCCGGTCGGGCCGGCGCCACCTGCCCCTGATGGCCCACTCCCATCACTTCCAGTGCCGGCACCCGTGGCACCGTCTGCTCCAGCGGTGCCGGCAGCAATACAGTATTGTGACACTCAGATCCCTCCTGAGTTAACGGCACAAATAGGGGCGATACTTCCTTGGTTACAGAAAGGCGGTATGATGCACTCAACATTAGACCATGCCGCAGAGGTGGCAAAAATGGTAGAGAAGATTAGGGCGGGAACAGTTACAAGTACGGTTCGCCTCTGTTTCTCCTCCCTCTGCAGGTTTGGATGCCGCTCGACCGACTAGAAACGATGCAGGACCAGCCCCGGCGCCCGGTAACGGTAAGGAGGTAGCCCTGCCTCTCTTAGGAGACGGGACGATTTCGTCCCGGAGCGAGGATTTAGGGCAACATGTATCTCGAGCTGTGAAAGAGATAATTTGGGCGGGAAAGTACATATATATTTTCTCTTTGTTGTTAGACAATAGGGAAATGGAAAATGCCAAACTGCAAAAAGAGTGGATGCACCCTAGCGAATGGAGAGTACAGTGTGCAAAGTTTAGGGTGGAGGAAACACTGAGCAATTGGATCAGGTCATTCTCCATCCTTACAGCTATCACTGTTGAACGCCCTCCAAACGTTCATGCGGCAATGGCGTGCTATCAGAGCAGGATTGTGGGTTGGAGCAAGCAAAATGCCGGGGATGCATGGAAAGAATATGACGTGAATTTCAGAAAGTCGAAAGAGTTTGATTTATCATTGTCATGGGACAAGGTGGACTCACTGTCGTGGCATAAGCAGTTCGTAGGGGGCACGGCTCCCACCCAGCCCGGGACCGTAGCCAACGTGTTCCCTGCAAAGACCCAGCAGCCCTTTCGGGCGGTACCAGGGAATGAGTTCCCAGGAAAAGGTAAGGGGGGTGGCAGGGAAAGGAAAGGTGTGTGTTGGGACTTTAACAAGCGTTCCTGTACAAGACCGGCCGGCACTTGTAGATTTAGACATGCATGCGCAATCTGTGGTCACACCTCTCATCCCGAGACGACTTGCAGGAAAAATGGTAGCCAGAATCAGAGAGGGGGAAAGAAACCCTAATAGTGTTGGAAGTCCGGTTAGCCCATCCCCGGTTAATGTCCTGGCAATGATCCCATGGTTGAACAGATACCCAGACCACGGAGCAGCTGCGTTATTGCAAGAAGGTTTCTCCCAAGGCTTTCGGATCCCGGCTGGGGGACACGTCGGCAGTGGACACTGTAGGAACCAGTTATCTGTACAACAGAATCCTGCGGTAGTTATGGCTAAGATTCGAAAAGAACTGTCCCTGGGCAGGATAGCGGGGCCATTTCAGGAAGTCCCGGTGCCAAATTTTGTGTGTTCACCATTAGGCATTGTCCCCAAGAAAGAGAAGGGCGAGTTTAGATTGATCCACAACTTATCGGCACCAAGAGGGGTGTCCGTGAATGATGCGATAGATGAAGCAATTTGCAGTGTGAAATATGCCTCCTTTGACCAAGCGGTTGAGTTATTGCGGGGTTTGGGGCGGGGCACTCTCATGGCCAAATCTGATATTGAATCCGCCTTTCGTTTGTTGCCGGTGCATCCTTTGGATCACCACCTACTTGGTTTCGCTTTTGAAGGAAAGTTCTATATGGATAAATGTATGCCGATGGGTTGCTCGATTTCTTGTGCGTACTTTGAGACCTTCAGTTCTTTTCTGAAGTGGGTCATGAGACAGGCCACGGGCCACAAGCAGGTTATGCATTATTTGGACGACTTTCTGTTCTTGGGAGCGGCAGGGACTTCGGAGTGTGCCTGGGCATTGCAGGAATTTTGCGTGCTCATGCGGACTTTCGGGGTTCCGCTAGCGCCTGGGAAGACGGTTGGCCCGACCACTTGTTTGGAGTTCTTGGGTATCGAGATTGATTCGCTGGAGGGGTGCTTTAGATTACCCGCAGGCAAAATAGCGAAATTTAGGGCGGCATTGCGCCAGTGCCTTCAGAAGGAGAAAGTTACATTGCAGCAGCTACAGGAGACGGTGGGCCAATTGAACTTTGCATTGCGAGTTATCCCAATGGCACGCCCCTTCTCTCGGTCGATTGCCCAAGCCATGAAAGGTTTATGAGAGAAACATCACCGCACTAGACTGTCAGCAGAGGTTTGCCAGGATATGCGTATATGGGTAGCATTCCTGGAGGATTTCAATGGCAGAGTAGTGTGGCCGCCCCCCCCCCCACGTCGTCGGCAGAGTTATGTTTATGGACCGACGCTGCTGGTAGCGTGGGCTTTGGCGCCATCCTGGGCACGAAGTGGGTCACCCAAAAGTGGCCCGAGGCATGGGGTTCGTGGGGATGAACCACCAACATCGGATTCCTGGAATTGTTCCCGATATGGGTAGCATTCATGGTCTGGCCGGCGCACCTCAGCAATCGCTCAGTGGTGTTCTGGTCGGACAATATGAACGTTGTAGAATGCGTTAACCAGCAGGCGGCGTGGTGTCCATTCATACTGCACTTGGTAAAAGAAATTGTGCTACAATCTTTGAAAAGGAACGTGACCTTCAGGGCCAAACATGTGCCAGGTGTTCTCAATAATGCAGCTGATGCCCTTTCTCGCTTCAAAATGCAGGTGTTCAGGGAACAGCTCCCAGCAGCGGACCCATCGCCAGCACCTTTCCCGGTTGCTCTCTGGCGGATTGGTGCCCCAGACTACCGTACCTCGTGGCATCTAGCCTAGCCCCACGGACCAGAACAGCATACGAAGGGGCGTTCTGGTCTTACTGTATTTTCCTTGGGCAGGGCTGGGAGAGTAACTGGGCACGTGAGGACAGTTTTGTTGCATACCTAGAGCTGATGCACAAGGGAGGGCGCTCGGTGGCAGCCGCGAACAGACACAGGGTTGCGGTCTCATTCTTTGCACAGGCCAGGGGTGTGAGGGACCTTACGAACACGTTTGTAGTGCGCAAGGCATTGAGGGGCTGGCGTCGCATTCAGGGACACTCGACAGATTCGAGAAAGCCCATTGGGCTGGTAAGGCTTACAGCCCTGTTGTTAGCTCTTCCTGATGTCTGTAGTTCCCCTTGGGAGGTGCTGCTTTTCAAGGCGGCGTTCACGCTAGCGTTTTATGGGGCCCAGAGATTAGGCGAGCTAGTAGCAGCGTCCAAAGTGGACAAAGAGGGTGGCCTACAAATGGCATGTGTGGGGATCCATGCCGATACCATGTGTGTAACGATTCAAAGATCGAAGACCGACCAGGAGGGAAAGGGGGAAACAATAGTGCTTCACCGTGCTCGGACCAACCCTTGTTGCCCAGTCTCGCATGTGGAGGCTTTTAGGAGGCAGCGGGACGGGAAGCCCGGACGGGCACTATTGTGTCACAGTGATGGTACTCCTTAAACCAGGTACCAGTTTAGGAAGGTCCTGGAAATAACGGTTGGAAAGGCAGGCTTGGATCCAGCGGAATTTGGCTCTCATTCTTTTAGAATCGGGGCAGCAACTGAAGCAGTGGTACGGGAACTACCAGCCGATAAGGTTAAAAGGATTGGGAGGTGGTCCTCTGAGTGTTACAAACGCTACGTACGTGTTGACATGTTGTGACATAGCCGGATGACTCATGCTTGTATCTCTTGGTTTTGCAGTTTCTCGAACCTGTCACGTGGGAGAGGAACTTGCCGAATGTCGGCAGAAGACAGAGTCATCGCAACAAAAGCAACAGGAAGATCATCCGACGTTGGTGACTTGGGTTGTGGGCCACTCTTTTGTTAGGCGTGCAAAAAGTGTATTTCTCGCAGGTGACCGGATTAGAAGGGCGGAAGAGGGGGGGTTCTCCATCTCATTCTTCGGGAGGGGAGGCCTGGGTATTCGGCAGTTCAGGGATTACTTTCTGGAATTATTGTCGCAGCCACCCGCCCACCCGTCAGTGGTGATACTTCACCTGGGGGAGAACGACTTGACAAAACTGGGGAGACGCATCCTGATAGATGAGATCATATCCACTGCGGGGTGGGTTTCTAGGACTTGTGCGGGCTGCACGGTAGTCTGGTCCCAACTTATTCCTTGTTGGCAGTGGCGAGGAGGGGACTCGGTCAAGGCGTTGAATCACTCAGTAAAGAAGATCAACACACAGTTGGACAAATTGTTTCGGCCCCCCGGTTGCAGACGATTCCTCATGGGTGTATTTGGGGGGGGGGGCATTTCTACCTACGGGATGGGGTACACCTGACTGAGGCTGGGAACGTCCTGTGGTCAAATAACCTTTTAGCATGACTAGAGGGATAAAAGGCGAAGGGGACATGACCTTTCTGAGGAGTAGGAAGGGGGAGGCCAGATCGTCGGGTAACAATGCTGGCCTGTGGCCGTAAGGTCATGACCGGTGAGCAGCTATTTTAAGGTCTTAGGGGGCGGCATCATCCTTTGGAGGTGTCCGCCCAGGTGGAGGAGGGGTCACTGGCCCCTCCTAGAACTTCAGGGGCAGCTGGTAACGCAAGTTAGGGCCCTCCTTCACTGGTTAAATGGAGTTCACGGGGTGGACCGAGTAATTAACGGGCTTGGCTGCATGGGTGGACCGTGTAAGCAACAGGCTCGGCTGCATGGGTGGACCGAGTAATTAACGGGCTTGGCTGCAAGGGTGGACCGAGTAATTAACGGGCTCGGCTGCAGGGGTGGACCGGGCAACTAACTGGCCCGGCTGCGCATGCGCACCTGCGTAAGGGCGCAGCTTGTAAGACCTGACACCGGTTAGCGACCTTGCCATATCGCCATCAATGTTAGTATGCAAAATTTTCAGATGAGGATGTTAGATTCGGTTAGGAAACAAGCTGTATTAGAATCTTGTTAAGGCTAGCTGATCACAATTGTCGATATAAATGTATCTAAATGTTTCTGAATAATTTTGCATAAAAATTGTATATTTTGTTTAACAATTTTATTATTTTGTATCTTAATAAATACGGCTGGGGAATTTTGCGACCCCCCCGCCTTCAAAAGACAAACCATGTTCCGTTTTGTTGGGTTCTGGGTTGTTGTGGGCATACAGGGAGGGGGGCGGTAGCCGTCGCTGACCATGTGAAAAGGGGGGGCCCTTGGCCCCCCCGCCCGCATGGCAGCGCGGTGATCCCCTTTTCCCATGCCTGCCGGTGGTGTGGGGGCGTGATCTCCAGGCGTCCAATGGTACGCGGGAGGTGTGCGCCACACCACCGGTTGGCCGGCGCCCAATCCCTGATCCGGAGGCGTTGTGCAGTCTTCCGGGTCAGAGGGGCGGGCGTCGAGGGGTAAGGGGAGGGGGCGGCCCGCCCTCTCCCCGCGTCCCTGGGAATAAAGGAGGGGGGAGCGCTCAGTTGGCCCTTCTTGTCGCCTGACGCTCCCCCACACTGGTCGTGCCCCGCGCTCGGGGCCTCCTAATTTTCCCCACCCCCCATCCCTGGAACAAAGCTGTGTTGTGCATTATGTATACCTGTTTGGTTATTAATGAAGTAAATTTTTCCCGCTAGGTTGTTGAATCGAAGAAGAAATGTTAGTAGACTGTTTGTATAGACGGGAGTTGTGTATACATGTCATGGATTTAGTATTTGCTTCTCGTTTCATGGAGAAATGTAAAATGTAATTGTTAAATGTTTTCTGTTGTTTAGGCCCTTTTTCCTATAGTAGCTTGATGATTGTATGTCATACATGTGTTATAGATACTGTAGCTGTCCTTTAGTCCTTTTTTCCACAGATCGTCGTATTTATTAGGGTATTGGTCATGCGGTAAGGTTATGACCGGTGAGCAGCTATTTTAAGGTCTTGGGGGCGGTATCATCTTTTGGAGGTGTCCGCCCAGGGGGAGGAGGGGTCACTGGCCCCTCCTAGAACTTCAGGGGCAGCTGGTAACGCAAGTTAGGGCCCTCCTTCACTGGTTAAATGGAGTGGACCGAGTAATTAACGGGCTCGGCTGCATGGGTGGACCGAGTAAGTAACGGGCTCGGCTGCATGGGTGGACCGAGTAATTAACGGGCTCGGCTGCAAGGGTGGACCGAGTAATTAACGGGCTCGGCTGCAGGGGTGGACCGGGTAATTAACGGGCCCGGCTGCGCATGCGCACCTGCGTAAGGGTGCAGCTTGTAAGACCTGACACCGGTTAGCGACCTTGCCATATCGCCATCAATGTTAGTATGCAAAATTTTCAGATGAGGATGTTATATTCGGTTAGGAAACAAGCTGTATTAGAATCTTGTTAAGGCTAGCCGATCACAATTGTCGATATAAATGTATCTAAATGTTTCTGAATAATTTTGCATAAAAATTGTATATTTTGTTTAACAATTTTATTATTTTGTATCTTAATAAATACGGCCAGGGGGTTTTGCGACCCCCGCCTTCCAAAGACAAAGTATGTTCCGTTTCGTTGTGTTCTGGGTTGTTGTGGGCATGAGTGTAAGGAACTGACGCATCGCCTTGTGGCCAGTTTTGTTTGTTTGCATGACACATCCAAGGTACTTTGTGTGAACCGTGTCGTACCTGCAATGTGCTTTGAACTGAACTATTTCTACCATCGGAAAGTCATATTTTTCCTACTGTATTGTGGATTTTTGTTGTTTGGTCTTGTTTTGGTTTAGATAAAGATTACTTATTTTTCTAAACTAGTGTGGTGTCCATTTGTAGTGTTTTCGCTGTATTACTGTATGTGTTCACAAATGCTTTACACACTGCCTTTCTGCTCATGCCAAGCTATAAAGGGGGTGAGCTGGGGTTATTTTAGGAGTGTATCCCCCTTATAGTAACAATACAAATATTCCCTTGATCCAACTACCAACCTGTGAGCCACGTTCAACCATACATCAGGCAAAATCCTTTCATAAGTGTATACTTTCGACAACCCCACGTATAATTATAAAAACACACAAAGTGATATAAAAATCTCAAAAATGGATTTAATGTACATTAACAAAGACCAATAATACAATTCTTAAAAAAAAAACAGCAAAACACTGTCCACAATTCATAAAAACATTTCATGTAACAAATCCATCAACAAAATAAAGAGACAACAACAGGTGACATATTAAAAATCATCAGAAAACAGTTAATTCGATGGAATCTATATCGTAGTCATATCATACAGAAAATCTTTTGACTCAATAGTTCCTCGAAATTAATAGCCCAGAAGCGTTGTAGCATTTCGGTGTGCAAACAAATATAGCACCACCTTTATCAGGACTTTTCACGATAATTGTCTCTTTATAAGGAATAGCATTTAATCATGTATGTCTTAGAAAATGGATATTAAAAGGCAGAGCTTAATGTCTGTTTGATTTTCACTTAAGACTCTTCTAAATAGGCATTGGGTTGTCTGATTTAGTGTGAGTACATACTAGCGGCCGCGGCACCATGCATAAGGGAAAAGGCCGTGCTTAACGTCTTTCTTGTTCAAGACACCCTAGATAAGTTGTTTGCGACCTAAGATTAAAATCTGCAAAATATTTTGATTCTTCCTTGGGTTTGTAAAGTCTTCACATTGTATAATGTATGTAAATGACGATTTGTTATGCAAATCTGACTTTGTGATTTTTTCAAACCCAGTTTCAAACGATACCTCTCATATTCGCTTACATCCGACGCCGCTCCGCAATCGGGGAAATCCCCCTTACCCTGACAGAAGCAAGGGTCCCTATTTGGACAAAGGTACCTACCTCTGCCAACCAGAGACCTCTATTTCTAACAATGGGGAACAGGTGCATGGATCACTGCCATGTATGAAGTCAGAAGGGATGTGGTCCCCAGGGTCAATGGCAGAACCTGTAGCAGGCTCAAGAGGTACAGACCGCATCAAGGACAGAACTGCCAATTGTGAGCCAAGAGAGATCTGGAAGGGTGCCAAAGATGCACAAAGTAACTTTCTTGAAGGCCTTGACTTGTTGCGGGTCAACGATAGGGCAAAAAGTACGGGCTATGTGAGAATAAGTTGTGTGATCCTTGACAAGTCGCTGGGCATCCTGATGTCCAAGTGAATTCTCTGGACGACAGTGGTGGGAAGATAGAGAGTCGCAATTCGAATTCTCCTGTTTTTGTCTCCGACTTTGACTTACCTGATGACTTTGAATGTGAAAAAGACCTTTCTTGAGAACGGCCTCAAAAACTACACCGGATCTGCGCTCTCAACTTTGACCAAGACTAGCCCTTAACGTGCCCTCTGTGTTATGGCAACAAAAAGCTTGGCTTTGCTGTACCAGATCACCTTTGGATTCATTGAGCTACAGTTCTCGCACGAATTGGAAATGTGCGATGAACCTAGGCACCAGACACAAACCTGATGAGAGTCTGTCACAGACATCTGTTTGTGACAGTCCATTCAGGGTTTAAATCCTGTAGTCTTTGGAGTGGACATATTCATTGCACGCTGTGAAAACATTTGGACAAAAAAAAACTGTCAAATGACATCAAAGTTGAAGACTGAGCCCTGGATCCGTGAAAACAAAGGAAGTGATATCAGCACGCAGGGGTGGCAATTATTTGTTACAGCAGCGTCACTTATGGACAGGACAGAATTGACACAGTGCCACCTACTGACGTGTGAGGGAATTGCTGAAAATAAATTCTCTGAATCCATTCTGGCGCCTAGGGGTATTCACAAGGTGAGGAACCTGTGGTTAGAAGTATCCACCCCCAGAAAGTTTTTGCTTATGAAAGATACACAAATCTTCTGCACCATAACTCCTGCAATATATTTTGCAGCCTTCATAAACACAAGCCCTTAGAGACAATTACTTATAGAAAGTATATTAATGTATACCATTACCTCTATGCTAAAATAACCTCTGTCAACATAATCACCAAGGAAGAGGTATCTTGTATTAGCTGGTGATCCGCCCACTTCGAATAACTTCATTAGATCGAAAAACTGTCCATGAACATCGCCACACACTGCAACGAAAACATTTTTTATATGAAAATCTCCAACTGAAAAATGAGAAACATGTTATGATTGTCTGTGGCCTTTGACTAGCTCTCCCGTTTTATTTTACTAACTGCTACCTACCCATAAGTAAAATTTTTTATGCTTTTGCTTACTTTCAGCTTAGAACTACAACACCATTACTCATAACAGACAAAAGTCAGTGGAAGCTTTCAGCCAGATTCATGACGGTAAAGTGGGCTCGCAAAGGGCCAGATTCTGTGATTCTGGCCCTTTGCGAGCGCTTTAATTGCATTTGGGATTCATCATCCCAAATGCAATTTTCGCAATTTTTGGCCGCTATTTACCACGAAGTCTGACTTCGTGGTAAATAGCGAAAACTTAGAAAAATGCACTTTAGTGCATTTTATTAGTGCATTTTTCTAAGTTGGATGTTACACACACACACATGTCTTTTGGAAATGTGTGTGCGCAACACCAGTGTAAATCACCCTGGCACCCTTGAAATCGCTTCCTTATTTGCGATTCACAAATAAGGAAGATGTAGAAATCGCTATAAATTTTGCGATTTCTGCATGCATCCCGTTTTGCGAGTCTTTAATAGCGATTCCTTAATAATCGCTATTAAGGACTCGCAAAAGAGGAGCATGATGAATCTGGGGGCTAGTTTTTAAAATTGGATTTTCTCTATCCCTGAATGTCTAGTCTCTCTGAACCATTCTAACTACCGTTCCTCTATCACTTACAAAGATTAAGAAAATACAATAAATAACATCACACTTTGACTTTTTTAACCTAAGGAATACTCTTACAAATATTACATTTTGGAACTTAGTGGGGTGTTATCAACATGACATTTAAAACGAACGGCTTGGAACAAATTCATTTAACTGAGCAGAATTAAGACAATTTATAATTTAGCCCTCCCACGGCTGTTGTGCTGCTAAAGTTAACATTAAACAAAAAGAGCTGATCAAACTTTGTCAAGCTGCAGGAAGACAAAAAAATACATGTGTCTTGAAGTCTTTTAATATAGAAGTTTCAACTTGAAATATGTGTGAAGACCCATGGGTGCAGAGTAAAGGAGGATTTTCAAAATCTATTTCCCAATACATCTAACATATGTGTAGTGAAGTTAGAGTCACAGTATCTCCACACCTTGGGTATTGTTGAAGAAATATCTTTATTTGCCACAGTCTTCTCCAGCTCCTGACAGCAACTGCCAGACATAAAATACCTACATAATCATCTTCTGCTCTACGTTCCACATTCCATGAGAGTTGAACCCAGAATGTGGAATGCAAAGAGATCACATTTCCCCCCTTTCATATTACTAAAATACATAAACATTGATAATGGTTATATACTCAAGCAAGTAACAACGAAAAAAACAACAATAGAAAATACATGAGTTTCACAATCTAACCCTGAGAAAACAGAAGATATAAACTGGTTAAATATCACAATAACTCGCCACTCTTTTCCTTCTCCGTTCCACGGGATCAACAACCTTCAAATATCTTAAAGTAGCCGGCCTATGGAAACATTGCCTGGCACAAAATACACATAACTTTCACCATCAGCCTACCCACTAGAGGATGATAAACTCCTGCCTGGTGATGACATGGCCACATCCTCATCACTATTGACTCTCTACTTCACCTTCATTACCCGGCTTTTGTTCCACCATTCATGTCCTTTAATGGGGATAGCATTCTTAGACACAACATCAATTCTTCCAGGTAACCTGAACTTGGAGTTCCCTTTAATGACATAGGTAGGATCTTTTACACGCACCCAGTCACCAATATTGATCACACTTCTTTGCCCCTTGTGTCTGGCATCATACCCTTCTTTCATTTGGCTTTGGTTTGTTTTCACCCCGGGCTGTATTATCTTGTCTAAAAATTGCACTTCGTCAAATTTGAGCTTATACTCCCTCAACCATGCAGTACATAGTTTGGATCCTGGTACCTGGACCCTCATGATTGCAAAGGACACATACCTGTGACTGCAGTAGGACTTGACCGATGACTCCATAGCATGCTCTCTACTGTTCCCGTTAACTCAATTTCGTTTTGAACAGCCCACTGAATGCACTACACCAATGTGAGGTTATTTTTTTCCACAAGGCCATTGGCAGGGGGTGATACAATACTACATGTTTGTGTTTAATCACATTGTTCTGCAAAAACTTCCTCTTTTCTTTCAATACAAATTACACCCCATTATCAGATACAATTTCTTTAGGGCAACCTTCCCTCAAAAACAATTTCTTGAAATTTTTATAACTGTAAAAGTGTTGGGCTCTTGACGTATAGTTATCAAGGACCCCCTGATTACATGAAGTTTGTGATTCCTAGGTCAGGGATAGATAAACAATTGGCAAAAAACAACTTAGGCAATCATAACAAGAGTATAATAAACACGGAAATATCAAAGGAAAAAGAGCTACCAATAAAATCAGATTCTGATATTTATTAACACGTATATTAAAAAGGACATGATTTACATATACATAAAAAAATATCCAAGGCAATTAATCACTGTACATAAAACACATTTTTTTTAAAAAAAACAATACAATACACAATTATTAACCAATCATGAAAATAATTCATAAATAAGAGGTGGCACAATAATTCTCCACGCGCGTTTCGGCGACCAGCGCCTTCTTCTGGAGGAGCCACATGTTTTCTATAGATAAATTTGTGAAAAAATATCGAGATAAAAACCATTATACACAAATCTTAAAACACATTAATGCTATCTTAAAAACCATATCTATTAACAGGTAGCTTCATTTAAATCTCTTATTTTCTAAATCAGTTTTAACAATAAACATTTCATTTCAATTCCTTGTGTATCCCCAAATTGAGACAAGAGAAGGGGGGGGGGAGAAAAGGGGGAGGAAGGAGGAGAAAGGGAAGTAATGATAATATAAACTTATATGTGAGGGGGGGCATTATGTTTGTTTGGCCGTTTATATCTCTGTCCATATCTCTGGCAGGTATCTAAAAAAGAAGAAATTTCCCCACAGAGAATGGACTCTGTGTTGGGCTCTTCAATGAAATTCACCTCCCACCACTTACTGTAGTAGTCTACTATTACTATTGCAAACCTAGTTCCCCATGGTAACGTGTTGAATGGGCCTATGAAGTATATCTCCAGTTTGACCCATGTCACTTTAGGTAATACACACAACTGAAGAGGCATCGCCACAGTTTTCATGCCTTTGCAGCTGGTGGCACATCACACAGGCCTAAACCTTGGTGACAATTTCTGTGTCCCTACCTGGCTACCAATAGGTTTTCTCTGTTCTTCCTTTTGATGATGGTTTGCCCTGGGTGTCCTTCATGCCCACTAACAATTATCTTTTCCCTCAACCTACTGGGGGTATAAATTTGACAACTCTCATCAACATCCCATTTCTTTCAACCGACAACTCCTCTGTCACCTTGACATAAGCCTGCATTCTTACAGGCAAAACTCTCTGCCTGGGCCATCCCTTTTTAACATATTTCTTCACGCTCTCCAAATCTTCATCTTCCACGATTCTGGCATTTCACTTGCCCTAGGAGAATATATTACCCTGGCAAACATCAAGAGTGGCTATTAAACATTCCTCATCAGCCTCCTCACAGAACATAGTGTTCACTTCCGAGCTGACCGGGAAGCGTGATATGTAATTTGATCTAGTATTTTTACCACCTGAGATGTATTCTATTTTGAAATCATATTGTAAAAGTTCAGAACTCAATCTGGCCAATCTAGGAGTGTGGTCCCTCATAACAGTGCCGCCTGGAATATTTACCAAAGGCTTATGATCTGTTTTAAGGGAAAATCTCCTTCTAAAAATGAAACACTAAAAAAGTTCTACAGCCCAATAACAGAGAATACCTTCTCATTTTCTGTCAATGACCTGGAAGCAAACCCACAGTTACTTTGTTTCCAGCATTGCACGTTTGTGGCAGCGTAGCACCCAGCCCATCATTACTTACATCTACTGTTATGATACACTCACTCGTGAGACTGAAAGGTGCCAACACTCCTGCAGAGACAATTTCCTTCTTGAGAGCAACACATTCATCTTAACAGGCTTAACTCCAATAAAAAGTCTTTGTTTTTTTAAGTAGTTCTCTCAAATGTACAGTTTTGCAGCGAAGTTCTTTATAAACTTAGCATAGAACGCGCAAACTCTGAGAAATGATGCTACATGTTCTTTGCTTTTGGGATCAGGAGCTCTTGTAATTGCTTCCAACAACCCAGACCTAGGCGCGAGCCCTTTCTCAAAAATTACATGGCCTAAAAACTCTATGCTACTTTTGGCAAACTCACATTTTTTCTCATCAACTACTATTCCAAATTTCTGCAACCTTTTTAACACCACTTTCATGAACTTATTGTGACTGACCAGATCTTCCCTTGCCACCAGAATGTCATCCTGGAATGTTACCATCCCTTTTACACTCTGAAGCGCATTTTTTCCAACACATGTTGGAAAACAAAGGCAGCACATGTCAATCCAAAAGGCATCCTCTTGAATTGGAATGTGTCAACTGGTGATACAAACACCGTGAAATGTTTAGAGGATTCCTCCAGTTCCATCTGATGGTAAGCAGACGCCAAGACGATTTTGCTAAACACTTTGGCGCCCGCAAATGTGGTAATAATGTTATTTATATTGGGAAGAGGATGAGAATCTACCCATATAACCTTGTTCAAACTTTTCAGGTCCACACAACAAATTAACTGCCCATTTTTATTCCTGGCTATCACCAATGGGGATAACCATAATGGTTCAATGACCCCATCTTCACACATTATTTTGAGAATCTTTGCCAGCTACTCCCAAATGCTGAAAGGGACATACCTTAACTTGTGATTGACTACCATGGCTCCACTTTGTACCTTAATTATGTGTTTAAAACCTGCAACCCTACTCAGTTTATCACTGAACACCTCTTTAAACAGACTTGTCCTACACTTATTAGAATCATGATCAGCAAGCTCTTGCTCACGAGACGCTCCAACTTTGATAAAAAAAAAAACTGAACTTTTCTCCCTGGCCTTAGTGTCATTCCAATAATCCCCGATGGTACCACCCAGGCTTGTTCAGACCCTTTCTTGCTACGTACACCTTCTTAAAAATAGCTTTGGCTTTGTACTTCATGTGATATTCAAACTAACCCATGATCTTCCTTCCATCATATGTTATCAGGTTCCTGACCAGCAGAAGTAACATTCTCTCACCCCATGTTTGTTGCAACAATTCACAGGTGACCATCGTCATACTTACCCTAGAACCTAACAACTGGTTAAGCGCCTTCCCACTGACAAAAATACTCCATGAGTTTTCACAATTGGTCTCTCCACCTTGAACGACCAACACCAAGTCCCTTTCTTCACTATGCTCATTCCCTGAACCTTCGGTATATTCTCTGTCTGGGACAGAATTCACCTTGTCTTTACCCTTCACCGATTGACAAAACTTTGCAGAGTGTCAAAATCTGCCACAGGTCTTACACTTTACATTTTTTGGCAGACACAGGTGACCATTTGACCCTTGCCTAGCATACCCACATCTGAAACAAAGACATGTTTGATTAAAAAATCCTTCTTTATCCTCTTTTTTTCTTTGTAAACGTTTTACTCTGCCCCTTATGGATAGGAATAAAAACCCCGCTCTGCTCTTTCCGCATCAACTCTGTGCATGACGTGCGAGAAACCTCTACACTCTTGATAATATCAATGGTTTCTGCGAGAGTGGGGTTCTTCAGTGTTAGTAACCTTTCCTGTACCTTTTTGTCCCAACAGCGCACAACAATCTGATCATGAATAAGCTGAAATGTTAAACTCTCAAAGCTACTTTGAAAGAAACCGCTGCACTCCAGGGTGAAAGGCGATACGTAAACTGAGTAAGATCAGTGATCAGGTTTGTAGGTGCTTAGGAAGTCACCTTCCTGGTCCGAAAGGTGCATATGAAATGAAAACAGAATGAGCCTTACAGAAGGTAAGGACAAATCCTAGGCACTCTAATAAGCACCTTAGTGCGTAAAATGTTCAATAAAGTTTTGAATTCAAAGTTGAGCTTAATGTATGATTGATTTATTTCAACAATCCTTATTCATGATAGTGTTCAGTTGATCACAATTCAATATTTCATCATCATATTATAGTCATATGGTCAATGAACTTAAATCTTCGCATTTCTTGTGAGGTTGTACATTCAAAGCAGTCCCCGATGCATTTCGTGCTGAGATGCACTTCTTCAGGGGGAATCTAAAAGGTAAAGGGAAACCATATGTAGGGCGCTGATACAGGAGTCCCAGAGACACAATGTGTATAACTAAGCTAAACTATGGTGGATAGAAACCAGTACCAGAGTTTAACTAGGCGGGAGGATGAAAAACCAGTGTGGGTTCATCTAGTGGAAAGGAACGTGAATGATAGAACGAATTCAAACATAAAGGTAGCATGCCAACATATTGTGTAAAAAGATACTGTCCAAAGTGAACGTTGAAGTCGAGGAGAAAAGAAGGAAAACAGCGGTATTCGAAGGTACGTGGGAACGTAAACGAGCACTGTGAAAAATTAAAGTAACCCAAAAAAATCCCGGAATACAAACATGTGAGATAGTAAAAAGCGGCGGTGCGTTAAATATATGTGACCACTTAAACCGACATGATAGTATGAAAGAAAAGGCAAGGCTCTTACCTAGTATACAAAAGGTTAGACCCATTTCGAAAAGTAATCCGAGAGAGCTCCGAGTTCAGAGTCAAGAACCCGGAAGACGCCACGCATGCGCGTTAGATGAGGTTAAATGCACACAGAGTCGGAAAAAGTGAAAACAGACTCGATTGGGGAAAAAAACGCGAGTGAAAAGAAAGTGTGCGAAAAAGTGGGAATAAAGAGTGTAAATAATGGAAAATAAGGAAATGTTAAAATCAATGGAATGACGACCAACGTAAAGCGCACAGGAGAGACATGTGCAAGAGAGAAAAAAATAAATAAAGATACTGAAAGTAGTGTGTATAGAAAAGTGGCATGTTAGAAAAATAAAACTAGGATGAACAGTAATGAAACAGACTAAAGAATAGGATCATGCAAAGAACAGGGGAAGAGTTACAGAAGAAAATAGAACAACCTGAATAGATGAACGACCTGAATAGATGAATGACAAATATACATGGAGGGCAAATATACATAAAGGGTATCAATCAAATTAGCACATCATTTCACAGATAGAATCGATAACATACAGAAACAGTATATTTAAAGGTAACAACTGTATTCTAATCTGTCATTGAGTCCTTTAGGGTGCATCGCTAGAAGACGGTGTATCCAATATAGTTCACGGCGTAGCAAGTTTTTATTATTGTCTATGTGAGAATGTTTATCCACTACTTCCAAAACAAGGAAGCGAATTTGGCTGGGATTGTGTCCATGTTGCACAAAATGAGCTGCTACACAAGATTTAAGGTTTTTGGTGCGTATGTTGCTACGGTGCTCCGTCAATCTTATTTTGATTTTCCTTTCAGTTTTACCTACATAAGGTAGGCCACACGGGCATTTCAGCATATATATAACGTTGGTTGAGTCACAGGTGGCATTGACTTTAAGATGGATAGGCGTCCCTTGGCATGGTATAGTGCCTTTGTAGGTGATTTGTTTTTGAGTTGAAGATTGCTTCAGCATGGACGCAATATTTTTAGAGCGTTGGTGCGCAAAAATTGGAGGATGGTCAAATATCTTGTTGAAGTCCGTTTCAAGTTGTAGCATTTGCCAGTGCCTGCGAATAGATTGTTTGATTTTTGAGGATTGTGTTGAATATTTTGAGACAAATACAGCACGGGTGTCTGATTCTGTAGGCTGTTCTCTGGGTTTTAGTAAGTCCTGTCTGGATTTATTCAAGACTCTGGTTTTGGCTGTTTCTGTGATTTCCTCTGGGTAGCCCCGTTGTCTAAATTTAGTGATGATGGTAGAACTGTTGTGGTCAAAATTTTCAGGAGTAGACGCAATTCTTTGACCATCCTCCAATTTTTGCGCACCAACGCTCTAAAAATATTGCGTCCATGCTGAAGCAATCTTCAACTCAAAAACAAATCACCTACAAAGGCACTATACCATGCCACAACTGTGGCCATTGCAGCAGTATCATTTCAGGAAATTGTATGTCACACCCCACCCAAGGGACGCCTATCCATCTTAAAGTCAATGCCACCTGTGACTCAACCAACGTTATATATATGCTGAAATGCCCGTGTGGCCTACCTTATGTAGGTAAAACTGAAAGGAAAATCAAAATAAGATTGACGGAGCACCGTAGCAACATACGCACCAAAAACCTTAAATCTTGTGTAGCAGCTCATTTTGTGCAACATGGACACAATCCCAGCCAAATTCGCTTCCTTGTTTTGGAAGTAGTGGATAAACATTCTCACATAGACAATAATAAAAACTTGCTACGCCGTGAACTATATTGGATACACCGTCTTCTAGCGATGCACCCTAAAGGACTCAATGACAGATTAGAATACAGTTGTTACCTTTAAATATACTGTTTCTGTATGTTATCGATTCTATCTGTGAAATGATGTGCTAATTTGATTGATACCCTTTATGTATATTTGCCCTCCATGTATATTTGTCATTCATCTATTCAGGTCGTTCATCTATTCAGGTTGTTCTATTTTCTTCTGTAACTCTTCCCCTGTTCTTTGCATGATCCTATTCTTTAGTCTGTTTCATTACTGTTCATCCTAGTTTTATTTTTCTAACATGCCACTTTTCTATACACACTACTTTCAGTATCTTTATTTATTTTTTTCTCTCTTGCACATGTCTCTCCTGTGCGCTTTACGTTGGTCGTCATTCCATTGATTTTAACATTTCCTTATTTTCCATTATTTACACTCTTTATTCCCACTTTTTCGCACACTTTCTTTTCACTCGCGTTTTTTTCCCCAATCGAGTCTGTTTTCACTTTTTCCGACTCTGTGTGCATTTAACCTCATCTAACGCGCATGCGTGGCGTCTTCCGGGTTCTTGACTCTGAACTCGGAGCTCTCTCGGATTACTTTTCGAAATGGGTCTAACCTTTTGTATACTAGGTAAGAGCCTTGCCTTTTCTTTCATACTATCATGTCGGTTTAAGTGGTCACATATATTTAACGCACCGCCGCTTTTTACTATCTCACATGTTTGTATTCCGGGATTTTTTTGGGTTACTTTAATTTTTCACAGTGCTCGTTTACGTTCCCACGTACCTTCGAATACCGCTGTTTTCCTTCTTTTCTCCTCGACTTCAACGTTCACTTTGGACAGTATCTTTTTACACAATATGTTGGCATGCTACCTTTATGTTTGAATTCGTTCTATCATTCACGTTCCTTTCCACTAGATGAACCCACACTGGTTTTTCATCCTCCCGCCTAGTTAAACTCTGGTACTGGTTTCTATCCACCATAGTTTAGCTTAGTTATACACATTGTGTCTCTGGGACTCCTGTATCAGCGCCCTACATATGGTTTCCCTTTACCTTTTAGATTCCCCCTGAAGAAGTGCATCTCAGCACGAAATGCATCGGGGACTGCTTTGAATGTACAACCTCACAAGAAATGCGAAGATTTAAGTTCATTGACCATATGACTATAATATGATGATGAAATATTGAATTGTGATCAACTGAACACTATCATGAATAAGGATTGTTGAAATAAATCAATCATACATTAAGCTCAACTTTGAATTCAAAACTTTATTGAACATTTTACGCACTAAGGTGCTTATTAGAGTGCCTAGGATTTGTCCTTACCTTCTGTAAGGCTCATTCTGTTTTCAAACTCTCAAAGCTGCAACATAGAGATCAATCGATTCGGCCTGTTGTTGCTCTCTAGTAAAAAGTTAGTGTTGAATAAAAAATATACTTGGCTGCACATCGAACTGTTTCTCCAATTTTTTTACAGCCGATTGATATTCGTTAATATTTTCTTCGTCCTCAACCAATTCATAAGGTGGTAAATGCTCATAAATGGATTGACCCTCAAAATCTAAACTGGGTTCCAAAACAAATCTTTTATGCTCCGGGCAGTATTTTTTGCCCCCAATTGCCCCAAGTTATTTCGTAAAGGCTCTGTACCAATTTCACCATGACATGGGTAGGTCCTCAGCATCTGTAGAAAAAGAAATGGAGCTCTGATACTCTGCATGTTGAACTGAAGAAGTGTAATTTAGAGATTTGTGAACCTTCCTAATACTAAAAGAAAGTAAGTTGTAATTATGAGTTAGCTGCTGCCCACCTGCGAACCCCCAACAACAATATTATCTTGACTAAATACTGGTTTAACTGGCACAAAATGTGCATGTCCTAGTACAAAACACACTGCCATAAGCCTTTCTCAAAACACACCACACTGTCCATTGCACTGCACTAAGCTTAGCCCATCAACACAAGCTTTTTCCAGAGATGTAAGCCACTAGTGACATCCTGCAGTAAGATACCCTGACAAAATGACACTTGTGGTGCGCTGTAATATTTTGTGTGCTTCACAGTGTTTAACAGCTGTACATGTTGTCCACCTTCTGGCATTCAGTGGAGAAGTACTCGTTAATATTTCACTAGCGATGCACTGTGTTAATGCACTTTGTTACTGTTTATAGCGCACTTTGGCTCCACTACCAGCATCCCAGTGTACAGAAGGATGTATGTCATTACATCGCATACTAATATCACACATACCATTACAACGCGGGTATTAGTACGCAATGTCAATGACATCGCATGCCATAACATCGCATACTTTTATCACGAGTATGCTTTTACCACGCATGCCATTACAACGCAAAGGCATGCGTGGTAAAGCTATACTTGTGGTAAAAGCACAAGGTAAGTAACATCCCTAGCACTACACCTACACAACAGACTACTCCCACCCCTACACTGCCCCAACCCCAAAACACTGCCACACTACTAAACTACCCACACTACTCCAACCCTTACACTACCCTAAAACACTTCTACACTACCCACACTACTCCCACCCTTACACTACCCTTAACCCTAAAATACTACTACGCTACCCACACTACTCCCACCCTTACACTACCCTAAAACACTACAACGCTACCCACACGACTCCCACCCCCACCCCTACACTACCCTAAACCCTAAAACACTACAACGGTACCCACACTACTCCCACCCCTACACTACCCAAAAACACTACTACGCTACCCACACTACTCCCACCCCTACACTACCCTAAACGCTAAAACACTACTATGCTACCCACACTACTCCCACCCCTACACTACCCGAAACCCTAAAACACTACTACACTACCCACACTACTCCCACCCTTACACTACCCTTAACCCTAAAATACTACTACGCTACCCACACTACTCCCACCCTTACACTACCCTAAAACACTACAACGCTACCCACACGACTCCCACCCCCACCCCTACACTACCCTAAAACACTACAACGGTACCCACACTACTCCCACCCCTACACTACCCAAAAACACTACTACGCTACCCACACTACTCCCACCCCTACACTACCCTAAACGCTAAAACACTACTATGCTACCCACACTACTCCCACCCCTACACTACCCGAAACCCTAAAACACTACTACACTACCCACACTACTCCCACCCTTACACTACCCTAAACCCTAAGACACTACTACGCTGCCCACACTACTCCCACCCCTACACTACCCAAAAACACTACTACGCTACCCACACTACTCCCACCCCTACACTACCCTAAACCCTAAAACACTACTACGCTACCCACACTACTCCCACCCTTACACTACCCTAAACCCTAAAACACTACTATGGTACCCACACTACTCCCACCCCTACACTACCCTAAACCCTAAAACACTACTACACTACCCACACTACTCCCACCCTTACACTACCCTAAACCCTAAAACACTACTGCGCTACCCACACTACTCCCACCCCAATACTACCCTAAACCCTAAAACACTACTACGCTACCCACACTACTCCCACCCCTACACGACCCTAAACCCTAAAACACTACTACGCTACCCACACTGCTCCCACCCCTACACTACCCTAAACCCTAATACGCTACAATAAACAAACACTACAACACTACACTACCCTAAAACCTAAATCACTACACTACATAAACACTACACTACACTAAACAAACACGACAACACCACAACACACACTAAAACGTTTTTAAAAAACACACACACAACACAAACATTACCACACTACATTTAAACTACCCTAAACCCTACAAAAGTAACCCCCACCCCACGCACAAACCCCCTTATCTCTCTCCTCTCCAGCATCCCCGTCGGATCCTGCTTCCTCCTTCCTGCTTGCTTCACGTCGTTGTGAGGAAACAGCCTAAGTTTCCTCACAACGACGTGAATAGCTGCCCTGCCGCGATTACACATTACATCGCATGCGTTGTAAAAGCACATGCGATGTAATGGTATGCGTGGTTTTACCACGCGTTGTAACATCGCATGCGTTGTAATGCATGCGATGTAAAAGCAACGCGTGGTAAAACCCGCCTTGTAATGGCTGTTCCCCGTATAACGCGGGTTTTACCACGCCTTGCTTTTACATCGCATGCATTACAACGCATGCAATGTTACAACGCGTGGTAAAAAGGTGCTTGTGGGGGGGGCGTGGCTAGCAGCCAACGGGAATGGCCGCTGCCTGAGAGGGCTCCTGCTTCCCCAATAACAATCCTGCAATATCCGCTGCCATCCACGTCAAACCACAGAAGAAAAGTGCAGTGTCTCATTCCTTACCTCCTACGGGACACTCGACGAAGGCAGCAACTTGTGGGGTGACTCTGGCGACCCTTTTTGGTGCGTCCCCATCAAGGTGGTAATGGCGGCAATGGTGGACTCCCGATGCGTGGAGATGAAAGCAGCTGCCCGGGGATGGTGAAGACGCCTGGCCACAGGGCAATCCAGGAGGAGTCCTGAGGTGCTTCATGTCTAGAGGAACGCTCAGTGGAATACAGTGATCGCCCGAGTGCACCCGCGCCCAGCATTGCTGATGGAGGAGGGATGTCCCGGTGAGTGATTCGATTACTCGAGTCTCCGGCTTAGCGGCCTTAGCGCACGGCAGTCGGCATCACAGATCTGGCTGAGACTGAAGAGTAGAGGCCTTGGTGGGCAGGCCAAGGGGAGCGGAGGAGACGTGAGGACCCGGCGCTGGGGCTTGTCAGCGTCGGGACGCCCCGATCGAGACCCGGAGCCTAAATGAAGGAGGGGGAATGGCGGCCTTGGGCTCGGAGACATCAGCGTTTCGGGACTGGGCGAGGCCCCGGCTCCGCGGCGTAGAAGAGTAAAGCGGAAGTGAGGCGGTACAGGAAGCCGAGAGACAGATGATGTGACGGCGTCCTATCCAACTGATTGGGGAGGACAGCGTTAACCTGCATTTCCGGAAGGGAGCCGCAGCAGAGCGATAGGCGCCTATGAAGTAATTGGAAGAGGCATCCTGCTGGAAGCGTCGCCCTGCAGCCTCAGAGGAAAGTATAGTTAAGCCTCCTCATTTGTGCCCCGGGCCCGAGGGATCCGCTGAGCCTAATTTGAATGCGTAGAGGCTGAATTTACCCTAAGATAGGTGACTGGATGGAGGTAGCCAGACATTCAAACTTGCCTGGTAGTGTGGGAATACCGCGGGCGGGCTGGTGCCTAGTATTTAGAAGCCTTAAACGGAAAGAGACTGACAAGTGCTCCGAGGTACAGTCTAGGTGGTGAAGTGGTGGCCCAAGGGACAGTCGGTCCTCAGTCGGGGGGGGGGGGGCACCGAAGGTTACTGACTGCTCTTCATATGTTGGGGCAAGGGCTCTCCTAATTTTACCAAATAAGGCCTCATTAGCCCAGGAACTTCAAAACAGGCAACGTTTTGACCCATGTGATTGGCACTACCGGCTGGACCTACGGGGATACCAGACCAGAGGGGTCCATTGCAGTAAAGTGTTGGGGCAACGGGCCCAGTAAAAAACGTCATATTCTGAGGGACCGGACAGAGTACGGAGGTGCCGCTTGATTGGGACTGACACTGGAGAGACATCACAGTGTCGAAGAAACACGTGGGGTTGATAAATTCAGCCGAAAGATCCTACGCCCAGTGACGGAACGCAGTGGATACATCTCCAAGGGAGACACCTATAAATGTTGTTACTCTCACGAGCGGTGTGCAGGAGGCCCCCGGTGCAGCCGGCGATTCTCTGCTGTGACGCTGGCTGTCGATTCGCCTAAATGGCGACAGAAGGGAAAAATCCTAAGGCCAACGCTCAGAAGCAACTAGCCAAATTTGCATGGTCCAAGGCACGAGATAAAAGTGAGTCACCACAGATGGAGAAAGACGGGGGGACAGCTGCCTCTAAGCAAGGAACAGAGCCAAGCCTACACGACGTTATGGCGTGCGATCAATGGGATGCGTGCCTCGCTGGACTCAGTTACGGTGGAAGTTTCCCTTATTAGGGCTGACTTCCGGAAGATGGATGAAAAGGTCAAGGAGCTGAAGATAGTCACCGGAGCACTACAGACAGATACATCTGAACTTCAGTCCCAGATGGTCGAATTGCAAAAGAAACAGGAGCGGATTGCACGACTTGATGACTACGAAGGCCGGGCACGCCGTAATAATATCTGCATCTTAGGTATTCCGGAATGGGCTGAGGGACCGGCAGCGGTCCTATATGTAGAGGACCTCATCACTAAACACCTCAAGCCTAAAACTCTGTCCAGCTATTTCTCCAATGAAAGGGCCCATAGAGTGCCAGGTGGTAGGCCGAAACCGAGAGCACCCCTGAGGCCCCTCATAACTTGTGTGTTCAACTATCGGGATAGAGACATTATCCTCCAGACTGCAAGATCTAATCCCCCATTGAAAATACAGAACTATGAAGCGTCCTTCTTTCCTGACTTTACCGCCAAGGTCCAAGCTCAACGTCGCAGCTTTCAGGCAGGGAAGAGGGAACTGCTGGACCGGGAGGTGAAATATGCAATGCTTTTTCCAGAAAAGCTAAGAGTGGAATCGGATGGTAAATCATGGTTTTTTGAATCACCGGAGGCAGGCTGGGACTGTTTGGAAGGATGGAACAACGTGGGTGGTCGCAGAAGAGATTGCCCTGGCAGATCTGGTCAGCATAGAGGCAGCACCACAGAAGCTACGAAGGCCGGTCCAACGGAGAAAGACGGCCAGACGACAGAAAGGGCCTGATAACCCCCAGGAGAAATGTGAAGAGCTGGCGCCTTGCCGAAACGGCAAGTATTGGAAGGGGGGAGACAAGATTCATGTTACCTATTAGTGCAAGGACATTGAAGCTGTTGTTTTGGTAAGCAGATCAAGAATGATGGGTTTACAAGGTGTGATTCTAACGACAACTGACTATGGGACAGTAGTGGATGGCAAAAATTTACAATAATCTGTGGTGTGTACATGCGGGGATGGGAGTACACTAACCCCGTGCATTTCAGCATTTCAGGGGGGGGAGAGAGGCACTCTGCCAAGTTTGGGAGTGGGCAGTTCTAAATCCACGGGCAGGGGGCAGGGAGGAGGGAGGGAACCAGAGGCTCTGGAATTTGGGAATGTTTCTTTGTTGACTGTTTTGTTGGTAGGCACTGTGATTCTGTGATTCTAAAGCGCAAAGTAGTCATATTGAACACTAGACGGCAAATGTAGAGTGGACGGGAATTTTTTTTTCCTCCGTTTAAGATAATCTGAGTACTTGGAAATTGTGTAATGCATAGCAATGGGGCGATAGGGATCGAACACTTTCTATTCTGACCTGGAATGTCAATGGTGTTGGCGATCAGATTAAACGAGGGATAGTGCAGTGGTAGCTAAAAAGACATTCACCTGATGTGGTCTTGCTGCAAAAAAATGCATCTCGCGGGCCAGAAATCCAAGACCCTCACTAGGTGGGGGTACAAACTCCTAGTGCATGCGGATTACACCACAGGCTCGAGGGGGGCGGCCATATTGGTAAAGAAAAGTACGCCTCTTATTGTTCATAAGACATGGGCAGACTCGGGGGCTGATCCGCAGGGGCAGAGGCCCAGTGGAATGGAAGAGACATCAACACACTCTCAGTGTATTTACTGCCCGCTCTGGATAAGGTGGCACTGGAGGACCTAGGAAGTAGGCTGACGGGACTCCGGGAGAGCACACTAATCCTGGGGGGAGATTACAACATGACATTAGATGACACTATAGATCGCCACCCACCATAGTCTAGAGCAAAATCTAACAATCCTATGGCTGATTTGCGAAGGCACTGGGTTTGACAGATGTAGGTCGTGTGCTTCAAACAACTGGCAAATTATTCACGTATTTCTCTAATGTCCACCGCAGTTTCTCGCGTATTGATTATTTCCTTACACACCTGTCCTCGATAGGTAACTTCGCCCAGTATAAAGTTCTACCCAGAGGCATAAAGGACCATTCCCCGTGTGGATGGAATATACACACTGGGAACTACAGGCACGCACCACTATTGTTCTTAACCCATGACTTGTACACATACCTGATATTAGGGAGGAACTCCGCACGCAATCAGAGAACTATTTTACTGAAAACGTGGGCTCGGTCGACTCGGCACAAATAATTTGGGAAGCATACAAGGTGGTTCTGAAGGGGCAAGCTCTGTCATTGAAGACAGGATATATCGCCAAAAAGCGTAGACTCCTGGTCCAGGTGGGGTCTGACCTCCTTGAACTGGAGCAGGAGCATTCACAAGATCCCTCACCAAACACGAGTCAGACTCCTAATGAAGCAAGATGAATACAGGATAAAAACTAGGAAACATATGGTGGCTAAGTACCGTGCCACCCAGCACAGACTCTATGAACTAGGGGATAGGACACTTGCGTGGTTTGAAAGACGAGAGCAGGGATCCAGATGGGTACACAAACTGACGACACCAGGGGGTGAAACAGTGACACATCCACAAGAAATAGCAGAGTAATTTGCTGATCACTTCGAAAAGGTGTACTCCCCCTCTACACACTACACGGCTGAAGATTCCAGTCAGCTCCTGCAAGACAGTAACGTGCCGGGCCTCTCAGATGTAGAGCGGGAGACCCTGGAGGTAGATCTTTCGAACCCCAGGTTAGGGATTACCAACCTGTAAATATACCTTGGTCTACCCAGCCATCCACCGCCAATCTACGAGAAATCTACAAGGAACCCACAAAGAAACTTCGTACCTGATCTTCGACTTGCTCTGGGCTGATTTGGCAAAGGGTGTTTCCAGCTAGACGACCCACAGTGACCGAACGCTCCTCCATCTCGCCTGCCTCACCCGCCCTCCTCGCTGCTCCCCGCCTAGATTGGGCACACTAAGCTGACCGGGAACCGTTCCTACAACCTCCATTGCACCGATATGGGGCTGGATCACTGTTGGACATGCCACAGTCGAGTACCCTGGTATGAGCGTGCCGCTTCTCGTCGCCCTGCCTTGTCTATCTGCAACCCGCATGAAACGGTCTGCCAGCGCGGACCCCCATAGGACCTCCGAGGCACTGGTTTTTAGGCATGCCGCTTCTCGTCCACCAGCGATGACCCCCATCGGACCTCCGACTTCTCGTTTCAGTGCCCTGTCTGACTGCTCCTTGCACAAAAGGGCCCTCCGACGTGGACCTCAATCGAAACACCAAGGCCTGGTTTCAAGCATTTTCTCAGGGCAGCCTTCCTCTCTGCTCCCCTGACTGCTACATGAATTCTGCATGACGACCACCCAACTCTGACCCTCCACACTGTGCAGCCCTCCTCTACGTGTCCCAGGCTGCCGCTCGACGAGTCTCCGCCTGGATGTTTAACGATAAAGCTTTGAGACACGATCTCCGCCCTACCCCAGTGTAGCCCCCGGCCTCAATGATTTAGCACCCCGCCACTCAGACCTCTACCACGTCCTCTCTGGTGGTTTGGGCCAAAATGAGGTAGGCATCCAAAAAAGAGTCAGTATCATAAGAGAATTCGCCTTTATTAAACCGTCGATCCACCTCTCCCTCCCGTGGTGACTCCATCGGCCAGCTGGCCGCCTAGTTTGCCACCGAAATTTAGATGGCAACATTCCACTTTTTCTCGCCTACCAAGATGGCATACTACATGTCCCCCTTGTGAGGCCAGGGTGAGCGGTTTTCCCCCTCCACCCGAGCCCCCCTCGAAGCATATATCTTAGCAAGAACCCAAATCTGACTGTACGGAGGTGGCCTCCTTTCGCCTTTCTTTTTTCTTGAGGTGTTCTCTCCTGTTTGCTGCCAAAGATAAGATGGCGACGATTTGCTTGTCCCGCTTCCCAAGATGGCATATGACACGTCCTGCCTTTGAGAGCAGGGTGAGTGTTTTTTCCTCCCTACAGCCCGAGCCTCTCTCGATGCATCTTACTAAGCAGGGAACCAACACTGACCCCCAGGGTGGCCTCCATTCTATTTTTGCGAGCCGATATCACACAATTCGCCTGCATTCGACACACACCCTTGTGAGACCAGGGTGAGTGGTTTTCTTCCCCACCACCAAAGTCGACCTTCAAGCACCTAAGTAAGCAGCATAATGTGCTTTTGTGTGTGCGTCTGTGCGTGTATGAGGGTGTGTGTGCGGACTCACGTGTGTGTGTGTGTGTGCGCCTGTGCGTGTATGAAAGACTATGTTCACATTTCTGTGTGCTTGTGCATGTCTGTGCGTGTGATGGTGTGGACATGTATTTGGGTGTTTTTGTATTAGAGCATGTGATTCTATGTGTGCTTGTGTTTGTGCGAGCAGATGTTTCTGTATATGTGCTTATGACTGGGAGTGTGATGCTATGTGCATGTATTTGAGTGTCTTTGTATTAGAGCATGGGATTGTATGTGTGCTTGTGCGTGTGGATGTTTCTGTATGCGTACTTGTGAGATTGTGTGCGCACATTTGTGTGTGCTTGTGCATGTCTGTGCGTGTGATGGTGTGTGTGTGTGTGCATGTATTTGTGTGTACGTCCTTGGGTATTTTTGTTCTGGAGCATGTAATTGTATGTGTGGCTGTGCTTTTGATAGTTTCTGTATGTGTGCTTGTATGTGTGTGCTTGTCTGCGTGTATGATGGTGTGAGCGCATTTGTGTGTGCTTGTGCATGTATTTGGGTGTTTTTGTATTAGAGCATGGGATTTTATTTGTGCTTGTGTTCTTAGATGTTTTCTGTCTATGTGCCTGGGTGTGTGTGTCAGTGCGCATATGAAAGAGTTTGCTCACACTTGTGTGTGGTTGTCTGTGCGTGTGATGGTGTGCACATTTGTTATTCTCAGGCCGCCACAGTACTGGATATTGATTTTAACTGCCAGATGCCTGACCTTAGGATGGCCACCAGTGTACAGTACAGTCCAGTGCCTGACCCTAAGATGGCTTCCATAGTGGCCCCCTACACTCTGTTTTACTTCCCTGGGACAACAATTGGACATTGACCAGACCTTGAACCTATCCCCTAACCTGCCTACACATCAGGACTTGGAACCTGCAGAACTTACCCCAGACTGTGGAGACCTAGCGATTTGGCTGATGCCCGGTGGATCTACCATATAGCTAAAGAGGAGATGGGTTGTGGACTCCCCCCCCACTACCGTCACCTACCCAGCCGGACCTTGGGAAGATTTTCCCCTTGTCTCTACGTCCAACTTCCTCCTACCCTTTTACCCTATCCCCTTACCCTTCCTTGCTCCATTCACCTTGTCCCCTATGTTCTTTAAATGCTTTTCTTGATACTTATGTATATTTTTAACTGATGTAAACTGCAACATTATTATTCCTCATGTAAGGCGCTCTGATTCCTTCGGGTCTAGCCAGTGCTACATAATAACTCATTAACTATATTTGTTCCCATTTAGTACTCTTTTTCTACCTCCCTAGCTCCTATCCCCTCTCCCCTGAATCTCCCATCTTGATTGCTAGTCTGCCTGGCTCCCTGTCTTTTGTGCCCTTTGACTAAGCACTCCTTCTCCCCTTGTTGGGGAAAGATCCAATATTTATACTCTTGAGTCTCAGCGAACCCGCTGAGAGAGTCCACTGCGCCAAGGGAGCCACTCACAGCTGAGGTATGGCACCCCTTGCCAAAGCACACCCTCTCCCCTTTTTGGGGTAGGATCCAGTATGTAGGCCTTGGAGTCTCAGAGACCCCTCTGAGAGAGTCCACTGCATAAAGGGAGCCTCCCGCAACGGAGATAGGGAAGTGATACCACTTCCCCTGGGATCCCTGTTTACTGGACTTTGGACGTTGATTTGACTCGTCTACCGGTTTGTGTCCCCGTCGCCCTTCCCCTCCTCTTTCCATGCGGTGTCCTTCACCCTCCCCTCCTCTTTCCCGCCTTCATTACCTGTCTACTTCCCCAGCTCCTTCCCTCTCCCCTGAATTTTACCCCCTGCCTGCTTTTCCCCTTCGTATTTGTGCTTATTGCTTATCTCGACCTTACAAGTAACTATGTTGCCATGCTCTAATAACCGCGTAACCTCTATAACGATGTAACCTGTAACTATGATCTGATGCTCATGTAAAGCGCTCTGATACCTCCGGGTCTAGCCAGCGCTATATAAAACCATTACAATAAATAAATAAATAAAAAATAAGCAAGGCCTTGGGGCAGATTAAGTACGGAAAGGCGATGGGGCATAACGGCATTCCAGTTGAGTTTTTGAAAGCCACTGCCTCTGACTGTGCCACACTTAAGAGCCATGTATGAAGGGAGCCTGGAAGTGGGTAGGCTACCAGTGGATTAGCGGCTGGCCACCATTGTGGTCATCCACAAGCAGGGTAAACCAGCAGATAATTGTGGCTCCTATAGGCCAATGTCGCTGATTAATGTGGAGGCAAAGGTGTTGGCAAAAGTCCTGGCGAATAGGTTGGTGACAGTCATTATATCACTGGTCCACCCGGACCAATCAGGATTTATGCCAGGTAGGAATATGGCCCTTAAAATACGGCATCAGCACAATGTGATGGCTCGTAGGAAATATATTGAGGAGGACGCGGCGGTGCTATCTCTTGAAGCCTCAATGGCATTCGATTCCATTGAATGGCCGTATCTGTTCGAGGTCCTAGAAAAGGTGAGACTAGGCCCTAAATTCATAGCCTGGGTGAAGCTTCTATTTACAGATGTGTTGGGACAGGTTAGGGTTAACAGCTATACATCCCGACATTCGAGTTAGGAAGAGGTACTAGGCAGGGATGCCCGCTCTTCCCGCTGATATTCACTCTTCTGCTGGAGCCTCTTGCAGCCTGGGTGCGCAGGGACGTGATGGTGCGAGGGATGCGCTGGGCGGTCGACATACTGTTGTATCTAGCCTGCCCGTACAAATCGATCGGAGTAGTGCTTGTCATATTCACAAATTTTGGCAAGTATTCGAGGTATGCGGTCAACTAGCACAAGTCCATATTGTTTATGTTGAGGGTCCAAGTCCCCCGACTTCCGGCAGACTGCACTATAGCCGTGGGGACAGAAGGGTTTCGGTATTCGGGATATGAAACATCAGACCCAGCTTGTTTTTACAGCTCCAATCTGGCCCCCCCTTTGGCTAGGTTACGATCAAATGCGAAGCATTGGAGGTCTCTGCCTTTAACACTGTTGGGGCGGGCTGCCCTCTTTAAAATGCTGTCCCTCAGAGTCCCAGACTTGTATTTTAGAGCAGTTGAAGGTGAGATTCGTATGTTGCTGTGGGATGGGAAGGCCTCCAGGATCGCACTGAAGAAATTGACAAAAGGCTGGTACAACGGAGGCATAGCACTCCCTGACCTACAGTGTTACTACTGGGGGGCGCAATTGGTGACCGTTAATCACTGGCTATATCACCCCCGGACGACCCAGCATATGCTCTCGATCGTTACCAAACTGATCACTCAGGATATCTGGGGGCCCTGTACACTACTGATAGGAAAATAGGGGGAGGTTTTTTGGACCCACCCAGCATACACTGGAAATATGGCGTATAGTTCATTCCCGGTTGGGGTGGATGGGCGTCCTCTCGCTGGCGACACCGTTGTGGTACACCCAGAAGCTAGGCATGCTGTGCTATCAGCCAGGGTTTGATAAATGGGACCTCATAGATGTCTCAGCGGTGAAAGCCATGGTTAAGAAGGGAGCAATACTTATATTGGGTGACCTCCAGAGGCAATACCGTCTAGCGCAAGGAGAAATATACAGATATTTACAGATTAGACATGCGATACAGGTGGCTTTTCCGTCTCTCAAAGATATACCAGAATCCTCACCACTCGAAGACCGTTTACTAAACGGGCATCTCAGTTCAAAGGCAATATCTATAACTCATAAGAAGTTGATTAATAACCTACCAGACACAAGTTCAAGTTCAAAATACACTCTGTTCGATTTGGTTAAAATCATAAAAGACAATAAAAACACAGTAATATTTACAATTTAAAAGGTACATACAGATCTTCAGGTTGTGCAACACATTAAACAGTCATGAATAACGGGACAAAAATGTCAACATTCATGTTACAGCGTTACCCTTTTTAAGCCTTGACTTAATTCTAAATGCAGCAACTAAAAAGCTTGCCACAGAGTATGTGATGAAAACATTACCTAAAGACTGTAAGTACAACAGGGCAGGCCTGACTAGTATAAAACCGGCTTCCTTTAAAACGGGTACTAAATATTTATTTCTTGGCTCCCTAAAGATACTGCAAAACATCATAAAGTGCAACGTGTCCTGACTAAAGAAATCATCACATTTACCTGGGGCTCCTGATTCTGGTGTGCTCCAGTACTGGAAGCAGCCCAGCACGTAAGGAATTTGGTTAAATCTGAATTTAATAAGGAGATGTCTATGTAACGGTTTGGTAACAAAGGTAAGGTAAGGCTCTATGGATGGGGAGGATCACAGCATATAGTGTGATCTTACTGATATTTTTATCAGCTCGAGTTCCTCCCGAGCCAACCTTACATTCTCCATGAAGTGTTTTTTGACCCATTTGATATCCTCAACCCTGATAGAAGATGGCAGGTTAAAGTTTTTCAAATGCCAGGCATAAGTATTCTAACCAGGGGATTTTCTTCCTTTGATCAAGAGACATGACATCCTTCAAAATAACATGATTAAGAGATAATTCCTCATTAAGCCATAACTTTAACCAACACGTTAAGGGAGCCAATCTCAGCTTGTCTGAGATATAATCTAGACCCAGCTCTGCATGCAATGAGAAAGTAGGGGTGGATTGGGGAAAGGAGAGTACTTGACGAAGGAATTTATTTTCTGCCCTTTGTAAAAGATCGTGGGACAAGTATCCCCATAGGGGTGCGCCATATGTAGCTATAGCAATACATTTTGCGTTGTATATTTTTAAAATGGCCTCCATGGGTCTTCCTCCCAGCCTGTTCGCAAACCCCACAAGGGCTGAGGCGGCTCTAGTCATGGCCAGCTTTTTTAGCTTAATCTGTGGACCCCAGGTGCCCTTCTCATCAAAAGTAATGCCCAGGTAAGGGAACGATGTTATTTGGGACACAGCCTCTCCTTTACAGTACAGAGGCATAGTTTTATGCTTCTTACGGGCCACCACCATGGTGTGAGACTTCTTGGTGTTGATCTTGAGATTTAACTGGTCCATAAAATTACCAAATGAGTCTAACAAGCGTTGGAGACCCACCCCAGTACAGGCTATCAGGACAGCATCGTCCGCGTATAGGAGAGCTGGTATTTTCCTCTCTCCTACACGCGGAACATCCCCCTCCACGGCCATCAGATGTTTCTCAAGCCCGTTTATATAGATCGTAAAGAGGAGGGGGGCCAGGATGCAGCCCTGCCGAACCCCTCTCTCCGATCTAAAACAAGTGGTGCACCTACCCTCTTTTGTCACTCTCACTTTGGCAAACAAGTCCTGATGTAGAGAGGCAATAAAATTCACCAGAGAGCTGTCCACCCCCCATCTCCAGCATAACTGGCCACAATTTTGCCCTATTGACCATATCAAAAGCAGAGGAGAGGTCCATGAATGCAAGAAACAAAGACCCCTCCTTGGCGACCGTATACTTAGAGATCAATAGTTGCAAGTTGAGGCATTGGTCCACAGTTCCCCTCTTATCCCTAAATCCGTACTGTAAGTTTGACAGTCCCCCCCCCCCTTCTTGATGTTTTCTCTCAGTTGGAACAAAAGGACTCTGCCGAGGATCTTAATCGCAGAGTCCAAGAGGGAAATGGGCCTGTAGCAACCTGGGTCATCGCGCTGGCCCTTTTTAAAGATTACCACGATAACCGCGGTTGCCCAACTTTTGGGGAAAATATTACTATTGGCCGCTGTGAAGACCTGATTTAGGACACCTGCCCACAGTTTTGGAGCAAACAGGTAGAAATCACCGGGCACCCCGTCCGGGCCTGGGGCTTTCCTTTTAGAGGTCTCTAGGATATCCCTTTCCACCTCTCCTGCAGTGAAGACCAATGGAGGGCATACTAAAGGCTCCCACAGTTCAGTATGGTTAGTCATCTCACCAGAACCATAGATTGTGCCAAAGTGGGATAACCACTTGTCATCAGGTATCACACAATCCATGGAGCAGTTGTCTGACTCTGAGAGAAATGGTTGATTCGCGGTGGCCCAGAACAATGAGCTATCCCGGACAACTGCTGAGGAAGTTAAATTGGCCCGGCTGCTACTTTGAGCGCTTTTTTTCTCCCAGTGATGGTTGCTTTGTACACCATTCTTGCTTCTGAGATTTTACCCCTGTCTCTCGGACTGCATTTCAGTGCCCTCATAAGTGACCTGTGGGCTCTTGAGCACTTGTCGTCGAACCACCTGTGGAGTTTAGGAGGACCTTGAGTACATTTAACAATTAGAGCGGCTGAGACCTCTGAACAGATCAATTCGAAGCTGCTCATGATAGCTTCAACAGGTGTGCCTACCTCCTGGCAGATCGCTATATGGGGCCCAATCTTTGGTAAGATTTCCTGCATGAGATTCTCAGGGACCACATTTGCCCATTTTAATCTGCGTCCTTGATCTGTGGGACGTAGTGACAGTCCCGGGACATCCCCTCGTAACTTAGTATACAACCAGTCTTCCCCCTGTACCACTAACAGGACAGGGTTATGATCACTATAGACTACAAAAAGTGCATTGTGTTTCTTAACTCTGGATAAAATACCCGGTGACACAAAAATGTAGTCTACTATGGAACGGGGGATGTTCCCTTAAAGGTAACTGTCCTGTCACCCCTCTCCGTGATATTCGCTTCAAACAAGTTATACGATGCCATTAGTTCCTCGAGAGCCTCCCCCCCCCTTTAGAATGTTCAAAATGTGGCACCTGGTTATACTGTAGGTCTTCCCAATCATCATGAACATTAAAATCACCTAGTAAAACTAGCTCGAAATTAGTGTGATTGTTTAAACTATACAATGAGAGAAAATTATCCAGCCCAGCCAAGTGTTCTCTTTCATTAATTCTCTCCCAAGCATTATAGAAGTTTATAAAAAAGGATAGTACAGGCTGGCGAGACAACCCATTCTATGGCTAGGAGATTTGATGAGTCACAATGGATCTGCCTAAGGCTGCCCTTCAATTTGAGGGAAAACAGGGACATTAAACCCCCCTTGGCTCTACCTGACCGGCTTGGGACTGCGGGTGTTGTAAAGGTGATGAAACCATCCACCCAGAAGTCGGGGGAGCTATCCCACGTCTCCTGGCATGCAATGATATTGTGTGCCTTAATGAACTCCAACCAGGATGTGTCTGTCCTCTTGGCTCTAAGGCCTGCAATGTTCCAGCTAATAATTTTGCAGCCTTCTGCTTCTGTAAGTGTGTTGGGCATAGGGCATATATTGTGTGTAAGGGCTGGTTGTCAGTCCATTTCCACTATATCTGAAAAAGGGGCATAACGGTTGGACTGAGTCACTGACGAGAGGTCATTACACATGGGCTGGGACGCCTCAGACGGCGTGGTGTTAGCGGACAAGATGCTCCCAGGGGTGGTTTGTAACTGTGTCCTGGGCCTATGCCCACTTGACCAAGGACGACTGGTCTCCCTGCGACTAGTAGGGCGGGTATACCTCGGTCCCCAAGCCAGTGGAGAGGGCGGGTAGAAGTACCCTAACGGGATAGGTCTCAGAGAATCTTCGCTTGTAATGTTAGAACCATCCCAGAACAGTCTATAGGCCACATCGGGGATGTTAAAATTTACAATGACACAATCACTCTTAATGTATTTATCCCTTTTCCCAATCCATCTTACCCTATGAGCAAAAATCACATTATTAGCTATATCAGGCCCACCACTGCATGTCCCTGCACACCATGATTTTACCTTGTTTACAAGGGCGGATGACGATTCCACCACCCCTTCTAACAGTGGGGGAACTCCCACAAATACAGCCACAAGCGGGGCTGCTTCTGGGGGTAGTTCAGTGGTTGGGTAGCCAGGCTGTCTGTCCCGATACACATCTCCCACTTTAGGTTTGCCGTCGATTGTCTGAGGGTCTTGCTTAGGGTTGGTTAGAAGAGTTTTTTTAACTGTTTGTCGTCCAGTCCCATTCGAGTCTTTAGTGCTCCCACCACTGGTAGGTAAGGGGTTCGCCGTGACTGTGGCGTCTGATGGTCCCGAGTCCCTTATGGCAGTTCCCCCGTATAGCTGTGAGGATATAGTAGCAAAGTCTTTTACTAACTTATCGACTAGAGAACATTTAGCCAGTAAGCCAAATAGGCAGGTGTTAAGAGTTTCCACAATGCCCTTCGCTATATCTACGATTAGAGGTTCGATGCGAGAGATGAACAGGGTTTCTAATTGATCGCCCAATGGGCTCTCGGGCAGTAAGGGTGTAGAGAGTGTACCCCCCGTTTTCTTCCTCTTTTTCGTGGTATGCTTTGCGCCTTTTACTTGTGGGGGTGCTATCTCTGGTACTGGGGGGGCCATAGTACTGGTAGGTGAGGTGGGCCCCACTATGGTCACAACTGTAGTGGGCTTTACAATCAGCACCTCTGGGTCCAGGGGGATTGGCGGCGCCGCAGCTGGTGAAAATGTTTGTGGCAAGGGAGTCATTGATGGAAGGCCCAGTTCGGATTCGGCATGTGCTATTTCTTTAGTAAGGGCCCCCACCGCTGAGGAGAGGTACGATAGTATAGATTCAGATTGAGTGGTGATTTTCGCTTTCTTACCTCCCTGTTTAGAATGCGCCGTACCTTTTCTTTTGCCCATAATGCAGACTTAGGGGGGTGGCCCAGCCCTGCCTCCTCCTGCCACAGACGGCGCGCCCTCTGCCCGGGCTCTGCCCGGCGCCGCCCGCACGCGTCCGCGACGCGCGGAAGCTAGCGATCTTTAAGCGCCTCCGGGCGCGCTCCAACAGGAAGTGGGCGGTTCATTCGCTATGCCCGCTGGGAGCTGTAGTCTTCCCCCGCTGTGACTGTATGATGGTAGGAGCAACGGCGGCGGGGAAGAACAAACAGTGTCAGGGCCCCAGCGGCGATGTCACCAGCAAAGCCTCCGGTGAGTCCGGCCCCCTGGTTGTGTGCGTAGTGTTTCCCCTACCAGACACCTTTCCGAAGGGAGCGGTGGCAAGACGGCTTAGGTCCGATAGACGACGAGGACTGGCAAATGTCTCTTATGTCCCCTCGAGAAGCGGCCATCAAACAGAGATTCAGGCTGATACAGCTTAGGATACTCCACCGATCATACATCACAGGGAAAGTTTTGGCGAGAATAGGAGCTAGACCTGACGATCTTTTTATGAGGGGATGTGGACACAGGCCACATTTTACCATACCCTGCGAAGTTGCCCAAAGATACGTGCCCTGTGGGAGGAAGCCTCAGACCACATGCAGGCAGCCTTGGGAAAGGACATAGTATTAAAGCCACAACTGGGACTATTGAACATATGGGAAACGACTGACCTCACTGAAGTCAAACAGCAATTTACAACACTGGGATACACGTTGGTGAAACAAGAGCTGGCTAGAGGAGGGGGGGGGGGGCGAACCCACCACTTGTTACCCTGTGGGCTAAAGAAATGGATAGATGCATGTTGGCAAAGACCGAGGTTTTTAAGGTTTGAGCGTGCCAAAAGAAATGGGATAGGAAGTGGTCTCAATGGAATAAATATTGAGGATCCCTGTGTGTCGCCTACTGTTGAAATGGAGATGCTTAGACAAGCGGGACGGGAGGGAAATGTTTAATATGTAATGAGAATTAATGTCTGCTCGGTTACTATGTTGACTATCTTGAACATGTCGTCCAATCATGTATGTACAGCTGTGATTGAAACCAATAAACACATTTTTTAAATTTTTTTTTAAAAAGGTGCTTGTGAGAGGACAAGCTAATGTGTGCATATCACAGGGTCCTACTGTCCTGCTGCTCCCAAATGATGCGCTGTACGAATGTGTGTGCATCACAGTACACATACCAAGCTGCTGGCGAAGCTGTAATACGAAGGGCAATTGTGTGCATATCACAGTTTGCAGACACGGCTTCAGTTGAAGCTTCATAGCTTCCCCATGTGATACGCTGGACGATTGTGTGCCCATGACAGTGCACAGACATGGCTTCTGGCAAAGCTTCGCAGAGTCAGGGCACTTGTGTGTATATCACAGTATGGGCTTCCCAATACAATATTTCTGCCAAAGTTTCCCATGTATGGCTGCAAACGTGCACTGCATGCTATATCACGCGCTGTCCCTCGAGCCGCCTGGACTTCTAATACCGGAATGAGCCTTCACCGCTGCCCACGGCGAATGTGACAGAGGAGAACGAAGGTCGCCTTGACCTGAAGTGCTAAAACAAGCTGTCATGGCTCTCATGGGGACTGTGACGGAGTAGAGCGCTGACAACAGCAGGTACGCCTGAATGAGGTAAGCCCGCACAAGGCATGTCCAACTAATGAGACATGTGCCAAACACAACAGACACACTTAAGAGTCCAAGTATCTCAATCTGACAACTACATGCTCGCGCCTTGCACCAAATCACTAAAATTGTTAGTAGCCCACACTGGCCATCCCCTGCTCGCCTCGGAAGTGCCCTACCACACAATGACTGGCCTGGTTCCTACACGCCCAAGCTGGACCTGTTCATGAGACCGATCCCAAACGCCATAGAAGTGTATGCTGCACACTGGCTACATGTGGATTCTTCACGGTGGCCAAATAGCGCCAAAATTGTAGTGAAGTTAGAGTCACAATATTTACACACGTTAGGTATTGTTCAATAGATATCTTTATAGGCCACAGTCTTCTACATTTTCTGCCAGCAACTGCCAGACATGAAATACCCACATAATCATCTTCCGCTCTACATTCCACATTCCATGGTAGTAGAACCCAGAATGTGTAATGTAAGGAGAAGATCACATCACCACAATCTGATGCGTAAGAGTCAATTAACAGGGAATGCTGGCACTGTAGGACTACACTTTATTAAGCAGGCTTAGAGAACACAGCTCTCCAATTCAAGCTAAAAACATGCCTCAACTGACTAGTAATTGGCATTTTAGGAATTTCTTTTTCTCTAGAATTTAACACTTTTGAGGATGTGTTTTCACACCATCAAACTCAAATGTCGAAGAATTCATTTGCATCAGAGCTGCAAATTAATTAGTCGTAAGCCTCTTCATTTCCTCACATCTGGAAATGCAACCTCATACGCGGTACCAAAAAATGTACCACAGCTGTGGTGCTAAGAAGATAGATGGTAGGCAGAGTTGCTTGAATAAGGCTTCCTTTTGTTAGTATCAAAGTTATCAGGGGCTCACAGTTATTAAAACACAAGAGCCCCTGTAAATTTCAAATTCGTTGGGGCAAGATACATAAAAAGGTTTCTACACTCTGATGTAGAATATCAAAAACAGCATAAGTACAGTTACAATGAATAATCTTGGTGGCCTAAACAAATTTTATGAATAGTAGAAATTTGGGGTGTTAAAAAGTGAAACAAACGCCAAATAAAATCATCATTATAAGTAAAAATCAAGTGAAATTTAACATTTGAGTTATTAAATGCTAGATTGTGACATGTCACCACTTTATAGCTCTAGAGCTTCTATAGGTAGATGAGGTTTTCATGTGGTGTCAGTTGATAGGTTGCGACTGATAACTCCAGTAGATATTAATAGAGTTTCATTGTCTGCTGAGGATAAGAAATACATTAGTGGGGTGCTTTCCTCTAGTAAGAGGTTGTGGCAGACCTCAAACAAACAAGGTAGGCCTCTTTGAAGAGGCCAGCAATCAGGGTTCTCTTGAAGTACATAAGGGTTGGTTGATGGCTAAGGTCTGGACTATGTGAGTTTCATAGGCCGGCACCTAAAGTTCATATTATGTATCCTTGATGGGATTTTCGTGTGAAGTTGTGTTGAACAGTCAACTTTGCTTTCTTTGACCTGAAGGTCCAAATCAGTGTTTAGGATGCAGTTATTGTTTGCAGGTGTTAAAGGGTCTGATTTCTAGACTGAGGCAAATTTTAGCCAATTTATTTTATGTCCTTTGAAGTTTTTGTAGGTCCTGTTTATGTGCTCCTGTTTAGACTCAATTGCAACTGTTGAAGCTCAATAAGATCAGTTCCGTGGTAAGTTCCAGCCAGTGTCTTTGAAGGAGAAGAGGGGGCAATCCTTCTGATCATCATGAGGTGTTGGTTAGGACTTTTGAAAACTGTTGAGAACTGGTGTTTGAAGGATAGTTCTTTGTCAAACCAGATCTCAAGGATTCTCACTGGTTGATTGGGGGATTGGGAGGTGTCACCTATTTCCTTAGCCATTCTAATGGGAGGCTGCTTGATGAGATCTTGTTGGTTATCAAGATATTGGTCTTTCGACTATTTAAGTGGAGGCTAACTGTCCTTCATCAAGGCAATAATATATTTCAGGCATGTTGATATAATCATTACTTCGTTTGAGAGGTCACTTAATCGGTGGATAGGTTAAGATCCAGAGAAGAGACCGCCCCAACCGCCCTGGAGGGGGCCTTGCCATCGCCCACAAGAGCACCCTCAGCCTCACCACCTCCAGCTTAACCTTTCCCTCCACCGAGCACCTGCACTTCCAGATTCAGACCAGCCCTAACACCACACTCCGAGGAACTCTTATCTATAGACCCCCCGGCCACCCTTCGCCACCACTATCACCGATTTCATCGCACCCCACGACATCGCATCAATGAACTACATACTCATCGGAGACCTTAAAATCCACCTTGACAACCCCAGCGACTCCAATTCCACCATCCTCCATGACAACCTCGCCAACATCTGATTCAACCAACTTGTCACTGCACCGACTCACCCTCTACCCCATCTTCGCTGCAGGTAACAGCTTTCACTTCAGCCACACAACGCAACCACCATGGACCGACCACCACTGCGTCCATTTAACCGTCAACAAACCCAAGGCACCAAAACCACACCCCCGCCCACCACGAAGGAACTGGAGCAAGGTTACTGATGAACAACTGAACGCCACCCTCACCCGAGACAACCCCACCTGGGCATCCGACGCATACATCGCAGCCAGAGGACTCCACACTTGGATCTCCAGCGGCGCAGACTAGCTCGCTCCACTAAGCAACCCTACAAACAGCGCCCCAGGAAGCCCGCCTGGTTCACCACCGATCTCCAGGAAGCCAGGCGCACGTGCAAACGCCTAGAGAAGAACTGGAGGAACTCCAAGACAACTGATGACTACTCCACCTAGAAGGACGCCATGACGGACTACCACAACCAAATCAGGACAACCAAAAGGAACTTTATCCGCAACAAAATCCTCGCCAACTCCACCAACTCCAAGGAACTCTTCAGTGTCATTCAGGAATTCACCAGCCCATGCAACAAAGCCACAGACATTAACCTGTCCCAAGACCTCTGTGACAAGCTTGGAACCTACTTCCACCTCAAGATCAGAACTCTGTACGACAACTTGGTCAACCACCCTCAAGATGCCACAGCAGGCCCCCGCCCCCCAGAGACACCAGCCAGCCCACCATCTCCAACTGGATGCCAATCACGACCGAGGACACTGCCACAATCATGAAAGGCATCCACTAGGGCCGTCACCGACCCCTGCCCCCTGCACATCTACCACAGGGCCACAGACACCATCTTACCTGAACTGCAATGGACCATCAACACCACCTTCACAACAGGCACTTCCCAGACGACTGGAAGCGTGCAGAAATAAGGCCCCTACTTAAGAAGCCTACAGCCGACGCCACCGACCTCAAGAACTACCGGCCCATCTCGCTCCTCCCCTTTGTAGCCAAATTAGCAGAGAAAGCAGTCAACAGGGAACGGACACGATTCATCGAAGAGAACGCCGTTCTCGACCCGTCCCAATCCAGATTTCCAAGCAACCACAGCACTGAGACCACCCTACTTGCCGCCACAGATGACATCTGCACCCTTCTGACCCAGGGCCACTATGCAGCCCTCATCCTCCTCGACCTGTCTGCAGCCTTCAACATCATCTCTCACCGCACACTAGTCAAACAGACTACACAAAGCTGGCATACAAGGAACTGCCCTGGACTGGATCCGATCGTTCCTCACCTGAAGAAGCCAAAGGATCAGACTAACATCCTTCCTTTCTGCCCCCAAGGAAATCACCTGTCAAGTTCCAGGGGTTCATCACTGAGCCCGACCTTTCTCATCATCTACATGGTTCCCCTCGCAGCCATCATTCGACAACACAACCTCAACATCGTATCCTACGCCAACGACACCCACCACCGCAAAACTCAACTTCCAAAGAGGAATGCAAGATGTTTGCAGTCTGGATGACCAACAGGTGCCTAAAACTCAACGCTGAGAAGACAGAAGTCCTCGTCCTTGGAACTAGCCCTTCAGCATGGGACAACACTTAGTGGCCCACAGCCCTCGGAAGCCCACCTACCCCCTCAGACCACGCCAAAAACCTTGGCATCCTACTCGATTCATCACTCGCCATAAACCGACAGGTCAACGCCGTCACCTCCAGCTGCTTCAACACCCTCCACATCCTTCGAAAGACCTTCAAATGTATCCTCCCGGAGTCAAGGAAGACAGTCACCCACTCACTCATCACCAGCAGCCTGGACTATGGAAACGCTCTCTATGCCGGCATCAACAAGTCCCTACTCCGCAAACTCCAGACAATACAGAACACCGCGGCTAGACTTGCCCTCTGCATCCCCCGGCACCAACACATAAGCCAACACCTGGGGAGACTCCACTGGCTCCCTGTGGTGAAGAGAGTCAGCTTCAAAATCCTCACTCACGCCTACAAATGCCTACACAACAACGGACCCAAATACCTCAATGACAGAATAAACTTCCACGTACCCAATAGAAACCTCCGATTTGCCAACCTCGCACTAGCTGAACCCCAACGCAGCCACAAAGCCAGAGCAGGCAGAAGATCGTTCTCTCACATTGCATCCAAGACCTGGAACAAGTTACCAGCAGACACGCCCCCTCCCTGAATACCTTCAGGAGGACTCTCAAGACCTAGCTCTTCAGCTAACCCCCCCCCCCCTGAGACCCTCACAGGTGAGTACCAAACACAAAAACTACAGAAATTCAGCAGTTATAAGTACCTGAGCTAACTATAACTTACACACCTGCAATGCACTGCTTATGACCTCACGCATGATATGGTCAGTGACTTCACTGATGACATCTCAAATGACATCACTGATGACATCATCCAGTGAGTATGTTTTGCAAACGTTTCTGAGACTTAAAGATAGATACTTAGCTACAGCATACATTAAATTACTATTCTTTCTGTACAGTGATACTATTTCTAACATATGTCATCTGAGTGGCTTTGTAATTGTCTGCTTTAGTGTGTGAGTGGGTGTTTGAGGAGCTATATGGATCTTTCAGTGGGTGTGTGAGTGGCTGTACAGGTCTGTCAGTGTGTATGTGAGTGGCTGTATAGGTCTGTGAATGGGTTTGTGAGTGGAGTTTTGGGTGAGTGGGTGTGTGAGTGGCATGTATGGGTGTGTGAGTGGGTGTGTAAGTGGTTATATGGGTCTATAAGTGGGTGTGTTAGTGGTTATATAGGTGTGGGAGTGGTTGTATGGATCTGGGAGTGGGTGTGTGAGTGGATGTATGGGTGTATGAGTGGATTATGTCATCAATTATGTCATGATGGATGTAATATGTGAGGTCATAAGCAGTGCATTGTGGGGGTTTAAATTACATTTAGCTCAGGTAACTATAAGTGCTGAATTTCTATGGTTTTGTGTCTGTGAGATGGGAGCCTAACTATAACGTCCCTGTAACCGTTGTTTTTTCCAGTGAATTTCAATGTTTTTAATGCAATTTCCTGACAATAATGCCCCTGTAGCCTTTGTTTTATTTAGTGCATTTTTAAGGCTTTTTATTTTATTTCCTAATTGTAACCTTTGAAAGTGGGTATGGATCTGTGAGTGAACGTGTGGGTGTATGAGTGGGTGTGTGAATGGTTGCATGGGTGTGTAAGTGGTTCTGTGGATGATGTCATCAGTGATATCATTGGAGATGTTATCAATGCTGATAATGTCATTAGTGATGTAATACATGAGGTCATAAGTAGCATTGTGAAGGTGTAAGTTACACTTATCTCAGGTAACTATAACTGCTGAATTTCTATGGTTTTGTGCATGTGAGATCCGAGCCTAACTATAACGTCCCTATAACCTTTGTGTTTTCAGTGAATTTATAAGTTGTGTGTCTTCATTCTATTTCCTAACCATAACGTCCCTGTGACCTTTGTTTTATTTAGTGATTTCAAATTCTTTTTTTTTATTTCTGACCTGTAATCTTTGAGAGTGTGTGTGTGAGTGGTTGCATAGGTCGGTGAGTGGGTGTGCGAGTGGCTATATGGGTCTGTGTGTGAGTGGCTGTATGGGTGTGTGAGTTGCTGCATGGGTTGGTAGCTGCGTGTGAATGGCTGTATGACTGAGTGGGTGTGCAAGTGTCTGTATGGGTGGGTGGGTGTGTGAGTAGTTTTGAGGTTGTGTCAGTGGCTGTGTGAATGGATTTGGGAGTCGGAGACTGGGCGTGTGAATGAAATGAAATGAAATAGGGATTTTTAAAGCGCATGGCTGCCCTTGGGCGTCCCAGCGCTAATGACAGGTAGTAGCAGAGGAGGAAAATCAGGGAAAGAGCCAAGTTTTCAGACCCTTGCGGAACGTGAGATGGTTGGGTTCCACTCGCAGGGTGAGGGGGAGAGAGTTCCACAGTTTGGGAGCGATGAAGGAGAAAAGACGACCTCCTGATCGGGCCTTTTTAATCCTAGGTACATATGCCAGGTGAAGATGAGCGGAGCGTGGTTTCTTTTAGTATCATGATGTCTGAACCAGTGTTTGAGGATGGGTGGGCCGTTGTTGTGGAGGATTTTATGGGTCAAACAGAGCGTCTTGAAGTTGACCCGCTCCTTCACCGGGAGCCAGTGGAGTAGCCTTAGGGCTGGTTTTGCCGAGCTCCTACGGGTAGTGCCTGTTAGCAGCCTGGCTGCCGAGTTCTGTACGCCCTGAAGTTTGGCAATTACTTTTTTTGGGGCGCCGAGATACAGGGCATTCCCGTAGTCTAGTCTGGATATTAAAAGACTCTGGATAATGAGTTTCCTAGTGTCTTGAGGAAGCAAAGGCAAGATTTTACGAGTAGTCCTACGGATACCGTAGCATGCTCCGGCAGATTTCCAAGCTTGGGTTGTGAACGACGGTCCTGGTCTAGCCATATGCCCAAACTTTTAATAGAAGATTTAGGGGTCGGGGCTGGACCCATACAGGGAGGCCACAGGGAGTTTTTGGCTTAAAGTGGGCTGGGTTACCTAGTACCATGATCTCCGTTTTCTCGCCGTTAAGCCTAAGATGGGATCGGTCCATCCAGCGTGAGATGTCGCAAAGGCAAGAATGGAGATTGTCGGGGGAGCGGTCGGGTTGGCTGAGAGATACTACAAGCTGCGTGTCGTCCGCGTACCTCACTAGCTTGAGTCCATGAGGGGACACTATTTCCTGGAGGGGTGACATGTAAGCATTGAAAAGGGTAGGGCTCAGAGAGGAGCCCTGGGGAACGCCACAGGGTAAGGGAGTGGAGTGAGATTTAGAGGATCCCTCCCAAATTTGGAAGGATCGGTTGTGGAGGAAGGATTCCAACCAGGCTGTATGGGTCTGGGTCTGGGATTAGGTGTGTGAATGGCTGTATTGGTCTTTAACTGGGTGTGTGAGTGGTTTGGGTTTATGGGTGAGTGGCTGTGTGGGTCTGTGAGTAGGTGTGCGAGTAGCTATAAGGGTCTGTGAGTGGATATGTGAGATTTGTGGGTTTGAGTGGGTCTGTGAGTGACTGTCTGGGTGTGTGTTTGAGTAGGTGGGTGGGTCTGTGAGTGGATGCGAGAGTGGCAGAATGGGTGTGTGAGTGGACGTCTGTCCAAGTGTCACCGAGGGAGTGTCAGTAGTTGTAAGAGTGACTGGGCTGGAAAGGAATCTAACATGCCCCTTTATCCAACAAAAGTCTACAGTTTCACAAATTTACCCAACTGGAGTACTTTCTACTAGTTAATTACTACGTGCTACCTCATTGGGTAAATAGCCAGTGCGTATTCTACACTACAGCTGCATAATGGACCACAAAGAATTTCGGCAATGTGATTGTTCCTCATGCGTCTGTATCCAGAAATCTGCGATAACATAAATCCTGTATAGAGAAAATGACGAGACCACAAAGAGGTGAATCTCCACCAAACAAGGGTACTTCCTCCTAACTATCTAAAGTGAGTGTTTCTTTGTTTGGTGATGGCGTTAAAATTCTTTGGCATCAAGAAGGCATAATCAAAATAGGCAGGAAAAGCATTACAGGACCTCATGGTAAGCTGCCCATCCTACTGGCAATATGCAGGAAGACCTTTGCATACTACTAAGGTGGACAGTGGGGGGCCAAAGGGACGGGGCTTCAAGGTGTGATTTTGGACATTCTCATACTCTTAGTAATTTAAAGGGCGAACCAAGGACTCTGCTGTCATCAGGAGAGGCCAAGAAAGAACACACTCATCAGTCACTAGAGATTGTGCTCCAATACATCAAGGATATATTTATGGGGAAGGGGGCCATGCGATGTCCATTACCCGGCCAATTTTGGCCCAGGAGACCTCCATCCCACCGTGCCCGGCCACTTGATGCTGGGTTCCCTGGCCCGACCTATTGCTACCAGGGTGCGGTGTTGGGGACCGCAAGGGGAGCCTTAATGCCCTTGTGGTCCCTGGCGGCTCCCCACCTCCAGCGGGAGCCGGCATTGCTCCAGCACGCAGGGAGCAGCCAAAAATTCTGCTCACTGCATGCACGAGCAACCCTTTTATCTGTGAAGACTCCGCTCCCAAGGTGCGGGAGCAGTTTTCCTGCTCCCACCACTGGGAGTGGACTTACTGTTTGCTCTCACTTGGCGCGAACTTGCGACCACAAACTCCAATGTTCCAAGGGTGGGCCCATTGAAACATTGGGAGCCGGCCATGTTGGTGGCGGTCCCCAGAGCCATTAATGGCTCCAAGAGGGAGGCCATAAGCCTCCCCATATATGTTAATGTAGGGTCAGCCCCAGGGAGGTGGGGTTTCCCGAGGACAAATATGGCCTGAGATGGGGGCTGCACGGCGCCCCCTACCTCTTTGATCAATTTCCTTTGCCCCAGGGAGGTGGTACTCCGCGGGGCAAATTTAAAGTGAGTAGGGGCTTCAGCACAGTCCCCCTCTTATTTTATGATTATGCTGAGGGGGGTGGGGGGTGGGGGTCCGTGGGTGCATAAAAGGCTGAAGGATGGGTGCCCATGTGGCCCCCTCCTTATATTTTCCTATCTGTCTGTCCCCAGGGAGGTGGTGGTCCCGTGGCCCCATATCCACAATCAGAAGGGGTGCTGCATGCATCCCCTCCTCATAATACATATAAAAAAGCTCCAGAGTCCTGGTCCACCCAGGGGGCTCAAGTAGAAATAAGCACAGGAGACTGCACATGCTTTTTATAAAAACTTTCGCAGGGATTTGCAATTCTCTGATTTTCACACAAAATTGTTTCTAAAAATCTTTTCTGGCCCGACAGGTCCCTGGGGGACCCCACCACCAAGCCTAGGGAGTCAGGGTATTCTTACCCTGCCCACTTCTGCTTTTTTTTGCCTTTTTTTTAGATTTGGTTGAGTCTGAGTCCCCAAAATGGTTGCCAATATTTCCTGGTTGAAGTGTTGGCAGCCAATCAGATCCCAGCATGACATCACTTGGATTCACGAAGGGTCCGTGCTTCTAGATATCTATATTTTTTCCTTCAATATCTCAAAAACTACTGAACAGATTTACACCAAATTTTCTGGACTAAGATCTACTTCTCTCCCAAATTTGGTGTGATTCTGTCCATCAGTTCAGGCTGAAGTTGTATTTAAAATCTCTATGGGAATTAACATGGGGAACACATTTTTTTAAACCCCCTCCTTTTTTCTCAGCACCCACTTGACGGGTCACCCAGAAACTATCTATGCACAAGTAAAAACAGGAGGTCACTTTTTGGGGGGAAATTTCATGAAGTTTTGTGAAAAAGTGCCAAAGTTTGCCACTAGGTGATGTGTGTGTGTGTGTATATATATATATATATATATATATATATATATATATATATATATATATATATATATATATACATATACTGGGGCAATATTAAGAATGCGGATTTAACTGTTTGGATTTTAACACATTGTTAATAACCAAATGTACATTCAAACGCTTAAACAATTTAGAAATGTGAAATGGTTTATTTTGCTTTATTTTGAAATAATCGACAATTACATCAATTGTCTTTTATTTAATGCGGATATATAAAATGTGCAGCAAACATCAAGAGTGTTGATACAAAAAAAATATGGTTGTATTACGAAGGAAACGCTGTAAAATTCCAGTGAGTTTTAAACTGGTAGTCATGACTACGGGGAAACCATTCCAATGAACTGTTGACATGTTAAAAGCAATGACGTAATGTTGCTCTGTGTTGTGAGCAAGGCGGCTGTGACCGTCGAAACGCGTCGATCCAAGCACTAAAGAAAATAAAACTGGTTTCTGAAACGAGACCCCACGGAGTCAGCGCCTGATTTCTAAACACGGATTGTCAGGATTGGAGAGAAATATATATATATATATATATATATATATATATATATATATATATATATATATATATATATATATATATATATATATATATATATATTTAGCTCAGCCTCGGAAATGTGATATCCAAAGAACCGCACTCGTGGAAACCAAAAGATTGCAGAGCTCACACCAAAAGTTTAATCACACTTGTTGACAGACGCGTTTCAGCAATACGCCTTCCTCAGTGTCAGTTACACTGTGAGGACCTGCATGGGATATAGCGTCAACACAATCATCAACATGGTAGATGGACTACCTCAGTCTAACGGGCGCGCCATCTTGGAACATGTTAATACAGTTCACAGTAAGGTGCATATTACCCACTAAGGAAACAAATTAAATCAAGCCGTGGATCGGCATGGAACCCCGTGTATCCACATCCGGGGTAATGCGGGGTGCTCTAAGATAAGGCCCCCGGTGAACGTTTCCAAAGTCCATCCTGCCATGTATTGGCAAGTACTCTAGTGTTTAATATGTACTGTGTCCCCATACGTCCTTCACCCATCAATTAATAAACTTAGTAAACTAAACTCTAATAAACAATTGATAAACAATTCATAAACTACATCGCTGTTGATTTCACCAAGTCTCTATACATCAGTTCATGAAGAAGTGTCGGGAAAATCTCACATTACTTATTTCCCTAAATGAACCGCCAATTCCTCCCCATGATTAAGCCCCCCTGGAGCTTTAGTCATGAGGTCGATTATGTACCTTGATTCTAGGCGTCTCAATGTTTTTAGCCTATCTCCTCCTCTTGGGTTTTCAGGTACAAAATCTATGCCAAAGTACCGTAGTTTAGTCCTATCCCTTTGATGAACCAAATCAAAATGTCTCGCGACTGGATATGCCGGATCCGCCTTGTCTATTGCCCTTTGGTGTTCGAGTACCCTGATTTTGAGTTGGTGGATCGTACTCCCGATGTATCTCAGTCCACACGGGCAAATTAGGCAATAGACCGCGTAGTTAGTACTGCAGGTTAAGAATTTCTTGATGGGTTTCGTGATATCTGCTCCCGGGATGTCATAGTTTCGCACTCTCTTGCATCCCGAGCAGGCCTTCCATTTTCCGCAAGGGAAAAACCCACCCATCTCAGCAATTTTACCTGTTCTTGGGGTCACATTCTTGAAATGGCTTCTCACTAGGGAGTCTCTCAATGATCTTGCTTTACGGTATGTGATCAGGGGTTTCGTAGGGATTTCATCTTTCAGGATCGGATCTGTCTCCAGAATATGCCAGTTCTTTTGCATAATTCTTCTCAATCCCATGGAATCACTGGTGTATGGTGTGATTAAACGAAATTTCCCCTCATCCTTGGTTTGTTCATTTGGTACTTTTGGCTTTAGGAGATCCTCCCTTTTTATTTTTCTCACTTTCTTCAGGGTTTTATTCAAAGACTCTGGATCGTATCCCCTCCTTGTGAACCTTTCTATGCAACCTGCTGCCGCTGTTTCAAAGTCCTTCTCTCTACTGCTATTTCTTTTCATCCTGAGAAGTTCCCCATACGGGATGCTTTGTATCAGCCTCTTCGGATGGTTGCTATCGGCTCGCAGGATGGAGTTGCCTGCCGTCGCTTTGCGATACAGTGATGTATGTAGCTGATTGTTATCTATTTCCACCCTCAGGTCCAAATACACAGCTGTTGTTGTATTGATAGTTCCTGAGAAGTGTAGATTACAGTTGTTATCGTTCAGCATTCTTATATATTGCTGTGCCCCCTCCATCGTCCCTTGCCACACGATGAAGAGGTCATCGATGTACCTGAACCACTGTATTACTCTCTCTGTTCCTTGTCCCTCAGTCTGAAGGACCATGGGCACCCGCTCCTCCCACCAGCCGACGAACAAGTTCGCGTAGCTGGGAGCAAAGCAGGTGCCCATCGCGGTCCCAGAGACCTGTGTATATAACTGGTCATTGAACAGGAAGATGTTGCTTGTTAGACAGAATTCAATGAATTCCAGCAACATGCGATTATGCAATGCGAATCTGGCAGGTCTCTTGTTCAGAAAATGTTCCACTGCCGCCAAGCCTAAGTCATGTCTAATGTTGGTATATAGGCTAGTTATGTCTAACACAATCATCAGGTATGTTGGATCCCATGTCATCACAGATACTTTCGTGAGGAAGTCTTTGGTGTCTTTTACATGAGATTTAAGCTTGGTTACCAGAGGGAATAAGTAACTGTCTATAAATTTTGACATATTTTCAGTCAATCCATTCACAGATGACACTATTGGTCTTCCCGGGGGCTCCCTTGCGTTCTTGTGTAGCTTGGGTAAGTGGTAGAAGGTGGGGATCGTGGGGTTGTTGCTTCTCAGATACAAATTTTCATCACTTCCCAACATGGATTTCTTGTACCATTTGTTTACTAAGTCATCATACCTCCTAATGCCCTCCTTATAGTGTTTGTCATCTGTTTGCCGGTAATATTGCATGTCAGATAATTGCCTTAGTGCCTCTCTTTGGTAGTACGTGTTAGAAGCACAACATTTCCACCCTTATCTGAGGGCTTGATTATTATATTCTCCTCTTTTTCCAGGGTACGTAGGGCCTCCCTTTCTTGTGGGGTGATGTTGTCTTTCCTAGTTGGCTTCTCCCGTTTTCCTCTTAAAGTCACTAAGTCTTTCAAAACCGTCTCTGAGAATGCATCTATTGCATCCCACGGCATTATCGGGCAGAATGTTGACATTGGCTTCATGTTGCTTTCCTCTCTCTCCTGATCTATTTCATTTTCAAGAGCTCTATTAATCATGGTATCCTCCTGTGATGGTTGTGTCTCTCTTTCCAATCTTACATTTTCAATTTTCATCGAGACCCCACGGAGTCAGCGCCTGATTTCTAAACACGGATTGTCAGGATTGGAGAGAAAATATATATATATATATATATATATATATATATATATATATATATATATATATATATATATATATATATATATATATATATATATATATATATATATATATATATATATATATATATTTTAAAAAAAGAAAGCGGATTGAGCACAAACCTTCGGTGTCCATGTCCCTGTGGTGCTCATGCAGGGCTTTGTCTGGTACTGGTGTTGCTGTATCTAATTTGTCGGAAATCATCTGATTCCGGCCTATGAACTCGCTCATCTACAAGAAGGCTGAGCTGTTTCTGACTCGTTTGTATTTCGGAAGGAGAATATACCACGGTTGCCCCCTGTTGACAGCCATCCAGTGAACCACGCCAGACGCCGACAGCTAAGCTACGCGAGTCAGAAGAACCTTGATGCGAAACGTTACGGACGGTGAGCTGGTTCCCATAATTTTCGGCTAATTACAGGTTGGGAGGTGTGCTATTATTAAGGGCATATTTACAACACGGGGTGGTGAGGGACAGAGTCTCTGAATTAAACAGATTACTCTCACCCAGTCAAGAGATCAGGGCTAGATCCAACACCGTTTTTTAGCTCACTGCACCATCCCAGTTTTAGAACCTGGCTGTATGCAAATTAGTCTGTTCCTGTCCCAGTGCATGATGGGAACAGGGCAAACCAAACTACAAAAGCCAATTCTTACACTGGGAAGGAAACAAGCTACCGGGGACCGGTTTCTGGCATTTCAGCCGTCTTCGGCCCGGCTTGCTTGAATCCTGATGGTGCAATGAGCAAGGGACTCACATCTGAGTATACCCTTCCACGCTTAGGGTGGACAAAAATATTTACAACACGGGGTGGTGAGGGACAGAGTCTCTGAATTAAACAGATTACTCTCACCCAGTCAAGAGATCAGGGCTAGATCCAACACCGTTTTTTAGCTCACTGCACCATCCCAGTTTTAGAACCTGGCTGTATGCAAATTAGTCTGTTCCTGTCCCAGTGCATGATGGGAACAGGGCAAACCAAACTACAAAAGCCAATTCTTACACTGGGAAGGAAACAAGCTACCGGGGACCGGTTTCTGGCATTTCAGCCGTCTTCGGCCCGGCTTGCTTGAATCCTGATGGTGCAATGAGCAAGGGACTCACATCTGAGTATACCCTTCCACGCTTAGGGTGGACAAAAATATTTACAACACGGGGTGGTGAGGGACAGAGTCTCTGAATTAAACAGATTACTCTCACCCAGTCAAGAGATCAGGGCTAGATCCAACACCGTTTTTTAGCTCACTGCACCATCCCAGTTTTAGAACCTGGCTGTATGCAAATTAGTCTGTTCCTGTCCCAGTGCATGATGGGAACAGGGCAAACCAAACTACAAAAGCCAATTCTTACACTGGGAAGGAAACAAGCTACCGGGGACCGGTTTCTGGCATTTCAGCCGTCTTCGGCCCGGCTTGCTTGAATCCTGATGGTGCAATGAGCAAGGGACTCACATCTGAGTATACCCTTCCACGCTTAGGGTGGACAAAAATATTTACAACAGGGGGTGGTGAGGGACAGAGTCTCTGAATTAAACAGATTACTCTCACCCAGTCAAGAGATCAGGGCTAGATCCAACACCGTTTTTTAGCTCACTGCACCATCCCAGTTTTAGAACCTGGCTGTATGCAAATTAGTCTGTTCCTGTCCCAGTGCATGATGGGAACAGGGCAAACCAAACTACAAAAGCCAATTCTTACACTGGGAAGGAAACAAGCTACCGGGGACCGGTTTCTGGCATTTCAGCCGTCTTCGGCCCGGCTTGCTTGAATCCTGATGGTGCAATGAGCAAGGGACTCACATCTGAGTATACCCTTCCACGCTTAGGGTGGACAAAAATATTTACAACACGGGGTGGTGAGGGACAGAGTCTCTGAATTAAACAGATTACTCTCACCCAGTCAAGAGATCAGGGCTAGATCCAACACCGTTTTTTAGCTCACTGCACCATCCCAGTTTTAGAACCTGGCTGTATGCAAATTAGGCTGTTCCTGTCCCAGTGCATGATGGGAACAGGGCAAACCAAACTACAAAAGCCAATTCTTACACTGGGAAGGAAACAAGCTACCGGGGACCGGTTTCTGGCATTTCAGCCGTCTTCGGCCCGGCTTGCTTGAATCCTGATGGTGCAATGAGCAAGGGACTCACATCTGAGTATACCCTTCCACGCTTAGGGTGGACAAAAATATTTACAACACGGGGTGGTGAGGGACAGAGTCTCTGAATTAAACAGATTACTCTCACCCAGTCAAGAGATCAGGGCTAGATCCAACACCGTTTTTTAGCTCACTGCACCATCCCAGTTTTAGAACCTGGCTGTATGCAAATTAGTCTGTTCCTGTCCCAGTGCATGATGGGAACAGGGCAAACCAAACTACAAAAGCCAATTCTTACACTGGGAAGGAAACAAGCTACCGGGGACCGGTTTCTGGCATTTCAGCCGTCTTCGGCCCGGCTTGCTTGAATCCTGATGGTGCAATGAGCAAGGGACTCACATCTGAGTATACCCTTCCACGCTTAGGGTGGACAAAAATATTTACAACACGGGGTGGTGAGGGACAGAGTCTCTGAATTAAACAGATTACTCTCACCCAGTCAAGAGATCAGGGCTAGATCCAACACCGTTTTTTAGCTCACTGCACCATCCCAGTTTTAGAACCTGGCTGTATGCAAATTAGTCTGTTCCTGTCCCAGTGCATGATGGGAACAGGGCAAACCAAACTACAAAAGCCAATTCTTACACTGGGAAGGAAACAAGCTACCGGGGACCGGTTTCTGGCATTTCAGCCGTCTTCGGCCCGGCTTGCTTGAATCCTGATGGTGCAATGAGCAAGGGACTCACATCTGAGTATACCCTTCCACGCTTAGGGTGGACAAAAATATTTACAACACGGGGTGGTGAGGGACAGAGTCTCTGAATTAAACAGATTACTCTCACCCAGTCAAGAGATCAGGGCTAGATCCAACACCGTTTTTTAGCTCACTGCACCATCCCAGTTTTAGAACCTGGCTGTATGCAAATTAGTCTGTTCCTGTCCCAGTGCATGATGGGAACAGGGCAAACCAAACTACAAAAGCCAATTCTTACACTGGGAAGGAAACAAGCTACCGGGGACCGGTTTCTGGCATTTCAGCCGTCTTCGGCCCGGCTTGCTTGAATCCTGATGGTGCAATGAGCAAGGGACTCACATCTGAGTATACCCTTCCACGCTTAGGGTGGACAAAAATATTTACAACACGGGGTGGTGAGGGACAGAGTCTCTGAATTAAACAGATTACTCTCACCCAGTCAAGAGATCAGGGCTAGATCCAACACCGTTTTTTAGCTCACTGCACCATCCCAGTTTTAGAACCTGGCTGTATGCAAATTAGTCTGTTCCTGTCCCAGTGCATGATGGGAACAGGGCAAACCAAACTACAAAAGCCAATTCTTACACTGGGAAGGAAACAAGCTACCGGGGACCGGTTTCTGGCATTTCAGCCGTCTTTGGCCCGGCTTGCTTGAATCCTGATGGTGCAATGAGCAAGGGACTCACATCTGAGTATACCCTTCCACGCTTAGGGTGGACAAAAATATTTACAACACGGGGTGGTGAGGGACAGAGTCTCTGAATTAAACAGATTACTCTCACCCAGTCAAGAGATCAGGGCTAGATCCAACACCGTTTTTTAGCTCACTGCACCATCCCAGTTTTAGAACCTGGCTGTATGCAAATTAGTCTGTTCCTGTCCCAGTGCATGATGGGAACAGGGCAAACCAAACTACAAAAGCCAATTCTTACACTGGGAAGGAAACAAGCTACCGGGGACCGGTTTCTGGCATTTCAGCCGTCTTCGGCCCGGCTTGCTTGAATCCTGATGGTGCAATGAGCAAGGGACTCACATCTGAGTATAACCTTCCACGCTTAGGGTGGACAAAAATATTTACAACACGGGGTGGTGAGGGACAGAGTCTCTGAATTAAACAGATTACTCTCACCCAGTCAAGAGATCAGGGTTAGATCCAACACCGTTTTTTAGCTCACTGCACCATCCCAGTTTTAGAACCTGGCTGTATGCAAATTAGTCTGTTCCTGTCCCAGTGCATGATGGGAACAGGGCAAACCAAACTACAAAAGCCAATTCTTACACTGGGAAGGAAACAAGCTACCGGGGACCGGTTTCTGGCATTTCAGCCGTCTTCGGCCCGGCTTGCTTGAATCCTGATGGTGCAATGAGCAAGGGACTCACATCTGAGTATACCCTTCCACGCTTAGGGTGGACAAAAATATTTACAACACGGGGTGGTGAGGGACAGAGTCTCTGAATTAAACAGATTACTCTCACCCAGTCAAGAGATCAGGGCTAGATCCAACACCGTTTTTTAGCTCACTGCACCATCCCAGTTTTAGAACCTGGCTGTATGCAAATTAGTCTGTTCCTGTCCCAGTGCATGATGGGAACAGGGCAAACCAAACTACAAAAGCCAATTCTTACACTGGGAAGGAAACAAGCTACCGGGGACCGGTTTCTGGCATTTCAGCCGTCTTCGGCCCGGCTTGCTTGAATCCTGATGGTGCAATGAGCAAGGGACTCACATCTGAGTATACCCTTCCACGCTTAGGGTGGACAAAAATATTTACAACACGGGGTGGTGAGGGACAGAGTCTCTGAATTAAACAGATTACTCTCACCCAGTCAAGAGATCAGGGCTAGATCCAACACCGTTTTTTAGCTCACTGCACCATCCCAGTTTTAGAACCTGGCTGTATGCAAATTAGTCTGTTCCTGTCCCAGTGCATGATGGGAACAGGGCAAACCAAACTACAAAAGCCAATTCTTACACTGGGAAGGAAACAAGCTACCGGGGACCGGTTTCTGACATTTCAGCCGTCTTCGGCCCGGCTTGCTTGAATCCTGATGGTGCAATGAGCAAGGGACTCACATCTGAGTATACCCTTCCACGCTTAGGGTGGACAAAAATATTTACAACACGGGGTGGTGAGGGACAGAGTCTCTGAATTAAACAGATTACTCTCACCCAGTCAAGAGATCAGGGCTAGATTTGCATATAGCCAGATTCTGAGCTGGGATGGGGCAGTGAGATAAATAACGGTGATGGTGATGGATCAAGCCCTGATCTTTGGACTGGGTAAGAGTGGTCTGCTCAATTCAGACACTCTGTTCATCACCACCCCCTTTTGTAAATCGATTTTGGCCACTATAGGTGTGGCAGGGTATACTCAGACATGAGTCCCTTTCTCACTGCTCCATCAGGATTCAAGCAAGCCGGGCCGAAGAGGCTGAAATGCCAGAAACCGGTCCCCGGTAGCTTGTCTCCTTTCTGGTAAAGAATTGGCTTGGTAGTTTAGTCTGCCCTGTTCCCATGATGCACTGGGCCAGGGACAGACTGATTTGCATATAGCCAGATTCTGAGCTGGGATGGGGCAGTGAGATAAATAACGGTGATGGATCAAGCCCTGATCTTTGGACTGGGTAAGAGTGGTCTGCTCAATTCAGACACTCTGTTCATCACCACCCCCTTTTGTAAATCGATTTTGGCCACTATAGGTGTGGCAGGGTATACTCAGACATGAGTCCCTTTCTCACTGCTCCATCAGGATTCAAGCAAGCCGGGCCGAAGAGGCTGAAATGCCAGAAACCGGTCCCCGGTAGCTTGTCTCCTTTCTGGTAAAGAATTGGCTTGGTAGTTTAGTCTGCCCTGTTCCCATGATGCACTGGGCCAGGGACAGACTGATTTGCATATAGCCAGATTCTGAGCTGGGATGGGGCAGTGAGATAAATAACGGTGATGGATCAAGCCCTGATCTTTGGACTGGGTAAGAGTGGTCTGCTCAATTCAGACACTCTGTTCATCACCACCCCCTTTTGTAAATCGATTTTGGCCACTATAGGTGTGGCAGGGTATACTCAGACATGAGTCCCTTTCTCACTGCTCCATCAGGATTCAAGCAAGCCGGGCCAAAGAGGCTGAAATGCCAGAAACCGGTCCCCGGTAGCTTGTCTCCTTTCTGGTAAAGAATTGGCTTGGTAGTTTAGTCTGCCCTGTTCCCATGATGCACTGGGCCAGGGACAGACTGATTTGCATATAGCCAGATTCTGAGCTGGGATGGGGCAGTGAGATAAATAACGGTGATGGATCAAGCCCTGATCTTTGGACTGGGTAAGAGTGGTCTGCTCAATTCAGACACTCTGTTCATCACCACCCCCTTTTGTAAATCGATTTTGGCCACTATAGGTGTGGCAGGGTATACTCAGACATGAGTCCCTTTCTCACTGCTCCATCAGGATTCAAGCAAGCCGGGCCGAAGAGGCTGAAATGCCAGAAACCGGTCCCCGGTAGCTTGTCTCCTTTCTGGTAAAGAATTGGCTTGGTAGTTTAGTCTGCCCTGTTCCCATGATGCACTGGGCCAGGGACAGACTGATTTGCATATAGCCAGATTCTGAGCTGGGATGGGGCAGTGAGATAAATAACGGTGATGGATCAAGCCCTGATCTTTGGACTGGGTAAGAGTGGTCTGCTCAATTCAGACACTCTGTTCATCACCACCCCCTTTTGTAAATCGATTTTGGCCACTATAGGTGTGGCAGGGTATACTCAGACATGAGTCCCTTTCTCACTGCTCCATCAGGATTCAAGCAAGCCGGGCCGAAGAGGCTGAAATGCCAGAAACCGGTCCCCGGTAGCTTGTCTCCTTTCTGGTAAAGAATTGGCTTGGTAGTTTAGTCTGCCCTGTTCCCATGATGCACTGGGCCAGGGACAGACTGATTTGCATATAGCCAGATTCTGAGCTGGGATGGGGCAGTGAGATAAATAACGGTGATGGATCAAGCCCTGATCTTTGGACTGGGTAAGAGTGGTCTGCTCAATTCAGACACTCTGTTCATCACCACCCCCTTTTGTAAATCGATTTTGGCCACTATAGGTGTGGCAGGGTATACTCAGACATGAGTCCCTTTCTCACTGCTCCATCAGGATTCAAGCAAGCCGGGCCGAAGAGGCTGAAATGCCAGAAACCGGTCCCCGGTAGCTTGTCTCCTTTCTGGTAAAGAATTGGCTTGGTAGTTTAGTCTGCCCTGTTCCCATGATGCACTGGGCCAGGGACAGACTGATTTGCATATAGCCAGATTCTGAGCTGGGATGGGGCAGTGAGATAAATAACGGTGATGGATCAAGCCCTGATCTTTGGACTGGGTAAGAGTGGTCTGCTCAATTCAGACACTCTGTTCATCACCACCCCCTTTTGTAAATCGATTTTGGCCACTATAGGTGTGGCAGGGTATACTCAGACATGAGTCCCTTTCTCACTGCTCCATCAGGATTCAAGCAAGCCGGGCCGAAGAGGCTGAAATGGCAGAAACCGGTCCCCGGTAGCTTGTCTCCTTTCTGGTAAATAATTGGCTTGGTAGTTTAGTCTGCCCTGTTCCCATGATGCACTGGGCCAGGGACAGACTGATTTGCATATAGCCAGATTCTGAGCTGGGATGGGGCAGTGAGATAAATAACGGTGATGGATCAAGCCCTGATCTTTGGACTGGGTAAGAGTGGTCTGCTCAATTCAGACACTCTGTTCATCACCACCCCCTTTTGTAAATCGATTTTGGCCACTATAGGTGTGGCAGGGTATACTCAGACATGAGTCCCTTTCTCACTGCTCCATCAGGATTCAAGCAAGCCGGGCCGAAGAGGCTGAAATGCCAGAAACCGGTCCCCGGTAGCTTGTCTCCTTTCTGGTAAAGAATTGGCTTGGTAGTTTAGTCTGCCCTGTTCCCATGATGCACTGGGCCAGGGACAGACTGATTTGCATATAGCCAGATTCTGAGCTGGGATGGGGCAGTGAGATAAATAACGGTGATGGATCAAGCCCTGATCTTTGGACTGGGTAAGAGTGGTCTGCTCAATTCAGACACTCTGTTCATCACCACCCCCTTTTGTAAATCGATTTTGGCCACTATAGGTGTGGCAGGGTATACTCAGACATGAGTCCCTTTCTCACTGCTCCATCAGGATTCAAGCAAGCCGGGCCGAAGAGGCTGAAATGCCAGAAACCGGTCCCCGGTAGCTTGTCTCCTTTCTGGTAAAGAATTGGCTTGGTAGTTTAGTCTGCCCTGTTCCCATGATGCACTGGGCCAGGGGCAGACTGATTTGCATATAGCCAGATTCTGAGCTGGGATGGGGCAGTGAGATAAATAACGGTGATGGATCAAGCCCTGATCTTTGGACTGGGTAAGAGTGGTCTGCTCAATTCAGACACTCTGTTCATCACCACCCCCTTTTGTAAATCGATTTTGGCCACTATAGGTGTGGCAGGGTATACTCAGACATGAGTCCCTTTCTCACTGCTCCATCAGGATTCAAGCAAGCCGGGCCGAAGAGGCTGAAATGCCAGAAACCGGTCCCCGGTAGCTTGTCTCCTTTCTGGTAAAGAATTGGCTTGGTAGTTTAGTCTGCCCTGTTCCCATGATGCACTGGGCCAGGGACAGACTGATTTGCATATAGCCAGATTCTGAGCTGGGATGGGGCAGTGAGATAAATAACGGTGATGGATCAAGCCCTGATCTTTGGACTGGGTAAGAGTGGTCTGCTCAATTCAGACACTCTGTTCATCACCACCCCCTTTTGTAAATCGATTTTGGCCACTATAGGTGTGGCAGGGTATACTCAGACATGAGTCCCTTTCTCACTGCTCCATCAGGATTCAAGCAAGCCGGGCCGAAGAGGCTGAAATGCCAGAAACCGGTCCCCGGTAGCTTATTTCCTTTCTGGTAAAGAATTGGCTTGGTAGTTTAGTCTGCCCTGTTCCCATGATGCACTGGGCCAGGGACAGACTGATTTGCATATAGCCAGATTCTGAGCTGGGATGGGGCAGTGAGATAAATAACGGTGATGGATCAAGCCCTGATCTTTGGACTGGGTAAGAGTGGTCTGCTCAATTCAGACACTCTGTTCATCACCACCCCCTTTTGTAAATCGATTATTAAGGGCATAGCCCGAATGGTACATATAAAAAAGTTAAAGTACGCACTCAAGTGGACCTTAGCCCTCACCGCCTAGGTAAAACATTAACATGACGGACGATTCGCTGCAGGAACGAGAAGCTGCAGCTAAGGAATTATTTGATAATCTACCTATAGCTCAGGAAGTTAGAAGAAATAGAAAACTAGCATCCACATCACCAGATAGTGAAATAAAAAAAAAATTAAAGAAATTGGAAAAGCTGATGAAAACAGAAATGACTAAGTGGTGGGAACAGAAATCATTAGAAAAGTTTGAACAATTTGGACGTATGCCACGAGGATTTCGTATCATGATAGCCCCCAGCTTTGAAAACCCTAACCCCAACATGTTGAAAGAATGGGCCAAGAGCAATCTCGAGGCATCTATGAGGTTGGTCCATATCTTAGTGAAGTATGCGCGGTCAGATAGAGAATCAATACTCACAGAAATCGAAAGTATCAATTCAGACCTTGATAAATCGGATTTAAAAGACCTGATAGCTAAGACCAGGAATGACATCAAGAGCAGAATAAAAAAACAAGAAGAAATAATTAAAACTAAAAAAGCTTTTAAGTTTGCTTGTGACAAACTAGACTATGAATCAGGTCAAATCTTTATGTTCTCTAAGAAGTATGATTTCATCCAGCGCAAACACTTCACCAGCAATAATCCAAGTAAACAACAGGTGAACACCACCAGTCAAGATAATGGATTCATCGCGTCCACATCTGATGCAAACTCAATTCTTAGTGAAACTGAATCTGAGAATTCAAGTACAACAGGTGGTTAAGGGGCGAAGAAATGGGAAAGTTAACATTGGCCTAGGTACTCGATTTTTTTTTATTGTTTTTATTGATAACGATAACAGGGCATCTGTTAGGCAAATGGTACATGCATTGGACATGACAGTTCGCTGCAGCAGACAGTATCATTACATAATGCGAGATATTGTGTAGACATAATTCCATATAAATTGGTACATTCCAGAAACTCCCCACTTCCTTCCAACTAAGAATCGGACTCACTCTCCCCATCAATCGTAGGTGGATCACACAGATACCCTCTGTACTCATTCCAGGAACCCCACATTTTCCCCCATTTCCGAGGGCACCCCGGTGCACATACTCCACTTTTTCTGCAAGCATCGCTGCATCCAGATCTCTACACCAGTCACCAAGTGTGGGCACTTCCCCGGAACCCCAGTATTTGGCAATATTCCGCTTGGAGAACATAACACTTAGCGTCACCCAGTCCTGGTCAGAGTGAGTAAGATCGCTTGGCTCCCAGATGTTCAGCAGACAGAGCCGTAGCTCCGGTACTACAGATTCCTTCACCACCTGCGATATTGTTCTCATGACCGTGGCCCAATAGGCCGCAACCTGAGGGCATTGACATATGGTATGGAAGAACGTCCCCTCCTCCCCGCAGCCCCTCAGACAAAGGCAGTATGTGGCCCTTGCTATAGTGCGTAAAGTGACCCTAGTGTAGTATACACAATGAAGTATCTTCAGTTGTACCAGGCGTAGTCTAGAGGGCACAGCTACTTCCCGTGGGGAAGACAGTGCTGTTTGCCATTCCGCCTCGTCCAAGTCCCCCAAATCATTAGACCATCTGTTCTTTAGTTTTAATGTTGGGTCCAGTAAGTTGTTAACTAGTTTCCAATACATAAAGGAGGTCGCTTTTTTGGGCATGTATTCAGTAAGTAGTCTGTCTTCCAGCTGAGTGCATTCCGGTATATCAATATCTGCTGGGATAACCTACGTGCCGCCCAAAGCGAAGTCATTCTGGTAATGTAATCCTTGCATTTAAGACGGGTCTGTGCAGCATACCTAAGGCCTACTGTGTGAGCCGTAGGGCCCAGGAGGGATGACGCGCCACTTGTATCGTACAACGCAGAAAGAACTCCTGCCTCTCCCAGTTCGTACCTGTCTGCTCGAAATGCTGGTTTTGTTTGGGGCGTGTGTAACCATTGATTTATAATTTTTAGATGGGCGGCCCAGTAATACAATTGAATATACGGAAGGGCAACACCTCCGTCATACCAGCCTCTAGTCAACTTGCAGCGTGATATACACGCGCTGGCTTGTTACTCCAGAGCAGACCTGAGACCAACGCATCTATCATTTTGAAATACTTAATAGGGACAGGGAATGGGGTATTTTCCAATATATACAACAGTCGAGGAAGTGTCATAATTTCATAGAGGGCCGCTTTGGCCAAAAGTGTCAGAGGCAAAGTATGCCAATGTTTAACATTGTTCCGGAATCGTTCAAGAGGGGGCTCAAAATTTTTAAGGAGGAAGGCATTCAAATTAGGTGTTACGGTACTCGATTTTTTAAGACAGGAGTGTTGTCAAACGCTAAGGCCACAGAATCCACAGGTGACACAAGAAAAAGGTGCAACCAGAGGAGGAGGGCAAGGAGGCAATGCATCAAACTCAAGAAAGAAAAGGCAGAACAAACAGTGGCAGAAAAAACAACAATAAAGAGTAACAACCCAGCAATCTATCTATCAGATGTCACGTTGAATGCAGCAGACACAATTACTCTCTTTGGGGCTATCATTTTGCCCCGAAAGCAACATTGATTATGTACGAACTCAAGTGGATGTGTTCAAATGTATTAGGAAATTAAACGTAACAAAATATTATGCTATTAAGAAATCAGCGGATACACAGCCATCCACATCATGGGTTCTTGATTCCGACCAAACCAACTTAGTGATATCTGATATACCTGCACTCAGAACTTTGAACGCCTTGGCACAACACAGAAGAAGATCCAACAACGTCCACCCAGATCCTTCTTATTGATGTAGGCATTACTCCAGCCAGAGTGACCTCCAGTCCTTTCAAACCTGTGTCAACATTCATTCCTACAATGCCACGAGATGCTATTGATATCTTCCATGATGTTGTTACAGAAGCACTTAAAACACGAAGTGCAAACCCAGAGAAATGTAAGGCACATGAAATACAAGACAAAAAATATCAGGAACTAATCAGGAAACTACAAAAAAATAATGATGTTATCATTAATAAATCAGACAAGGGTGGGAACGTAGTTTTATTGACAAAGAATGAATATATACTAGAAGCTCATAGACATTTGGATGATTCAGAGTGTTATAAACAGTTCAACGTTTTACAATTGAAAAAAATCAAAGAGACTTTTGGAAAACATTTAATGAAATGGAAGAGGGACGGTCTCATTTCCAATGATGAACATTTGTTCTTACGTAATGATTTTCCTGTAACCCCCTTATATATTTCAGCCCCAAAATCCATAAAAAAGTCACTCCTATTCCAGGAAGACCCATCATTTCAGCTAGAGAAGGTCGATTGGAGCAAGTATCGTAATATGTTGATTACTATCTGCAAGACTTTTGTACGACCTCAACTGTCTTACATACGTGATACAGGCCACTTTTTGAGCAAATTGAAAAATGTTCCCTGGTCAGATGAACTTTTAATGATCACATTAGATATTTCTGCATTATATACTAGTATTAATCATATGATGGACTTAGAGCCGTCGAGCGTTATTTGAGCAAACGACCCATCTATTGCTATAAACACAACACAATGATTTTAGAAATTATTAGTTTCTGTCTTTATAACAACTATTTCATGTTCAATAATAAAGTGTATCAGCATCTAAGAGGTGTAGCTATGGGGGCCTGCTTCTCCCCGAGTTACGCGTGTTTACACGTTGGGCTATGGGAGGAGCAGGTTCTACAGACGGTACACAAGGAGGTATTTGACAGCCATCTAGTTAGCTGGATGCGCTTTATCAATTATATTTTATCATGTGGCATGGCTCAAGAGATAATGCAGAGACATTTGTGGCTATGATCAATGTGAATGATGTTAACTACCAATTTAATGCTGAAATTGACAGGGCAGCGATACATTTTCTTGATGTACATATCAAAATAGTAAGCAATGAAGTGGTAACAACCTAACATCGTAAGAGTACCGCGGGCAATTCAACTTTACATGCCGCCAGCCTTCATCCATACCATTTGATAAAAAGTATTCCGTATGGAGAATTGTTTAGGCTGCGCAGAATATGTAGTACTGATCATGATTTTTATTGCAGTACAGAAGAGGCTAGGATTAGATTTTATGAAAGAGGGTATGACAAACAAACCATTAAACAAGCACTAGTGAAAGTGAGAATCACCACCAGGGAAGATCTTTTACCCAAAGAATTAGAACCCCAGCCCAGTCATGCAAATCCTTTAATGACGAAAGTGAGGTTGGAACCAAATCTGAAGTTCGTCTCAGAATGACTTACAGTGCCAACAGAAACTGGTGAGGTCCATCATACACAACAAACGGCCCATAGTCATGACAGACACCATCCTGGGGGAACGTCTACCTTCTACGCCTACTCTTACGTTCAGATAAGCTATGTCAATAAACAAGTCCTTAGTAAGAACTAGCCCTGAATTAACAATACAGGGATCAGCAGTCAAAACGAATTGGCTAACATTGAAACATGGGTTCTACAAATGTAGCTCATGCAGAGCCTGTAAATTTGGCAAGAACACCTTTGAATACGCCTCTGCTTTTAAAAGTAAGCCTATCCCAATGAAAGCAATATACAACTGCAGGACTGGGTTCGCCGTATGTGTTCTTACATGTACGTGCAGATTTCAGTATGTTGGGAGCACCAAGCTGTAGGTCCATGTCAGGATCCTACAGCATCCGAGGGCAATAGTTGATTCCGATCCACCATACCCAGTGGCCAGATACTTCTAAGCCATCCACAACTACAACCTGGAGTGTCTCAAATATTTTGTCATTGGGGCTGTGCCATCCTCTAGAAGTGGAGACAACAGGGAAAAGCTCCTCAGACAACTTGAGTCCAAATTTATATTGGAGATTGATTCAAGAACCCCTAACGGCCTCAATCAGGGAGGGAGAGGATCTTTCCAATTTTCTTTCAGCCCCAGTGAGCAGAGGTTCCAACTCTAGTATCCACTGATGATTAGACATCTTCATTTGTCCTGCCTCATTTTCCACACTTTATAGCATCGCCATTTTGCACAATATCATTGAATGTCTAACAACTTAGAATAGCCGTGTTCTGTATGTGTCTGATTTAACCGCATGATCATGATATTAAACACGTACCACACATTTCTGTATCCTACAAGTCTTTGATACAACGTTCTGTAGCTTGTGTGAGTTTTTCCCGTCTAATGGTGAATCATTTTAATACAACACACTCATTCTATATGTAGTTTGTGGAGGCAAAAGCTACTTTTAATTAACATCTTCAACACTCAACTGTTGGATAGGGACCCAATTTAAGCTACGTCTTTTCGACAGCTCCCCAAATTTGAGGGATAACAACACTTTTTTTGCACATAGCACTTTTTTCCACTAGAGAATAAAGTATTTAGACCATAAAAAATTCATAAACAAATTTTACAATAATTGGTTTTGCCCCATGCACTTTATGTTCATTTTTATATTGTGTGGTACTGTGAAATCATGGATTTTAAGGTTTATACAGGATTTTCCCATGTGTGTATATATATATATATATATATATATATATGTGTGTATCCAGCCCGTCTACACCAGTGCTTAGCCGCACAGAAAGGCACACAGACCAGGAATCAGCACGCCCAGGCAAAAGTCAGGTATCCAATGTCTTTATTTTAACTCATAATGCGGTGGAAAACTGCCATCAGACGCGTTTCGGGCACGCCTGTGCCCTTGCTCACTGACAAATGGCAAAGATGGAGCAACACCATATATACAAGATGATTCAACTTGCGCGCCAAACAAACAAATCGACATAGTAGACAGACTACTTGCACATCAGCGACAATTCTAAGTAAATGTGGGCGCCATTTTGGAATGGCGATATTACCATAACGTTATCCCTGATTTAAATGATGTATAAAACCGTTTTACAAATAAAAAGGTTATTGTTTGTTTTTGTTTCCAACAAGAAAATTAAATTCCAGGTAAACGATTTCTATAATATGCCACATCAAGATTGTTGCATGTCACTAGTGATTATAACTGTTGACATATTTTGTTGATAAATGCACTTTTAGTAAGCAGTCCTCTATGAGTTAACCAAGTATTCGGATATTATATAACATTTCTTTACCTATTATTCGTACTAATACGTAAAAAGCATATGCACAATACCAAATTGTGTTGTAATTTCATAAATAAACAAATTACGTTTCTTGCATATTGTCCATGATCGATGAATCATACAGTGTGAACATATTATTTGTGCAAATACATTATTTACAACAATACAATCCTAAAAAAGCCTTGGTTTAAAGCCATATTTCAGACGTCCTTGTGCATAAATTTGTGATTTGGTTGGGTTTAATGCAAAGATTTTAATTTTTGTCAGTCTTTTGTTCACTTTAAATTAGCCACTAGTGCATTTATGGTGGTGTCTGAGAAGACCTATGGGCTTCTGTCCAATTATAATGATCTAATTCATATTTTATCCTTAGTACAAATACGTCACGTTTCAGACTTTGAGATATATCAACATCTGCATATTGAAGTGAAACAAACACCAACAAATAGTATATTCCATGGATATTTCAATCAAAATGTCCCAACTCGTATATAGTGGTCAACATGTTAATGTGTCTTGTTAAGTGGCTGTGTCTAGTCATATTTAGATATAATCTCCCCAAAGATGGGTCTTTGTTTGTTTGTTTGTATCCATGTGGCTTGCGCTGATTGGGTTGCAAACATCAAGAGTGCGTAGAACATATAAATCAAAGAGTGCTATTGTGAGGATCAATAAATTACTATTGAAAATAAGTGCAAAAAGTGTTGTGCTCAATGTTAATGTAATATTTTTTTTCTTTATATGAATGTCATATGTTAAGTTCCCTTCCAAAAAAGGATCTAGTCCATCACAGTGGGTTGCAGGCATAAACACATGAATTTATATATGCACATCCGCATAAATTCATAATTATTTTTAGAATGTCAGGAGATCTATCCTGAGTAACTGTGTAGGATGCATAGATAGATGATGTGGAGAGCTACAGAAAATTATGCATATCTTCCCCCATGTTTAAGCCCCCCGGGCTTTTGCTATTGAGCAAAACTATGTAATGGGACTCGAGTTGCCTTAGTTTCTTCTCATAGTTGCCTCCTCTTTTGCTGGTCACTACAGCGTCAATGACATAATATTTCAAATGTGCTAAGTTTTTATTGTGCACCATTTGAAAATGTCGGGCAACCGGATAACTTTGGTCTGCGTGTAGGATCGCACGGAGGTGCTGCAATATACGCTGGTGCACAGGTAATTTGGTGCTGCCCACATACTGCAAATTGCAGCTGCAGGTCAAAACGTATACTGCCAACTCAGTACGGAAAGTGAAGTGATCTCGTAGGGGGACGGGGTTGATTTCAAAAGGGGGGGTGTAAGTTTTCGTATTGACCCCAAACTTGCAAGCTCTGCAAGAGCTGTAACAGTAGAAACCTTTACGTGGGGACAACCATTTGGTGGCTTTAATGGTTTCGGGGCTGTTTCTGACTAAATCATCTCTCATGGTGTATGCTCTCTTGAATGTAACAGTAGGCGTGGATGGCAAGATATCTTTAAGTACTTGATCAGATAGTACAATTGGCCACCGTCGTTTGATGATTTTGGTGATTTGTCTGGACTGGCGACTAGAACTGGTAATGAGTCTAGCAGTGTTAGAATCCTCTAACTGTGTTTCCTGAGCTTGATCTCCCCTGTTTGGTTGTAGAAGATCTGATCGTGTCAGCTGATTTGCTCTTTTAATAGCTGAATCCAATAAGGTAGTTTTGTATCCACGGCAAATAAGGCGTGCCCTTGCCTCCTGTTGACATTTGTCTCTTATCAGAGGGCAGCTGCAGGCTCTGTGGATACGCAGGAACTCCCCGTAGGGGATGCTCCTGATGGTGTGATCCGGGTGGAAACTTGATGCGTGAAGGATTGAGTTGCCGGAAGTTTCCTTCCTAAACAAACTAGTAACAATCCTGTTGTCTTTTATCTCAATTTTCACGTCTAAGAAACTAGCTTCATGGCGGCTGATGTGTGATGTGAAATGTAAGTTTAACTGATTCACATTTATGCTTTCAACAAACTGCTTTGCCAGTCCCTCAGACCCTTGCCAAATGATGAAAATGTCATCGATATACCTCCAATACTTGTACACATTATTGGACCACATTGCTCTGTGTTGCACCTTGAGTACGTGTTCCTCCCACCAGCCAACGTGGAGCCCCGCGTAGCTGGGGGAGAAACACGACCCCATGGCGACACCTCTGGTTTGTCGGAACACATCATTGTTAAACAAAAAGGTATTGTTGTTTAAACAAATTTCTGTCATCTTGAGTAGCATTAAGCTGTGTTCCAACAATTCAACTGGGCGCTTGTCCAAATAAAACTTCATAGCACGTAACCCATCTGTATGTGCTATGCTGGTGTACAAGGTGGATATATCAAGTGTAATGAACAAAAAGTCATCAGACCAGTTAGATTGTCCCATTTGATAAAGGAAGTCGGTGCTGTCCTTGATGTAAGCAGGAAGACTGACCACAAACTCCTGTAAGAAAAAGTCAATGTACTTAGAAGTGTTCTCAAAAACACTGTTGATAGCAGACACTATCGTTCTGCCCGGTACTGGTGTTTGTTGCTTGTATACTTTAGGTATTAAGTACAAATTTGGTAGTACAGGGTGCTCCTTGTAGAGGTATTTAAATTCGTCTCTACTTAAGAGACCTTCTCTTTTCCATTTGTGTAGATTTTGACGGTAAGTTTCATTGATTTTCTTAGTTGTAGCTACATCTATTTTGGAGTAACAAGCATTATCCTGCAATTGTCTGTTTGCCTCCTCAACATAGTCTTTTTTATTCCATAAAACCAAATTGCCCCCTTTATCTGAGTTATTGATTATGATGTTTTGTTCATTTTTCAGTTTTTTCATCAGGGTGACATATGGTCGCAGTTTGTAATTCGGTTTGGAAAAACTTTTCATTGTCTTTCTTTGTAATTTTTTCACTTCATCAACCACTAGGTCTGCAAACACATCGATTGCATCACGAGGCATGATGGGGTTAAAGGTTAATGGTGGCTTGAATGGAGTCGTGACTGGTTGGTTGGTGGTGTAGCCTTCTTCTTGTGCCAGTTCCTGAGTACTAATATCCTCAGTGTTACAGCTTTCAAGACTGTGCAGATTGCGCAGTAACCCCAAGTCTCTTGTTTGTATTCCCGATGTTGTGGTCGGTGTGGTTTCTGTTTGTTTTTTTGTTGTCAAACTGGATTTAACAGCGAAATATTTCTTCAACTTGATCTTTCGAATAAATTTGAAAATATCTATTCTGGTGTTAACATAGTTGAAGTTGCTTTCGGGGGCATAGGATAACCCCAAAGACAAGATTTGTTGTTCTGCTTTGTTAAGGTCTATCCCTGTTAAATTGATGATTGTGTTGTCTATTGCTGCTTGTTTTTGTTCCTCCAAAATTTCTTTTTCCTCTGTGTTTTTCCTTTTGGCGGTTGCGCATCGCCTTCGCTGTTTCCTGCGCTGGTTGCGCCTTTGTCTTGAGTGGTGTTTTGATTGCGAGGACGGAGTGATGCCTTGCATTGTAGTCTTACATACTCCATTTCCTCTCCCAATGTCATTTGCCCCATATCCCCTTCTTTTGAACCTGAGGCACCTTCTTCTGATTCCTCTTCACTCTGGACCAAACTCGCATCAGAGAGTGTGGTTTCGGGTTCACTGATACCAACTTCAACATTGCGTGTTGTTGTTACCGTTTTCGCGGTGTTGGAATTGCGCTGACTTCTCATTTGATCAAATTTGCGCGCAAAGGTGTAAATACGTCCTTGTTGGTAGTCTTGTTTGTCTCTTGCAAACTTGTAAGCCTTGCGGGTCTTGATTATGTTTTCCTGTTTTTTCAGTCTTTCTTTCATCTCCGCAATTGTTTTTTCAATCAAATTTCTGTCTTTGTTATATAACTCTTTAGACAATTCTTCATTGATGCGTGATATTTCATCCAAATTTGTTTGTCTATCTATTCGAGCATATTTGACCAACAAGCATAGTAGGCGCATTGAGGCTTCTAGGTTGGATTCTGCCCAGTCTTTGAGTAATAGGGGATTGGAGTTTTCGAAGCTTGGTACTAGCATGATGCGCAATCCGCGTGGTACTCGCCCCACTCCTTGTATTTTTCTAGGGATCGTATCTCCCACCACTTTGTTAGCTCCCCACGGCTGTTTTTCTCTAAGGCTTTTAGTAGCGCTTTGACATTCGTATTGTCCTCAGTGTCTTTTTTTCGGTTATGTGGTTTTGCCTGCCCTCCCACTGGAGGTAAATTTTGGAACAACTCCTCAAAAGCTTCCTCTCGCTCTCTTTCCTCTGACATTTTCGACCGCACACAGTTATATGAATATTTGTATTAATTGGAAAATTGGAAAATGAAAATGAAAGGGTGATTAGTAAGTCAAAAACCCTTCGTCACCTCTTGCCTGCGTGCACCTCCCCGACCTGGTCAGATATACGACAAACAAATCGTCGGCTCCTCTCACCGTTGTAGCGGCTGCTCCCAGAAGAAATCCTCCGATCCTTCGGTGCTCCCGCCTCGGTTACGCAGATATGCCGTGTTTTCGTGTAATTCCTCGTTGACCAGGGGGCTGACGATAGTTGCTCCACACCGAGCAGAAACTCCAAAACGGTCCGTTATTTTCGCCAGCCAACTTGAAGCGGAGGGGTCTGTGTAGAATCAGGAAACCGACCACGTCCTGCGAAATATGTGTATCCAGCCCGTCTACACCAGTGCTTAGCCGCACAGAAAGGCACACAGACCAGGAATCTGCGCAAACTCCAAAAGCAGCCACTACTGGTTCTCGTGAAAATCAGAACCCTCCAGGCAAATAGGAGACGGACCACAGACTGGATACACAGATGGTTTATTTCAAGGGTTGAAAACAGTGAGGGCAAGAAGCGTTTCGGGCTTCCAAAGCCCTTGTTCACATGCCACGATTCAACGTCATTTTTTCAGTTTTATAATGCAGTGCAAGCCCGCCTCCCCGCCACTTCACACTCCGGTCACATGATCATAGAAATAAACAAAAGAATTTGTATTATACATGATCAAATTATTATACATATTAATATGAAGGTGCATTTGCAACAAAATATAAATGAATATTATTTGCTAATAGCTAATTGTTCACACATTTTTTTAGGTATAAAAATTGCATTAATTTCGTTTACTCTTCTGGGATAAATCCCAATACAGGCAGTGGCCAATGTGCAAAATTACGCAACGGACACGGAACATTGTAAACAGGTATAATTTCCTTTCCTTGGTGGTTTGGGATAAATCCCTGTGCAAATAATAGCGAATGCCTATGCGAGCAATAGCAGATGTGCAAAATCACGCAATAGGAATGGAACATTTGGGATAAATCCCTGTGCAAATAATGGCAAATGCCTGTGCAAACATAGCAAATGTACAAAATTACGCAATTTATATGGAACAATTAAATTGATGCCATTTTCCTTTGTTTGTGCAAATACTAGAAATGTGCAAAGTTTCGCGACCTGTAAACGATGGAGGAACGGGATAAGTGGTGAAAGTGCAATTACTAATGTGTCATTGAATCGCAGTCTGCAATTCATGGAGTTATTAAAGTGCATAAATGCGGATAGAGGGAAAATTAAGACAGAAAAGGGGAAACAAAGTGCTGTGAGTGTATGATGATAAAAATCTGTGTATACAATGCATGTATGCTAATCTGGACTTTAAGGGAAATTAGAATTTTTCTCCTTTTTTTTTGGTCTGATTAAAACCATACATAAAACCTATTAATACCAGTATAAATATATCATCATATAAAAAGATATAGAAAAAGACACCAAATATATAAATAAGTGCTAAAAATTCTCACATCTAAGGTACATAAATAAATACCTAAAAAACAGTGAAAATATGTACATAGTGAAAGAAGTAGAGCAATATATAGGAAAGTGGCTGACAAGGAACTTGACCAGCCACTTTGATTACGTTATACGAACACGATGTTTATATGGTGATGAATGTCAAAACAGATTACCACCCTAGATCACAGGGAACCTGACTTATCTAGGGGACTATTGAGGTGCTGACAGGAAGCCAAATTTCGTTATATTTATTACAGCTAGTAGATATTTAGAGTGAGTGATTATAAAAAGTGGCGTAGATCCTCGGTATTGTTAAGACCATTCGGCCATTTGCTGTCGAATTCGAGGATCAGGCTCGACTCTAATCGCCTCAATTTGAGCTCCCTGTTGCCTCCTCTTCTTAGTTTTGGGACAGAAGCTATCACATAGTAAGAAAGACAATTAAGGTCTTTATTATGTGTACTCTCAAAATGGTGAGCCACCGGATATGCCTGGTCGCTATGAAGGATAGCTCTAATATGCTGCAGTATCCTGACGTGCACTTGCTGTTTTGTACTGCCAATATAGTTAAGGCCACAAGTGCACGTCAGGACGTACACGGCATATTCAGTTTTAAAGGTATGGCTACCCTTAATTGGAACATCAGCAGTAGAGAAGGGAGTTCTGTAATGGGTCTTATTGACTCCAAACTTGCAAGCCTTGCAAGAAGTACACTTTCGAAAACCTGCTGATATTAACCAATTGGAATTTTGTTGCAATTCAGGGCTGCTTTGATCTAGAATTGCGCCCATATTTTGTGCCCGTCGGAAAGTGACTAGGGGTTTATCAGGTAGCATGCATCCCAAAACAGTGTCTGTTTGAATAGTAGACCAGTGTTTGTTGATAATCTGTCTAATTTTGTTTTCCTGGCTACTGTAGTCTGTGATGAATCTTGGGCAATCTATGTCGTCTGTTTCGATCTCATTTGTGGACATACTATTTTTATTTACCAGTAGGCTTGCTCTAGACAATTTCTCAGCCTTGGCTAGAGCTTGGTTGAAAATCTAGTCTGAATAGCCTCGAGCCCTCATCCGTACTTTCAATTCATCAATGAATTTTTTGAAATCCTCAGCAGTACTACAGATTCTTTTTAACCTTAGGATTTCTCCGTAAGGTATGCTGTGGATAGTATGCTTAGGATGTAGGCTTGCGGCATGGAGCGTGGTGTTACCTGCCGTGGCTTTCCTATGTAGAGTAGTTTGGAAGTGATTGTTATCATCTATATATATCTTGACATCTAAAAATTCTGCTTGCCTGGCACTGATGTTAGAAGTGAATCTTAAATTAAGGGGATTGTCGTTGATTTCAGCAATGAATAATTGTGCTTCTTGTTCGTCCCCTTGCCAAACAATAAAAATGTCATCGATATATCTAAGATATTTTACAATCTTCTCTCGCACCCAAGTCTGGTGTAAGACCTTGAGGACCCGCTCCTCCCACCAGCCGACGTGTAAACACGCGTAGCTGGGGGAGAAACAGGCCCCCATGGCTACAACCCTTAATTGTTTCCAGATTTCTTTACCAAATAAAATAGTTGTTGTTTAAACACCAATCAATCAAACTTAGTATCACCTTATTGTGTTCATACATTTCAACAGGTCGTTGGCCAAGATAGTAAGTTATTGCATTTAAGCCATCCATATGAGAGATGCTGGTGTATAATTGTTCAAACACAACAGGTGATGGACCAAATATGGATCAATGTCACACACTCAACCCAGTCCAAAGATCTGGGCCCAAATCCATCGTTATTTTGCACTCCACACCACCCTGGGTTAGACAATGGCGATATGCAAATCAGCTCTGACCCTGTGCCCCATGGGAACAGTCCAGTCCGAACTACAAAAGCCATGTCCTTCCCAGAACGGAATCAAGCATCCGAGGACCGGACCGGTTTCGAGGTAACACCTCTCATCAGCCCGGCTAGCTTGACTCCAGTGGTGTGGAGTGCCTGGGACCCACGTCTGGGCATCCCCAGCGCACTTAGGACGGAATATGCAAACACAACAGGTGATGGACCGAATGTGGATCAATGTCACACACTCAACCCAGTCCAAAGATCTGGGCCCAAATCCATCGTTATTTTGCACTCCACACCACCCTGGGTTAGACAATGGCGATATGCAAATCAGCTCTGACCCTGTGCCCCATGGGAACAGTCCAGTCCGAACTACAAAAGCCATGTCCTTCCCAGAACGGAATCAAGCATCCGAGGACCGGACCGGTTTCGAGGTAACACCTCTCATCATCCTGGCTAGCTTGACTCCAGTGGTGTGGAGTGCCTGGGACCCACGTCTGGGCATCCCCAGCGCACTTAGGGCGGAATATGCAAACACAACAGGTGATGGACCGAATGTGGATCAATGTCACACACTCAACCCAGTCCAAAGATCTGGGCCCAAATCCATCGTTATTTTGCACTCCACACCACCCTGGGTTAGACAATGGCGATATGCAAATCAGCTCTGACCCTGTGCCCCATGGGAACAGTCCAGTCCGAACTACAAAAGCCATGTCCTTCCCAGAACGGAATCAAGCATCCGAGGACCGGACCGGTTTCGAGGTAACACCTCTCATCAGCCCGGCTAGCTTGACTCCAGTGGTGTGGAGTGCCTGGGACCCACGTCTGGGCATCCCCAGCGCACTTAGGGCGGAATATGCAAACACAACAGGTGATGGACCGAATGTGGATCAATGTCACACACTCAACCCAGTCCAAAGATCTGGGCCCAAATCCATCGTTATTTTGCACTCCACACCACCCTGGGTTAGACAATGGCGATATGCAAATCAGCTCTGACCCTGTGCCCCATGGGAACAGTCCAGTCCGAACTACAAAAGCCATGTCCTTCCCAGAACGGAATCAAGCATCCGAGGACCGGACCGGTTTCGAGGTAACACCTCTCATCAGCCCGGCTAGCTTGACTCCAGTGGTGTGGAGTGCCTGGGACCCACGTCTGGGCATCCCCAGCGCACTTAGGGCGGAATATGCAAACACAAAAGGTGATGGACCGAATGTGGATCAATGTCACACACTCAACCCAGTCCAAAGATCTGGGCCCAAATCCATCATTATTTTGCACTCCACACCACCCTGGGTTAGACAATGGCGATATGCAAATCAGCTCTGACCCTGTGCCCCATGGGAACAGTCCAGTCCGAACTACAAAAGCCATGTCCTTCCCAGAACGGAATCAAGCATCCGAGGACCGGATCGGTTTCGAGGTAACACCTCTCATCAGCCCGGCTAGCTTGACTCCAGTGGTGTGGAGTGCCTGTTCGACATCAAGAGTGATGAGTAGCATATCATTCTGCCATTCCAAATCCTCTATTTTGGCCAAAAAGTCAGTAGTATCGCGAACAAAGCTTGGAAGTTTGTTGACCCAACTCTGTAAGAAAAAGTCTATATACTGTCCCACATTTTCTCCACAACTATATATATATATATATATATATATATATATATATATATATATATATATATATATATATATATATATATATATATATTCACTGAAAAAAACATAGGTTTCAGGCCTTATATAGTTAGGCATTAGCTTTAAAAAACCTTGCAAATTCACAGAAAAAAACATACGTTTCAGGCCTTATATAGTTAGGAATTAACATTTAAAAAACCTTTGAAATTCACAGAAAAAACCATAGGTTTCAGGCCTTATATAGTTAGGAATTAGCATTTAAAAAACCTTTAAAATTCACTCAAAGGGGGGCGTGGCCAAGATGGAGGAGTAGAAGGACGTGTCCTTCCCGAGCTCCCGCTCCCGGCCAGGCCCGAAGCCCCCTGAACTGAGCATTTTCTCCCCCCCTGCCTACCTGGGGAAGCGGAGCTGCCTGGGGGTGCTTCCGGTCACCGCTGGTCTGGGGTCCGAACTCGCCGTTGCTGAGAGAGCCGTGAGCGGTGCGGGCGGCCCCGGAGCCCCGAGGTGCTGCAGTGGAGCGGGCCGGAGCCGAGGCACAGCTGCTGGTATCAAGGCGCCTGGCGGTCCCGAGGTCCGGGCTGGGAACCGGTACAAGTGGGGTCGGTGACCCGGCGGAGGAGAGCGCCGGAGTCCGGTGTGGGAGGAGCAGAGCCCCGAGGACGGCGCCAACCCTGGTGCCTGCCTGCCCCTGAGCCCGCCCCTCGACCAATTGAGGCCGCAGCTGCGGCCTAGACGGAAGGCGGCAGTGAACGGACATCGGAGGGGCAGCTCCGGCGACAGGGAAGAACCCAGCGCAGCAGCGGTACCTGCGGCCCACCGAGCTGCGCCTGTGACCCCCAGCTACAGTGCCTATAGCAGCGCATCCGGGGCGCGGTGCCAGGGAGGCCGGGATAGCTGCAGATCAGGAGGAGACGGAGACGGAGCGGGCGGCACGCAGGAGGCAGCTGTAGCCCAAGGTGACACCCGGTCCGGCAGAGGGGCCTTACTGGGAACCCGCGCCCCGGACCTTGGCCCTTTGGGGCCTCCCATGGGCAAACGGATGTTGGGGTAACGGCGGAGATGGCCGATCCACGTTGCAGGCTTGGGGTGACCGAGGAGCGGCAGCATTGGCCTGGTCAAGGAGAGGCCTACCCGGTGGAGAGCAGACGGTACTGTTGCGTCACGGCAACCTGGGGGCACAGTAGTGGAGCTGTATTGGGGACTTCTCCGGCCCGTTTGCAGCTTGGGCCCCTGTGGAGACGCGCGCTCGGTGCGGAGGGGCTGAGGTGGAGGCTGGTGGCTCCGGTGCTGTGTACTGGGGCATAGTGACTGGTCCTGTGAAGAAGGAGCTGCATTACTTTTGTTTGTATCCTCTGAGGCGGAAGCCGGAGGACTGTGTCCACAATTTGATTTTATAAATTGTTTTCCTTTACTCTTTGTGTAATTTTAAAACCTTGGTGCTCACCTGCTTGGAAGCGCTGACCACACGCGCTGTCACAGCCCTCCTAGACCACCCCTGACACAGCGACCCCGCGCTGATACAGTGAAACGCCCAAGGCGGAAGCCACGGCCACTGCGAGGCCACGCCCACTTCCAACCACTATAAAAACGCTGAGAACAAGCGATTGCATTACTTTTGTTTGTATCCTCTGAGGCGGAAGCCGGAGGACTGTGCCCACAATTTGATTTTATAAATTGTTTTCCTTTACTCTTTGTGTGATTTTAAAACCTTGGAGCTCCCCTGCTTGGAAGCGCTGACCACACGTGCTGTCACAGCCCTCCTACACCACCCCTGACACAGCGACCCCACGCTGATACAGGGAAACGCCCAAGGCGGAAGCCACGCCCACTGCGAGGCCACGCCCACTTCCAACCACTATAAAAACGCTGAGAACAAGCGGTTGCATTACTTTTGTTTGTATCCTCTGAGGCGGAAGCCGGAGGACTGTGCCCACAATTTGATTTTATAAATTGTTTTCCTTTACTCTTTGTGTGATTTTAAAACCTTGGAGCTCACCTGCTTGGAAGCGCTGACCACACGCGCTGTCACAGCTCTCCTAGACCACCCCTGACACAGCGACCCCGCGCTGATACAGGGAAACGCCCAAGGCGGAAGCCACGCCCACTGCGAGGCCATGCCCACTTCCAACCACTACAAATGTGCCGGCCATACCAGTGCAGCGGGAGCGCCGTTTGCACGCCGAAGGCGCGCCTAAGGCAAGCCCGTCTGCGCCCGTCCGCGCACGACCGGGCCCAGGGCCAGAACCCCTGCCGAACACAGCTGACCCAAAGGTAAGCTACTCACGTCGAGAGCTACTAAGTCTCAGACCCCCAGCCTCCTCCTGTGAATACGTCCATGATCTAAATGGACCTTTCATTCGCTGCTCCCTTTGCAAGCCAGTCCAGCTCAAACTTCCTATAAAACCTCACAAACCCGCCTCCCTCATACTTGCATCGCTAAACTGTCACTCGCTCCCTAAACATGCGATACAGATCAACCATCTTATAGAGGATCTGGAGATAGACATCCTCTTCCTCACGGAAACTTGGCTCGCCCCACATTCGCAATCAGATATGGCACTAGCAACCCCACCGGGCTTCCTTATCCAGTCCCTACCCCGCTCCTTAGGCAGAGGTGGTGGTGTCGCCATTATTCACCGGGACTATCTTCACTGTAAAACCAGTGATGCGCAGATCCCCGACTCTGAAAGCCTTCAGTTTACTATTAAACTAGACCCGACCAACTCACTGACAGGAGTCCTTGTGTACCGCCCCCCCGGCCCACCAGGCCCTTTCGCTAGTTCCCTCCTGGACACTGTAACAACTCAGGCCCACTCCCTATCAAATTTCATGATAGTAGGTGACCTGAACATTCATCTCGATGACCCTGCAGACCCGGTAGCTACCGACCTGATCTCCGATCTGGCGGCACTTGACATCCACCTCCTTAACTCCGGAGCCACCCACATCAAGGGTCACCTACTGGACCCAGTGTTTACCAGCTCCCCTTCGATACAAGTGAAGGAGGCCCTTCCCCTTCCTTGGACAGATCACTTCCTAGTCTCCTTCCGACTACCAGGAACATTCAGGAAACCACAAAAAACGCCCACCTACATCAGGGACAGGACCTGGTCCAGACTCCCCACCGAAGAATGGGCCAGGATCCTAAAAACGACCACCCCTGCATACGCTGAAGACCCGGCTGTCGCCGACCAAAAATTCAGAGAGTGGATCACCACCTCCCTGAACTCAGTGCTCCCACTTAGAACTAGGGAGGACAAAAACGGTAAACCCGGTTCTGCCCCGTGGTACACCTCGGACCTCCGACTACTTCGCAAAAACTGCAAAAAAGCCGAACGGCTTTGGAGGAGAGACTGGCAGCACGCCAGCAAGGAAGCATACCATAACACTGTCAGACTCTATAAAGAGGCCATCAGGCACGCCAAAGCTTCCCACTACGACACGCGGATAAAAGAATCCTCCAACTCAGCCAGGGAATCCTTCCTAATTGTAAAGGAGCTGCTTAAAGTACCTAACACCCCTCCCTCCATCACCCCCCGGGTCGACCGAAGAAATGAACTAGCCTCCTATTTCAACGACAAAATCTCTCGCATCCTGGCTTCCCTCCCACCGCCCGGCCCCCCTAGCCACATGGCCAGCCGTTCATCCCCCTGCCAGACCGAAAGCAGTTTACGCCCCATACTTGCGACATTCCGGCCAGTAACCTGCACAGAGGTAGAACGAACCTTGACTAAAATGAAAAGCGGATCTCCTCTGGACCCGGCACCCATCAGATTCCTCAAAACCGTGGCCCCTGTCATCGTTCCCACGGTCATGGAGCTTATCAACAGCTCGCTTGCCCAGGGATCTGTCCCTGACAGCTGGAAAAGTGCGGTGGTAAAGGCACTTCTAAAAAAAACCCAGCTCGATCCAGCGGACATGTCAAACTATCGACCAATATCACTCCTCCCCGGAATCAGCAAGGTAGCCGAGAAATTGGTCAATGGACAATTATCTCAGTTCTTCGAGACTAACAACGTACTACGGCAATCCCAGACTGGATTCCGCCCGGGTCATGGCACAGACACCGCCCTTCTTGCCGTTATCGAGGAGGCAAGGCGCATCCTGGATTCAGGAGGGTCAGTGGCAGTGATCCTCCTGGATCTCAGCGCAGCCTTCGACACAGTCAACCACCGTGTCCTTCTCCATCGACTCGCGGCAGCAGGGCTCACCGGAACGGCACTCAGTTGGATTGAATCCTTCCTCACTGGGCGCACGTTCCAGGTATGGGACGACAATCACCACTCGTCCACCCTCCCCCTCACAAGCGGGGCCCCTCAGGGTTCTTCCCTGAGCCCGACGCTTTTTAATGCATATATGGCCCCCCTTGAAGACGTGGTGACACCATTTGACATAAAATGGTAAGCTACGCTGATGACACTCAACTGGTCGTCTCCTTATCACAACTAATCGACCACCCAAACAACCTGACCAACTGCCTCACAAAAATTCACAGCTGGATGAGTGATTCATCATTAAAGTTAAATGGGTCAAAGACAGAAGTGATGCTCCTGGGGAAACAATGGACGACCATCCCCCCAGCACTCTGGCCCGATGTGTTCGGAGAAATCCCCCCCCCCCCCCGAAGCGTGAAATCAAGACCCTCGGCGTATGGCTCGAACCAGAGCTTTCTATGAAGACGCAAGCAGCCAAAACCTCGGGCACCTGTTTCGGGCTCATGCGCACGACCCGCAAGATTCTCCCCTTATTGCCACCTGCTTCCAGGAAACTTCTTATCCAGGGACTAGTACTGTCACGCCTGGACTATAGCAACATGGTCTACCTTGGAGCCCCTGAGGCCACCCTGACGAAACTGCAGCGGACACAGAACGCTGCAGCACGTCTGCTCACCAACCTTCCCTCTAGAGTGTCCGCCAGACCTGCCCTCAAGGCTCTGCACTGGCTCCCTGTGCGCCAAAGGGTGCATTTCAAAGCCATGTGCACGACATACAAGCTGATCAACGGATCTGGCCCCGCGATCCTCAGCAGCATGATCACACCCTACAAAGCACCCAGATCCCTACGATCTGAGAATGAGCACCTGGCCAACATTCCCAGATTTAAAAAGACACGTACAGGAGGACGACGCTTCTCTGTTCAAGCAGCCACTGGATGGAACGCCCTACCACGTTCCCTCAGACTTGAACCCAACTACCTGGTATTTCGCAAAAAGTTGAAGACACACCTATTCCCCAAATAAACGTCTCTCCTCTCTTCCTCTCCCTCAACTGGATTACAACTCCTACAGCGCGGGGATGCCCTTGGGTCACCAGGCGCTTTACAAATCGTTATTAAATTAAAATTAAAATTAAATTATTGAGGCGAGTCAAGCACGTACAGCGGGCCAGCAGGCGAGATGGCCGGACAGAAAGGCAATAGAAAGGGGGACCGCACTCTCCCTGAGATGCTTAGCAAGTCCCAAGGCAGGGGCGACAGGAACCAGACATCGCCAGGGGCGTCCGGCAGCTCCCAAGTGGTGGGCAATGGAGAACCCCCGGTCACCAGGTCCTTTCTAGAGACCCTTTTTGGGACGCTGAGGGAAGACTTTCAAACCCTGAAGCAGGAAGTAGCAGGGGAGGTGCGTGAAATACGCCGGGAAGTGGATGGCCTGGGTGAGAGAGTGGCCTCGGTTGAAAGCTCCACGCAGAGACAGGACGAGGAGATCTCGCACTTGCAGCAGGAGGTGTTGCGCCTCAGAGATCAACACCTGGATCTTCAACTGCACAATGAGGATTTGGAGAATAGGTCGCGTAGGAACAACATACGGGTACGGGGGGTGCCGTCCTCAGAGGAGAATGCTGGCATAGTCGAGTACCTGCAGGAGCTATTCCGGGACATCCTAGGCGAATCAGAGGACTTCCTTATTAGAATCGACAGGGCTCACAGGGTGGGTCCGCCGAGACGAGCAACGGGGCCCCCACCAGACATCCTGGCCTTCCTACCCGAATTCCCGGTGAAAGAATGGATTATGGCCGAAGCGAGGAGAAAGCAATCGATAACATTCAGGGGTCACCCTGTGGCCCTATATCAGGACCTCTCCACGATTACCCTTCAAAAGCGCAAGTCATTTAAGATAGCGACGGACTTCCTGCGGCAGCACGACACGCCCTACTCCTGGGGGCACCCTTTCCGCCTCATTTTCAGATGGAATGGGGAAACGCACCAATTGAGGTCCTTTCAGGACACCTGCGAAGTGTTGGGAATCACCGCGGAAGAGGAGGAATCTTCCACGCCACGGAGGCGACACACTACCGAGGAGGGATGGCGGCAGGACATCGACTGCATCACGGAGACCGGGCTCGCCCACCATCAGAGCTGGGATGGCAGATGCCATTCAGACGATTTCCAGGGACACGGCAGCAGAAGGTGGAGTTGCACTGACCGCGTAACATGGCTCCGGGGGGAGAATGACACTGCATCACTGTTGAAGCTGGCTTGGGGTAAGGTGGGGGTGGGGGGGCGGAGGGGAGGATACTGGTGGCAGGACGTCCACTGAAGTGCTTTACCACGGACTTGTCCGATATGGGCAGGACTGGGACTATTGATTCTAGGTTTTGGGGGGGTTGTTGTGGTTGGGTGGGGAGGGGGAGTTCGGGGACCAAGTTTGGAGAGGGGGGGGAGTTGGGGACTGGGGGGAGAGAGGGGACATGTTGAAGGGGGAGAGTTAGGGGCTTCCCTGTCCAGTGCTTTTACAGTATCTGCAAGTAGTGGTACAGACACACATGTCCACTTGGTAGTCATTGAGATGCCACGCAGTCTAATCTACACACATAGCCAAAGTAGTCCCGACCCTCCATGGCAGAGTTAAAGATAGTCACCCTGAATGTTAAGGTGCTGAACAATCCCACGAAGAGGAGGGCTGTACTTTCACTATTGGAACACTCCCAAGCAGACATCTGTTTACTTCAGGAAACTCACTTATTGGCCGGCGACTGTCACAGGTTAAGGTCCCGCCATTTCCCTACGCAGTTCTTTTCCTCCAACACAACCAAAACGGCTGGAGTTGCCATTCTTTTGTCCAAAGCATTCAAGGGGGAAGTCCTGCACAAATTTGTAGAACAAAAGGGGAGGCTCTTGGCCTACAGATTAAAACTGGGAACCCTGGTATTCACGGTAGGCACAGTTTATGGCCCGAATGAACAACAAGATAGATTTTTACGCAAGGCACTAGAGGATATCACAGCATCACCAGATATACATATTATATTGGGAGGGGACATTAACCTGGTCTTTGACTCTTCAAAGGATAGATCAATGCAGCGACACCCGCAGACTGGGGAACTCTCGCAAGCGGTGAAGGCGCAGCTAATTGATTCCGACCTACACGACCTCTGGCGCGAACTCCACCCCACCGACAGGGACTTTTCCTATTACTCACACGTACACAAGACATACGCCAGGCTAGATCACCTACTGGTCTCTGGACCGGTCCGTAACTTGGCTACCGTCTCAGAAATGGGTGTCATTTCTCTTTCGGACAATGCACCGGTATCGGGGACCTTTCTTCTCCCGCAGGGCTCTGCCCGCAGGGGAGTCCGGCGACTCCGAGATACACTCCTACATAAAAAAGCAGTAGTGCAGAGTATTATGGACTCAGTGAAAGATTTCCAACTACATAACTCTAACACTGATACTTCACTATCGACTCAATGGGTGGCCCTCAAGGCGGTAATACGGGGAGAGTTCATAGCAATTTCCGCTGCGGACAATCGCGAGAGGAAAATAAAACGAGATGAGCTCACACAGAAGGTCAGGGAGCTGGAACAGGTACACCGTCGCACTGGGGCTCCGAGAGTTTGGAAGCAGTTGAAAGTGGCTAGGAAACTCTTGTCCTCATTGGACTTGGATAGGGCGGAATATGCTGCACTACGCCTAAAACTCGCCTATTACACAGGAGGGGATCGCTGTGGCCGCCTCCTAGCAGCTAAACTGAGAGTAGCACATCAGAGTCGCCAGGTGAAAGAATTGGCGGGGAACGCGGGTCAGGGGATTTCAGGCGACGAAGAAATTGCTGAGACCTTCCGTCGATTTTACGCTGACCTGTATGCGGCGGAGACCGCACACATGGAAGACCCAGATGATTACCTTGATTCGGTGACCCTATCGTCCTTGACCCCCGAACAGGCAAGCTATCTTGAGAGAGAAATTAGGATTGAGGAGGTGATAGCAGCGATCTCTAAGCTCAAATTAGGGAAAGCCCCGGGCCCGGACGGTTACACCGCCCTCTTCTATAAAACGTTCAGCACGACACTGGCTCCGATCCTGACCAAACTGTTTAACTCCTTTTCTGATCCAGGAGCCATCTCTCCAGACCTCCTGCAGGCAACAGTATCGGTAATTCCTAAACCAGGGAAAGACAGGAAACAATGCGGCTCATATAGGCCGATCTCCTTACTGAACGTAGATTTGAAAATCTACACGGGGATCCTAGCAACAAGACTAGCTCAGTACCTTCCCGGCCTGTTTGAACCGGATCAGGCCGGCTTCGTGCCTGGCCGCCAAACTGTGGACAACACTAAGAGAATAACACACATTTTAGAAAAAGCTTCGCGTATTCCGGGGGAGAGGATGTTACTCTCAGTCGACGCAGAGAAAGCGTTTGACCGGGTGCACTGGCCCTACCTCGAGCGGGTGATGGCGCGGTTGGGAATGGGGGAGAAATTCCGGACCATGGTGTTTAACTGCTATAAATTCCCCTCTGCGACCGTGCGAGTGAATGGCTGTGGTTCCCTGCGATTTGATATCGAGCGTGGAACGAGACAAGGCTGTCCTCTCTCTCCCCTTCTCTTCGCGCTCTATATGGAGCCCTTCGCCCAACGGGTTCGGCAGGATGAGGCAGTGACTGGGGTGCGAATGGGCGGTTACACCCATGCCATCAGCCTTTATGCGGACGATGTACTTTTTACATTGGAGAACCCAAGACAGGCCCTACCTGCATGTATGGCTGAACTTAAAGCTTTCGAGAAGGTGGCGAGCTTTCGAATGAATGTTGAAAAGTCCACAGCCTTGGACATTTCCCTGTCGTCGGCGGTAAAAAGCGACCTACAGGGGCTCTTTCCCCTACGTTGGTCACGAGAACGGGTACAATACCTGGGGATTGCGCTAGCCCCAACATTGCAGGCCATGGTTTCCATTAACTATGAAGCGATGGGTGTGAAGGTGAGGGAGGAACTTGGGAGATTAAACAAAGGGATGATCTCCATTCTTGGTAGGGTAGCAGCGGTCAAAATGACCGTTTTGCCCCAACTCTTATACTTATTCCGAGCACTACCTCTGCAGCCCCCCAAGGGTTAGATTCAACAGATGCAAACCGAAGTGTCCCGCTTTGTGTGGCAGGGCCGTAAACCCCGAATGCGTCGCGCCCTCACAACCTTAGCACCAGAAGCCGGAGGACTAGGAATCCCTGATCTCCGCAAATACTTCCAAGCATCACAACTGCGTTACTTGGTAGAGTGGAGTAGGTGGGAATCCGATAAACACTGGCTCTTCCAAGACCAAGCAATAGCCGGACGCCCCTTACAGGAAATTCCATTCCTTCGCAGGCCACATCGCCCCCCGAATCTCTATGCTTCTTATATCACACGAGTGCCGCTAAGAGTGTGGGACGCTACCAATCGCGCTTTTGAACTAACCTCGTTTCCCTCGCCGTTCACACCGATCGTAGGCAATCCAGATTTCACACCAGGAACGGAACAAGGGGCCTTCTCCCACTGGAGGGATAGGGGCTGCAGGGCACTTTTCCACATGTATGCTGCGGAGGGGGTGATTTCCTTCCAGGACTTTAGAGATGAGTACCAGATGGCCAAAACAGAACGCATGAGGTACTGTCAGGTTCGACACTGGGCCTTACAGCCGAGTGTTAGAGACTCAGCAGATAGGAAGTTACTGCCATATGAAAGGTGGCTAATTACCCGCACCTCAGACGTCAAGCTCATATCGGACCTATATAAGATGCTCCAGCTCCCGTCCTCCCACTTCCACATTCCTGGCCGGGAACGTTGGAATAAGGAACTGGGGAGAACACTTAGCCATAAGGAGTGGGACCAAATTTCATACAGAGCGAGGCATTCGGCTTACCACGTGGGCCTCACGGAAACCTTTACCAAGGTTTCCACCTACTGGTATTACACCCCGGAACGATTGCGTGAAATGAACAGGCTCCTTAGTGATAAGTACTGGCGCGAGTGTGGGCAGATTGGTACACTAACACACATCCTCTGGGACTGCCCCGTACTGCAAACCTACTGGTCAGAAGTGATAGATGACATTGATGCATGCTTTGAGATTGAACTGCCTCGATTTCCAGCGTACACTCTGCTGGGTCTCCCTAATGGCTTAATGTACCCGCTGAAATCTAGGAGGGGACGGCAGATTGCTATTATGCTGGGCTCGGCTGTACAAAACATACTGATACACTGGCGCACACCTACCATTCCATCTCACACAGGTTGGCTTCATAGGTTGTGGCATGTTCTGGGGATGGAAAAGCTGTCTCTCACGTTAGCGGGAGATGTTACTGGTTTTGAGGAGCTGTGGCAGCCCTTTCACTCGCTATTGGCCACGGAGTTCAAGGAAATTACATGCCCTAGATACCTAAGACTACTGAGGCTTACACCGCCGTTGTGAAGCACTGTTCCGCTGGAGGGAAGGGGGCACGACCCCAAGGGTGAGACTGTGACCAGGATGGATTACAAAGTAGAAGGTTTGTTTCCACAATACGCAGCACTGGGCAGGGCGGGTGGTGGGGAGGGGAGGGTTGTTGGGGAATATTGTTTACTTACGGAGAGGTACAGGGTGGTACATGGATGCTCCTTCTCCTCGTTTGCATATTTCCATGCAAGAAGCAGGATACTGAGGCAGCCCCCAGGGCTGGGACATAAGAACTCCAATCCTGGGACACTTCCTGCCACTGACATTGCATATCTATGTGTTTGTTTTACTATGCAGCTGTACCTTTCTAATAAAATACTTTAAACCTAAAATTCACTTAAAAAACTATACGTTTTAGGGGTGTTATAGTTAGCTGGACATTTCACTTATACAAAACCATTGAAATTGCTCCTATATAGTTAGTTGTACTAACTATATTTCGCACACCCGCAATCCACTGCTGATGATGTCGCATATTACATCATTCATGACAAGGTCAGTGACATCACTGATGACATCTCAAATGACATTACTGATGACATCACTGATGACATCATCCAGTGAATGTGGTTTGCTTCGTTATTTAAATATGCATTATATATATAGCAATTTGCATTGAAGAAAGAGTGGATATATTAAAATAAATATTTGGATGGAGGATTTAGTAGCAGTGTAATTGACTGTTTACTTGACCAATTTATAGTGTCTCACTAAATATAGTGGATAGTGACTAAACTGTTTTAATATCTGTATCACTTTGTCAGTTGTTGTGTAAACAGGTACTCTAGTTGGTTACTAGCTATGTGAAAGTCTGTATTAGTTATTGATTAGTTAACTGAGTATTTGTATGGGAGAGTGAATGTGTGTGTGGTTCGGTGGGGGGTGTGTGACTGCCCAAAGATGTGTGAATAGTTGATTCACTAGATATATGAAGTTAAAACTACATGTTCTAACAGTTGTTTGGGTGAGTGAATATCTTTATGGGTGTGGTGATGAGCAAATATATTTCTCAATGGTACATGTCCAACAAACTAGAAAAATAAAAGGCAGTGTATGTGTCAGTTGTTGTATATAAATAAGTATACATAAGACTCAATGATTGTGTGAATGACTGTATGGATAACTTTATACTTGTAATAATGATTTTATAATTCACTAAGTATGACTTACTATCTAAATGAATAGATGAAGTTGTGTTTGTATAAGTGTGTAGCTAAGTAAATATGTAAGTATGATCCATTGTTTGCATAAGTGAGTAGGATGACTTCATATGTGAATAGGATGTGTGCTGGTGTGTAATGTCGATTTAGGTGTATAAGTATTTTTGATAGTGTTCTATGGTTCATTGACAGCATGTATGAGTGAATCTACAGGTGAGTGATTAGATGTGTGTATACATCTATGAATCACTGAGTGGGTTTTTAGATACTTGTATTGCTGTAACAATGGATTCAAATATCATACTCTGTATTTTACAAAGAGTGATGAAAGATTTTACTGGTGTATGAAAAGGTGTATGTGATTGTCACGTGGATGATGTCATCAGTGATGTCATCAGTGATGTCATTTGAGATGTCATCAGCGGGCTAAGAACATCGATACTAACAAATACCAATCTAGACTTATTGTGATATAAATTAATCCAATGGTATATTTGTGGTAATAGGAGCCCTAATATGTAAGATCCCAACATCACATAAAAAACATCTATCTATCTATATATATATATATATATATATATATATATATATATATATATATATATATATATATATATATATATATATATATATATATATTTTGTTATTATCGATGTTCTTAGCCCGCTGTTTTGTTTCTGGCTTTACTACAACATAATGATATTTAATTATTAAAATTGGAATCATGAAGGAGTCCGTAAAATACTATATTTAGTTTCTATTTTACGTCATTACTGCATAGCAAGTATTGCACATATTTATGACCGAATTAGGAATTTTCTGCTTTAGACTGTGACTGACTTAACTGTGATTATATGTATGGCTTTAGAGTGACATTTATATAAATCAGGGAGATAATCTGTATTTCACAGACATTTGGAGGAATATTTGTGGTCCATGAATTCACTAAGCATCAGTCTGTTCTTTATTTTGATGGTCACTACTAGTCACATGGTGCAAAAGTAGAATTTAATAGTTGTGTTTGTAGTGATTTTATGTTGCTTTCTCGATGGCCTTGTGATAATTTCTCAAATGCTCTTTACATTTTTCTCTGTCTATAAGGTCTTTCATTTTCCTCGACTGTCGTTCCAGCTTGCAACTTTGTCTTTTTACGTTAGACAGGTTTGTGCCGAATCACCTATAGAAGGATTTGTTATCCAGTTTGGGTTGAGTTGGAGGGACCTTAGTGTTGAGTGTCCTTGGTCGGAGTCAAACTTCTAGAAATCTAGATGTGGGGGGTGGGGGGTTTCTCTGGTATGTAGAAAGGACCAGAAGTATTCTTTAAATTTTGGCCTTTTGGTGTGTGCATCCCATTTCTACCATAAACATAACTAAGAAATGCTCTGACCAGGTGAAAGAGGTGGGGCGCAGCAGCCAGGGTGCCGGACTCCAGAATCACAGGGTTCACAGTTCGATCCCAAGCTCTGGTAGCAGGTTAACCCGGCACCAGGTGACTCTGGGCAATAGTGTGGTTAATCTTCCTGACGGCCCCCAGCGCCGGGACACCTCCGTCGTAGGTAGCTGTGCGCTTTACAAACGCTGGCATTTTACATTTACATGAGGATGGCATAAATCTTGATTCTTTGGTGGTCAGTCCATGTGAAAGTACTACGTTGAAGGTGTGTGCTGCTCAGTGCGTGGGACCCGATACCAGTGAAGTGAACCCTTCCATAACTTCAGTAGCTTGGTTATAGCTCATACTGTTTATTCACAGACTGAAATCTCCTAGTATCAGACTTTTTGGAGATGTGGATTGGCTGGATAGGGTGAGACCTAAAAACTTACTAGAGGACTTTAGAGGAGAAGCCTGGTTTTCAGTATAGGAGAGTTAGAGTAAAAGGAGAGTTCTGGCAGGTGAAGAAACATGCTGTTGAGAGGAGGAATAGTTGAGCTTTTCAACCTCCTGGCATGCTGATGATTTGTGGTAAATGATGGCCAACCTCACTCCTCTAGGGGTGTGTGGCCTGTAAGCCGATCAAGATGGCTGCCCAATTCCCCAACCCATACTATCTGTGTCAATCTATCCTGTTCTGTGAGAGCTGGTTGACCTGAGTGTTATGCGGGGCCCACTGGGTCAGCCCTCCTCCTCCGGGTGTCATTTGTGCTGCACTGAATGGCTCTTAAATCCGTCGTGGAGGAGTGGCAGTGATTGCGGCCTACGCCTTGAGGCCACCATTGGAGCCAGGCATGTGCATGCAGCCGACAGTCACTGAAGACTACAGGCCCCATTCAGTGCAGGTAAACCGTGTTGCTGTGGACACGGTTGGTTTGCAGGTTTGGGTCATTCTGCCTGGTGGGGCGGGGGGGGGGGGGGTTGACATCTTCAGGGAAATTTCCCTGGAGAATCCCCGCTGGCGCAGAGTCAGGGGAGCAGCTTGGTGGCACCCCTCATTGCCGAAAGAGTATAGAGGTTATTGGGGGCTTTTAGGGGCATGGTGAGGGCAGCGGGGGACCACCTGGACCCTTGTGGTGAGCGAGGGAATGGCAGGCCCTCTACATGCTGGGTAAGCCAGAGCGGATCTTTGGGGTGCCCGCTATGAAGAGGACACGTTTTTGGTTGGCCCTGGCAGCTTCTCTTAACAGTCTAGGCTGCAGGGGCTGACAAGCTCAAGTGTGCCCATCATTGTACTGCAGAGAGCGGGGCCTAGGTGCCCCTCTGATATCTGGGACCTGTTGCTTATTCTACTGATGCTGCAAAAAAGCCTCATGCACCCTGGCTGCCTAAATAGACTTTCAGTGATTCATAGTAGCACACAACCTCCATCTGAAGTAGATGGACAAAGCTCCTCACATAGCGCATCCTGGGCATCACACTCCAAGCTGCTTTTGCTTGATTGCGCTGGTGCCCAACCGGAGAAGAGCAGTCACCTGAACCATAGCCTATAATTCACCAGGGCTGCCTGTCGAGAAGAGGAATTCTAGACAGTGCAAAGCCTGGTGTCACCCTTGCTGCTTGCACGTCTCTGTACTCTTGTTGCGGCAGCCCGCTGCACTGTTGGGTCATCTGTTGTCATATCTTCATACTTTTGGTGGCATTGGTAACTGCATTATCAATGGTTGGGTGGCTGTGTCTGCTGCATGTGCGTACCTATTTGACTGACACTTACCTTTACTACTCTTTTAACTGTGAAAAGTCAGGATCTGAGCTCAGGAAGACGCAGCAATCACTTTCATCTGACCCCCAGATGATTGCTTTAGCGGGGAAAGACAACACTGTCCAGGCTAACACAGCTCCCTTGTGGTTCTTCATCATGGGGAAAACTGATCCTAAGCAGCCCAAGCAGAACAGATGAAGTTATGAACCTGCCAGTGACTCTGAGGACCCTTTCTCCTGAGCCGGACACTCATGCCCTATTACGCCAGATGAGGGCTAGTCTACAGCGCACCTCGTACCTTTAAAAAAGTGGTGTCAAAAGTCACCAAGATGGTGTCATCAATTGAGGACAAAGCCACCCTAGCCAAGAGAGCGCACGGCTGGGTGGTGCTGAACGGATACAGCGCTCTTAAACCACAAGACTACCTAATGATGGGACTCACACAGAAGACTAAAAACAAGTTTCTTAACATGCGCATGGGTAGAATCCCCATAGCTCCGCACCTGGCACCATGGTTAAGGGAAAATCACGCAAATCATTGCCGCCTCTGTCTCTCTGCAAAAGAAGACCTTATACACATTATCTGCATTTGCACAAACCTCCAGGACATAAGGCGCTCCCAGCTTTGAGCTTTATGGAACCAGAAGGGCATTACGAGCTGCAGGCAGGCCGTGATGCTCTGTTTTTAACCCTAATGAAACTCAGCTAAATTGCCGAATAACAAAGTACTTTGATATAGTGGCCAAAAGACTGAACGAAAAAACCAGAGGGTACTCTCTAGCAGAAGTCAAATAATAACAAAACAAACACCCCTGGCAATCATGGCCATCAAAAGAGGAAGCATTTAATCCCACAAAAACTCCACAGACTCTTAAGCAACTAAAGCTGAGACTTTTTAGATTTTGACCCACTGCACCTTACTTGTTTTAACGAAGAAACAGACCTTTTAAAAAAAAAAAATTGTACGTTTTATAATTGTGAGTTTTAATTAACTGTACAATAAATAAACCTAAACCTCATACTTTTGGTGGCATTGGTAACTGCATTATCAATGGTTGGGTAGCTGTGTCTGCTGCATGTGCGTACCTATTTGACTGACACTTACCTTTACTACTCTTTTAACTGTGAAAAGTCAGGATCTGAGCTCAGGAAGACGCAGCAATAACTTTCATCTGACCCCCAGATGATTGCTTTAGCGGGGACTGACAACACTGTCCAGGCTAACACAGCTCCCTTGTGGTTCTTCATCATGGGGAAAACTGATCCTAAGCAGCCCAAGCAGAACAGATGAAGTTATGAACCTGCCAGTGACTCTGAGGACCCTTTCTCCTGAGCCGGACACTCATGCCCTATTACGCCAGATGAGGGCTAGTCTACAGCGCACCGATTCCAGAATTGATAATTTGAAGGGCTGGCTCGACCGGTTGGAGGCCCGCCTTACCAAGCAAAAAACAAGGGCTACCAACACTAATCAACGTCTCGCCTCCTTAGAGATGGAACATGCAACCTTGGCTGCAGATCATCAGAAAATGAGTTCTGAGCTTCTGAATATAGCTGCAAAGAAGACATAGACGCCTGTTCCCAGGAAAAAAACAGTACCTGGTGTGCATCCCTGAGCACACCAACACCAGACAGATGGAATTGTTTGTAGCGCAGCTGTTGGATAAATTATTTGGCTCAATTTTAAAATGCTTTGCGATAGAACACGCTTATCGATTCCTTGGGCCCGTCAGAATCACAGGTGCACCACCGCGAGAAAAAAGCCACACTCCTTTATAAAGTTTATAAAATTTCCATTTTTCCTGACTTTACTACCCAGGTTCAGGAGGCCCTGTGAGCGTTCCATGAAGTGAAACTCCTCCTCCTCCGCGAGTACGAGCCCTATACCATGTTGTACCCTGCTGGGCTTCAGTGTCGGCTGAATGGGAAAACAACTATCTTCAGTTCCCCTGCAGAGGCCCTTTTCAGGGTCAAGAGCGCCTTTAGCCAACACACCAGACATTGCCGCAACACCCAGTCATCCATACCTGGCAGCAACACCGGCCTGTCACACATAATGGGTTTGGACCCCGAATAACACCAGACCTTTGACTCATTGACTGTCGTTTGATCATGTCGCTAGTGGTATGTTGGTATTCTGGCAGCTTGTTCCTTTGGATCATGTACTATGTACAGGCCCTTTCGACATAGCCCAGACTGGTGCTATTTGCTGCTCCCTGAATGCTAACTTTGCTGTTGCCTCCTAGTTAAATCATATGCCACGCTGATGCCTCAGCCACTATCCTGCGCATTGCAGGGCTCTGATTGTAATCAACTATGCCAGATATCCTTTATTGTTGATTTTCTTTGGGAGGGGTGGTTGACTCTAAATAACCCCTCCCCAGCGCACTGCACAGTGATATGGATTCTTTTTGATTACTATTAATTGTCTGTTCTTTTTGCTCTTGCATTTTTAGAATAGTTATTATTGTTAGGGTATTCACTGATGCTAGGGGTGATCAGCGTGGATCCTTTTCTGCGGTTGATTCAACTGCTTTACATGGCCCCTCCATTGCACATTTGGGTTAACGGACTGTTGTCAGATCCTATACCAATTGGCAGGAGCACTCGTCAGGGCTGTCCCCTCTCTCCTCTCCTCTACACCACAGCGACTGAGCTCTAAGCACGGGTTATTCCCCAATGACATGGCATAAGGGATTGGCATTCTGGCGCCTCAATATTATCATCTTCTTTATTCAGATGACATCACTCTCTACTTAAGCAAACCCCTGGGGAAACTGGGATCCTGTAATTCATGGGTTTTCCTTATTTAGGCTCCTATTGAGCACTGTGATTAATAGGGACTAAATCCTTTATATTCCCACTTACCCCAGCCACTATTGTTCGCCTTGCTCACTGCCCCTGTAGTGAAAGATTCTCTAAAATACTTGTGGATTTGTATCAGCGCTAGTAAACCAGCAGTCATACTTGAAAATTATGGCATGCAATTTTCTCATCTGGAAGACCAGGTACAGATCAAGCTTCCTTGCTCTCTATCTGGGCGCACAGCGATTCTGAAGGTGATCATCCTCCTGAGGCTCCTTTTATTTAATAATATACCTATTTCCCCGCCTTGCAATTCTTTTCATACTCTCCGATCTTTGATGGTACGCCTTTCCTAGAGAAAATATGACAGCTCCAGATTTTGTGCCATACTATACATGAGCTCAAGCCTTATTTGCCCACTATTGGCTTACGCCTTCCCGTTATTTAGCACATATAGCTCCTGAGCATGATCAGGTTCATTCTCTTTAGCTCTCCTCATTGATTCAACAGTCTCAGTGACAGATACGGTTGCTTGTACGCAAAAAGCTTTAGTACAGCTTCAGGCTGAACTGGGCCATGCAATACTCTACTCCCCAAAGCAGCAGATTATTCATTCCCCGCTACATCAAATACTACAAGAGCAAACGTTAGTCCAGAGGGTGGCCTGCTCGCAAATGAAAGAGATGGGTCATCTGTTTCCTGATGGACATTTATGCAACAAATTAACCACCAACACTAAAGATCCTTTTGATATGTTGATTCTACTTACCTTTTTTTTTTTTACTTCCATGCGAAACTCCGGAAATCCTACCCTGAGTTTCCTAATGCCCAAGTCGAGTGTACAACCTCTACCCTTCTTCTCACTGTGCCCTCACCCAGGCACCTCCTCTCTCATCTCTACGCTGCTGTAGAGTCAAAGATGCCCAGGAGTGCCCAGAGAGCTCTGCAATGATGAGAGCTAGGCCTAGGCAAACCTATATCAATTAAGGACTGGGAGGCTGGTTGTGGCCTGACACAAACTTTTTCCCTCAATGGCAGACTCCACCTCATACATTTTCACTTCTAACACTAGACACATTATATCCCTGCAAAACTATTCCAATATAGGCATGTGATCATAAAGAATACGATAGATGTCATGGCGGGGGGGCTGATTTCATGCATTGTCATGTACCCCAATATTAGCATACTGGCAGGCAGTTTTCTCTATGATTGTGCAAAACATGCATCAGTTTTTACATCCCTTGATGGGGCTGGTAAAACTCTGTCTTTCATCAGATTGCCAGAAGAAAATAAGCGTCTCCTCGCTGTAATGTTACTCATTGTTAAACGTAGGGTGGCCTGCTCTTAGGGCCGAGGAATAGAGTCCCCCCTTTGTTCGAGAATGGTGCCTTGATGTTTCATTTTGTCAGAAACAGCATACAGTTCAATACTCCCACCTCCCAGCAGACCCAAAGATAGTGGGTTCCGTTTCAAGAATTACCTGATGACACAGTCAGCACCCATCCCTCCTTGATATTCTAAATGTATATGCGGTTTATAACCCGGATTCCAGATTGTTACCACTGTTCATTTATTATTGTAGTTTGTCCCCTCAAATGCCCTCCAGATATTGTCTTGCGCCTTTATATGTAATGTAACAAGTTATATACTGTGGGTATTACTCATTCCAATTATAACACCCAATGAATTTGTATTTTCTGAATGCATCATATCTGATCATGCAGCCATTTACTCTAGTTGTACTGTTTTAACTTCGAAAACTATAAATAATTGTTTTTAAAACCTCCCTCCTCTATTCTAATTTCAAATAAGATACTATACTTCTCTGGAAGTAGGGTCTCTAAGAAGTTTGCAGCATCGGATCTATGTAGGCGTTGCTGATTGGTGCAGTGGTGGTGTCATTGTTCAGGGCATTCTTGCCCAAGTTATGGGATTGGTTGTTCTTAAGCATGGGCGAATTTTGCGAATCTCGCGTTCGCGAATTTTGCGGATTTGCGAACTCGCAATCCGCAAAATCCGCGAATTCTCGCGAATTTCTTTTTTTTTTTGTGTTCGCGCGGGTTTCTGCCAGGTCACGAGGGTTTTGGTACAATTTCGCAAACGCGAACTTACCTGTCGGGTCGCAAGTTTTGCGAACTTGTTGTTTCTACGTGTCCAGCCTGTTTGGGACACTCTTCTTCATCACTGCCACCTTCTGTCACCACATGCCACCCTCTGGCTCACCCATGCCACCCTCTGTTTCATCACAGCACCCTCTGGTTGTCCAGTGTACATTATTGTGGCAAAGCAAAGCACACCTTCCCTGCCTCAAGTGACCTGAATTAATTTGGGGCTGATTAATGTGTCACAGAATATTTTTTTAGCTGGCACCTGCTTCCTTAGTGCTTCCTGATTAGTGATCTTTTGCACTTGCTAAGTGCTTTCATTGTTGCAAAATTAGTTACAACACCTGCCCTGCCCCAACTGACAATAATGAATTAGGAGCTGATTAATGTGTCACTGGATTTGAACTTCCAGCCTGGCTCCTGCTTGTCTCCCTTAGCTGTAATTCAGGACCTTTGTGGCATATGTGTAACTATTCTGAGGGTCAGAGCAGGGTCACATAATAGTTGCAAGTAGGCAACTGAATTCTGGAGGGGCCCCTCAGGAAGCACTACAGGAAATGGCTACTAATGATGAGCTTGAACTTTTGAACCTGGTAAGTAGTTTCAGTTTTGCTATGATCGTATTTCTGCAATTTAGCGCTTATTCGCGGGGCGCGAAGTTGAACTGGGAAGCCGCGAACTCACGCGAACAGTGCGAGCAAGCCATAAAATCCGCTGCTCGCGGATTTTGCGGGAAATTCGCGAATCTCGCGGATTGCGAATTTACCGAAAATCTGCAAAATCCGCGAGCGGAACGGATTTTCCGCCCATACTTAGTTGTTCTCCTCAGTTTCACATTACGTTTTTTTGACAAGTGGTGGTAGTAACATTCACATAAGGAGTGTTAGTAACATTCACATAAGGAGAGGTTTCTTGGGGTCTGGGTAAATAACAATGCCTGTGTTATTCAGACTGCTCTGCAGTCCCTCTTAAAGGCACTATTTCCTGGGGACGTAATCTAACAGCCCTTGTTATTTCTCATGTGTTAGCAATTTTGAAGAGGCCGTTAAATGCATGCCTCCCGACTTAGGTGGCCATATGGTATAGGAGATCTATTGGCATTTCCTTATTCTGTAATGACATAAGTGAGCAACCAAAAGTAGTTCTGGCTGAAAGGTCAGTATGGATTTCTTAAATTTGCTTCTGGAATAGACCAATGCAATATTGCTTAGTACAAAATCTTCAAGGAATTTATGCCAGACTTGGTTAAAGTATTTCATATGTATGCTATTCTAAAACTGTAATAATACTTCGATGGTCCAAGAAGGTTGCACTGGAAAGGAGAGGCAGCATTGGCTTTGAGCAACATCAGGTTTACTTTATGTACTGGTACTTATATAGCGCAATCCTAGCTGGGAAGCACTGAGCGCTGTAAATTACATGGGGGAATGGGAGCCGGTGTACAAGATTGTATATATTTATTTATAAAGTTTTATAAAGCGCAAACTTGACCCCGAACGATAACAAAGCGCTTTACAATTTGAGGCAATTAAATAACTTCCCACCCTATTCCCCTAAAAACCCACATCCCACTATGGTACTAAAAAGAGCTTGGCAGCTGGGTTCAACCAGATGCTAACCCATACTAAAAGCGCCACCATCTGGATCGTATCCTCGATAAAACCCTGGTTTAACTCAAAATGAGTAAGGAGGGTAGAGATGGTTGGCGGTGCACTTAAAATCCTTCACAGAAATCGGTTTTCTCTGCCTGAATGGAGCCGCACTTACTAAAACACCAAACTCTTGCTCCATAAGTAGCTACACTAAGAGAGTGAGAGTTAAACACTTTCAGAGGTGGAGACGATGTCCCCCTGATTTGTGATCTGATGAGGTTAATTACTCTGCCTACGGTTTTGCTTAGCTTAGTACAGGCCTGAGCACAATGGGAATTACAAGTCCCTGAGGAACTAAAATTTAGTCCCAAGTAACAAAAATGATTTACAGTCGTCAAGACATGTCCGTTTATACTGATTTTATTTGGCCTTAGCTTACCAGGGCCGCAGGACATAATGTGCGACTTGGAATATTTGATGGTAAGGTTCGGATTATGCATGAATTAAGCAAAACAGTCCACCTGATGTCTCAAGGCATATGGGGTAAGGGCCAACAATACGGCATCGTCCGCATATAGCAGAGCGGGAATTGGGGAGCCTGCGATTCTGGGTATATCTGTATGGGAAGAGGCAAGGTGAGCTGTTAAACCGTTGATGTATAAAAATAATAATAGAGGCGCCAATATGCAACCCTGCCTCACCCCAGTCTTTAAAGAGAATTTTGGAGAAACCTCCCCGGGTGGAGTTAAACGGATCCATGCGGTGAGATCTGAATGCAGACAATATAAAAAGTTCACCAGAGGGAGGTCCACGCCTTGATCCAGAAACATTAACCAAAGTTTGGGTCTGTTCACTGAATCAAAGGCAGTGGATAGGTTCATAAAAGCTAAGGAGTAGATTTACAAGAACGGACGCATATCTGCATATCAGCAGAGATGCGCCAGTTAATTTGCGTAACGCAAAATAAACCTTGCGCCACCATAGATGCATTGCATTTACAAAGCACCGCACTGTGGTGCAATGATTGACAGATGCATAATGCATCTGATAGTGTAATGGCAACGCATTGCAGGAGTCGTGTCGCAAGCACGATGCAACTCCAGCAATGCTTCGATATGTCTACTCCTATTATGCTGTGTCACTCCTTACGCCTCCTTACGCCTGCTTTAAGGAGGGGGAAGGTTTTGAGTGGAGTCGTAAAAGTGACGCAGTGAAATCTTGTAGATTTCACTGCATCATTTTACAAGGCTTTCTAACCTTGGAACGCCCACCCTCCATACATTATACCTAATGCAGGTATAATGTAGAGCAGGGCTTTACAAAGTGATGCATCTCCCTAGATTCGTCACGTTGTAAATGTGCTGCAACGTGGCTCATTGTTTACAATGCTACTGCGTCATAAAAGTGATGCAACTGCAGCGCAAAAGTGTTTTAAGGGGTTTGTAAATCTGCCCCTAAGTATATGGGGGAGCGCTTGACCTTAATGTATTTTGAGATTGTCAGGGCCAAATTCAGGCATTGGTCATTGGTGCCTAGTTTAGGTCGGAACCAAAATTGAAAAGGGCAGAGTATGTCCTTATCAGCTGCCCATTCGACCAGGCAGTCGCAAATGACTCTGCCAATGATTTTAATCATGCTGTAGATGAGCGAAATTGGTCGGTAGCACTTGGGCAACGATTAATCTCCCTTTTTGAATATGGGGACTGTTGTTGTGGTAGACTATGAGGGCGGGATAGAAGATAAGGAAATGTTAAAAATGTTCATGATAAGAGGGCCCTAAATCTCATGTATGTATTTTACCAGGTCCATCGGTACCCCATCTGGGCCCGTGGCTTTCCCTCCCTTACTGTTCTGGATGGCCAACTGGACTTCCTCTAAAGAAAGCAGAAGTGGAGGAGAAATTTGCAGTGTGGAATGAAGAGCATCGGGCAGAATCGGCTCTTCCTCAGTGTATCAAGTGGGAATTACAAAGACACATTTTACACTTTAAATTTCAGGCATATGGAGTTCACGTGGTTCTCCCACAATCACACGATGTTGAGACAAGTATTAAATCAAACCTTGGGATCCAGGTTCCAAAGTTGGCAGCTCTAGCCACTTAGCCAACCTCCTTTCTAAATCCCTCCCCAAGTTTATCTTTCTTTAAACCGTTGAAAGGCTAGCATCTGTGATTGATCTTTGTTTAAAATGAACTCAAGAGTGTCGCAGCTAGTTGGTGAGGGAGAACATGACATGCAAATATAGGAAAAGATGTGCTTATACTTATTTAACAATAATGCAAATTGTTATCTTACAAAATGTTCGCCATCCCGGCCCATCCCTTCATTCCATCTGCAAAAATGGTGTAAAGTCTTCATAGCTGTTAAATATCTATCACAGACTGAAATCTCCTCAGACCTGGCTTGTTAAACCCTATGAACTAGTGCTTACTTTGTGCTTGTGTTTGCAGCCCAGGATGTAGGGAATGATTCCAGAGCTCTTGCACATATTTCTGACAGCTCATTCAGGTAGTGACGAGGTGCTGCACTAGCACACTACCAACCGCATTATGGTGCTGGCAGAGGCGTAGTGCTTGCGCTGCCCAGTCTGGATGGCTTTCTCCACCCTACCACAGTAGCATTCTGCTCCCTCTCAGTAATATGTCTCTCTGTGCTGGACCAGCTCAAAATAAGGAAGCATGTCCCTTCTAAATACTGTAATCCATATATCTGGGTGGTCTGCAGCAGGTCAACCATGCTGCAGACCAACCAATTAAAAGAAACCCAGCTCAAGTGTGCCTTGTTCTGGATTTTGCTGGGCCAGTAGACTGCACAGGATGAAGCAGCACTGGCTTCACATTGGTGCAGACAATCAGATTTCAGTACCCTCACTACAATCTAGGCCACATTAACAACTAATTTAGTATGGTCATTAATGGGAAAGGTCCCACTTATTGCCATGAAGTATTCAGCAGAATTGAGGATGAGGAAAAGAATGGTTGAGCAAAAGCATAGAGCATGGCAGTGCACAATGACTAACTTTGCATGCAAAAGGCTATGGCGTTGCACCTGTTCCACAGATACAACAAAGGCCAACATCTGGATAAAATAGAGGGATAGAGAACTGTGATAACCTGAAGGGGCCTTTATGACTTTGCTATTTCTGGGCATCAAGCATGTGAACCTAGTCAGGAAATGCAGATGTCAGTGAGAGTGGTGTCCATACACACCTCATAGTTCCTAGTGTCATTGAGTAGGCAAACATAGTTTCTCGGTCTCACTCATTAAGCCACAAACAGGTTGAAAGAGCCCGTTTTAAAAATATTTAAAAATTTTAAAACGTACTTCGTGGACTGAATCATGGCAAACCTTTCCAAAAAAAAAAAGCCGAAAATAGTGTTGCATGAAGTTGCTACACTATATACTTCCTAAAAACAGACAGAACACATAATAAGTCGAGAACGGCTTGGAAATGTTTGCTAAGAGTACAAAAAAAATATGAGGTAGCACCGTTTTATCATGTGTGGTGGAGTGCTGAAGATGGTAAAACTCCATCCCTGCAAAATGGCACACAAAAACAGGTGCAAAGTGCAGGATGGTAGGTTCTATTCAAGACACACTAATTAAATATAATTTATATTTCCTATTACTTATGGAGACATGAGTAAAGAGACAATTCTGCTCCACACATTCTTATGGCAGTTCCTGTTACACTCATGCAAAGCGTCTTTCCCAATGTCAGTACCCAAGGCTATTTCCGGAGGCGGGCCACATGGTTTCTGCAGAGCTGGGAGGTCTGTGAGATTGCCAGTGGGCCACCGTACTCTCAATCTCAACTTACTTTTAGGTGGTCAGCGCGCTGATGAGGTTCTCTACGCAACTTCTCCTCTCCATGGGGGTCTCCATCGGAAGATGCTCTTGGCACCTCCAGAATTTCAGTCCTTTTCTCCCAGAAATCCTCTCCCATGAGGATTTACGAGGAATAATATTTAACCCAATTCAAGATGAACATCACAGTTCTGAAGTCTATACCTTTTTTCTAATCCAATATGGACTCCTTGGTATTACCCTTTCCATTTAAAAAGAGGAAAATAGGTTAATTCCTTCCATCGCAGTGATTCGTGCAGACCTGTCATTTTGTCCCAGTACTCGTGACTGAATGTCAGGTATCTCCTGGGGTTTTGCTAGTTCTCATCTTATCCTTCTTCCTTTTGGGTTACCCTGCTCCTCCAGCTCTCTTCTGGTTCCTTCTTGGAACTCTTCTGTAAGGATCTCTTCATCTCCAGCTGTGTCTGCAGCATTGAGTCCAGGTCAGGATAGTCAGTGTTCCAGTCCAGGACTTTTTCAAAACAGGGCCAATCATAACCTAGAGGTGGAGTAGCCGTCATTGCTGAGAATAATTTAACAGTCACAACGCAACTAGTAAGTAGACTAAACACTGAAAATATCTTGTTAATGAAGAATCTTGATTTAACTACTATTGGAATCCTCTTAAGTTATCGTTGCCCAACATATATGTATACTCTTCCAATGAACTATTAGGAATGTATCTGCTCCCTACGCCAATCGTGCTCCAAATGAATATTTATTAGGGGATTTTAAATACAGGCTCTAGCAGCCCAAAAGACAAAGAAATGTTTGATATATTGCTTCCCTTGAATCAACCCAAAACATTCAGTAGCACAAACAGCGCATTTTAGACCACAACTGACCCAACAACAGCCCCTTGATTAACTTAACAACCTTACCCCGTGGGCTTTTGCTTTGGCGCCCCCCCCCTCTGTGTGCCAAACCCCCCCCCCGCTGGCTTCCCCGTTCCCCCGCGTAGGTGTGCCCGGTGGTGGGCGGGGGGGTTGGGAGCATGAGAAGCCGCATCACACCGAGACTGCGCCTGCATGCAATAGCAACATGTGCCACTGTAACTCGAGAAGGGTCGACCACTCCACCAGGAGTTGTCAAATAGTTACACTAGTTTGTTGGGGGTGGGTGGGGGGGAGGGGGTGTTGTTTTCATCAAAAGTGTAAATCATGAGCTCTGAAGGGAGTTCAGTAATTAGGTATGGATGGACTATAACCTATTGCTTTGCTGCTGGTATTGTGATGATGGTACACTGATTATACTAATAAACAGATTTACCAAAAAAAAAAAAACTTAACCTCTACTTGTATTTGGCCTATTCATCACATCACAACGTTTTCTAATCTCGTCTCAGACGTAAGGATCCCAAAAAATACGGTTATAAAAACCTTGCATCAATACAAAAAACCAGGAAGCCATGAGACAAAGATTAAAGGAAGTGTGATACCTGTACTCATATCAGTGAACATGCACAGTGAGATATTGAACACTTGGTTAAGTAAGGCAGCAGATGCACATACTCCTTTGATCTCCAAGCAAGTTACTGAGGGGGATAAGCCAACCCCATGGTTCTCACAATGCCTGAAAATTCCTAAATAAAAGCTATGGCAACGTGAATATAAATGGAGAGGGCTCTATGAGGAGTCAGACAAAATACAATTCAAACAAGGATTGGGCAATTATTAAAGACTGATTTTTGAGAAACAAAGAATACTATTATGCTTATAAAATCGCCATCAACTCACAAAAGAAAACATTCCATATTATATCACAAAAATATCGTCTGAAATTCTTCTTTCATAGATGTTTTGTGATCACTTAAACACCTAATTTGTGGATAAACTCTCCCTTATTAGAACAGAAATTGCAACGGATAACCTTTTACCAGCCTCCAACGAACTTACCAGTATCAACCAAGAAGGTAACAGCAACTGGAACATTGCAATGTGATGGTATTATTTCAGTAGCATCCAAATTGAAATCAGGTTTCCATCTTCACCCATGTTCACCTATTATTCTACAACAAATGTTTAACACGATTGAACTGCTCTTATTTCATTCGTAGGAATTGTCCACAGTCCTTTACAAACAAGGGGTAGAGTTGCTGAAACTGAGGAATTGCCGTTCGATTTCACTGCTGCTATCAGGGGCTACAAGTTTTAGAAAGCAATATTGCCAAACAGCTGTGCAAATATGTTCAGGAATTCATTTTCATGGGCAACATCCAGGCAGAGCTTTGCCCTATGCATGACACTGAAACTTTTTTACTATGGTAGGCAATCCTTTTGGACTTGGCGGTGGCATTTACATGCTAAATCATACCATCCTTTCAGCCTGTCAGGGGGCACTAATATTCTAAAGCTACGCTAAAATCCTTCCTTGCTTCTAAAATCAACACTAGGTGTGGTATACCAGAAGGATCGTCATTCTCCCCATACCTTTTTACTACACATGTATGTTCGTTGGCAAAAGCTCTAATGAAGCAAGGAATTAAAACATACATGCATGCAGATTATACTCAAATTCTGCTACTGTTTGACAGCAACCCTATTGGGCATGTTGCATTCCAACACATTAGGCAATTTACTCAGACCTGGATGGGTAATAAATGGTTAAAAATTAACCGTGAAGAAAACAAAAATATTAATGGCAAAGCTGACTAATGGTTTGATACCTATTGGCCAGTAAAGAAGGGCCCTCTTCTTACTCGTTCTTCCTCAGTAAACAGCTTAGGAGTTAAAATAGATAATAAACTCTCCTTCAAAAATACAATACCATTTCCGCATGTTTCTTTCATTTAGGGATACTCAGAAAACTGCTACCTTATTTACCAGAGGTTGGTAAAAGAACAGTAGTGGACACAGATTACTACAACTCTAGCCCAATAATTGCTGTCAGGTCATTTACCCTGTGGCTGGTTCATTGCCCTGTCACTGCTGCTAGTTTGCCTGCTCTTGTTCCTCTAAGGCTGGGGGTGCCTATGCGGCCCAATACAGTTCTCCAAAGAATGCAGGTTCTGAGGTAAAGTCTCCTGCTCTTTGCCACCCTACAAGAACTTTTCATTTTTTGTCTTAACTGCTGGTCACTTCCTAAACACCAGCAACATGTATTCAACATTCCTTGCGACTATAAACGTAATGCTCTGTTTGTTACCGAGACCTGACTTCATGTATGCTCATCGCCGGATATTATTGCAGCCCTGCCAGCTACGTTTTTCCTGGTTAAAATAGACAGACAATACAAACTTGGTAGAGAAATTGCTTTTATTTTTAAGAAGCAGTACACTCGCAAAATTGATGAACTTCTAATTCCTGACTGTGAATCTCTGACATTTACACTTACTCTGACGCCCAAATTCACATTCTCTGGAGCACTGATTTAACCCTCCTGGATACCCTGGAAAATGATGCACCTCTTTACCTGACCTTTTGGCAGCCCATATCCTGCGTACTTCCAATTTTACTCTGCTTGGGGGCCTCAATCTTCATCTTGAGGACCTGGACAATAATTGCACTAGATCCTTCATTGAGGTCTGTATTACCACGGAAGCATACCAGATGGAATGTCTATGCCTACTCAATGACACTAGGAACTATGAGCCACTCAATCGGGACCCTACTGAATCCTTGAGAGTACGTATAACAAGCATGATGGAAGAGGCACTAGCACTTAACTGGATTTCCTGAAAGGAAGGAGATTTCCTAACCAATAAATTAACCGGTGACTCAATATTTCTAACAATCCCTAAAATACATAAGAATCTGACTAATCCACCAAGGCAACCAATAGTATCAGGAATCGTCTCCATACTGGAACATCTGTCCCAATTTGCGGAAACTTTTTTAAGACCGATTATCCAAAAAACAGATACTAACTTGAAAGATACTAAACTTGTACTAAGACTCTTACATGACAGACCTTTCAATCCCGAAACGCAACTTCTAATGGAACTGGACACTGAAAGTCTATACACCAGGATACCACATACGGAGACACTGAACATCATTAAAGATGTGTTATTTGAGATAGACTGGGAGTATCAAACCCGAAGTAATGTGGTTATGGAGTGCAGCAAATGGTCACTAACTGAGAATTTCTTTAAAGAAGAAGACACTTTATACCGACAGAAACATGGGAGCAGCATGGGAAGCACTTTTACCCTGAGAAAAGCAGGTCTCTATGTCCACCATCTTGAAAAACCTAAGATCCCGTGTCCCACCAACTTGTACCTAGCACACATACACATGTGAATGCAGTAAATCGATGACGTCCTGATCATATGGCAAGGTAACAAAGACACTGCCCTCCAGTTCCTAACTTGATTGCACAGACCGAATGACTTCCTGAAGTTCACCCATACCAGTTCAAAAACTGAACTAGTGTTCGGAGATCTGAACATCATCCCAGATAAGCACTTACTCAGAACCACTACCCATATGAAACCTACAGCAAAACATGGTCTACATTTATTTGACACCTTCCACCCCAGACAGCTTAGGGAGAATCTACCTTTCGGCCAATTTCTGAGACTGAACAGCAACTGCTCAGAATTGAATGACTATAAAAACCACCAGGCAAAAGGTTTGGTCTCTACACAGGAGAGACAGTACCCATAGAAAATAACCTCTAGAGCAATAAAAAGAGCCAAGAACAATAACAGGGAGAGTCTTCTTGAAATAACATCTCCAAAACCAAATATAGAAAGACCAATCTACATTACAACATACAACATAGCATCTAATCAAGTCAGCAAGATAATTATTAAGCACTGGCACATGCTTAATAGCTGATCTCTGAACTTTACTAAACCAATGTTCTCACACAAACGCCGAAGGAGTCTCAGAGATATGCTTGCCCACATCATACCACATATAAAGGAAAACTAAAAAAAAAAAAAAAGCTTCATTTCCCCCCTAACAGGCCACCACCCATGTGGTAGCTGTAGTGTCTGCAACCTAACAAAAACAACTAAACAGTTAACATTCAATAACAACACAACCTGGGAACAAAGACCATTCACCAACTGCAATTTAAAATGTGTCAACTACATGATTACATGTCAGTGCAATCTCTAATACATAGGGATGGCGAAACTCATGGTTAGTACCCGTATCTGGGAACACCGCAGCATTCTGAGATGTGAGCGCACAACCACAAAAATGTCAGTCCACTACATAGAAAAAAGGAACACTGTGCAAGAACTAAACTGGACCATTCTCGAACAAATCCGCTTTGAATCCCATCTGTTTGAGAAGGAACAACGCTGGGTATTCAGATTGAAGACTCATGCAGAGGGACTTAAAAAAAAATACCCTGTAGCCAGTTCATCTAATATGACGATACCCAAAGGAAGCACAAGTTGCCAATATGTGACACCCACCGTCAACACCACTACGCATATGCTGAATGACAGACTAAAGGAACCTTTCCAGATCAAGTGTGTAAATTGTCCGCCCAGAATAAGCACATTACCATTTCACTGATCAAACATAGAAATATAGGTTCCAATAGAAGCATTTTTCCAAAACAAGGTTATCTAAATAATTTTTTTTTCGCAAGATTATCGTCAGGAATCAAGTATTGTTAACTGAATAAAGAAAGAAAGGAAATCACATTTTGGATTAACCCAATTCATCCCAAATTCTGCGTATATTTTTTTGGTGCGTATGTTTTAGGTTTGTTTATTCTCTTAGTCTTATGGATCTGAACTGGTCAGACTAAACCAGATGAGTTCCCGTTCTCCTACACGAATGCCAGCAAACCAGGAAGTAGTTCCATTGCGAGGCGGCCATGATAGTTAGTCTGTGTTCTAGCTTTAGCCAGCACGAGGACTCCAATGCCTTCGACTCGTCTGCTGTCAAATAGGGACACTCCGGCGTACACCTACATTGTCGGAGCCGCGGGAAGGCTATCTCCATAGGCAAGGGAGAAGCTTTGAAGAAGTAAGTATGGCACAGCCAATACACAATTTTCCCCCTTTTTTTAGAATCATTGGGTATCTCTTAACGCAGTACCCTGTGACTCTTATCTCAATTTTTCGCACAGAGTTTGGCTAAAAGCGTCCTTCCCCTGTCTGAGCTCATGACGCCAAAGTTTGGCTAATTACATGCATGTTCCAACCTCGTCTTTTATCCCCTAATCATAAGTTAGACCTTGTAAAGAATATCGATACTGGCAATGAGTTAGATATGTTTGTGTAGGTGTTGCTCTCTGTGATGATGCTTTCAATTATTACTTATTTCAACAAATATGTCATTTTTGATAGTACTTAAACAATATTTTCCACCACCAAGATTGAAAGAAAAATATAGCACGTGTTCTATGGTGATGTGCTCCACAATGCATAACCGTCTTGTTTGTATGACGGACTAATAGTTTTTCTTGCACCTTTTCAGATCTAAAAAGAAATATTACCAATTAGGTATTGTATATGTTTTTTATTCATTGCCAAAATTAAAGAACACTCACATCAGAGGGGATTCAGGATAGGAGTGGCAAAAGGGATCATCACGTGATCCTGGTGAAAAGCCTCGGTGTAAGGCTTGAAATATGTAGACCTCTAAAATACATGCACATATCCGCATGTTTTTCATCTTTTCCCCATTTTTAACCGTACCACCTAGTGGTAAGAATAAACAATTTTCCCTACTAAGCCAAGTATTTTTAGAACCTTTTCTCTCACTAGATAAGACCCTCCCACTCTCATATCTCTCCATACTTCATAGTATATGATCAAAGTGCTCCCACGTATTTGTTGGTTTTAGCATGCCCAGTTCCACAGCAGGCGTGAAGAACCCTATGATGAAGCAAGCCACCAAAGGTAATTTTAAGAAAACTTTCTGTTTTCTATTGAACATAAAGAGTGGAAAGATAGACTCTTTGGTTACTACAGTACGTATAGGAGGCTTAGTCCTCTGTTTTTCTGACCTCTACCTCCCCCTTCTTTTGACGAATATGTGTCTCCAATGCAGACAGTCCCACAACACAGTCCATTGAAATGACTAAAGCACATGCCTAGTTGTCAGCCACAGTGATATGTGTCTCAAAAAGCTCCCAGCCCTACTCTCTATGATTCCCTTAGAATTCCTATCTCCTTCCTGAGATGTGCCCAGGCCCCATCCTTGTGACCCTCTCACTGAATTAAAGAGCACCCTTTGACATTAATAGCAGTTTAGGAAGCGAATGGAAGCAAGGGAGTGGGGAAGGGTGGGGAGGGATTAGCTTGATATGTTGATGGTCCTTACGGGATTATCGTTTGAGTTTTATATTTATTTTCAAGCAAGAAGATGCAGTATGGTATTGGACTCTTTAGGTTGTCTACCTCTTGTCCTACGACTATGTGCAGTCCTCATGAGATGGATACAGATCTTGCAGCACGAGGGGTGGGGGGTCGTAGCATGTGGGAGTTCACTGTATAATGTTTTCCAATATGTTTACAAAATGTAAAACGCTACAGTTGTGTAATGCTTTTTTGTTTTCTATATTGTCGATAATTGATTGCTGGTTTTCTTCTTGCACTAGGAAATAACCAATTATTGTAATAAAAAGAGCACCCTTTGAAGTCTACAGGGGGGCCTGGTCATTCCTTCCCCATTGTGTTTCCCACCCAGTTTACAGGAATCTAACAATCCACAAATATGTCTGGGGGGGATCTCTCTACCTCCACTCCATGTTTCAACATGCAGGCCTGGGTTTCCAAAATGGAACCGAGCTCCGGCCCTAGGGGGCGTGGCCAGCAGAGCAAAGAGTAGGGCACGTTTTTACGGAGCTTCCGGCGGGGCTCCCGTATCTGCCCATCCTGGTCTTAAACTGGGATGCAAACCCTGCAGTGACATCGGGGACATTCGAGGCATCCAACCCCAACAATCGAGGTGTGCTTGGGGCGCTCTGATGGCCTGAGAAAGGAGAGAGTTGGAGTCTTCTCACTCTCTCCACCCTCCCCTCAGGAAAAAAAATAACAAAAATAGAAACTGCTACTGGTGACCAGCCTGTGGGGACCCTGGTGTACTAGCCTGGGACCGGATGTGGGGCCCCCTGTGAGACCTTACCACAGCTCTGTGGAGGCCTGAGCTTTCCATCACTGTGCCCCGCCACATGAAGATTAGTGGGGAGGTCTGGACCTGACAGGGTCGATTCACCAACCCTTGTCCCCCCACCTGGGCACCACACAGTGGACTTAAAGGGAGCCTGTAACGGTGCAGTGGGAGTGGGTCCTGCCCCCTTGACCTCCCTGCCTATCGAGACCCTGGTGGGCTTACTACACTTGGGGCCTGAGGGAATGCACTGGTAAGACAAAGCTGGGGCCTGACCTGTGTGCGGTCCCTGCAACCACAGCTCTGTTGATGTGGTGACCGGAGGTGTTTGGGCACTACTGTGGTGTGGAAGCGAGGTGCTGCTGCCACCTGTAGAGACCGCCCGTGACCTACTGCGGAAGTGCATTGAAACGCACTGCTAATGCTGGTGGACCCTTCCTCCTGCAGGTACTGCATCCAGATGGTGGGCCTGCCGGGGAAAGTGGAGGGTATGGCTATGGTATCCTATCTGGAGAACTTACCACAATCAGTAGTGGCACAGGAAAGGCATGTACTCCTCCTTTGCATTGGAGAAGGCACACAGAGTGCGGCCTGCTACCCCTAGGTGGCACGTACTGGCACGTTGTAGTGCACCTGTGACATTTTAGGGATTGAGACCATATCCTCCGATGTGCCAGGGAGCTGTACAAAAGGGGGTGGTGATGGACGGAGCATCTAAATCAATCAAACACTCACACCCAGTAAAAAGATCTGGGTTTAATCCATCACCGTTCTTTAGCCCACTCTGCCACCCCAGTTCAGACATGGCTATGTGCAAATCAGTCTGACCCTGTGCCTCATGTGAACAGTCCAGCCCGAACTGCCAAGTCATGTCTTCCCTGGACCGGAAACAAGCTTCCGAGGACCGGTTTCTGGCATTCCAGCCATCTTCAGCCCGGCTTGCTTGAATCCAGTGGCAAAGTGAGCAAGGGACTCACGTCTGAGCATACCCTGCCACACTTATGGCGGCCAAAAGCGGTACAAAAGGGGGTGGAGATGGACGGAGCATCTGAATCAATCAAACACTCACACCCAGTCAAAAGATCTGGGTTTAATCCATCACGTTCTTTAGCCCACTCTGCCACCCCAGTTCAGACATGGCTATATGCAAATCAGTCTGACCCTGTGCCTCATGGGAACAGTCCAGACCGAACTGCCAAGCCATGTCTTCCCTGGACCGGAAACAAGCTTCCGAGGACCGGTTTCTGGCATTGTGGCAGGGTATGCTCAGACGTGAGTTCCTTGCTCACTTTGCACTGCATGTACGTATTGACATGTTTTTATGCACAGAGGCTGTAGTGGGCATTGAATATTTGGATAGGACTGTTTCCGATCATAATCCCTTATTGTTTTCCTTGCAAGGGGGTTGAGCGCGCACCTATATATCCAGTTGTTGATTTAAGACCACCAACTTAGAAGACCCAACCTTCTACAAGGCGAGTGGATCTGGGCATCCTTTACTGAGAATGCAGGCTCAGCCTTGTCCCTGCTCACAGAATGGGAGGCATTTAAGGTGGTCCTTCGGGGGCAGTGACTGTCTGAGTCCGTGAGGATACGACGCACCCTTCTCTGTGATATCGTTATCCACAAAAAGACCCTTACGAATTATGAGCGGAGGTGACCGGAGAGACCAGACCTGCAGCCAGAGCTACTGGAGGTGAAGGAGAGGGTAGCAGAGTATGTGGAGTGCAATCGGTGCTTTAACTAGAAAGCTTAAATGGCTAGGATGCATACCAAAGGTGACAAATCTGGCCCATTTTTGGTTTGGTTAGCTAACCCCGCTAGGGGAAGCTTGCCGACCCTGGAGGTGTTGATGCCTGGGGTGATCCAGCCTGATTATGCAGGACAAAATTAAAGAGGCTGCCACTTGATTAGTATCCTAGCCTTTACAGGGCGGAGGAAGCGTCTTGGGAGCAAAGTGTCTAGAGATGGTTCACTGACCTCCCACCCTGTTGCCTAACGTGAGAGATTGTGGAGGGCCTGAATTTTATGTGGCCTATCTCGACATCCTGCCCCCCCCCCCCTCCTGGCTGCAATGTACCAATAGGCACTCGCGGCACAAGTACTACCCCCCACTCTGAGAGAGATGTTGATTATATCCCTACTTAAACCAGGGAATCCAGCTATGGTTGTGACGGCATATAGGAAATTGTCAGTGCTGAATGTGGACTACAAAATTCTTAGTGGAATCATGGTGCAGCGATTATTACCCCACATGACAGGGTTGATTCATGCCGATCAGTCAGGATTTATACCTGGCCGCTGCACAGCCCTTAATGTTCGACATTTGTTAGCCATCTTGTGGGATGGCCTATTACTTCTAGAGTGGGAGGGATTCACATTTGTAACTATCGAAAAGAAGCTTGATAGTTTGGATTGGGGCTTCCTGGGCGGTTATGCTCCAGATGGGGCTAGGCCAGCGCTTTATTGACTGGACCTTACTGATTTACGTGAATCCGGTAGCAAGTATTCACACAGGAAAAACAATCTTGGCACAGTGGAATGTGGAGCAAGGTACCCGACAGAGGGGCACATTATCCCCCCTACTCTTCCCCCTTGAGGTGGAACCTTTAGCATATAGAGCTCACGGTAGGGTGCCATATGCCGGCATCCAGCACCATGGGATTTCCCATCACATCCCCCTCTATGTGGCTGATATGGTCTCTATCTGCACGACCTTTGCACTGAACCTTGGAAGGCAGCACAATTTCTTGCCGACTTTGGTGAGGCTTTGAGCCTGTGCATGAACATGCTCAAAACCAGCCTGTTCCCGGTCCAAGGAGACCGGGTTGAGCCTCAAGGCTTGTGGGAGATGAGATGGGAGCCGTTGATAGTGAGATACTTGGGGTCCGGATCTATTGCACGCTACCCAAACTCTTACAGTATGATATAAGGGCAGCAGTGATAGCCTTCTGATCGAGTGTCAGGTTCTGGAAGACTATGCTCCTCTCAGTAGCAGCTCACATAGCAGTGGTCAAAATGGTGGGTTGCCTCGCCTTCTCTACTATTTTCTGGTCCTTCCACTAGCGATACCATGTGCAACATTCAGGGAACTGGAATCAATCCTTATTGATTTATTTTTGGAACAAGGGCTAAAGACGAGTGGCTTTGGCCAAATTACAGCAAGCGTCCTCTGATGGCAGGCTGAATGCTCTAGATTTCGATTCTATTGGTGTAGCTACAACAATGTATGAGTTGGTCTCCAGAGCGGAGGATACCTGGGATGTTAAGGCTACCACACCCAGTTGAAAAATCAAATTAATCTATAATTGGGATTTGTAAAGTGTGAACTACTCACCCTTAAGGGTCTCAAGGCGCTGGGGGCCATTGTGGAGTTTAAGTGAGCTATTACCCAGAGTTACATGGTGCTGAGCTGAGCTGCCGCTGGCATTGAACCGGGAACCCTGCACTAGCTGCTGCGCCACACCGCTTGACACAATTGTGGTCCCTTTTCTTCAGTTCGCGGAAGGCCCCTGTGCATGGCGGTAAGACCTCTCAGTACTCAAAACTTGCTGGGAGAGGGTGGTCAGACAGGTGTGAATAAGGGCCCTGTGTTTTTGGAATCTCCTGCTTCCAGCCCTTGTTGCGCAGTTAAAGGGAGTAGACGAAAGATGTCTACAGAATTGAGAGGCGATGGGACTAGACACAGTGGGCGCACCGTAAGTGAACGGTATATTGCGGCTGTTTGAAGATTTACGTTCTGACTTTGACCTTCCGGCTGAGCAGCTTCTACTCTATGATGCCCTGACTCAACAGTACATAGAATTTGGCAGTGCTTAATTTGTGCCGGTGCTTTCCGGTGCTTAGCACCGGCACTTAATTATCAGGGCCGGGTCTACGCATCTGCTGCACCGGCGCAGGTCACACATTGATGTTTTTACAAATGTACTGTGTCTGTACTCAGTGCGTGCAGTGCAGCCGCAGCGTGTTCACTGTGAGTCAGTCACGGCGGTTAACAGTGAGTAGTTGCGGCTGTGTGAGACTCTTTAATAACCAAGCCTGCCCTGAGCCTGAGGCTGACATCAAGTGCAAGAGAAGATTAATAAATGAATCAATATATGTTTATCATGGCAGCTGCGGGCCGCGGTCCTTAGTTCACACTAAAGTGCAGTGTTGACTGTTGCAGATAGTGTTGCCACTTGCCGGTGGGCGTGCCGCGGGACACAAACACTTTGGGCGGGCTTGATGTTGGTTCTGATAGGGGGTAAGGGCTGTGCACGCAGCGCGTGGCAGCGTGCGCAGATATTTTCACAAGGCCACGCCCCACCATAACCACCGCAGCTCCCCACGTCTGTCCAGGAGTCATCATCGTCGTTGAAGTCAGCCGCTGCCCAACATGACAAGCGACGACATTTGAGCCTGGGCACTGTGGGCAGGGCAGCCTGTGCAGTCATTGATCACAGCCAGTAAGTAGTACAGTACAGACCAGTACTGTCTGGTAACAAGAAGCATCAGGCCGCGGCTGGCCGCCTAATCGTACAATCAGTTAACAGTGCAGCCAGTGTATGTCCCTGCCGACCGGCCTACCAGTAACGGTAAGAGTCGTTAAACAGTAAACTAGCTAAGCTAAGCAATTTAAATACTAGCAATGCCATTCCAATACTGTCTGTGCCAGAACCAACGCTCTGTTTTTTTGGGTCGGGTGGTACAGTGATTGGACGGTACGGTTGTAAGATCACCTGCGTGGTGAGAGGCAGTTCGTCTCCGAGTCTGGTGGCTACGTAAGATACGATTAGGATGCATCCAAGTCATTCATTCATTCAGAATCATTAGTATTAGCCCGCCGGCCGTAGCAGTACACGGTGTGCACTTTTGAAATCTGGATATGGCCTGCCGGCGCCGCAGTAATGGCCTGCGGGTTTAAGTAAGTTTAAAAAAAAAAAAGGCCAAGGCCCTACTAGCCCAGTCCCTGGCTCGCTGACGTCTGTGCGCTTAATCGGCAAAATAAAATAAAGTCAAATATGTAGTGTGGATTATACCGGGTGAAAAGCCTGCTTCTTTCACGTATAAGTTCCCACAACAAACAATACTTCTGAATGCCCAGATGAGACGAATCAATTGCACGAGATATGAGTTGACTAGGTGTTGTTTTCAATGTTTTGACACTCTTTGCTGAACGCGGACAGAAGAACAATTTCCATGTGTTTATCTAGCCGGGTTTATAAAACTATGGAAATACCTCTGAAAGGCTGTTCAATAGTGAAACCAATTGTGATTAAAAATTGCCTATTCATCTTTCAGACTGTAAACTACTTTAACTCCAAACATAACACAGTCTGGTTTCACTTTCTCAGGCCTTCCCTTAAAGATAGGCTTAGCAGAAGCATTCGTTCCCTCTTCCTTCCGTCACAGGTTCTGAACTAATTAAGGAACACACTACTGGTGTGTTTGCAGTGTGTTCCAGAGTGTCAGATATGTTAAGTAAAAGTGTTGCTGTTTGACTAAAATTTAACTAAGGAGCAAGGGTACTTGAAGAGAGCAGAATGGTTAGGCTCATCGAGTTTAACCTGTGCTCTCACATACAGACTGGCCCTGAATTTGTTACCCCAAGAATCTTCTTTTCAACTCCAATACGGTCAGTTGTGGCTTCCAACACTGTTAATGAGGTTAAAGTGACTTGTGCAAATACTTCATTGGGCATTTTTAGCTGAAGTTTCTCATGATGTACAGTTAATTATAATTTTTTGAGCCCAATGCACTTAGTGCATTTTACACCACCTGGGTGCTGCTTCAGGACTCAGGAGTATTTCTGTGTTATGTGTCCTTTTTAGGGAGTTTCTTGTGGCTGTAAGATCCCATTCCGAGCACTGTATTATCAGAACGTTGTGCTTATCTAACCTACCTGCAGCTAGGCAATAATGTTTTGAGCCAGACTACATGTGTGATTTGAGGCCTATGAAATATTGAGCGCCAGGTGTCCGAAACTAACCTGGATGTACCTAGAACATCTTTGCAATGCTGGGCTGGTTAGACTTTCACAATAGTTAGACAACCAGGTAACCCCAAGATACTTACCACTTTTTCTCTTAAATTCAGCAGATAGATACGCTTATTTGTCATGAAAGACAAATGCACACCGTCCGAACGATACAAGAGAATTCCTCTACTATAATGTTGTTGTGTGCAAGACAGTACTTGAGACCATGCTATCTCCAAAAGACCATCTCCTCTCTGTTTGATATTTCTCGCTCTGCCTGAGGCGCATACTTAGTGGTCTCTTTCCACACTCTTCTCATGCCTGACCACGTGTTTCTTTTGTATCACATTACCTTCATAATTTTTAGCAGCGCCAGTTGAAGATGTGGGTAGAGCTAATAGAGTAAGTGGGTGGAGCCATTGAGGGAAGTGGGTGGAGTCAGAGAAATGTAGGTGTGTCCTCCAACAAACATTTTAGCACCTGCACTTCATATTTTACAAATTAAGCACTGGAATTTGGGGGAGTAGAGGATCAGAGCTGCAGTTACTCCACAACTGCCAGTTCCTCTGTGCTGCAATGGACACGCGCCAGCTGCTCTCGGACTCTACGGTGCACTGCGGGAACCTTGTGCTCTCACCTTTCGGTGTTGCTCGAATGCTGTGCTCCTCCCCGACAGTCTGAGACTGGGCTAAATGTGGGAGGTTGTGGCCAAGATCTCTCGAAATGCCAGGCTTAGTCTTATACACTTCTATGTCCTACATCATGCATACTTAACACCCCAAAAACTTAGCATTTATTTCCTGCCGATCCCACCGGACTGCCAGCAATGTCATGACGACCATGGAGATATTCTCCACATGCTTTGGAGCTGCTCTCACTTGGTCTGAGATAGTGCGCATATTGGCAGCTACGGAGCAATCCTTGACCCCACTCACAGTGGATCTTCCTGTTTGGGCTGTCTGAGAGGGAGGGGGGCTGCTGCAAGAGGAGCACAAGGGCAGGAGGCCCATGGAGTTTACGCAAGCACAGGACACAGTTCTGGCAGATATCCAGGGGGACTAGGACGCCCACTGGGGACAAAGCTCTTGGTGATTGGCCCGATGACGGAGGTTCGGCCCTACTTATCGCCCCCATGTTTTCACTGCCTTGGGAGGGTACCTGGAAGGGCTTGACTGGAATGTACTTGTGAGGGGGCTATGGCTTTACCAAGTCCTGATCCATCGACAAGCTTTTGGGGGGAGTTTGTAGTTTGTCTGGTTGAATGATTGTTTGATGATTCTGTGGGAGACCATGCCTGGTGACCCTAGATCCTGCTCTGTGAGTGGTGTACTACCTAGGTATACTTACTAGGCATAGTGGTATATCATATGCACATACTCACAAAATTTGTTATGCCCTGTATTTGAACAAGATATGCATATCCTGCCTTCCGGCCTACATCTTCAATTGCACTGTTAATGTTTAAATGTATGACAGGGAATCGACAATATGGATGCATGTTAAATGCCAATGGAATTCTGTTAACAAAAAAAGAAAGAAAAATGGAACCTAGGGCCCTCCATGTATTGTACCATTTATAAGTACACATACACCCATTTATACAGCATACATGCACCGAAAAGTAACATATCCTGCACGTACTGTATCGCTCACACACATACATCCAGCATATGCATTTAACATGCATGTACTGTATTCTTTATCTACTGTACCACTCATAGGCACACATGCATCCAGAATGTGTATTTAACATGCACGCACTGCACCCTTCATGTAGTCCACCATTCACAGGTACACATACATAAAGCATGTGCACCTAACATGCACGTACTGTATCCTCAATATATTGTACCACTCACAGAAACACATACAACCAGCATATGCACTTATACTGCACGCACTGCACAGCACTAAATCCTCTAGTTACTATACCACTCATAGGCACATGCACCTCCAGCACATGCATACACCATGCATGCACTACTCAATACTCCATAATCACTGTATGGCACTGTCGGGAGGCTCCCGGGGAGCAGGATTCAGGGACACTCACTGACAGCAATGTACTGCTGCTACAGGTAGAGGACGAGAACAGCCCCTTTAACTATGCCTGGCGGCGGCATGGGGCGGAAGTCAGAGGCGTGATGTCGGCCTTCATGAATGAAATGAAATTAGTTTTTATTAAGCGGGGTAGATACCCTGAGGCGTCCTAGCGCTGCGGACTCAAGCAAGAACAGAGGGTGTTGAAAGCCAAAGAATTTAGTTAAAAAGGAAGGTTTTTAAGTATTTGAGGAAGGCAAGTAGATTGGGTTCTGCCCGCAGAGGAAGGGGAAGAGTGTTCCATAGCTTGGATGCGTTGAATGAAAAGGAGCGGCCGCCACTTCTTCCAAGACAGGGAGGCCATAATAGGTGTGCATTGAATAAAGGGGAATGACCCAAGAGCATCAGCTCTGTTTTTTCTCAGTTAAGTTTCAGACAGGAGAGAGTCATCCAGTTATCCACTTCCACGAGGCAACCGCCCAGATTGGATGCAAGGGTGTTCGGCTGACTCAGAGCCACCACCAGCTGAGTGTCGTCAGCATAAGTGATGATATTGATGCCGAAAGGACGGACAATCTCAGCTAGGGGGGCTCATATATACATTAAATGATGTAGGGCTCAGGGAGGAGCACCGAGGGACACCACAGCCGAGCGGGAAACTGGGTGAGACATGGTCAGCTTCAAAGACCTGGAAGGTACGTTCTGTCAGGAAAGACCGGAGCCATGTGATGGCATTTCCTGTGACACCTAAGGTGTTAAGTCGGTGTAACAGAATTTCATGGTTTACTGTATAAAACGCGGCACTTGGTTCTAAAAGAATAATTGCAGCTGTGCCTCCCTGATCCATGATACGTCTAGCTTCTTCCGTTACTGCAAGAAGAGCAGTCTCAGTACCGTGTTTTGGACGAAACCCGGTTTGAGAGGGGTCGAGCAGATTGTTATTCTCCAAGAAGTCAACCAGTAGTGTATTTATATGTTTCTCCAATATCTTGCTCAACCAAGGCAGCAAGGAGATTGGTCTATATTTGCCCGGGTTACCTTGGTCCAGAGTGGGCTTATTTAATAAAGCCCTGCCATGGCCCGCTTCCAGGGGGGAGGGACACTGCTAGCTAAAATAGAGGCATTGAGCAGGTTCAAGACAGTTGGGAGGATATTATCTACAACAGACAACAGAGCTCGTGGGGGGGCTGGGTCAAGAAGAGGAGGGCCAGATTTAACCTTACACATAAGGGATATCAGTGTGCAAGGATCAAGAAGAGGATAAGAATCCAAGGTGACTGCATTAGCTGCTTTAAAGTTGGTATTGTGCGGCAAAGCCGGATAGAGCTGGGGGGGGGGGGGGGAGTGCAGATGCTCTGTATTTTGTCTACAAAACATTCTGCTAGATTGTTGCAGCAGGTTAGTATATCTGTAGTGTTGGGAGGGATTTGAGGGGGTTTAAGCAGAGTTTTAGCAATGCGGTAGATTTCCTTAGGTGCTGAGGCGGCTGCTATAATTTTTTGTTCAAAGAACGCTGCCTGAGATTCTTTAATTTGCTTCTTGTATGTTGTTATCGCTTCCCTGTACAGCATTTTATTAGGGAGGGAGTAATCAATTCACCAGTTCCTCTCTAACTTCCTGCAATTACGTTTCAGTTCCTGTAACTTCGGAGAATACCATGGCGCTGAGGGATTACTGCGTAAAACCGGAGAGGATTTCAAGGGAAGTATGGTGTCAAGAGAGTTAGATATCCAGTTATTATATTCCTCATTTGCTATTATGGGGTTAGTGTTAGAGGAGGGTGAAGAGGCATCAAGGATTGGTGCCCAGAGTTCAGCCAAGAGTTTGGGCCAGTTACGTTACTTTTGGATAATTGGAGCTGATGAGGTGGGCAAAAGGGAGAACTCCCACACAAGGGGGATCAGAAAATGATCTGTCCAAGGAAGCGGACGGAGCGTCCCTACTGTAAGGTGTGGACAGTTACTAAATACTGGATCAAGAGTATGGCCTTTTCCGTTCAGTAGATTTGAGTATTAATTGTTTAAACTGTAGGGCCTCCAAGCTCGTCGTTAATTGCCTGGTGTTATGGTCAGAGGGATTATTTTTGGGAAAGGAATGAGCACACCGGGTTATGTGTACTAGTTATTCATGAGTAACTTAGACATGTGTTATATAATAACTCATTTTCCACTCATAGAGATCTGATTGATGTTGTTTATTCTTAATGCATCTTTGATATTTTTTTCTCTTTATAGTTATGTTTCTAGTCTTTCTTTTTATCTTTTTTTCTCCTTATTTTATCTTTTTTTATAAATATATACTTTCAATTTTTTAGTTTACAAAAGACATTTTCACATACAAAACATTAGGATAGTTTCACATAAAACACATACTACTAGAGCAATATAATAATCACAACTTAACCGTCTAATTAAACATAGACTAAAAACATAAATAGTGTAACGATGGCCAAACTACCGGCATTTGGATTCACAGATGAACAATATGCCAATATGGTGGGGAGCTCAGTTTCATTTGGAGAGTCCTCAACAACAGGTCAAGATAAAAATAAGGAGGTAAATACCTTGTTGGGGCTAAGAAAAAAGTTAAAGCGCATAGAACAGCATGGACATTTTATGCTCCAATATCTTAAAGCTGGGGTTATACCACAGGGACTTAGAATACGAAATATCCCAGGCCTATTCACACACATCAAGGAATTCCTGGAGCGCTGGTCCATGATATCGAATAGATGCTCCAGGGATTACATGATGTTAATAGTGGAGACATCCAAAGGAATGCTACAAGAATTGGCACAGGAAATTGCAGAACTTGAAGACAAAATTAAAAAATCAGGAATAGTGGAAGACGTAAAAAAGACACTGGACGACATAGAAAAATACTTAAATTCATATACAGACTATCTCATTAAAAGAAAAACAGAAAAACTACAGAAAGACATAAAATTCTTCAAGAAAGAAACAGTATATCCCTATCTATCGGATAATTTTTACACCAATAAAGACAATGGGGTAGAAAACTGGGGATATAGACAAAACAGATATGGTAAACGAGTGAATACATTCTCTGAGTCCTCAGGTACAGACAGTGATGGTGCCTCATATGATGGAGGATACCAACGGGGTAGACCTAATTCTAGATACCAAGGTAGACGACCTTTTTTAGGACAGCGCCCACCAAGACGCTCGAATTGGAGACCACAATACCATCAAGCGTTTCAGAATCCTCCACCTCAGGAATATCAGTACCCGGCACATCAGGAGATGGGATACGGCCAATACCTAGAAACAAGGAACAACAGGTATTGGAGGAACTAGATCAATTGCCCATCTTTAATCTGACATCTCAGACTCTTCCACCTAATACCATCACATTACTAACAAAGGGACTTTCATTTGCCCCACATTCAGGACTAAATAAATTTGATTTATTTAGGGATCTTCAGACGTTCCTTAGAAAAATAAGATTAAAGTTCTTCTTTCTAAACAAAGATCCAGACCTAGAACCATCTAATCTGTCAGGTCTGAAACCCAAGTCTGTCTTCACACCAACCTTAGATCAGGTGCCACCTCAGGTAGCAATCTTTGAGCAGATTATGAACGACAAGTTCACAGTCATCGCCAACTATGCTCCTAGGCCACAATTCAACCTCACCAAAAATCAATATGAAGCAATGAACATGATCAAAAAAGATCAAAATATCACAGTGAAAGCATGTGATAAAGGGGGAGGGATTGTGGTCTATGAAACAGCGCAATACATAGCGAAAATGGAAGAAATGCTGAGTGATCAACACTTCTATGCCCCAATAACCAAAGATCCGACCAGTGAAACAAAAAAGAAAATCAGAAAAGTAACCAATCGTGCACTAAGAAATAGTGAGATATGTGACTGTAAAGGGGGGTCAGGAATGGACTGGACACGTTGCCTTGGTAAAGAGGGTTTTATTTTAACATAAAGTTTCTTTCTTCGAAAAGTTAGTCTCTCCTTGGCAAACCCTGCAGGATCCGTGATGCCGACTGTGTAGGGTGTGTTCTTTCCGTCTAGCGGTTCGAGTCAGGCTGGCACTTCTCCCAAAGGACCTCTCGCATCGGATATGCCGGAAAGAAAATAACAGAAAAAGGACCAATTACTGCCACGTCCTATAACTCTTTCATTCCAGGGAACCAGGGGGTGAGGGGTCACCTATAAGTGCTTCAGTCGTTACCGATAGCTTAAGTGATAGGCGTGAGGGAGGGCACATTTAAGGGGAAGGGTAGTGCTGGAATACTAGGGAGTCGATAGCCTTTTTACTGCGGGTGAGTTTCCCCGTCGTCCCACCCAGTTCGAGATTCGGTCCCGTACCTGTCGGAGCCACACTCCTCCCTCGGGAGTGTGGCACGGCGCTGCGCGGTCTCGTTGGCCTCCTGGCACGTCTTCTTCGGACAGGGCTTCACCTTTCCCCACCTCGTCTGCTTCTCGTCCTCGCGTTGCGGTTTCCTCGTCTCTGCGGCGTCCTTCCTCCACGCTTTCCTCTCCCCGATCCTCTCCTCCGGTGGTGATGTCACACGCCGACCTCCAAGGTTCCGGTCCTTTATCCAATGAAAGGAAGGATACGTCACGAGGGGCAGTCCCGGCGTCCTGTTCTGTCGGCCAGTTAAAGGAGCCGTGTTGTATTTCTTGAGACGGAGTTCCCCACGCAAAAGGCTCGTCCTGTGAAGAAGGAGCAACCATTTCTTCAGCATTAACAGACCACCAGTTACCTTCTTTACCGCTGTCCTGACTATCAGTCATTGTCCCGGTCACCTGGTTACACAGACAAAGAAAATGAATATCTAAATGTGGAAAAGCCGAGACTAGCGAGCATCTATGGCATCCCCAAGGTGCATAAAGACATAGGAGATCCGCCTTTAAGGCCCATTGTAACAACCATAGGTTCAGTAACCGAACCCTTGGCTAAATACATAGACTCGATCTTGTGCCCACATGTAGCAAACATCCCGGGACATGTGAAAGATACCAAACAAATCATAAACCTTGTGGAAAATGTACCATTTTGTAATACGGCTAACATCTTGGTTACGATGGACATTGTCGCCTTGTACAGCAATATCCCAATAGCAGGAGCACTAACAGCTACACGTTGGTTTATACAGAAGTACCAGATACAGTGCCCTAGTATCTTTCTACTGGAATGCCTGAACATTGTTCTTAATGACAATGTGTTCGAATTCAATGGCAAGTTATACAAGCAGCAACAAGGAGTCAGTATGGGGGCGTCTTGTGCCCCCACAATTGCCAATATCTATATGGCCCATTTTGAAGCACAATTTGTATTCAATGAAGTAACCCCATTTTTTGAATCAGTGTGTAATTGGGCCAGATATATAGACGACGTGTTCTTCATTTGGCTCGATAATGAAGACACGTTAGAAGAATACTTACAATGGATAAACCTTTGTGATAATAATATCAAATTCACACACCATACAAGCAGACAACAAGTATCGTACTTAGATGTAGAGAAAAAACATCAAGATCAGTCACTAATAGTGGATCTGTTTGTCAAGCCAACCTCAAAAAACACGTTACTCCACTATGATAGCTTTCATCCAACAATTCAAAAGAACAGCGTACCATTCGGAGAATTTTTAAGGCTGAGGCGCAACTGTACTAATATACAGGATTATGACACCAGAGCCACAACAATGAAAGAAAAGTTCTTGTCCAGAGGGTATCCCAGAAAATTAATAAGAGATTCATTCAAAAGAGCTCGGTTCTTTGACCGTCAAACACTGTTACAACCCAAGACGGAGAAAAATACTCCACAACTAGTTTTTGTCACAAAGCATTCGAGCATTAATGAAAGAATTAGACAGACAGTGAGTGCCAATTGGCACATACTAAATGTAAATGTCCCCAAGCAAGATAGACTGCCTAAACCTATCTTTGCATACAAAAGAAATAAAACACTGAAAGACCACATAGTAAGGTCTAGGATGGCCAATAAAACTGACGCTAAGCAATAATCATTGACTAATCTGGAACCAGTAGTGGGTAACTACCGATGCTCTACTTGTAAATCTTGTGGATCAGCCATAGAGGGAACAAGCCTGACTTTCAATAAGCAACTGATACAACCAACTGATCTTAACAACTGCAGAAGCACAAATGTAGTCTATCTTATCATCTGCCCTTGCGGCAAAGGCTACGTAGGTCAGACAGGAAGAGCTCTTAACGTTAGATTAACTGAGCATAGGTCAGCAATAAGAACAAGGAAGCTGACTGCACCTATGGTCAGTCATTTTGTAGAGGAAGAACATACACCTGAGGATATAACATGGTACATTCTAGAAAGAATACACCCGAGAGCAGAGTATGATCAAGAGAAAATACGCAAAATGCGAGAGGTATACTGGATTTTTGTTTTGGGGACGGCCATCAGTGGATTAAATGCTGAGATTCCATGGGAACAAGCAATCTTATGATAATTGTGGGGCTTTGAACACAAAATCAAAAGGAGCAGCACTAGAAATAAGAGAGCAAGATCTCAGAAATTGTACATTTTGTTTATACATGGAACCATAACAGTATAAAATGTATAGTAGGTTTGGATGTAATACTGTGAATGCCTTACATTGCCTGCAGATGTCAGTAATCCTACCCTAATAAATATCTCATTGCCGGGTTATCCACTCACAAACAGAATGCCGTGAATGTAATTCCCTTTAAAATAAGATAAATCGATAGAATTCTTTAGTTACAGAAATTAATTGAAATAGAGTCTATTCCTGGCAAAAAATCCTGTGTTGTTATCACAACATGAAATCTTCCACTCCATTTGTTTAAATTAAGCCCTTCTACAGACATCGTCCAAGTGTAACATTGAATTACCGATAGTTAATGTAGTGACCAAATTGAGCCTATACACAAATCTAGTGCCTTAATAATTAAGCAAAAAAGGCAGAGCCATGAACTGACATACGCCAAGTAAGGAGAACAAATAGGACTATACCAACGCTGGACCCCGTGAGAGAACGAGTCCCACACGTTAAAATGGACGCTAGATAGGAGATTAAATACATTAGTTGCCGAAGGCAATGTACAAAGAATTAAGTCTCTGTTAAAACATCCCGTGTCATCATATGAAGCAAGACTCCATTTTTAATTTTGTAAATTTAGCCCATTTAAAAAAAACCGTCAAAGTATAAAAATTAAAAAGATATTATAAGCGCAGCGTCTTAGTCCCTATCAGTCATCACACAAGACCCAGTACCTAAACAACCAGGGCAAGATGGCGGATTCATTAGCCTAAATGCAACTAGAAAACAGAAAAGACGGCACCACTCCGACTCGTAATCTCGCGAGATGGGCAACAAACACGTAATTTTGGCGCCAGAAATCGCGCTATAGAAAGGGTTCGGCTTTCAAGCGCTTGAGAGACCCGATCCTGAACCGGAGGCACTTCGAGGACCTCTTCAGTCTAAACATCAGGTATGTCCCGCGTAATTGAAAACTAGAGGCTCTAATAAGGTCTAATGAGACACATGGTTACAAGGATAAATAGCTAAAGATAAACTCTCTTTCCCTCTTTTAAAACAGATAGTTGAGTGTAAAGAAGTAATATCCTGGGCCAAAAAGAAGAATACTTTGTTAAGCTGGCAAAGTTAATAAAAGTAAACAATTTCTCTACTTAAGGTAAGGGTTGTGCCACTGTGGAATGAGCTTAGTATATCGGTTTTAAGGTTGAAATTCGGAATTAGACTGATTTTACTGTGACTCTTCTCATAGGTCATGTATCATTTTTAATCGGAATGCAGACCTTTACATCTTTATGGACAATTGGAATCCTAAATCGAATATAACCAAAAGAAGCTGTATAATTAACGGATTGATCTGACTATTTAAAGGTAAACTATGCCAGAAGGTAACGTAAGACATAATGTGTAATTAGATCCGTAGACTCAAATAGAACTTTATGTTCTTGTGTCCTACTATGCAGGAAATGACCAATACATCCAGAGCACCGGTACTAACAAATTAGAAGCGGTGTTGTCACGTTGGATAGAAGAAGGATATACACCCAAACTCAGTTAAGGATAACCTACACTCCAGGTAATTCAGGCAGCGATATAGAAATACAACAAACTGCCAGTAAAGAAAAAAGGTGTTGACAGACATATCCATCCTCCTTTCAGAAACAAAGACCTGGTTCCATGTTAAATCTGGCACAATTCTAAAAAATAAATCTATTGGAAGCCACGACGCCTATATAAATAAGGTACTAGAATGTTACTATTTTTACTAGTGTTATATCTAGTAAAACGGGATACTTGTTCAAGGGAAGAATTTTTTCCCAATTTGGTGACTTGCCCTGGGCTCCTTAAACACCTGATAAGTCTTGTTCTTCACCTAAAAGCTCCCATCTGCAAGTAATAGGCCAAACTATGATGTTTAATGAATCTAAAATGTAAATCAAACAGAAATGTTACTTTGTATGAAACAACACAAAGAAAATGAAAGTGATGATTACTATGCACATGATAATTTTTCAAAAAAACGCATAAGTATGTAGACATGACAGCACCTGGCCAATGTAGGCTCACTAATCGCTTAAGGACTTACACAAAAGTAAAAGATAAGGATATAACTTTTAAAGAAATACAACAGAATGAAGTAAAAGTTAGACATGAAAATGAAAATAAAATTGTATAGAAGATGAATACTAAAGTATCGCTTTTTCATCCTTTTAGCCACGGGTATTATAGTAAAGACCAAAGCAGATTTCCTGAGGAAGGCGACCGCCGAAACGCGTTGAAGGAACAAATTCTGCGTTTACATTAAGTGCCAAATAGAGATGATGTTTTTTTTATATGATTCAGATTTTATGTGAAACTATCCTAATGTTTTGTATGTGAAAATGTCTTTTGTAAACTAAAAAATTGAAAGTATATATTTATAAAAAAAGATAAAATAAGGAGAAAAAAAGATAAAAAGAAAGACTAGAAACATAACTATAAAGAGAAAAAAATATCAAAGATGCATTAAGAATAAACAACATCAATCAGATCTCTATGAGTGGAAAATGAGTTATTATATAACACATGTCTAAGTTACTCATGAATAACTAGTACACATAACCCGGTGTGCTCATTCCTTTCCCAAAAATAATTTTCCTTGCCAGGGTTCATCCTTTTAGGCAGGGGCCCCAATTTTTTCCACAAAGATGGTCAGAGGGATTATCCAGATGTATGTTAAGATTTCCAAGAATTGAAAAATTGGCTGGTGTGGAGGCTAAGTTGGCCGTGATGAGTGGGGCACATAGAAACTGTCCAAGAGCCCCTGGAGTACGATAAATAAGAATTCTGGAGAAGGTATTTGTGGGGGAAAACTCAATTGCGAAAGAGAGGCTTTCACAGTCAGGGACTAGATTTGGGGAGCAGCGACAGTTAAAGGAGCCCTTAAGAATAATTGCGATACTGCCCCCTTTTCCGGTTTTGCGGTCCTCGCGGTGGATGTGATATCCCTGGGGTAGGGCAGTGATAATATCTGGTGCTGAGTCACTATTTAACCAGGTCTCAGTTAGGAGAAGGGCATCAGGTTTAAGATCGTCTAATAGCAAAGCAATTTTGATCGAATGCTTTGGGAGCGATCACAGTTCAGAAGATATATGCTTCGCTGAAAGTTACCAGGAAGGAGGTCAGATTTAGTCCTTCTGGTGTGAAGGTGGAACCCACAGTCTGGACAGCTACTATGCCTCTCTATTACATTGCACCAGTGTTGACACTTTACCGGGAGCTTCCTATTGAGCTTGTGGAGCTCCTGGGCGCATAAATCTCTTAAGACCTGGGTATAATTGTGCAGGGGTTGTGGCCTCTGGCCTTCTCTGGGCGCGGACAGGCGCAGACGGGCTAGCCTTTGGCGCGCCTGCTGCGGGTTCGTTTTGGCATCGTGTTTAAATAGGCTATCTGTGCAGGAGCACTAGCCCGCTCACCTGCCCCAAGCCGAGGGGACAGGAAGTGAGGATGGGATGTGGAGCCCTGTAATCACCCTCCGTTCGATCGGCACTTGCCGCGACAGACCGGGCTGTAGGGCAAGGTTCAAAGGTAGGTTCTGCTATTTGCCCAGCATTCCCCCACAATCAGTGCAATTACAAAGCCAAGTTTTCTTTTCCTTTAAAAACAAAAGTGCGGCGCAATTAAAATAGAGAACACAGCCTGCAGTAATCCTACCGCGTCCGTCTGAGTCTCCGTCCCGGCAGGAAATTAATAGTCTATCCTAGCGTGAGCGCTAGCCCGCTCACCTGCTGGAAGCCGAGGGGACAGGAAGTGAGGATGGGATGTGGTGACCTGTAATCACCCTTCGTTCAATCGGCTCTTGCCGCAACGGACTGGGGTGTAGGACAAGGTTCAAAGGTAGCTTCTGCTATTTCCCCACAATCAGTGCAATTACAAAGCCAATTTTTCTTTTCCTTTAAAAACAAAAGTGCGGCGCAATTAAAATAGATAGAGAACACATCCTGCAGTAATCCTACTGCGTCCTCATGGAACCAATTGGAGACAACCGCCTGGGAGAAAGAGGAAGCGACCGGCGCGGCAAGGGGTTGCGAGAAGGCGACAGGAGTGTTCAGAGAGGGGAAGACATTGTGGATGGATAGGACCGAAGATGGCGCAAGCACCACTGAAGCAGACGTCGCCCAGACGGTCTCCGAAAACGCTGTGACAATGCAAGGCCATCAACACTGAGCTTCGCCGGCCACGCTCCAGGAGGAGGGTGGGTGGAGCAGGTTTGTCTGCGTCTACTGGGGCTTACTAACGCAAGGCGAAAGAATGGTTAGTTTGCGGGGTAGACACCACTTTTTCTCTCTGGTCTCCATGCTCCAATTACGTTTGGTGAACCCCTAACGCCCCCTCCCTCTGTTCAGAATAGTGGACGGCACCCACTGACCCGAAGTTTGTTTTTCTTTTTTTGTTCTTTCCTGCAACTCCTTGGACTCCTATACTTTACTGGAGAACACCTGAGAACCTACCCCTCCCGCCTTCCCTGAAACCAGTTTACCAAGGTGGGACTTCCGCTAACCGGACTTTAAAAAAAAATTTATTTGACTAAATAGTGGGGCTAATAAACCATTCCTCAAATTCGAGTTCCAAGCGTACGAGACGTTCCTTTGGGGCAACTACCTCCCCCCTTGCTGGGGATTTGACAGGCACCCTCTCCAGGCACGCATACAGCCAGCGCAGGAAGCCCACTTCTGCTCTATGCAGCACTTCACACCAACTTGAGGTACGCCAAGGGTGAGTTAAACACACCGCAGCGGAACCTATAACAGAAAGTGAACCTGTAGGCCTCACTCCAATGAGACAGGTCAAAAACGACCTGTTCACTCCTACTGATCACTACAATAAATGCTGCCACCACTGCGCTCGTGCTACTTAACTCTTGGCGAAGGTAGTATGCATCCACCTCTATGAGGGGTAGCGCATTGGCACCCCTCCTGGACCAACAGGGAGCAATCCCTGAGACAGGACTATGTCATAGCAAGTCCGCCAGATCCGTGTTTGCCTATGACAACAAAAATCAGCATTTGGTATCCAAGTATCAGTACAGTTGGGCACTCAGTGCAAGGGTGCACATTCATTACCATGAAGAGGGCTTTTCCCAAAAACCATTCATACGGAGGTTACTGCTTACAGAAATAACTCTGAGCTTCAATCAAGTATTTATGCAACGGTGATCAATAGGATTGCTTTCAGATTTCAGTACAGGTACAGGATAAGAGACGGAATAATGCCTATCGAATGGCCCTGGTGATCCAGTCAAACTTTAACATGCAAGTATCCTAACAACTCAGGCAGAAAGGACAGGAGAGGGTCCATATCAATGGGTTTCAATGGAAAGCTAATCTGGCTCCATGCAGATGGCAAATATAGGTGTCTTGTGGTGAGGGTTTACAAGAGTACTAGATCAGAGTGTATAGCACCATGACAGGCCACATAATAAATGCCATGAAGGCTGTGGATTTGAAAAATGCTTTTAGGTTGAGTGTGGTGGGATGATTCATGCATACTTAGGGCGATGATCATGTGAACTGTCACCTCCCCCATTTGAATCAGCTTAATTTCATGTCTTCAGAGCACAGTGCAGGAAGACTTTGCATCCTGTCTCATCATGGCAGTGATGGGTGATGCTGGTCAATGGTGGAGTAATGGGTGTAGTTATTTTTGAAGAAGTCAAGATTCTCCTGTTCTTTTGAGACTACTAGATGCAATCAGGAAGACCCCGACCAAGTCCCATCTACCTCAATCCTGCTCCAACCTCTCTCCAGTTTCATATCCCAAAAATCTGGAATTCCTTTCCCACATCACATCAATGCAGGAAAGGATTCCTCTTTAGAATACAACACATCCCCCTTCTATAATGAAGAATATCACGTCTTGAACAATAACAACAAATTTTACATACCTAACATAGGATGCTATCTTTGCTGGGGGCTGCTTTCTCTTCACCCTATACACCACCCTGGTGGGACTCCTTGTCTCAGGGTGCACCAAGATTGCAACTTGCTACAGCTGCTCGGGGGAGGCGTGGTCACCGTACTTATAGCGCTGCCTTCCCCCCACAGCATGGGACGCTAGCCATGTTGGAGACTGCTCTCTCTTCACCCTGTACACCACACTGGTGAAACTCCTTGTCCCAGGGTGCACTGAGGCCGGAACTTGCTGTAGCTGCTCGAGTTAAGGTGCGGTCACCGCGCTTATAACTCTGCCTCTACCCCCCGCAGTGCGGGACGCTATTCTTGATGGAGGCTGCTCCTTCTTTGCCCTGTACACCACCCTGGTGGGACTCCTTGTCCCAGGTTGCACTGAGGCAGCAACTTGCTGCAGCTGCTCTGGGGGAGGCATGGTCAATGCCCTTATAGCGCGGGGTTCTAGCTTTATCCCCAAAGGACAGTGTTTGAATTGTTGATCATCAATCTTGTTTGCTTTTGGTTTTATATACCCTGAGTGGGTCAGCAGTGCTCATAGAGTCTATTGAGGGTGGAGCTATATTAGTTTACTATCCACCAGATAAGAATTTGCTTTACATTCTTATGGGAGCTTTCATAGAATTCTCTTTTTTTTATCTGTGTGGTTGTATTAATCAAGAAGTAAGAAATGAGCCTTAGATAGTTGTCTCTTCGTTCTTCTGCAGGACACCGACCCTGACCTAGCTGCGGTGGCTGTCTTTCTAGACACCACCAAGGCATTTGATTCCCTTGAATTGAAGCGTTCTGAAAAGTATGGTCTTTCCACCTCCTTTCTTTGCCTGGATCCAAGTAATGTATACTAAACCATAGACTAAGATGATCATCAATGGGATGTGATCCCCTAGATTTTGCATCACGAGGGGAACGAGGCTGGGATACCCACTCTCCCCTCTTCTATTTGCCCTGGCCATGGAGCCACTGGCAGCTAAACTTAGACAGTACCATCGCGAATATGCTCTTCAATACCCTGAAAAGCAAATCCTCGCACACATGGCACTCCACACCGGCCCAGCCTACCTCAACGACAGACTCTCCTTCTACGTACCCAACAGGAAAGTCCGCTCCGCTGACCTGTCCCTGGCCGCCGTCCCGCGCATCCACAAAACCACCACCGGGGGCAGATCCTTCTCCCACAGCGCCGCCAAGGCCTGGAACGCCCTCCCCCTCCCCCTACGACGGACCGCAGACCTCCCGGCATTCAGAAGACTGCTCAAGACCTGGCTCTTCAACCACTAGCTGCAGCTCCCCCCCCCCCCCCCCCCCCCCCCAGCGCCTGAAGACCCTAGCGGGCAAGCAGTGCGCTTTACAAATTCCCTGATTGATTGATTGATTTCTGCAGTTTGGAGGGTATTCGGGGGTCACCATCAACTGGAGCAAGTCACAGATTTTCCCTCACACAGCTGCGGTCAAGAGATACATACCAGACTTCCCCTTGACTTGGTGCGATAGCTAAATTAAATATCTCTGGATAGTAATCACTAGGGACAGGGAACACCTCATGAGAGCTAATTATGGCAAAGTGCTGAGTACAATAAAGGATTCCATTACCAGATGGATCGCTATGCCTCTCTCCTTGGCAGGCTGGGTGGCGTTGATCAAAATAGTGTTCCTTTCAAAACATCTCTACCTCTTCATAAACATTCTGTATGCACCCAACAAACACTTCTTCAAAGCACTTAAATCGCAGCTCAATCGGCTGACCTGGGACGGCAAGCAACCCCGCCTCAAGTGGTAAACACTGATTCTACCTTTTGACAAAGGTGTGTTCGAGGTGTCGGATGTGGAGCTATACTACTGGTGCGCCCAGGCGCACTTCGCTGCGTATTGGATGCACCCGCCACCGTACATGCCGCACCTCACAGTGGAATACTGGCTCATGGTCCCAAGCCCCTTACTCAGCATATATAAGTGCACAGACTGACAATAATAATAAATCCCTCATCACTGTGGAGTGCACCAACAAGGCGTGGAGGGCTATCGCTGATCGCATGGAAGATGTACTCTCCTCTGCTGCTACTACCCGGCAGCCGAAACATCTCAATCCCACAAGAGGGCAGATGCAGACAAATGTTGCGGAAATTTAACATACACACATGGGGGGCACTATATGTGGGAGGGATGATTCTCACCCAAGAACAGTTCTGTAAAGACTGCCAACCTACAACCATGGAGCTCTTTATGTACGTAAGACTCCGGCATAATGTGAAATCAGCCACCTCCGACTTCCCAACTGAGCCACCCACTTTCACACCACTACACGCCTTACTTCTGAGGGACACCCTGACCCATATAGTGTCCCTGCTGTACCGAACCACTCAGATAGTCCACATACTACTCAGGTAGCGCGGGCTAGATGGGAGGAGGACGTGGGTGACTCTCTCTGGGATGACCAATAGACATATTGTTGCCAGCAAACAGGACGAATATCGTCCAGTAGCAGACTGCATATCATGCACTTTAAATATCGCCATCGTCTGTATTATACCCCTGGGAAGCTATGCAGCTTCTGCCTCAGGGATAACGATAAGAGTGACAGGTGCGGCAGGGAAAACACTGATTTCCTGCATCTGGCCTGGGAATGCGCCCCCATTAGAGCATACTGGGACACAGTGCTGGGAGTACTCAGCCAGATGGCGTGGACTTCAATAACGAACGCCCCCCTCATTACACTGTTGATATATACAAAAGTGAAGCCCGCTCAGGTGTTTCATATCGCTTGGATTACTGCTAGCTAAACGGCGGGTGACCTGCAGATGGGGGAGGGCCCCAAAGTTTAAGGAGTGGATGCAAGACCTAATGTTCTGTCAGGAGCAACTGACTATATATGCGGAACTAATGCTGGTCTTTTCCAGGCCCGAGATATCTGGGAGCCCCTGCAAAATACTTACAGGTGCAAGCGACTGATGCAGGTATGACAGAGACGGACCCTGAACATCCAAGAACTGCACAGCCTACAGATAGTGAGGCACTGATATGGTAGAGGGACCCTAGGGAGGAGCAAAATGTGCAGATGGGACTATTCTTGGGCTTCTGCAATGAAAGGCCAAAAGGAACTCGAAGTGGTGCAAGGAACAAACGAACTGTGTGCATTGCTGTCGAAATTATGCCTGTATTTACGCTATCTATACCATGTTGCTTTATATAGCTTGCCGTTGCCGGCTTATGTTGCTGTTTATGATGAAAATCAATAAAAAGAGTAAAAAAATAAATTTAAAAAATCAGCAGACTGGGAGAGAAAAGCATACAAGGCATCCCTTGCCTCGCTCTAAAACCCCTGCCACGCTAATTTTTAGTAGGCCTATATGCCTAGCTGAGACTGTAATTGTGGAATTTATTTATTTTATTTTTAAAGTTTTTTAGAGCGCGAACAAGACCCTTGCGGATATCAGAGCGCTTTACAATCAGTGAAGGATAGTTATGCAACAAAATAGCAACAGGTACATTGCGTATACATAGCATAATGTAGACAGTAAATCAAAACAATAATGGGTAAATCAAGTATAAATAACATATTATGCAGAGTACACAAAGAGGTGAAGAATAGGGAGGCAACTGTGGGGAATAGATTGTCTGTTGGTACACATGTGATAAAAGAAATATCGGTAGAGGTACTAGTGAACTCGTAGTTTCCTTAGAAAGTGTTCATGTGAATTTTTCCATGAGAATCGCTTTTATTTCCTTTTTGAAAAGTGCTGTAAATGTGATAAGTCTGGTTTCTGGGGGTAGTGCGTCCCAAATCCTGGGAGCCATCCCTGAGAAGGATTGTTTATAAGTTTTCGTCTTGTTGAATCTGTGTGGCTTCAATAAAAGTTTTTCCGCACTCCTTGTGGATCTATTACCACCAGAGATAGTCAGTTTCTGGGTGAGGTAGCTGGGTGGATTATGGTGTATGGCTTTGTGAGTCATGCAGGCAATTTTCAGGTGAATTCTGGCTTCCAATGGTAGCCAATTCAAGGCTTTTAAGTCAGGGGAGATGTGGGACTTTCTTTTCGAGCCTGTGATGAGTCTGGCTGCAGCATTGATGGAGCCTCTTAGTGGAGCTGTAGTCGCTTTGGGGAGGCCACAGAGAGAGACACTTCCATAGTCCACTCTGGGGATGACTAGAGCTTGAACTGCCGTCTTGAAATCGTTGAATGGTAAGAAGGGTTTCAGCTTTCTCAGTGTATTAATCTGGAAATTTGCCCCTTTGTAGCGTTGCTAATATATTTATGCATGTTGAGGTTGCAATCAAGGGTTATACTCAATGACTTTGCTGAGTCGATGATGGTTGGTTGAACGTTGAATGCCGTAAGTTGTTTGAACCAATCATGCAAGAGGGGTATTTTGGTGGGTGGAGCTATAAGGAGAAATTCAGTTTTTAGTGCATTTAGCTTGAGATGGTTCTCAGCTAACCATGACTGGGTGTTCAAAAGCGTTTTGTTGAGCCGTATGATGTCATCTGGTGTGTATATCTTAAGGTACAGTTGTGTATCATCTGCGTACATGTGAAATTGTACGTTGGATGCTTGCAACAGGACAGTGAGCGGTTCCATAAATAAATTCAACAGTGTCGGGGATAGAGCGGACCCTTGTGGGACTCCCAGAGTTACTGGCACGGATTTGGACAGGGAAGTGTTGGCCTTGAATTTTTGAGTCCAGTTTTGAAAAAGGAGGTAAACCAATTAAGCACTGACCCTGATAGTCCCATTCTGTGATTCAGCACATCTATCAGGTTCTCGTGTTTGACAGTATCAAAGGCTGAGGAGAGGTCTAATAGGATGAGTAGGCATGAACCATTCTGATCAAGATATGTGACTTCATGGCAACTTTGTTGTCAATGATGATTCTGAGGTTTAGGGCATGGTTGGAGGGAGTGGGATTGGGTCCTAGGTCTGATGGTCACCAGGAGGTGTTCCATGTGTTGCTGCTATTACCAGAGATCAGTCCTTCCATCTTGTCTGTGTTCAGCTGCAGGCAGATGTTCTTCATTCAGTCAGCGACATTTGTCATGCATCTGTAGAAGTTGGTTCTGGAGAGAATGAGTTGAGTGTCATCTGCATAGGAAATTATATTGAGACCATTGGATCTGACGATGTTTGCCAGCAGGGTCATATATGCGTTGAAGAACGTGGGGCTGAGGGATGAGCTCTGGGGGACACCGCAGGTGATCTCCATTGGCTCAGACGTGAAAGGTGGGAGGTGGATTGTGAGAAGTTGGCCTGGTATATGCTGTCCAGTAATTAAAGTGGGCACCTTGCACCAGTCCAAACAACCCTTATAGTGATTTAAGAGGTCAAAGATAACTGTAGAAAGTTATCCAAGTGGTAGTTGTGTAGAGCAGCCTTCAGGCTTAGTCTTGAAGGAATGTTAAGCAGCTTGATTTACCAGAATGCAACCTTAGAGTATTGGTTAAATGAAAGGAGAACCACATAATAGTTATAAATATATGTATTTATTAATATAACACACTAAGTACGACACAGTATCTCCTACACAAAGATACTCACAAAGCATACAATGCTGTAGCACAGAAACAATTGTAAGCAGCACTAATACACAGTAGCCTCCGGGGGGAGACCAAACCATATACTAAAATAGTGGTAAAAGAACCACGACTAGAGTCAAGACAGTGTCTAGAGTATGTAGAATCACTGGGACCCCAAGGAACCACCCAAGGTGAATAAGTAGGGACCCCATGGAGGACAGGTGCAATGTGGGAACGCAACTGTGTGCGCTGTACAATTCTATGGGAGAGTCGTGGTTGCAGTTTTAAAGTTTAAGGACCCTTCTCAATAGACTTCGAAGAAAACCTGTGGAAGTTAGGAGGTTCGAGAGCCACCCCACCCGTAGATACCGTAGTACCAGGGAAGCCGGGTGCATAGGTCTGAAGTCGCGTCGAAAACCGCAGTCGATCTCTATGGAGGACTTCGAAGAAGAGCCACTGCTGGGAAGAAGAAACGTGTCTGATGGAATCCAAAGGTGGATTATTGATGAAGAGTACCTGAAGGTAGAGGGGACAGAGTCTGGGTCACTCAGGAATGAACAGGGGCTCGGTAAACAAATACCCACCAATGTCGGGTGCTTCAGGTGCGTTGAGGGTTTCTTGACTCTGCAGCCAAAGGGCCAGGAGACGTTGAGGATGACCAGGAGCCGGATACGAGCTGCCCCACGAAGGATGTCAAGTGCTGAGGAGTCAGTGTCCGCTGGGGCACCAACAAGCCTTGGCAGCGACAACCCATGAAGAAGGTCAAGAAAGGTTACGAGTCGGACCAGCAAGGTCCGGTAGACTCACCAAACACAGGGGAGTGAGGGCTACCCTGGAGCACCCAGGTGAGCCCAAGAAAAGCAGTGTTGACTCTCAAGAGGAGTTCTTTGTAGGAAATGGTGCCAGAGGTTAGGGCTACTCCGAGCCCAGTGCACTTGTTTTGGAAATGCCAACAAGCATAGGCACTTGCAAACGCATGCGGTGCACATTCCCCACGAGGGATTCTGCCCTCAAACTTGGTAAGAGGGCAGCTCAGACCTCGAGGGACTTGGAAACCCACCTCCTGTGTTGCTGGAGCCTTTGGAGTCCGTATGAGCTCAGGAGCAGCAGACCGGCGTGCTGATGTCAGTTTCACCCATTTTTTCCATGCCTCTGTGGGGAACGGGTGAACTGACAACATTTCCACAAGCTTACACAGTATACAGGACTAAGAAAGTGATAAATAACACAGCACTTCAAATATTCCATAAAAAAAATACATGAATCACATGTCAATTATATTTCGGTATAAACAGGCAGGCAACGGGAATCCACAGGCCGTTACTGTATCCACCAGAAAAAGCGTTACCAAAGGTAAGTAACTTCTTCTGATGGATACATCTGCCTGAGGATTCCTCACCTTTTAAATTGAATCCCCAAGCAGTTTCACTCTCGGTGGAGGGTGCCTGCCTTCTTATACCAAAACATCTTGCAGCATAGAACGTGCAAAGTGGCCATCCCATCTCACCTTCCAGTCTAAGCAATAAGGTTGCGCGGAAGTGTGGATGGAGGCCCAAGTTGCTGCCTTGCAGATGTCTACAACATGGGACACCTCTAAATGAAGACAAAGAAGAAGACTTAGTTGTGGTGGAATGAGCTTGAATACCTTCAGGAGGCTCCTTCTTGGCCAGGGCGTAGCAGATCTTGATGCAGATGATGATCCACCTAGACAGTGTTCTCTTATAGACCGCCTTGCCCTTCATCTTGCCCACATATCCAATGAAGAGTAGTCGTCCAGCCTGGATTGAGCAAATTATCACAGACTGTTTGAGTAATATTAAAGAATTACTCAGAGATGAACTTAGTCCCCTCATTGTTTGATTAGTATTCATAGAAAAAGATTTTTCCTCCCTTAAGAGAGTATCCCCCAGATGCATCAAAGTTATGTTTTGCGAGTCCTTAATAGCGAATTTTGAGGAATCGCTATTAAAGACTCGCAAAACAGGATGCATGTAGGAATCGCAATGTTATTTGCGATTCCTACTGATTCCTTATTTGCGATTCGCTAATTGTGAATCGCAAATAAGGAATGGCTTTCCAATTCATTCCTATGGGCCAAAGGCCTTTAGGAATGAATGGGAAATCCATTCCTTATTTGCGATTCGCAATTAGCGAATCGCAAATGTGCAGCAATTTCAAGTGTGCCAGGGTGTCCAAAGAACACCCTGTTGCACCCCTGAAATGGTAATGTTCACTGGTGTTGCGCACACACACATGTCCCAAGGACATGTGTGTGTGTGATATACAACTTAGAAAAATGCACTAAAGTGCATATTTCTAAGTTTTTGCTTTTTACCACGTAGTTTGGTTTCGCAGTAAATAGCGACCCCAGATTGCGAATTTGCAATCTTGGAATGGTTCATGCATTGCATTTAAGGAATCGCAAATTACGATTCCTTAAATGCAATCCCAATTTGAGAACTCGCAATTATTTGCGAATTCTTAAATTGCGAGTGCATGAACCCTTGATGCATCTCAAATGCCATTTTTGTGGGCGCAAACGGACGAATTTTGCGATTAGCACTGGTTGTGCTCGCAAAAATACTTGATGCATCTACCTGTATGTGCCCCTTCAGAAGTAGGCCATAATAAGGGTGTGTGGAATAGTAGGATTGTTCTAAAAGGATCAAAAACCAGCTGGACAATTGTAACTAACACTGAGGTTTCTCCCAGCATACAGCAGCCGTAGGGGATTCCGATACAATCTAATCCATGTTGTACTAATAATGCTAATGTTCCTGCTATTTCATCCAATGTCCCTTCACACAAACAAGCTGTTCCTCATTGGATTAATGAAGGGACAAGTAAGGAGAGCTATCCCGACGAAGGAGATGAGAATATTGATCGTTGTGTCAGGGAGTCTAGACTTCCTAGAATAAATCTTCCACTGCATCATGGCCATAAGTTGCCGTATTAATTAAAGTGCCGAAGCTAATTGGTGAGCACAAAGAACCTTACCACGTGCTATTTAATAAAAAAACGGACTGACTTGTTAAACATCGAGATTTTCCTTTGACGCAGGCGCGCAATATCTTGCCCACCCAAAGGATAGCTGGGTTTGGGCCAAGCAGAGTGGACCAGGAAGGGGACTGTATTATTGGAAATTTTAGGTTCCCATCACTGGCCCGCTCAGTTTTATCATCAGGGTGGGATAGTCACAAGCTTGAGTCGAACAGCAGTATTGAGCCCCTCCCCTTGGGATATATCTATAGGCCTTCTCCTTGTTCACGTGTGATTAATGGTCATCAGTCCCAGTGGCCTATTTCTCCTTCTTATTCTTCCTACTAATCACAACCTAAATGGGAGGGACATCTATGCAATTCCCATCTCTAATCGGTTTGATCCCCTATGAAGTATAAATTGACTTTTTAAAGATAAATCGCAGCCTCTCCCACTTAACTGCTTCCTGCCCACCAAGTCCGATTTACTTACAGACTCCAGTTCCCCTTGTTCTGGCCTCATAATGTCAGTACCCCCAGTGCATGCTACCATTGCCACAGCCCTCCCTTCTAATGATTTCATAGACACACCAATTACTGGGACAATTGGTATGGTGCTTCCAGTGTATTCTTCCATCGCCACAGTGCTCCTTGTTAATGATGTCGCAGACACACCAACTACTGGGACAGTTGATATGGCGCCTTTATCATCACAGGTCCTGCAAACAAAGTTTATTTCTTGGAATGTGGCCGGTTTGGAATCCAAACTATTGGTCCATGAGTGGAGTTCATTTATAAGCCAATTCAACTTTTGTCTTTTTCAAGAGACATGGGCGATTTTGCCCCTGTTCCTCTCAGGATTTGCCAACTTTTCCAAAGTAGCAATATCATCTGTCCGAGGTTGGCCGTTAGGGGTCCAACGACTTGGGTAAAAATCTCCATTATACAGGAGATAGAAGTAGACACCCATGATTTATTATGGGTCTGCCTTACTATGCCTGGAGATATGGCATATTATATTTATAACTTCTATACTAGGTCAGTGTCCACTAACAATACCTCATAGTGCCAGATACTCTGAATGCCCACTTGTTCTCAATTCCAACTGCTGCATCGAAGATTGTAGGTGAAGATGTTAATTGTACATTTGAGCCGCTTAGCATTGACAATTGTCACCTTTTCCTAGAAGAGGATACCATCTGGGACATCCCAGAGTTAGGGATTGAGTCTATTAAAAATGAACAAGAGTTGCACTCCAAATTAATGCCCTTACTCTCACCCAGGGATTGCGTGCATACAATGGCAGAACTTCTTCTGCTAGCTCTGGTGGCAACACATACAATCGGGTCAACCACTCTAGTTTGATTGATTATATTATATTAGATGTCAGGCTCTGACCAAAACTAACTGACAAGATAGTGGTCCCATGGGGTAAATAATGATCACATCGCCCTATCATTGGAACTGGGCATAGCTACTAAAATCACTAGTAATCCTATAGATACAATTTATGATAGGAGGTTGCTACTTGCTAGCAACAGGTGTAGGGTAGAGTGGAGTAGGGCATCCTGCTCCCAGGAGACGATCAGTAGAATATATAGTTTGGTCGCTGACTGTTTGGAAGAGTTGGAAGTACTCAACATAAGTGGGGGATCCTGGGATGATATGGTGAATGCTGTGGAATCCACCGACCAACTGGTCTTTACTATAAGGGATACCTTTCTCACCAAAGAGATTGGGTGTCCCAAGAGTGGTAGACTCCCCCACCCGTGGTACCATACAAAGTGTACAGTAGCCAGAACCAATTTGGTAATGGCAATAAGGGCGCAGAATAGATCAATGATTAAGGAAGCAAAAGCTGTTATAAAAAAGGTTTTACTCAATGCATAAAAAAGGTGAAAGACGAAAATGTGAGGGAAGAGACAAAGATGTTTGCTCCTTCTGGAACTCAGTGACATCTGGTAACAGGGAGGGTACAGCTCCCATTAAAAATAATAATATTGCTGCCATTGACTGGGTTACACATTTTTTAAGCCTCTACTCAGGAGATGGGGATAGGTTGTCCTCTCCAACCGGCATGGAAGCTTTAGAAGCTATAAGGATTAAAATTAATACTGCTGGAAATGAACACACAAGCTATGAGGCTGGTCTTTCACTTTCCCACAGGCAATTACAAGACAAATACCCCAATGTGATTACTGTTTAAAGATCCAGGTCTTGACAAACTTCCTGGAGACCTAGTTGCTGATTGAGCCAGGCATATGGAGCACATATCTTTCAGTGGCCTTTACGACCATTATGAAAGGGGCCCCCAGTCCTAATTGTGGGCAGGGGCAGAAATTATCCCCATACATAAAACAAGCATTTACAATGCAACGGTCTCGCCTTCGCAAAAGTTAGAGCTATTGGCATTGTAAATGACAAAATGTTTATTTATGTGTTGGTATTGAAATCAGATAAATAAATGGCATTGTCATTTACAATGCCAATAACTTAATCTCTCGCAACTGCCACACACACACAGACCCACACACTCACACACAGAGCCCCCCACACACACACACAGAGCCCCACACATACACACACAGAGCCCCCCCCCCACACACACACACGCAGAGCCCCACACACACACAGCTCTGGCTCCATACTGGCTTGGTTCTCTATGAATTTGCCCATCTGCCCACCTCTATTTTTGAAAGCTGCTGTTCATACGTCCACTATATCCAATGCCGGCGCTGCAGTGACAGGCGTGACCGTCTAATCACTGTTTCCAAATGCGCAAAAGCTACATTTACACTCTCATGAATATTAAGCAATGTTTCAGGAACAATCAAGTCAGAAACCCTCGATTTTTGAAAATTACAGTATTAATTCACATTGACAAATGCAGAGGAATGAAAAGTCATGTACAGCAAAGGAGCAAATAATTAATAGGGTACTGAATGATTATGAATTATTAATGGCATCAAATTGTATTTATAATCTAGATTGAATTGTGTAGCATGCATTATTAATAACACGAATGCAGCATAGTTCCACACTTATTATGCATGCTTGCTGTTGTGGTGCATTTCTGGCTGCTGCTTGGTGTGCCTTGTTACTTACTACGCCAGCACGTCGGGGCGCCTGAAGATTCCCTAGTTAAAAATGCGGGAACAATGGCAACGGAACCCCTCCCCAGCTGCACAAGGACAGTTTGGAAGAAAGCTTGAGTGGGTGGACTGCTAGGGCACCGTGTGCAATGCCTGTGGCCCCAAGAAAGTGACTGTCAAAGGCCCTCCACACATTCAGGGCCAAAATATTGTCTCAAATGCAGTAGGGCACTAAGGGCAGCGGTGCATGCCTATTTACTATGCAATGGACATTTACAAACTCTTTGGTATCCTGTGGTTTGTAGCAATGATCCACAAGATTGCAAACAGAATTAAATCAATGAATACATCTACAATTGTTGGGAGGAGGAATATGGCATATGCTGCAAATAATGTGTGTGCGCATAAGTCCATTATAAAATACGTAATTATGTTATTTTATATAGTACAAGACAAATATCACTATATATATATATATATATATATTTTATTTTTTTTTATACCAAATGCCCTAAGCATTGAGAAGTCACACGCCACATCCCACCTTCCAGGATAAATGTGCTGCTGTGCATCTTTATTTCCCGGTTCTTTATAATCTTTCGCCGACGCGTTTCGGGGCTTCAGGCCCCTTCATCCTGGGCATGAACACACAGTGACTTCTCAATGCTTAGGGCATTTGGTATAAAAAAAAAATATATATATTTTGCAACAATCTAGATCTGTTCCTTATTACCCAAGCATTAATTTTCAGGCAATAACTTGAAGCATGTTAAAGAGTGGAAAGGGGATACCTAGCAAAGCAGTACGAAAAGGCAAGTAAGAATACTTCAGTCTGATGGTTACAAAAGTACGGAAAAACATAAAAGTACTCATGACATTGTACTCTAATATTTCCCAAACGTGTCTCAAAACTATGCCATTGGCACTCCAATGATTCCACAACACAGCCACAGTGTGCCAACGCTACCAGCACTTTAAGACCATCCTTGAGGCACCCCTATTACAACTTTGCCATTACCTCCAACAGCCCAATGCCTGCAAGCACCGATAAAGGCCAACACTATCAACCCGCATCACTGCTATTAACCAACCAACGTCTATACATACAAACTACCACCTTAAGTCCGTATGATCAGGAGTGGTGACGAAGCACAGAGCTTCAATAGAATGAACATCGGCTGCACACCCAGGAGCTTGTAAAAGTCCCTCGGCCTCACACACCTTTCACCCGGCAGACTTGGTCTCAAACTTGGTAAGCATCTTCTCTCTTCTCCGATCAACAGAGGCTCCCGCAGGTTCCACTGTTCCCGTGGACCCAGAGCTGACAGAATATTGCCCGGGACGTCAAAGAACCTATCCGCCCCTCTCTTCCTGCGGACTACCGGCAGGCAGCACTCCCCCAGGCCGCTTCTGCTGCTCCAAGTCAGCGCACCGGAAGTGCCGCGGTGGAAGAGCAGTCGACGTCTCTCTGGCATGAAGGAGCTTCGACACTGAGAAAGGACTAATGAGTAGGTGAGCCGGCCGACTTGGTGGCCATATTTGAAAGGCTACTTTCACTATATAATATTTTTGATCTCTAAGAATACAGTAGTAGATTATAAATGTGGATTATCCAATTCTTATTGCTCAAAAGCTCTAATCTCATGAAAGAGTCGGAGGCCAATGTTACGCTGAGTTTGTGGCTATTTATTAGATAGCTGTCAGATTGGCAATAAAAACAAGCGTTGTCCTAGCTGCCCCCGTGGGAGCACAGGGAGGAGACTGCGAGCGAGCAGCGGGCGCCTTCCGGGCCTAGGGTGGTCCCAAACGTGTCTCAAAACAATGCCATTGGCACTCCAATGATTCCACAACACCGCCACAGTGTGCCAACGCTACCAGCACTTTAAGACCACCCTTGAGGCACCCCTATTACAACTTTGCCATTACCTCCAACAGCCCAATGCCAGCAAGCACCGATAAAGGCCAACACTGTCATTCCGCATCACTGCTATTAACCAACCGACGTCTATACACACAAACTACCAGGAAAGAGAGCGGGCGGCTGGTGCTTTAGGAGGCTGGGCGGGAGAGGCTTCAGAAGGGACCGGGATCGGGACCGAGCTGGCACAGACTGACGAAAAAACAGGCCTGGAAAAAAAAAGGAAACACCCACAATGGCCCACCTCTGAATGACGAAACAAAGGGGGCGGGGCTTAAAAAAAAGACAAACGCCCACGAATCTGCTCCAAGACTGATTGACATCATTCTCTTCCAATGGCTAGCCTCCATTTATGGAGCTACCCAATGGAAGAGAGAGGAGGGTTCAACCCTAGTACTGAAAAACAAAAATTCTCGAGCTGCGCGACAGTCGAGACCTAAAAAGGCCAAGGGATTCACATGTTAATTATAGGCTCATTGACAGTGCTCAAAAGCTCTTCAGCAAAGCAGTCCTGACTAGATTGCAGGAATGGATGAGCTGTAATGATGTCTTAACCGCCCTACAGGCTGGCTTTAGGGATTTGGTCAGTAAAATAGGCCAAGTGTTTCCATTCCAAATGCTATACTGAAAAACCAATACTCTGGGCAAAGGCAGATTATATGTTTTTTTGTAGACCTTCGCTCGGTCTTTAATTTAGTTCCCATGGAAAGAATGTAGAAGGTCCTTGAAGAGATGGGGGTACCTGGTCATTTGATAAGACATTCTAGTGAGACTCCATACTAAGAACTATGTGCAAGTAAGATGTGGGAGTGCAGGTGAACTGAAAGATCCGCTCCCAGTGGATAGGGGGTTAGGCAGGGCTGTGTCCTTTCCCTCAAACTGTTCTCACTTTATATTAATGAACTCATTGAACATCTTGAGTTATTTGACAATGACACACCAAAATTGGCAAACCAGAGGGTTCCTGCACTAATGTTCGCATACAATAATTTGCTCCTTTCTAAATCTCCAATGGGCTTCAAGAAGCTATTGAAACTCTTTCATAATTTTAGTGAAATGAGGGGCCTAAAGATTTATGTGCACAAGACAATGTTTACAGTTATTTATTTATTTTTATTTTATATTCTTGTATAGCGCAAGAATCGACCCCTTACGAGGTATCTCCGCGCTTTGCTCGCAGGGTGGAATGGCAGGTGTTTCCAGAGGTTGTGGTTGTCGACTGATGGTTGATTATTTATTCTTCCAGGAATAAGCAGGTTTTTAATTTCTTCCTGAAGGAGGAATGGTTGGAGGTTTGTCTTATGCCGATGGGTAGGTTATTCCAAAGGTTAGGCCCTACCATAGAAAAGGCTCTGCCACCTTGTCTGGTTTTTTTTACCAGAGGAGTTTTTATTAGCAGTTGATTGCTTGATCGTAAGGCTCTGTCAGGTTTGTAGAGGGGTAGCTTTTGGGTCAGATAGTTGGGGGCTTTCCCGAACAGGCATTTGTGAACAATGCAACAGATTTTGAATTTGATGCGTTGTCGAATAGGTAACCAATGCAGTTCTCGCAGCAGAGGCTTGGAGGGGGTTTTGGGGGGGGCATTCAAAACCAGTCTTGTCGCTGTGTTTTGGACTACCTGGAGGCGATTTATGGCGCTCTCGTTGGCTTGTATCAGGAGTCCATCAGGAGTCCGTTGCAGTAATCAATTTTACTTATCACCATAGTCTGCACTAGGGTCTTTCTGTAGTTGTCTGATAGGTAAGGGAAGACTCGTCTTAACAGACCAATTGTGTGGAAACATGCCCCAGCAACTGCACTCACATGTTCCTTCAAGGTTAGATTTTGATCTAACTTCACCCCCAGATTTTTTACTGTTAGTTTTGGGGTGGGTACTGGTCCCAGATCGAAGGGCCACCAGTCGGGGGACCATAGTATGGACGCTTTTCCAAAGAGCATTAGCTCCGTTTTTCCAACGTTGCATTGGAGGCGGTTGGCAGCCATCCAGCTGGAGATGGCCCTCATGCCTTCCGCGAAGTTATCCCTGACATTGGAGTTGAGAGAATGGAAAGGGTAAAGAAGTTGGGTGTCGTCAGCGTAGGACACCGGGGTGAATCCATATTTTCTCACGATCTCAGCAAGGGGGGCCACGTACACATTAAACAATGTGGGGCTTAGGCATGAGCCCTGTGGCACCCCCTTCGTGAGCATCCTTGAGGAGGAGCGGTATGGTCCCAGGCTGACGGATTGTGAGCGCCCGGACAGAAAACTCTCCAGCCAGGAGAGGGCTTGTCCTCCTATGCCTACTCCCTGTAAACGGCTCACGAGGATCTTGTGGGACACAGTATCAAATGCGGCCGACAGGTCTAACAGCACCAGAATCATTGAGCCTCCTCTATCCTGTGACATCTTGATGTTATCGGTCACGGAGAGGAGAGCTGATTCGGTGCCTGAACCCAGATTGAGAGTGGTCCAGGCCCCCTGTCGCCTCTATGAAACTGGACAAGTGGGTATTAACATGCTTCTCGGCCAGTTTACTCAGGAGCGGCAGCAGAGAGATGGGACGGAGGTTGGAGAGCTCTGTCCAAGGGGAGATGGGGTTTTTCCGAATAGGATTCACCACTGCCTCTTTCCATTGCTGGGGGAGTTTACCTTCTTTGTAGGAAAGGTTCAAAACTTTTTGGATAAAGGGGCAGAGAGCAGTGCTAAGCATGTTCATCCCTCTGGGGGGGGAGGAGATCATGGGGGGACCCTGTTTTTATTGTATTTAGTAGAGATTTTATGTCATCCTCGGAGATTTCTGGGATGTCAATAAAGGTCTCAGAATTGGTTTGTAGACAGAGAGCATCAGCCGTCTCTATGTTGTTGGGGTGTTTGGCCAATATTTTGTTATAGATGGTGTCAATTTTATCTTCGAAGAATTGTGAGATCTTGTTACACAGATCCTGAGAATAGGTATCAGGACTTTCGCATGCTGTAGGATTTGTGAAACTTCTTAGAATTTTGTATAATTCTCTGGTAGAATTATCTGCTTCATCTATTTGGGATTGAAGGCTGGTTTTCCTTGCCTTTTTAATGTTTTTGTAATAAGAGGAGACAGCTTGTTGATAGAGCTCTTTGCTTTCACTGGAGTGGTTCTTCCTCCATCGTTTTTCTAACTTTCTGCACTTTTGTTTCTCAATTTTTAATGCTTCCGTGTACCAGATTTCCTTCTTGTTATTAGTCGTAGGTAGTTTGACCAATTTTTGTGGGGCTATAAGGTTTATTGTATCGAGGAGGGTGGTGTTTAGTTTGGCAAGGGCCGAATCAGAATTGTCAGAGTCGGAGAGAGTTGGTGTTTTCCAGGTTTCTACGAATGCTTCTGGAATAACCTTGTGCCATGGTCTACGTTTAATGCTCATGGTGGCAGAGGGTTCGGAAGGTTTAGTTAGTTGCATGAAGGAAAATTCCAGCATGTTGTGGTCGGACCAGTGTACTGATTTGGGGGGATGGCAATATATTGACGGATAATTAGAAAAGATGAGATCTAAGGTGTGGCCACCTCTGTGGGTGGGACCACTATTTCGTAGATGTAGGCCTAGAAGGGCGAGGTCTGCCAGTAGGAGCTTGGTATCAGGGTCCTCTGGTGTATCTGCGTGGAAATTAAAATCTCCAAGTAGAATGAAATGACCCCAGGCCGTACACATTGGGCTAAACCTAGGCTATCTGAGACTTATTTAGGACGTGTTAACACCTTTGATTACTTGGGTATAACGTTAACTGAGCATCTGGGGTGGCATTCACACATAATGCATCACAGACTTAAACTAGAACAAGTGGCTGGAGGAATCATTTAGATGTCTCTTAGATCTCAGTTCAGTACAATACAGCCTGCCCTTGAAATATATAATTCACACGCCCTAGGGACTGCATGCTATTGAGCAGAACTGTGAGGCCATCTTTGTGTGAACTTTCTTCATCAGTAGAAACCCGCTTTATGCAACAGCTGATTGGGCTCCCGGTAAGCACCCCATTAATCCCACTATGGCTGGACCTAGGGTTACGATAGCCGACAAAATAGCACTGTGTCTTCTGCTATATTGGAGAAGAATCTGGTATACCCCAGAGCTCTCCTCATACCGCAGGGGCCAGGAGGAAATTTTGTCCAAATTCAGGTTTTAATGATATCCCGTGGATTAAGCAAATTAAGAACGTGTTAATGAAAATAGGTTTGGACTGATGGGTAATCCATTTGGCCTGAATAGCCCAATACCTAAAGAGCTACTTAAAACATTGTTCTGGCAGTCAAAGGACTTGAAGCTCATCTCCCAATGAATGGTAAATTCATCAAATCTCATCCACCTCTTCATTCAAAAACGAAGTGAAAACTATACTAATGAATACGTTTTTACCCGGGGACGCAGTATGTTTTATTGTTTATCTATCTGCCTAGTACTCCAATGCTCTGATTATCTACACTCTTATGTGCAACTATTGGCTCCAGCTTTAGCATGCTCCTCCCATATATTGAATGGTTGTTTGTTCCAACTGCTGTATCCCACATACCCTATGATGTGAAGTGCTCTGATACCCTCTTGGGTCTTGTTCGCGCTATACAAAACTTTATAAATGCATAAAATAAATACATACATTTTAAAAATGGTGGCTCCTTGATGGAAGGTTTGTTTCCGTTAAAGACCCATATAAGAAGGAGAATTTTCTGGACGAGATGCATCCCCCATTAGCTAGGCGACTGTGTATGCAACTTCGGTATGGGACCTTGCCGCTTGGGGCTTTTACAGTCAAATGGTTAAGTTCTAAGAGTGAGCTGGAAGTCCAGTGCCCAATGTGAGGTGCACCTAATGAGACTGTTGAACATGTCCTGTTCTTCTGCCCCTTTTATAGCATTTGTCGGAATAGTGGATAGCTCCTTTGTGTAGGAGTTTGGGAGCTAGAGGATACAAAGAGGTCCTTTAGCTCTAATAGGCTTCGGGTGTGAGAAGTTGGCCTGATATATGATGCTCACTAGTTCTAGTGATCACCTTGTATCAGTCCAAACAACCCTTATGGTGATTGGTTGTAAAGTCAACCTTATAGACCAGCTATCCTAATTGTAGCATGGACAAAGCAGTCTTAGGCTAAACTCTTTTGGCATGTGAAGCCAGCTGTTTTACCACATATAACCCCTTGAATACCAAATGAAAGGACACCACACAGGTAGTTATGAAAATAAACAAGATATTTATTAACTAACAAACACCTCTGAACTCTTTATGACATCAGAGGGCTAAGCACATGACAAGACTCTTAAGAAAAATATGTTAAGTTGCACAAGTTACAATGTTGCCCTAGGGGCTCAACAAACCATATACTAAGTAAATGGTATAAGGAAGTCGATTAAAGGAATGGAGCTGTCCAGAGGCTGTAGGATCGTTGGGACTACACTACCCTAACTTTAGGTAAGTAATAGGAGGCCCACGGAACGCGTGTGCAGAGTGTGAACTCACACGCGAGATTCTTAACAACGTCTATGGACAGTACAGTTCAAGAAAAAGGTGAGTACGGACAATCCTGACTAGTTAGGACTACAACGACTGTGGAACTGGACACTAGGAGAGTCCATCTACCCTTGAGCACCGAAATGCTCTCGTTACCTCACCCACGGGCTGCGGGTGCATAGGTGCAAAGTCATGTCGGGTTTCTGCGTTGAAGTCTATGGAGCCTGAAAGAAAAGATGCTTCAGGCGACCAGGAGGAAGATGTTCGGTGTGATCCAAGGGTGGATCAGTGAAGCTGAAGACCTGAAAGCAGAGAGGACAATGTTCACAGTCACTAGCCAGTGACTGGAGTGGAACCAGGAAGGAACCAGAGGCTGTCGTCGCGATCAGGTGAAGAGTGGACGCTTGACTCTGCAGCCACGTGGACCAGGTGGTGTCTTCGACCACCAGGATGGAGGCACGAGCTGTCCCACGCAGGCTCTCGCTGTCGGTGGTGTCGGATCCGGATTTGGAGTCAACAGGCCTTGGCAAAGACAACCCACGCAGTGAGTGGAAAAGACGTCTGGTGCGGACCAGGAGGGTCCGGGATGCCTCTCTTTTGGAAGGAAGCAAGGGCCAGTCTGGAGCAACCAGACCAGCTGTGTTGATGTCGTGGATCGTCGTCTAGGAGGCCACTAGCCAGCCGGCAAGTGACCAGACAACGCGTCAAGCAGCAAACAGGCAGAAGGGCCCCACGCAGATCTCGTGGATGCTGGAGGGCTGGTCTTCTTTCGGTGCAGGAGCTGCTCGGGGCTGGGGCTTCTCAATCCCCAAAGCACTTCGTCGAGGTTACCTCAGAGGTCGTGCTGGAAGCGAAGTGCAGTTTCTTCAAGATGGCCGTCCCACGTGTCTCGTTGCACCCACGGATCTCAGCTGTGCTGCAGATGTAGATAGAGGTCGGAGAGGTCTGGGAATCCGGGTCTCGTCGGGCTCTGAAGTCTTGATCCTCGAGGGAAGACGACAAAGTGAAGCCGCTGGACGCTGATGGTGCCTGCTTGTGCAGGGTGGGCACTCCTTGCCCACAAGAGAGATTTCTTCAGTCTTCTGTGTAGAAAGTCGAAGTCCAGAGTTTCTTCTTGCAGAATTTCAGTTCAGGATTAATCTGATTTGGGGGCGTGGCTTGGACGCCGAGGAAGATGGCGGTTTGAAGCGTCTCTCCTCCCGTCACGAGCGTCTTCAAGTAAAATTGGAACACCTTTTCATGCTTGCAGCTGGGATGTGACCGAAGAATCTAGCGTCGGATCACTCCCTGCCCGCAATGAGCCGACCCTGGTGCCCGTAGCTGTAGCGGATCGAGAGCTGCGCCGAGTGAGGCGTCCATGGCGGCAGCGCGATCGAAGGAAAGGAAACGGAGCGTGAAGTGAGCTCCTGCGACGTGCAGCGGTAAATCCGAAGTCCCGAGAGGGGTGAAAGTAGGTGGACGCGTCTACGGGAGAAAGGTGCACACCGGGATAGTCAGCTGAATTACCGATCGTGTAAGTACAATCTGATCGGCCATGGCAAGGCTTCCTCTGCCTTTACCAAGATGGCGGCCGCAACTCGGTAATGCCTGAAAAACCGAGGCAAACTGTCTCTCCTCGCTAGTTCTGCCCAATCGGCCGGTTTTTGATGCCAATTGAACACTGTTGAGAACTACCCTGCTATGAGGGGAGGAAAATAGTCACATACTCTTGCACTGATCAGAGGAGATGGTTGTTGCTACGCTGTGTGCCTGGAGTGCCTGCCTTTAGCCCACAACGCATTCTCTACAGTCACAATACATGGCGGACTCACAGTATCTGACAATCTACTCATGAGGACTTAAATCTGCTGAAATGTGCACCTGGATTGCCTAACATCGACTCGCAGTGTGCTCCCTAATGTTCCAGCCTCAGTTAGCGCCACGTGCACACAGTGAATGAGTGAATGAATGAATGGGACGCCCTGTTCCTCAAATGCCTTTTTGCAAAGTGCTATCATCAGTAAGCTGAGTTCATGCTATCATCAGTAAGCTGAGTTCTGGCTGACCAATCTCCTAGGTAGGCTAGTGCTGGTTATTTTGCTCCGCGTGAGTACCGAGGGGAACTTTCAGGTCAATAACTACAGTTCTAAACAGCACGGAGAAGGAACCAGTGGTCGCAATGGATACCAAAGACCAGGGAACCCTTAAGAGACTTAAATCTGATCACTCGAACCCGGGATCGCCAAACAAGCCAAAGAAAGTTACCCCGGACGCACTTGACATGATATTGAACAGATTGGATGAGGTGAAGGACCTAGCCAAGGTCACTAAGGAGGAAGTGGTGGCAATCCGTCAAGATATCCGAGACACTAATGCGCGCCTGACAGAAACAGAATCCCGGATCAGTCGCCTGGAGGACATAGAGGTTAAAACTACAACGGCTCTGAAACACCTACACATCTCCTCTGACCAGACAACTAGACGACTGGCCGAGTTGGAAGACAGGAATAGGAGGCGGAACCTACGCATTTTTGGAATTCCGGAAGGATCCGAAGAGTCGGAAAGCTCATGCATTCAGTTCTTAGAATCTTGGTTCACTAAAGCCACGAATCTGACTTTTTCCAACCCTCTTGAATTTGATAGGGCACATAGAGTCCCAGGGAGAATCACTAAAACGCAGAGAGGACCAAGGCCCATCGTTTGTAAACCATTACGCTACCAACATGTGGAGCAGATCCTTGCCTTCGTACGGAAGCACAATCATATTTTGTGGAAGGACTCCAAGGTCTACATTTCTCAAGACTACAGTAAGGAAACCGTGGAAATAAGGAAGGCCTTCCTTGCCCTTCGTCCACAACTATCAGTGAAAGGATACCAATTTGGTTTTGTGGGTCCAGCGAAATATAGGGTGACAATACGAGGATCGTCTCACTACTTCACGGACCCCATGAAGCTCAAACGGATGCTTGAGGATGTAGAAGAACGAGACATGGAGCGCGATATGGAAACTAATAACCCGGATGACCTATCAGCCTCGGCTTCTGCTTCAGGATACAAGTGACCACGTTAGGTTCTATCATAAAGTTTTCTGTGCTCTGTTATTACTAAAAGTCTGATCTGCTTAATTATTGCTGGGTTCTTACAGGATAGGTCTCAAGTTTACGGAAACCTCCCACAACTGGAAGATCTATGATGTCCTGGAAGTCTCTTTACTTTACCTCCCTGGTTCAAGCTGGCGTGGTCCAGCTGTTATTGGTCTGATCCTTTTGACTAGAGCTGGCTCGCCTTGTTGGCTCCAATGAGACGGTGGCCGGTGATATATAAATCATAACGTGCTGTCTAACTCCAGACTTTGGTATATTGACAGGTTACTCAGAGTAGACCGGATTCGTTCTGGCAATACTGTGACTCTTTGATTACTGATTACTGATGTTCTACTGTTCTTTGTTTAGGTTATTCACCACTGATGCGACGACTTGGATACTACTAGCCATTACGTGCCTTTAGTGTAGGATATGACGCTATAATATCTTCCAATGGGCCATGATGTTGTATTCTCAAATTTCTGCTCGATAATCATAATCTAGTGAGCACTCAGGAATTATTCTGATTTACCAAGAATGTATAGTGAGTGTGCGCTGTTGATCATATGTCGGTTCTGCTGCATCATTCCAACGTTCCACTGCTTGCATAGTCTTTATATGCATTTTTCGTTATGTATTGTTGTTCCAATGTCTATACATGACTAGTTTAGGCGGGGGGGTTACTGCGGTTTTCCTCACGTCGCCATGCTTCTGTATCACAATCGGGGTGGGTGGGGTGGGGGGTTGCATGGGATTGGGGGGGATGGGTGCTGTGTTCTATGGTTTGTATTATTTTTTCTTCTTTCTCTTTTATTCTCCTTCCTTCTTTTTCTTCTCCTCTCCGTACCACTTCTTTCTTCTCTGATCTATCTCTTTGCTCTTGATTGGACAAGTTGTATCATGCATATGATGTGTTTGTATATCTATACTCAGACCAGGCGTGCTGTATCCTTGGGTTCCCAAGTAGCTAGTTATGGTTTTCGACCGTATTTCATCTTAAGTAGCAGAACAATATGTTCTTTACATGATGAGCCGTATACTATGTTTTCCCTTGACTCTCTTGGTGCAACCATGATACATACACCGTTGTAAATGTCACATAGAACACTGTCCACTCCACTTGGTACAACCTCACTTGACCGATTGAAAGTTTTGTCCATGAATGTTAAGGGTCTGAATCAGCCCGTTAAAAAACAAAAGATATTAGATTATTTGCGGAGACAAAAGGGGGACATTGTTCTGCTGCAAGAAACCAAATTGGATGCTAAACCATTCTACACTCTGCGCAACAAGTTTTATTCAGAGGTTGTAGGATCTAGTGCACTCGGCAAAAAGAATGGGGTTCTGGTATTAATATCAAGGAAGTCCAAGGTAGAGCTACTGTCATCCTCATCAGATGAAAAAGGTCGCTGGGTTACGGTGAAACTCGCTAGGGATAACACGGAGTTTTTTGTCACTAATGTTTACGCACCTAACACTAATGATTTAGAATTCTGGCAGGATTTAGTCAAGCAGATTGCAACGGTACCTGATACGGCGGTACACATAATTGGGGGTGATTTTAATCTTCCATTTGACCCGGCATTAGATAGGGACTCTAGGTGTACATTCAAGCCAAACAAGTCACATAATGCCTTCATTAAATTATGCCAACAATTCCATTTAATTGATGCGTGGAGAATACAAAACCCTACTGATAGGGACTACACATTCTACTCTTCCCCTCACGACTCATTCTCCCGTATTGATTACATTTTCATTACACAAAATGGCGTAGCAAGGATAGAGGATACTTCAATTGAGCCAAGGGTACTGTCGGACCATTCATGTATATCTTTATCCATCAGTAACATTAAACCGTCCCTTAAGCAAACGTCTTGGAGACTCAATGAAGAAATCCTACATAAAGAACAAAATAGGACTGAAATTCTGGAAGCTATTAGATCTTATTTGGACACTAATGCGAGAGGGGACACCTCAGAACTAGTGCGATGGGAGGCCTTGAAAAGTACAATAAGGGGGGTGTGCATCAAAATCCGTTCAGCAATGAATAGGGATTGTAATGCGAAGCTAGAAGGGTTGGAAGCTGAGATAGCTACTTTAGAGAACAAACACCAAATGACAAGGGACCAGGAAACGTTCAATATTATGACCCACAGAAAATACGAATATAACAAGCTAGTGAGCGAAAGGGCGGGAGTGTGGCTGGATAGGAAACAAAGGTTTAAGCTATGTGAATCTAATAAAGCTGGTAAGAGCCTGGCAGCATACTTAAAATTTAAAGTGCAAAAGAATGCTATTAATGTTATCAGAGACTCGGCGGGAGTTGCTCATTCGGACCCCCAAAAAATAACTGAGGTCTTTAAAGATTTTTATGAGGACCTATACGCTAAAAACGAGTTGGTGGCGGAGGACAAAATTCAGGAATACCTACAAGAATGTGTACTACCAAAGTTAAAGCCTGAGGAGCAACTTAGTCTGAATGGGCCGATCTTGGCTAATGAGGTGGAAAAAGCGATCAGGGGGTTAAAATGTGGGAAGGCACCAGGTCCGGACGGCTTCACAGCCAAATTTTATAAAAGTTTTGCAACGGACTTGGTTGATCCTCTTCTAAACCTCTTTCATGAATTTACGGAGTCAGGAGAAGTCAAAGGCACGTTGGCAGAGGCGACTATTGCAGTCCTGCCTAAGGACGGCAAGGATCCGTCACTACCAAAGAATTACAGGCCGATTTCCCTGATTAACCTTGATTGTAAATTGCTAGCCATGATTTTGTCAGCCCGTCTGCAAAAAGTCCTCCCTACCCTAGTACATCCGTCTCAAGCGGGTTTCTTAAAACATAGATTATCTAGTGATAACACCAGAGTACTGGCCCATGCCCTAGAAAAAGCGAAGCTTTTGACAACCCCCACGGTAGCAGTCACACTAGATGCGGAAAAAGCCTTCGACAAGGTAGATTGGTCTTACCTTGAGGCAGTTTTACGCAACTTTAATCTAGGAGAGACGTTTACTAAACTCGTAATGGCTTTGTATGCCGGCCCTACTGCTAAGGTCAGAGCGGGTGGCTCCTTCTCTTCCTCTTTCTGCCTAAAACAAGGGACGAGACAAGGTTGCCCACTATCGCCTTCTCTGTTCTTATTGGCAATAGAACCCTTTTTGTGGCATATTAGACACAATGAAGCCATTGCTGGGGTTCCATTTGGTGATTGCACTGTAAAATTGACTGCATACGCCGACGATGTCCTGATCTTGACGGAAAAAGCTAACGAGGCTATCCCGGCCTTGATGGACACGATTGAGGGGTTCTCTAGAGTCTCAGGATATAAATTAAACAAGGATAAAACAGAAGTTAAGTTACTAAACAACATCGGGGATAAAGAAATTCTGGGAACATCTGGCCTCACCTGGCAACCGAAAGCTTTTAAATATTTGGGCCTAGATTTTGAGAAGGACTTGATTACGACTCTGAAGTTGAATGAAGACTCAACGTTAAAAAAGATATCCACTTTACTAGACAGCTGGTCACCAAAATTTCTGTCCTGGTGGGGTAGGGTTGAGACTCTAAAAATGATGTGCACGCCTCTAGTTAACTACCTAGCTTGCATGCTCCCCATGACTTTCTCAGACGAATTCATCAAGAAGGTAGACAAGCTGTTCGGAGAGTTCCTGTGGCGAGGGAAAAAAGCCAGGATATCACTTAAAAAGCTGCAACTAGCGAAAGATAAGGGCGGCCTGGGCCTGCCCTCATTTAGGAACTACCAAACGGCTTTCCTCTGTAAGCAAGGGGCCCTCTGGCTGGTTGATGATACATCCTACACTCCAGTATGGCTAACTATTGAACGGTCGTTAATGGCAGATGCACCCCTCTCGTCTATCCTCATCATGGACCTAGCTCATATACCTCACTCTAAATACATCCTTCTAAATACCAGAAGAGCACTTCTCCGACTTGATCAGTACCATAAGACTGCTCTGGTGATTAAGAGATCCACCCTACTCTCACTATGGCATAACCCTAAGATCCGGATAGAGGGGAAGACCCTTTACTGGGAACTGTGGGCTGGAAAAGGTATACACATAGTGAATGACCTCTATGATAATGGCAGACCCCTACCCTTTTCGACATTGCAAGAAAAGTTTAGCTTACCACCCATAGAATTTTACCAGTTCCTAAAACTGAAGGCCGCTATCTCCAAATGCCCCCTCAATACACACTTACCCTGGCTTGTGACCCGTCTACGATTACTGTACCATGCTGACCATTTTGTATCAAGAATATATAAATTGCTCCTCCCCCTGCCCAAGAAACCACATAGGCGGACCGAAAGTAAGTGGGAATCGGAACCTAATTCCACAGGCATTGCATTAGACTGGGAGGTAATACACAACACAGCACTGACAAACAAGATATCCCCGATCCTATGTCAAACGAAATATATGCTGTTAAACAGAGTGTTCTGGACCCCCCAGAGATTGTTTAAATGTAAACTGAGGGATACGCCTACCTGTTGGAACTGCCAAGAAGCACCTGGTGACATGGCACACATGTTTTTTCATTGTACCCTATTGCGATCATTTTGGAGTAAAATATTTACATACATTCAACAGGTGCTTGGAATCACGCCTATCCAGGAATTCATATATGTCATTTTAGGTCCTCTGGAAGCACAACTGCCGGACATTCATGACAGACAATTGCTTGATATTATGCTGACATTGGCGTGCAAGGTCATACTTTACAAATGGAAAAATTTTGCTGAAGTCAACTTCAAAATGTGGCTGGAATGGCTTTCATTTTTAAGAGGGGCAGATAATCCTGCACTACAGTCAGCCACTTGGAAGCCTTCGAACAAAAAACTCTGGACATCCCTGGATGAGTCATCCTCCCACTTTGAACCACCATGACATGCATCTCAACACTCGGCTTTACTAGATAGAATCTAGATGGAATTTGATGTGTTTGCTTCTGTATGCTTACTGTATATTCTCTGTTACACACACAGTGTGCCAACTCTGGGTAAGCCAACTACTATTGCCCTATGGATACACCTGTCCTCTCTCTTCTCACCTCTTTTTTCTCTCCTCTTCTCTCTTTTCTCTCCTCTCCCTCTCTTTCTCTCTCTTCCTTTTCTTATCTTCTTCCCTTGATCTGCTTTTTGATTATTGTAAGTGTCATGTTACCAAGAATTTATTCATTCGTACCTTTGAAGATTTATTGTATTGTCTTTATTTTCATCCTTATTCTTCAATAAAAAAGATTTGAAATAAAAAAAAAGGATTAATCTGATTTGAAATGGGACCAGCTACTACCTTTATCCTGCTAAAGGGGGCTGTACTATCACTAGGTCCCTCCTATGGGTGGGACCAGGAAGGGGGGTGGTTACACCCCCATCCTTTGTCCGGTGTCGCGCCAGAGCTGGGGCTGGAGTGCCCCAGCCACTGGTTTGAACCGGAGTATGCACAGGGCACCTTGTGTGCCCAAGGCATGTCTCATTCCTTTCAGCCCGGTCCTACCTAATACACAAAATCCTGTCTGGGGTGGTGCTAGCACCTCCCAAGGCAGGAAACCCTTTGTCCAAGCCTCCCTCACTGGAAGGACTCCCAGCAGCAGGAGGTCAGACTTGTGTCTGTGGTGGCAGCATCCATTTTGTGATGCTGAGGCTTGAGTTAACTTTAACCGAGGTTCACAGTTAGGTACATGTTGTGTCCCTCTAGAAGGGTGGAATGCTACCCCCGTCGCCAGAATTGGAGAGGGGTAGTATTCCAATTCGTATGACACCTTACTCGACATGTTTTGATAATGCTATGCCAAAGTTAACAATAACCGCAAGGTTATAATGCACTTAAGAGTATATGGTATAGCGTTATCATGGAAACAGCTAAAGGACTTGGTTCCGAAAGCTGTAGACAGTCTCAGCTCATGCCAGAGCACTATCTCATAAAATTCCAAGCACTCTGCCTCCAGGATTGTTAAGGCCTGCCATAGGAGTGACTTATAGGAGTATATGTGTCCATTTTAGGTTTAGATATAGGTATACTATCTCTAAAGCAAAGGGTGATTACACCACCTTGCCCCAGCTGATTGATCAGCCAGTTGTGTCAGATTTGGAGGGCCAGCCAGGGGTGGCATAATACATGCTGCAGCCCCTGGTAGGCCTTGGGTTCACTTATGCCCTGGGTACCTATGGTACACTGTACAAGGACTTACAAGAGTGACCCAATACCAATGGGTAAATGCACCTAAGGTACATGGATGTCAATTTAGAGAGAGAACAGCTAGGCTGTGGGTCTGATTAGCAGGCCCACAGCCAGGGAAAGTCGTAAACCAGTGAAGCAAAAAGCAAAAATCTGGGGTGACCATAGGATTGCAGACCCTACTCTCCTATATCGGGGTTAGTAGGTTTTTATTGGGGATGTGGAGAATTAGATCAAGGGAGCGGGCGAGATTAGCAGTAAGGGTATCTGTTGTCCCTATGTGAGACCTATGTCTTCTAAGATAATGAATGAAGATGATGCCATTTATAGCACAGTGAGCTCTGTTAGTGCCTTTGATTTAGTGATGTTCTATCTCTATGAGAGCTTTAGGGTTAGTCCCTCTACAAACTACAGATTTATTTATTTCTAAAATAGTTTTAAACTAAAATTGTATGATGTTTTTAACTTTTTAATGAGACCCAACGGGGTAAGGGAAATTTCACTATCTGTATTTGCGCTGTAATAGGAGGTTTGATTCTTTTGGGCATTGTTCTATTGTTTTTCTATGTTATATATGTTTTATTCAAATTTTATATTGCTTTTATGGCTTTGTGCCGAAATAAAGACTATTTCAATCAAATATATAAATAACTTTCCAACATATGCACACTAGATTAAAAAATCAGAGATTTGTTTTTTCATATTAATTATACAGCATCCTGGTCTCTAATAGGTAAATGTATACACCTTGCAGATTGTCTTCTTGTATCAGTTTCAAGATCTGTACTTGCAACATCCTCCTTATTCAATTGGTTCCCTTTACAGAGCAACATTTTCTCACATTCTATTTTTTATTGTTATCCAAAAGAACTATATTACCCTACACATAAGATATCTTTCTAGGCTCAAAGAATTGGGATTGACCCTTTCTTGTTTCTCGAACCACATCTACCATCATGAACAAATGTCTTCTTTTTCCCAATTGGTCATTGTGTCTCTGCCTATACCTGTTTTACTGAGTCTTCACTTTTTCCAGAATAGTTTCTGCATCCCGGACCTTTTTACCGCATCTCTTCTTCCAATTTGGACATGCCACTGTTACAGAGACCTTTCACATAACAAAACAAAAGGAGGTTCATTCGCAGCTGAATGGGGAGCAGTCCTGTAGTTGCACAACATACATCTCAACTTATACTTCCAATCCAATCCACAGCTGATTGCCATCTGAAAGCTATCGCCAACAACCTTGTTGAACCTCTCGACCAAGTCGTTCTCCCTGGGATGGTACAAAGCAGTGTTTTTGATGCTCGATTCCATGCCTCAACATAAACTCCTCAAACTTTGAAGATGTAAATTGAGGACCATTATCTGTGACTATTGCCTCTGGTATTTCCTCTCGTGAAAATATATCATTGAGAAAATTAATAACAACCTCCTTCATTGATCTCTAATGGAGTATCCGGTGGTCTCCTAGAGAAACAAACTGCAGCAACATTTCTAATATCAGACACATATTTCATGTCACATGTATATTTTTGTAGACAAAACAATCATTTTTCTAGACTGGGAGTGCCCTTGCCTGAACCCCTCATAGAGAAAATATCAATCAAAGGCCCTTCACACAAATCGAACACCCAATAAATAATGTCCTGAACTACTGAACGCCCCACCAACACACCAATGCTTCCTTCTCAGTTACAGAACAGCTACTTTCTGCACCACATAAAGTGCATGAGGCAAATGCCACAATTCTTTATTCTCCATCATTCAACTGCAATAAAACAGCACGTAACCCAAAAGCACTGGCATCTGTTGTTGCTTATCTTTACCTGCATAAATGATTCTTGACACTCTTCAGTCGAGAAAAATATCTCACCCTCATTCAACAATAGTCTCTAAGCATTAGTTTCATCAGAAAAACGATGACTAAACTTTCTGTATGAATCAGCCAAACCCCCAAAAAATGTCAACTGTTCTCGTTTGCAGGGGCGGATGGTAAAACAAAACTCCTTCAACCTCCTTAAAACTTGCCTTAATATCTGAACATGGTCTGCCTTGTCTTTTCCACACACTAAAATGTCATCCTGATATAGAGCCAATTGTTCTTTCCAGTCATAATTATTTCCATCATACGCTGAAACACAGATGAAGCTAAACCAAATTGCATTCTGCGATAACTAAATGCACCCTCTGGTGTGATAAATGATGTTAAATGTCTACAACCTAGATGGAGTACGATCTCATGATATGTTTTAGATAAGTCTATGGTGGAAAATACTTTAGTTCCTTCTAATTATTCAAAATGTTCTTTATATGAGACAGTGGATGTTGATCCACTCATATACAATAGTTAAGATCGCTTATATCAAAACATATACAATTGTCAAGATCATGTAGATCAACACACACGCATCTTGCTATTTGCCTTGCGAAATAAAACCACTGGGCTCAACCAGTCTGGTGACTCTAAGGGCTCGATTAAGCATTCTTCACACAACTTAAGTAGTTCCTCCTTAAGAGAATCTCTCAATTTCAAGGGAACATTCCTCATCTTATGTACCTTAGCCACAGAACTTTGTCGTAATATCATATGGTATGTTAAAATCCTTCAATCTTACCAACTGTTATTGAAAAACCTCTGGGAATTCTCGTTTCATGTGTCTACCTCTGATACATTCATCACCACCACCTAATCAGGATGGTTGGGATTCAAAGCAATCCCACGTTTCTTTTACCCTCTCCATCCAAGCAAAATCCTTCCTTTTTTACATCATATATCTAACCTTCTGCCAATCTACTTTAAAACTCCAATTTACCTCCAAAACAACCTAATACAGGTAACTTGACACCTCAATAGCCCATCAGACTATTGCAAAGTTACTCTATCTTTCACTAACTTGTAATCTTGCAAATGAACATGTACGGTGAACAGGAGTCTGCCCACATCTCAACTTCAATTCCTAAGATAATTGCACAACATTTAGGTGGATTATAGGGTTCTATTGTATACACATCTTTATATTGATGTAGTTTTCCTTCATTTAGAGTAACTTATGAATGAGTTATTTGTGTCATTTGTACAGTATCAGTGACTACTAAAACCTTATCATCAGTTCTATTGCACTCAATTACACACCCTTAGTTACTTTTGAGGAACACTTCGATTTTCATCTTTTACAACAGCCTTACAAACATGAGAAAAACGCTTTTTCTTGCAGCGATAACATTTGACATTTATAGCCGAACAAGCGGAAATTGATGCAAGATGTTTGAAACTTTCACATCTAAATCAATGTGATTTATTCTTATTTTCAATAATATTTCCATTGTTGCTGCTTTTTAATAGTTTTTTCTTTACTACCACATTTATTTCCGTTTCAGCATTCTCACTTTCATGACACATAACCTCGGGTTTTCTTGGATTGCAAATTCTTTTGACAATGATAATATATTTTTCTAATGTGGGTTCTTTGTCTAAACTTAACTGTTTCTCTTGGACTTTCAAGTTTGTGGTTCTATTCATATACTGATCCCTAGCAAGGTCATCTCTCAAATCTGTAAATCTACATGTAGCAGCCAATACACGCAAACAACTAACATATTGCTCAATGCTTTCTCCTGCAAGTTGAACTCTTGAAAAAAAATTGTCTTTCCACAACAATATTAAAATTTCTTACCATAGTCCTCTTGCAATGCAGCTAAGGCCTTTTAATATTTGTCAGTATCCTCTAAGTCCATATCATCAATTTCGAATGTGTCAAAATTGAGTATATTTTTTAGTACTTTTCTGCCTTCGGTGCCCAGACTGTGCTTTAAACACGGCCTATTTTCTTTTGAAGCAACCTCCCCCCCATAGCTTTTAAGTAAGTTTTAAAAGCTTCCTTTCAATCATCCTATGACTTAACTGTCACCTGAACTTTGTAAAAATACAGGGGGAGATACTATTGATTCCATTTTAAGTGACCGGCAACAATTATATAAAATAATTTACTAAAATAAACAAAGTAGACACCACAGTCTTTTGGAAGGATGTGGATAGAAATTATAAATGAACGCAATAAAGGTAGTCACTGTCATCACTTCATGTCATACAATGCGGTTACACATAACTAAAAATAATAAAAGTTGTCAACATTGTCATATGAATGGTAAGTTATAGATAGTTCCTTTGTATTGTAAATAAGCATTTTGTAGACAAATCTTATGTAAAGGATTGTTGCGGTTATTTGCAAACATCCACGTTCAGCTTGTGATTGAATTTGTGCCTTTAAATCTTCTTTCTGTATCTATTCTTAATGATGGCTTACTTGAGTACTTTGAAAGTTTTCTTTTTTTTTAGCTAGGTTATCACATTTTGAAACAATGTTGTGCACCGGAAAAGTACAAAGCTGTGGGCATAGTACATGCAGTGCTCGGAATTATGGTGAGCTTATTTGAAATTTGCAACAGAAAATGCAGGCCACTGCAGAAGCTTCAACAACACATGCTTGAAGTAAAGGTGAAGTCCTGTGGTGAGAGTTGACAGTTTTTAATTGTAAGATTCCGAAATAAGCAAACCCTTCAGAAAGGTTTGCTGATAAGGCCTTCAGCAGTATTACTGTAGTGGTCGCACTTACTTTTTGTTTGACCTTTCAAAGAACAACTTTAAATATTAATTTAAATTATAACCAGAAATTGTATGAGAGACTTCATGAAAAAAAATGTCCCATTTCAATAGTTAAGTGAATGTGAACAAAACTTCAAGAAAATCAAGCATGCAATTGAGATTGCCACTGAGATTGCATACTTAGATCAGAAATGACAGACAAAGGTTGTTTTTGATGCAAGCCCAGAGAGGTAGGGTGCCATCCTTGCCCAGCACATGGGACATCCCAATGCCCCAAGACACATTGTGACTTATGCTAGTCGAAGTCTGTAGTCGACAGAACATGCCTTTTCACAACCTGAACAAGAAAAGCCTTTCTGTGGTGTGGGCTAGTGAACATGTTTGTGTGTTCCTATATGGAACGCATTTCATGGTCATCACCGACCATCAAGCCCTGCTTACCATTTTTGGCAATCCTAAACCCAGATGCCCCCTCGCATTGAGAGGTGGGGGGTGCAATTGCAGGAGTAGGATTATATGATTGTGCATCGTCCAGAAAAAGATTAAAACCCTGCTGACTACTTCCCACGTATGTCAAGTCCAGTACCCCTACTGCCATATCGATAGAACAAATCAGTGCAGCCATGAGTACTGATATGGATTTGCAAATACTCAAAGAAATTATTACACACCAAAACATAATCAACCTCTTCATAATGACCTTGAATACCAGAAATTCTAAAATGCGCTGGAAGAAATTTCAGTTATCCCAGAAGGCATCATCTTAAGAGTCGGGAATTTTCAAACCCGAGAGTCTGAGACAAGTTATTAACTGGCTCAAGAGGGATACTGTAGAGTTGTAGCTACAAAGCAAACCCTACGAGAAAGAGTGTGGTTCTCCAATCTTGATGAAAAAGAGTTAAAGGCAGGTCATTTGTGCAACTGCTTGTCATCCAAGACAATCCCATATCCATGAAATAAGTCTGAGCTTTCAAAGCATAAATGAGAGAAGATTACAATTGATTTCTTTGGACTCATTGACAATGGACATCATCTACTAATAAGTGTTGTTGAATATTCCTGCTTTTCCCTTGTGAAAGATCTGTTGTCAACTACTCATGACAGACACCTTGTGAAATTAGAAAGTATTTTTACAACATGGGGTGTTCCTTCGATTTTGAAATCGGATTATGGCCCGCCTTTCAACAGCCGAGAATTTAAAAATGTTCTCACTCATCTAAATGTCAAGCATCAGAAAAGTACGCCTCTCCGGCCCCAGGCGAATGGTGTGGTTGAGAGATTTATGAGCATCCTCAAGAAGACAGTTCAGAGTGCTGCGCCGGAAAGGTTTGAACTCAAATCAGTTCAGTCTACACTTTGTGCATACAGGTCAACTCAGCATCCTGCCACAGCTGAAAGCTCTGCCACATTAATGTTTAAATGAGCCATGGGCACCAATGGACCAATGAGAGATCTATTGACAGACTTCCCACTACTGACTCGTCTCACAAGAACCAAAAGAAGACTTATGCGGATAGACGCAGCTGTGCGTGGAGCACTGTGTGCAACAGAAGAGACCAAGTTATCCTACGGTAGACACTGAAGCACATGTCTTATGCTCCTTTTGATGCTGACCACTGAGGGTTGTGACTAGTAAAAGGACACATGGTGACCGATCACCATCCTGGAAAGTCCATTACACAAGATTCTTCGCATTTCAAGTACCTGCCTCAACCTTCACCAGTTCCAGATGTCAGAAGTGAGACCTGTCCACCTGAGCGTCTGGAGAACCCAATGACTGTACCATTGTCTCTGTTGCAAGTATTGAACAGTTCTCCTATAACTCCGCAACCTCACATGACCATATTTGGGCTATTGATTTGAGCACAAAAACAAAGTATTCAAGAGTTGTAATGTATATATGTATATTTGGTACTTTTTGTTTTAACAAAGGGGAGATGTATGCCCACATGCATTATTGAGAATTGCATTTTCAAACGGTGCGAATTGCAATTTTTGGCCGTTTGCGAATGCAATTCTCAAATTTTGGATACATCATGCTTTTCGCAATTTTAGGAATCGCAACCATGTTGCGATTTCTAAAATTGCGATTGCATTTAAGAAATCGCAATTTGAGATTTCTTAAATGCAATGCATGATTATTTTTAAATTGCGAATTCGCAATTTGGAAGGGGTAAATTAGCATGAAGTTGAACTTCATGCTAATTTGCCGAAAACTTTCAAACATGCACTAGTTGCATATTTGAAAGTTTTAATTTACACACACACGTCCTTGGGTCATGTGTGTGTGTAAATTGCACTTAAAGTTAAATTTCAGGAGTGCAGGGAGGGGTTCATTGGACCCCCCCCTGCACCCTTGAAATTGCATTCACATTTTGTGATTCGCAAAATGAAATTCGCAGAATATGAAGTCCATCCTATTCATTCCTATGGGCCTTTTGGCCCATAGGGATCAATGGGAAGGGTTTCCTTAATTGCAATTCGCAAATTGTGAATCGCAATTAAGGAACAATACCGAATCGCAATAAAAAATGCGAATTTTTCATGCATTGCCATTTGTGATTTCTATCGCAAAGGGCAACAATGATGCATGTGGCCGGTAGTGTGTTGTGAGTTAGAGATGACAAGATACTTTTGGTTCCTGACGGACTCCATAGAACAGGGATGCAAGGGTGTGGCTGATAGAATTCTTGAAGTAGAATGTGCAGTGAATGGTTACACCCTGATGAATAAAGACATGTAATACCAAGCTCTGTGTGTGGCGTAATCATTTGCACGTACCCGGGCTGTGGAGGACGCTACAACTTATTCCACATTTCCATTCTTGTAATTCCAAAATAAATTTTGAGATGCATGAACCAACATCATTCAGTTGAGAGCCAATGATGATGGTGTGTCATTTTATTCATAAGGACTCAATTGGAGTAATACCAGCCATGCATGAATTAAAGTGTAACCGATCATCGGATGGGCCTACTGACCAAAAGCTCCTCCACGTATGTATATTATGGACTTTTTTTTTTTAAACAATAGTCTAGCAAGAAACCTAACGCTGTCTCTAGTGCCAGACCTAAAATATTAATAATACAAATAAACACATATACACACATATAATGGGGATTTTGGTCAATCTTCTTCACACACTGGCCTATTTAAATGTCGTTCATATTTTGCTTTTGCCCGCCACATCATGTGATATGGGCCATTGTGTCAGTCCAAAAACAGCATAAAGGTCTGCACTGTTGATCAGTTACACTTTAACCCATTTAAAATTTGTGGGGTGGATGAAAATTGTACTTAACTGTGGTAATGATCTTTTTGGTGGACACTCTCCCTATAGATTCCTCACTTCTAGAAAAATCCCAGGCATCAGACTGGATCTGGAAACTACAAAGCTCTTACATCGATGGTAGGGGGCGCTGGCTATATATAGCAATCGGAAGTGGAATCAGATGACATCATCAAAGCCATAAAGAGCCCATCCCGGCTCAACAACATCAGGTTCCATCCATTTTTTCCAAGCCTTTGATGTGAACGGACAGACTGACATTGATAGATTAGTGCAGTACCAAAACCAATTTGGAATCTTTTTTTGATAATCAATTTTATTGGTTTTAAAGAACAAATCACAAAATACATTTGCATTGAAATCAAGCACATTATTTGGATAAAATACATTTGAGAGAGAGAGACAACAGACTTGGAAATCATTCTCTAGGATGAATAAAAACACTTGCATAAGGTTATTCCTGCACAAGACACACATGCTCCCCTTAGGGCAGTAGATTGAACCATTTGCCCCATACCTTGCCAAAAGGCTCGGGGCAGCCCCGTGCCTCAAAAGAGGGGTTCCTCTTGGGTTTCACACCAATCCACCCCCCATCTCCATTCCAATATAGTAGGGGGCTTGGCCTGAGCCAATTTGGAATCTTAATAACTTTCCCTATCACAATCCATCAAGCAGGGAGGCGGGCAGGTCTGTGAGGAAGCTGTACTTAGCTAGAGTATCATCCAAATATTGTTACCACAGGTAAATAACTATTTCTTCTGATGGATACTCCTACCTGAAGATTCCTCACTTGTAGAACAGCTGACAGAGCAATAACCGACTTTGGAGGACTGATGGAAGATAATACTAGGAAATCCTGCAAGATGGATCTGGTGAAGTGACCATCGCTGTGTACTTCGGAATCTAGGCAATAATGCTTGGCAACGTTGTGCAGAGATGCCCACTTTACTGATCCCGTAATAGGAACTCCTCTTACAAAGCCAGAAATGATTAAGTGGGCTGGATCAGAGCCCACTTCATCATTTCTGCCCTTGCAAGACGAATTCCTATTGAGGGATCAATAAAGTGGGCATCGCTGTACAACGTTGCCAAGCATTATTGCGAGGACGAACAGCATGTTAACTTCGAAAGGGTACTAGATTGATTGAAGGTCATGGCAAAAAAAATACTGAAAATGGTGTTAAGGAACACTCCAGGGTTCGTACCCAGCACCAGGACCTTCTGGAAGTATGGAGGTGGCGCTGGAAAGTTAGGCATTGCCGGAGCCAATCTCGGAGGGGCCGGAGATGTCAGTAACAGCACTGCGGGATCAGCCTCGAGCGTGTGTCTGGCTGAGAAAACTGTGCAGAGTCACATGGAGGATGGTTAGAAGGATTAACTCCAGCTGAAGATCCTGTGGACCTCGTCTGGGAGACCTATACCTCTTCCACATTATTGTTTTTTCCCGTGCTATTTCTTTTTCTCTAAAGAGCACAAGGAGGGAAATCTGGAAATTGGCCTCATACAGCAACTTTTATGCCGGTCATCGTGGGCTCAGGCCTCGTGCTCCTTGATAGCCTTGGATGCATACTTTGGCAGAGTCGCAAGAGTGGGAATTGTGTTCCGATCCGAAGCACCACAAACAGATGGTGTGTTGGTCAGTAATGGACTTCTGTCTCTCACAATCTCTACAAAGTATGAAAGTTTAAACTTTTTAACGGAGTAAAAATAATGCACCAAGTGAAAATTGATGTGAGGAAAACGCACAACTTTCAGGAAAGAGGCATAGAAAGGAACTGACGGTATTGCATTGGGGTTGGCTTTATATGGCATTTGCTAGGTCTTCTGATGGCACTTCCTGCGTTAATTGGAAGCCCGCTCCCCCTCATAGAGCTGTGAGAGCTTTGAAGTTTCTCAGATCTAGTCTGGAGAATAAGACAATTCTACAAGTGAGGAATCTGCAGGTATAAGTATACATCAGAAAACGTTGAATTGGGTGTGGATTATTTACAACCCACCTCAACTGCAGCCTGGAACCTTTAAAGTGCGGAACAAGATTTTAAAACACTGTTTGGATATAAAGTGCGGAATAAGATTTCACAACACTGTTAGCATATAAAGTGAACTTGTTATGATATGTTAAGATGCAACATGTTGAATGAACTAACAGCAAACGGAAGACTGAACGAAATTATATTTAGAGTAAAAATCCACCCCTGTGCCCCCATTTCCCCTTCAGACATCAAGCTGGTGAAGGTGTGCTTTTGCAAATGTCAGTTAGAGTCATTGCTGATGACAGTGGAGGCACAGGCCCCCTAAAAAATATGTTGCACTGTGGCATTTTCAAACTAAGCACTAACATGAGCCACTGGAAGGGTGTCAGATATAAAGTGGCCAATTCCTTGCATTATTGCTCCATAGATGCCAGAGTATTAACAGAGACAGATGAGTCCACACTTTGAACTATCCATTTCAGAGCTTAAATTGGGTATTTCACTTGATACAAAAAAAACAGTCTTCCAATCTCACTTTTTTACGAGCTGTCCGGCTAATCTTGGGTATTAATACCCAGGTACCTGACTCCTGTTTTGCAGGCCCGTTAAATCTTCAACTGGTAGGTGACATTTACTGTGGGGCCCCTGAAAGGGAACACTAACAGTAAGAATAAGTGATACTAATTAGCACACTGTAATAATATTGGGAGCTTGCCAGGGAATCCGAATGCTCCCTTCAAGGTCTTCTGCTACCGTTTTAGGCCTGCCCAGGGAGCATTCTTTGGCTGCCAGATACATGCCCATTTGACACACCAATTTGATTTTTTTCTGATTCCCTGGGTGACAAACAGCTTCGCTACAGTGCTGCAGTAGCCAAGCTCCGGCACTCTCAACATAAGCCAGTTTCTCTGTCCTGCTGTGCCAGCCTCTTCCCCTCATTCCCTAAAGGGACAAGTATGCACTAACAACCTTTGAAAATCTAATGAAAATTTTAAACAAAAAATTGTAGAAAACGTCACCAAGAAAAATTAAAAGTAAAAGGGTAACATTAAGAACAGATGGAAAACCAATACTTTAAAACAAATGTCACCAATGAAAAGAATGAGTTATGAACATTACCTTGAAAATTGTAGGAATGCCAAACAGGGAACAACAAAGAAATTGTTTCTAGAAGTCCAAGTCCTAGCTACCCCTGATGCTGATTTTGGAGACCTCAGGTTCAAATAAAAAGTGGAAGGTTGCCCGGATAACAATAGGGTGATCAAAAATTCCCAGCAGGGACAACATGGAGGCTGCTTCTTATCCGAGTTACATAAAGCGGAGCGCCTCTAGCAGAAGGATGTAGATTCCAGGAGATTGAAAAGATCTTGCTGGAGGGCCCAGTCAACTATATCTGTTAACAAGAGTTCGGAGCACAACAAGACTGCAGACAAAGCTGGCCCAAAAGTGCAAGCAGCCTACCTTAAAATACAGGATTGTTCCCCCAATCAGAAATATGGCTTACATTTTATAACAATTCTGTTAGCTAGTTTTCTTAAATCTCAGCCAGTTCTCTAGTGACTGTTTGCTGGCGGAAATGTTGCAAGGGTGTTCCTCCAAGGAAACAGGTTTCACCTAGATCTAGAGTAGACCACATAACTGTTTTCAGTTTACTTATATTTCCAGGCCTAACTCTGCAATCACAAGGCCCTCTTCGAAGCCACAATTTCCAAGAATAGTGGTACCAGCACACAAATAGACTGTCTACAGGAGGCAGAGTGTTCCACATCACTGGAGGCCCAGTTCAGGAGGCTGACTGGTTACAGGTCTAGAATAAGTTATTTTTAGTAGGACAATTATGGTGTAAGCTTTGAGCAACTTTCCAGTAACAGCAGAAAATCCAGCTACGCCACTGGCAGAAAATTATTTAGCATAAAATAGATTCCTTCCTATAAGGTGCACCCAGGGCTCCTCGCTTAGTCTGACCCTCTTCAAAATATACCTAACTCCGATGGCAGACATCATCCAGGGTCACAACATCAACATCCTCACCTACACGGAAAACGCTACTTCTACTGTCCCTCATGGACAAAACACAAAGCCCCAGGAACACGCTCACCACATGCATGACCGAAGCGCCCACCTGGGTGAGGTCTAATTGCCTCACGCTGAACACAGACAACACTAAAGTGGTGCTTTTTGGGAAGGACACTTGAACGTGTGACTGTACCTGGTGGCCTACAGATCTCAAATCAGCTCCCATGCCCAGCACAGAACCTAGGAATATTTTAGTCATTATAGATAGCAAACTGGGCATATCCGCTTAAGTTAACGCAGTTGGCACTATCCTGTTTTCACTCCCTAAAGATGCTCATAAACATATTCAAGTGGCTATCGAGGAACTCTAGGAAAACAGTAATTCACGCCCTGATCACCAGCAGACTGGACTACAAGATCCTATATGCAGGAATAACCAACCAACTCACAAAAATACACTATGCTGTCCAGAACGCAGATTCCAAACTAGTCCTCAATCTTGCAGGCTGGGCCCACATCATAACTCCCCTAAGGGAGTTCCACGTGCTCCGATACGCAAGCACACACTCTTCAAGCTCCTCATCCACTGGTACAAAGCACTTCACAACTGACTACTTGAACAACTGCGTGCAATTTGATCACCCCTTTACGCACATGCTATCTACTGGACTCTCACTAGCACACACTCCACGAATATACAAAAGCAGATCAGGAGGTCGTACCATGTCATAAATTGCCTCTAAAGCAGGGAACGACCTCCCACAGTACATCAGATAATCTTCCTGCTTTCTCGAATTCCACAAGAAGCTGAAGACCTGGCTCTTTGAATAAGCCCTCCAAAGGCCAGACTTAGTGCCAGGGTACACTCATGGGTGAAAGTGCTTTATAAAAATAGAGGAAATATAGCAAAACATATTCAAAGCAAGCTGATGATAAACCAGTTTTTGATTAATCCAGTGCCGCACAAAACCTTTGAGTAAAATTTGAATGGTGAGAAGATTAATCCCTAGAAGAAAGCTCTCCTATGAGTAAAACAACCAAAGTTTCTCAAACAAACAGAAACATATTTTGCATATGTTGTGAAAAAGAAGAAGCAAGCTGTTCTGTAACATTCTGTAGAGATAAAGTACGAAAAGACTTTCTAAGTGACTGGCACATCGGTCCCCATTCATTCTACCAGCCAGAGGAATGATGAGCACCAATAAGTCCACTCTGATATCCTTCGGGATCAAGTTTGCGCTATATAAAACTTTATAAACAAAAAAACAAAAATAAAAACCTTAGCTTGCCCATTGTCCAGCTATTTCTTTACAGTCTTTGAGGGCTCTTACCATAAGCAAATTTGAATTACACCATACCGGAGAGATGGACCTCAGGAATTCATCCCTAGTTAAACAATTATTGGCAAAGTCAATCGGTTTGGCCTTTCAGATTGTTCCAGTAACTAAGTAAATATTAGATGTTATTTTTGAGTCAGAAGAAACAATGTGAAGTCTTTAACACGACTTCAGCCCTTCAGAACTTTACAAGATGTCCTCTCAAATCAAAAGCAACTGCTTAACAAATCTGCAATAACTCATACTGTTACTAAATGTCCATCTTGAGTAAGATGCAACTGCTTACAATAGCCTCCACAAAGTTGAGGGAATGTAATTTCAACATACAAATGTACATATCCACTTTTGCTACTCTAATAAATAGTGCTTGACTTCAATAGGATAGGTAAGTATAACAATACTGGTATATACTGATGAATCAATAAATCAATGTCACAATTTTCAATAAATGTCTTGATTGCTATGGAACACTTGTAAAGACAGCCTAGTAAGTTTAGGTATTAGTAGTCACCAGTTAAGTTAATTGCCTTCCACTGAATTGTTAGGAACCAGTTTTTTTGGGATGCACTATATTTATGTCTCAGTAAAATACCTATTGCCTTATGTTATGGGCTGTGGTAATAAAAAGTGAACTGCAAGCGAACAGATAAAGATATTTGGTGAAGGGCTCATAAATATCAGTTTTGAGTACATACATACATATTATATATATATATATTCACTGAAAAAACCATAGGTTTCACACCAGTTAAAGTTACCTGGAAATTTTACTGACATAAAACCATTGAAATTCCCACGTTATAGTTAGTTGGACTCACTATAACTTGCGTGTGTAATGCACTGCTGATGACATCACATATTACATCACTCATGACATGGTCAGTGACATCACTCATGACATCACTGATGACACCATCCTTGTGACAGAGTGACTGACCTCCTTTCACTGTAAAGTAATCCTTGAAACACATATTCAAAAATAGAAACTAACATTTACAAAAAAGTGGAGATACCTATACCAGTTACAACAACGAATTCAGTAAATCCACCATTTATATACACATCCACTCATTCACCAACAGTTCTATATAGTCATTCATACATATACTCACTTATCATATGTAGTGAGACACCTTTACATCCGTTAACACACCGACAGTCTTCCAAAAGTTGCTCACACACATACTCACACATGTAAATAAACTATTGAACATCCATTTTTTTGCATATACCGCTATACACACACTACCACCTTACTTCTAAGGAAACTTACACATACTTAGTCTCTTAAACAATCACTTATAGAAACACATACTTATTAAAACAAGAACTCTTTCAATCTCTCACTCTCACATATACTCAAATATATATACAGCAATACTCACATATACTAGATTAAAACATATGTAGTTACTGATAAAGACACTAGTGAGACAGTAATTCACTTACTAACACATACATATACATGGGGCCTGGCCCCATGTGAAAGAATGCATTGCTGGAGTTGCTTCATTTTTGAGACACACTCGAGCAAAGCATTACTTTTGCGCTTACAGATACGTCTGAAATACTGACGTATCTGTAAGAACTTGCGACATAATGCGTCATATATTTAATATGACGCATGAGTAGAAGACTGAAGGCCTCATTTATGAGGCCATGCGTCACTTTTACGCCACCGGAGCGTCACTTTTTGTGACGCACCAGTGCTGTAAAAAATGCACCTTATTCAGTCATATTTACAAAGTGACGCATCTAGGTAGATGCATCACTTTGTAAGCCCCTGCGCCACATTATTCCTACGTCAGGTGTAATGTATGCAAAAGGGACGTATTGATGCAAGAAAGGATCTTAGAGGTGACACAGTGAATAAACTGGGTTTTCCCCATGCTTCGCTCCCTGGTCCGCTCCCCGGTGCGCGTACCGGGCGTTCCCCCGCGCAAATCGATTTTTTTTTTTTTACCCCGCGGGACCCTATTTATAGCCCCCACATCAAACCTAGGGGGTCAGGGGGTCTACCCTGCCCCCTTATAGTCATTTCCCCCCTTTTTTTTGCCACCTCCTGTGTCTCGATCCTACCGAGACACAAGATGGCGGCCGGTCCGGACTGTTTGGAATGTTTACAGACACCCGTGAACCAATCAGCTTTCCGCACGCAAGTCGCGTTGCACCGGGCCGCGCCTATTGATATATATATTTTTTTGAACCTAAATTACTCAAAATTCACTGAAGCACATATCTTGAGACATAGCAAAGGCACATCGGGCTACCAGTCCCTACAATTTTGCCAAGTTTGGTGGAAATCCATTCAGCCGTTCGGGCTAAAAGTGAGGTCGACCGCCGTATTGAAATTAACATGGGGAAAACGCGTTTTGGGACCCCCCTTTTATCTCAGCCCCCGCTTGACAAATCCCCCCCCAAACTTTCAGGGAAGGACCGGGGCGCGCGAGGCCATTTTGAGGAAATTTTCAGGCAGATTCGTCAACCGGCGCCAAAGTTATTCCAAATAGAATTTGGAGATTTAACATTGAAAAAAATCCTAACTATAACTACCTACTGGCGACCGCCAGTAGATAATATATATACAAATATTGCTGACTTATACTGTATGCTCCCTTGTGTCTGGACAAAGGTACACCTCTCTGATGAGCTCTATTCAGAGCAAAACACTGTTAGGGGTTGCTTTTACTCATTTCAGATTGGCTTGGTTAGTATTTTACCAATTCAAAGCTGTAATACGGTGCCTGGAGTGGTAAATGGCTTTTGTCATTTTACAGCTCGGCAAGGACAGCACTGTGATAGTCCTATGCTTAAAGACTTTGCTGTAGAAATGGCAAAAGACTTTGTCCTTTTCTATCTGGGTGTGGATGGCACTGTGCTAATCCTATGCTTAAAGACTTTGATAGAAAAGCCGACATTTGAGGCGAGCAGATCTAGAGTATCGCTGGTGTTGAGAGTGCTCTATACAGGAGCCGCTTTCCACCTAAACTTGAGAACTACCCAGAGTTCTCTGCTTCATTATATATATATATATATATATATATATATATATATATATATATATATATATATATATATATATATATATATATATATATATATCCAAACAATCTTCCCTTCCTGTAGAACTCCACAGAAACAAAAGAGCGCCGCACACCGGATTCCTGAAACTCAAGCACTTTATTTCCAGAACACCCAGGCGAAACATGGGGTTATTATTCAAAGTCCATTTCCTTACGCGTTTCAGCTAACGTGTAGCCTTGATCACAGGTGAGACTTCTTGAATTCACTGCGTGACGCTTTCATTTAAAGCGCCTGGCTGAACTACAACTTGCTACGTAGTATGCTTGTACACTGCAAGTCCCAAAATGCACCATGAAATTCATTCAACATCCTTTTGTGCTTTACATTCTCTCTTTCTTTATTTTTCCATATCAGAGAGTCCCAGCTTTAAAATAACTCGGGTTGACTTTCAGAGTGTGTTCATTTTGCCACATGCCGCCGGTTTGCCTCCTGACGGAGAAATGCAGTTGGATATATATATATATGCACCAAACAATTTCCACCACTTCCGGCGTGCGGCGAGGAAGGAACTCAAACCACCACAGCGAGTCAGGCAAGATGCAGATTTTATTTGCGTTTCTTTTCCAGCCTGCAACGACGCGTTTCGGGCTTCAAGAGCCCTTGATCACATTCAGCAAATATCGCGACCGTTTAAAGTTTTATACGTTTTTTCAACACCAAATGTACACACCCCCCTGCACTGCATGGTCAGTAGGTCACATGATTAATAAACATGATAAAAAGACTATCACTTGGATCTACGTCTTTCCCAGGTTAATTTACAAAAATATATATTTTTGATTAAAAGTGATGTTTTACTAACTGCTCAAATGCAGGTTTGAACAATTATTATGGCATAGTGGTTTTGTAATATGCAAATGTGAGGACCACTGATATATGGCATCAGGCTTTAAATGACAGGTTAAATCCATTTATAAAGTTTTTGCCCGCTATGGGTCATTTATACAGCCTCCTAAAAAAATATATATTTGCTTAAACCACTAATATATGCCATATGTACATTACATCCTGCAATCATGTGTTCAAAATCAGAATAATGCGAGTACTGTTAAACCATGACAGATTTCCAACAAATTTCGACATAAAGTGCTTCCTGTGATAATAGTGCAAAAAGAAAAATTGATAAAAAATGTGTTCGGCGTGTAATAAATACTCACTAAACTGGTCCATTAAAATTCCTATAGTCATACATTACTATGCATACATAAGCATACAGTATTGTAAAATTCATTATTGCAATCGATATTTGCCAGTGTATGTCTTACATCTGGAATGAAGTTAGATACCATATGTTATGTTTTGTCAAAAGTAAGTATAGGCTATTCTGAGAACAGGAGGGATTCATGGGAGCTGACATGGTAGAGGGAATGAACATAGTTTGTAATTGGCCAGAAATTTCAGTGCAAAGATAGCTGCATCTTATGCCAAAACTTTATGGGTACAATGTTTTTCTATAGATATGTATACATATCCTCCGAATTATTAAGGCCCCTAGGCCACTTGCTGTCTAGTTCCAGTATAAACTTGGTCTCCAGCTGTCTAAGCTTTCTCTCTCTGTTTCCTCCGCGTTTAGATTTTGGGACTGCGGCGATAACAAAATAAGAAAGACAATTAATGTCTTTGTTATGGCATTTGGCAAAATGCATAGCCACCGGATAGGTAGCATCATTATGGAGAATGGCCCTCAGATGTTGAAGGATCCTGACATGCACCTGTAGCTTTGTGTTTCCCACATAATTTAAACCACAGGTGCATGTCAGGATATAGACAGCAAAGTCCGTTTTACAGTTGAAATTCCCCTTGATGGACACAGGGGATGTATTGAAGGGGGTCTCATATGTAGATTTGTTGCAGCCAAATTTACAAGCCCGACAAGTGGAACATTTTTTAAACCCCTTCGTGGGTTGAAGCCATATTGTCGGTTTTCTGGTTTCTGGTGAACTTTTATCCAGATCATTGCCCATGGATCTTCCCTTTCTAAAAGTTACAGCAGGGGGAATAGATAGTCTCTCGCCCAGAGTACTGTCAGTGAGGACAATCGGCCAATGTTTGTGGATAATTGACCTGATTTTCCTTTCCTGATGTGAGTAGGTCAAGATTAATCTGGGATTGTCACAGATGGTATTTTCAGTGGAGGATTGGTCCGAGTCATCTTTGAATAGGCTGCTTCTAGGGCGTTCTTCTGCTCTATGAATGGCTGTATTAATGATTTTGTTACTGTAGCCTCTTACCCTGAGTCTTGTGCGCATATTGTCAACACATTGTTTGAAGTCATCCTCATCGCTGCAAATACGTTTAAGTCGTAAGACCTCTCCGTATAGTATGCTAGCGATGAGGTGTTTCGGATGTGAGCTATTTGCATGCAATGTAATATTGCCCGCCGTGCTCTTCCTGTGTAAGGTGCTCTGTATAGAGTTGTTAACAATTCTTAACTTCACATCCAAAAATTCTATTTCCGAAGTGTGAATGTGGGAAGTGAAAGTCAGGTTAAGATCATTTTTATTGATGCTGTCGACAAAACATTGTGCGGATACTGTGTCTCCGCGCCAAATGATGAAAACATCGTTGATGTATCGAAGATACAACATCACATGTTGATCTACAACCTGCATATATTCATGCTTAAGGACCTGCTCCTCCCACCAGCCTACGTGTAAACACGCATAGCTGGGGGAAAAGCAGGCCCCCATAGCAACTCCCCTGCTCTGTTTATATAAGATGTTATTAAACAGGAAAAAATTGTTATGTAGGCACCAATTAATGAGCTCTACAATCACCTTGTTGTGCGCATACATTTCAATGGGTCTAGTGGCTAAGAAATGTTTAACTGCAGCTAGTCCATGCGTATGATTAATGCTGGTATATAAGGATTCTATGTCTAAGGTCATTAGACATAGATCATCAGACCAATCCACATGTTTGATTTTTGTAAGGAAATCACCAGTATCTTTTACATAACTTGGGAGCAATATGACCAAATCCTGTAAGAAATGGTCGATGTGTTGACCAATATTCTCGCTAGCACTATTAATGGCGGAAATGATAGGTCTGCCAGGTACAGGTATTACCTGTTTATGTATCTTAGGAATAAGATACAAAACCGATAAGACCGGATGTTCTTGATACAGAAATTTACTCTCCTCATTGGAAAGCAAACCTTCCCTTCTCCATTGAGCTATCATTTTTTGTACCAATAGTCTAGCATTATCATATTCTTTGGAGGTGGTTTTTTGGTAACATTGTGAGTTGCCCAGTTGTTTTTCAGCTTCCTCTATGTACTGTTTTTTAGGCCATAACACAAGGTTGCCTCCTTTATCTGACTTTTTTATCACGATATTACAATTGTCACCAAGTTTTTTGACCAATTTCTTGTATGCAATTCTCCTGAACATAGCACCTCGATGATATTTGTTCTTTTTAGTGCTAACATTTAGCTGTTTGAGATCTCTTACGGCCATATCATGGTAGGTGTCAATGGAGTCTTTTGGCATTAGGGGTACACATTTAGATTTATTTCTAAAAGGACTCAAGCCCGCCCCCTGTTGGACAAAGTCAATTTTTCGCAATCTGTCTTGGGTAGATACATCAATAGGGTCAAGAGTTTGACTGTTGGGCTCCTCTTCCTCTAGAAGATCGTGCATAGTTACTACCCCCCCAACATCTGCGGCCTGTAAGAATGGAGTTTCCCCACTTTCTTGCACACTATTATCAGACACATGATTTTGATTTTTGTCTGCTTTTAATGCATAATGTTTCATAAGTTTGAGTTTTCGTATAAAACAGAAAACATCAATTCTAGTGCGTGCATAGTCAAAATTCTCTCCAGGACAAAAGTTCAAACCCAATGACAAGAGTTGTTGTTCAGCCTTGGTTAGAACTACGTCAGTTAGGTTAATGACAGTGTTGTCTAGTTGCGTTTGTTCTTTCTCCAGAATGTTTTCTTTTTTGTTGCGGTTTTTGAGCCTTTTGCGCTGTTCTCTCCTGCGTTTGTTTCTGAACTTGCGTCTTGCTTTTTTTGTATCCTGGGACGCAGTGTCTTCAGTCTCTCCTCGACTAAAAAAATCGAGCTCCTCACTCATGTTAAGGATTGGACGATTTTGAGAGATTGTTTCCCCAGATGCACTTGAAATACTTGAGCCGCTGGTCACTGACACTGTGTCATTAGATAGGTCTTCATTAGTAACATCCACTTGTTCTACATTCCTGGTGGTCGAGGTTTTTTCACAGTATTGTTTCCGTTTGGCAAGATCATATTTTCTGGAAAACATGAAAATCTGGCCGTTTTCATAGTCCGCCAGATCTCTAGCGAACTTATGGGCTTTTCTCGCCTTGATTTTATCCTCATGCTTCTTAAGTCTTTCTGCAATGTCCAATTTGGTTTTACTGATGAACTCTGTTGGGGGTAATTTTTCATATATATATTACCTACTGGCGGTCGCCAGTAGGTAGTAATAGTTAGGATCTACTTTCCATAGGAAATCCGCAACATTCTATTGGGAATAACTTTGGCGTCGGTGGACGAATCTTTGCAAATTTCTCAAAGTTCGTGGCCCGCTCCGCTCCTTCCCTGAAAATGTGGGGGGGATTCGTCAAGCGGGGGCCGAGATAAAAGGGGGGTCCCAAAACGTGTTTTCCCCATGTTAATTTCCATAGGGCGGTCAAACTCACTTTTAGCTCGAACGGCTGAATGGATTTCCACCAAACTTGGCAAAATTGTAGGGACTGGTACCCCGATGTGCCTTTGCTATGTCTCAAGATATATGCTCCAGTGGTTTTTACGAAAATTAACTTTGAAAAAATATATATTGGGCTACATTGGACGAGGGCCTGGGTGACCGTTCTTTTCAATTCAGTGGGGATCCACTTGTAGATCCTGTGGAGCATGCGGAGGGTATTGAAGCAGGAGGAGGAGATGGCATTGACCTGTTTAGTCATGGAGAGGGTGGAGTCGAGGTGGGTGTTGGAGCGGTTCCCAGTGCGGTCAGCCACCAGGAGCCCTCCAAGGCCGAAGGGGTGGATCCGAGGATGAGGACCTCCGTCTCGTCCAAGTTCTGCTTCAATCGGCTGTTCCTCATCCATTCAGCGATGACCTTCATTCCTTTGTGAAGGTTGGTTTTGGCGGTGTGGGGGTCCTTGGTGAGGGAGAGGATCAGCTGGGTGTTATCGGCGTAGGAGATGATGTTGAGGTTGTGCCGACGGGCGATATGTGCGAGCTGTGCGATGTAGATGTTAAACAGGGTTGGGCTGAGGGATGAGCCCAGGGGTACGCCGCAGATGATCTCGGTGGTTTTGGAGCAGAAGGGTGGAAGGCGGACGCTCTGTGTTCTGCTAGAGAGAAAGGAGGTGATCCAGTCCAGGGCCTTCTCCATGATCCCGGCATTGTGGAGGCGTGTTTGTAGTGTGTGGTTGCGGACTGTGTCGAAGGCGGCTGACAGCTCAAGGAGGATGAGGGCTGCTGTTTCTCCGTTGTCCAGCAGGGACTTAATGTCATCGGTGGCGGAGATGAGGGCAGCCTTGGTGCTGTGGTTGCTGTGGAACCCGGACTGGGAAGGGTCAAGGGTGTTCTTCTCCTCGAGGTAGAGGGTCAATTGTTCGTTGATGGTCTTCTCGATGGCCTTTGCCGGGAACGGGAGCAGGGAGATGGGCCGGAAGTTCTTGAGGTCCTTGGGGTCCGCCTTGGGTTTCTTGAGTATGGGTTGATGACCGCATGCTTCCAGCTCTCCAGGAAGTTTGCTGTCTCGAAGGAGGTGTTGACTTTCCGGAAATGGGGTGAGATGGATGTGCTGGCTTTGTTGAAGATGTTGAAGATGTGGGTATGACGGAGATGCAGAGTAGATGGTGTTCATGATCTTGATGGGGTCGTCGTCGTTGATGTTGATCCAGGAGAGCAGGCGGTTGGTGCGGATGGTGGTCGTGGGGGTGGAGGTGGAGGTGGTTGTCGGGGCGGTCGTGGCGTTGAAGCTGTCGTGGATGTCGATCTTGCGGTGGAAGAAGGTGACCAGCGAGTCGCACACGTCTTGCGAGGGTGGGACGTCGTTGGTGTTGGAGCTGGGGTTGGAGAGTTACTTCTTGATGTTGAAGAGCTGCCATTGTGAGTTATGGCAATAGTTCTTATGTATAGTAGGGCTACATAACCTATCAGTCATTGGGAAGTACAAGTGTCTAACAATTGCTATTTCTGGGGAAGTATTTAATTAAGTGTATGTGTACCTCCCTATCTCCGAAAGTGTACCGATCTCCTTACTTTTAGAAAACTTCTGAAAACTGAACTTTTCCGCAACTGATATACTGGATCAATGTTACATAGCGCAGAGATACCCCTTTAAAAAAATTTCATTCATTCATTTATTCATTTTTTTATGTGCAAGGGCAAAATGTAGTCACTCATAGGGAAAGCATCCACTGGCTGGAGTGGCTGATATGTTGATGTATACCTTCTGCTGGTGTGAGAGGGATACTAATTTGAATGGAATGGCATCAGATCACTGGTGATAGAGTATAGCGTGGGAGCCCCTTCATATGTATGCATATTTTGTATGATCATTTTTGGGCAACATGAGCCTGACAATACAGGTAAAGATGTCTTTAGGCCAGACCTACAAAAAGCTAAACATGCTTTCTTAGTGATTCTGTTACTCTTAGCCATAAGGCTAATTCCATTAATGGCTTGTGAATAGCTCTGCGTTTAGAAGGTGGTCCCAGAAGGGGATTCCGCAGCTGCTTAATAAACAGCATTCAAGTACTGTTATCAGGTTTACGTGCAAACATCATCCCCGGCATGACCTATTCCTGGAGTTGGGCTTAAAATAGGAGTTCTGCAGGCCCCCTCAAGTCTATTACACATTTTCAACAAAAAAATCTTTCAGAAAACGGAGCACAAGTCGAGCTTTTACTATCCAGTTTCCCTGCAGCAACATAATTGCAGTTCCTCAAGCCGGACCTGAAAAGGTATTTACAGTGAGTTGTATTCCCTTTTTTCGGTAAGCAGCTGCATAATTAAACATAACGAGCGCATGCCACATGCAGAAATGCTAAATGGTTTAAAGATCGCGTTTCTTTTTTCATTTGATTCGTTCTTTAGTGTTCTTTCAAACTACTCACATCTTTTATTCAAATATACAGTTTGAATTAAAGCTGAAAGACCAGGCACATATGTATCAGTGCATCATTAGTTGGGTTGCTATTCTGGACTGAGACAAATTCTGGTAATTCACTTTGAAATTGCAACTGAGGAGCTGGTATTGAATATGATTTTGTGCAAAAAGTTTCAATCTATTTTTTTAGATGGCAATTCTACATTTGTTTTAGATGGCAATTCTACTTTTGTTTGCAATATTACACATTTAGGACTACTAGAACCCATTCTAAAAACGTTACTTTTAAGTGATTTCTCCTTCTATTTTTTATTTTACATTTCAAAATGCAATAAATACCCATTTTGTGGATTATCTACTTTTTTCATACTGGCCTTAATCTAACTAGAGATTGCGGATCTGTTTTGACAAGTGGGTCAGTTGAGCCAACATCCTATTCTCACTTCACAGCCTTACAATACCTAGTAGCTCTTTCACTAATCTCTCCCGGCTCCATTCTTCTACAGTGATAAGAATAGGCAAAGGAGTGTGTGAAAGTTATAGGAAATAGTCTAAAACACTTGTTGAAATAACACAAAAAATGTTTAAAAAATGTTGAATAAGACTGCTTTAACATTAAACAACGAACTGGTCTAATAATGTAACAAATATAGAGTGAACTATAACATGTTGTAGGATTTCTTCTTATTTAGGTTCGCATTTTCATCCCAGCTTGCCTGGAATCAGTTGAGAAGCCTAGAAACAGGTCCCCACAACCACTGGAAGAGGATCTTAAATTTGCAGTGCACTTGCAAATAGAAATGCGTAGTTGTGCCGGAAGCGAACACTCTCAGAGGAACTTGAAAATAATTTGTAAATGGAAATAAAGGAATATCACAGTCACAGCAGTTCTCACCGCAAACTATATAGACTTTACTTCAGTAGGGAAATTAGCATGCCGTCCATGTCACAAGCATGTGTAACAAATATTGTACACCCTTACATTTACAAGAAACAGTTACATTAATGTCTCAATCTTAAATGTGGAAGAGGGTTACTTCAAGATCAGAGGAGAATATGCAACATCAAAAGCTTAGCATAATCCTGCAATTCAACAAAAGCATAAGGTCTGCCCAATATTGTTTTTACTTCAGGATTTTTTCCTGGACTTATCAATTTGCTTCATGGGCAGAAGTATGAAGTTATTGCACTCCAATAAAAAACATTCTACTTGTGGGTCCCTTACCAGTTCTCTTCATAGTGCTCCTTTCATTGACTATTTGCATAATTCTGAGAGAATAGCTCAATCTGTCTCATCTGGACCTGCGGCTTCGCTTATTCCTGTGCCAAAAAGGCAAATACAGACTCTGCCAATAAAAGGCTTAAGCAGGATCCTCTTTCTCCACCAAAACCTATGAATCCTGTATCTTTTTTTTAGACACTGTATTGGAAGAAATACGTACTTTGAGACCTTTTTTTAAGGAAACAAATACTCGTTTGCAGGCTCTTGATAATAAATTGTTGTCCATGGACTCTCGTTTATCCTTGTTGGAGCAACAGGTTGGCAACATACAGCATTCGTCTGCCAGGAGGTTTTGTTGCTTCAAGAAATCTGCAGAGGATCTTAAAAATAGAAATCAGCGCAATAACGTCTGTTTATACGGTCTTCCGGGGGGCATTAAGGGAGATGACCCTGCTGCTTATTTTATTATTTTTCTTCCACAGCTTCTGAATTTTCCTGCGTCAACCAAATTAAATATTTAATGTTCTACTAGATTAGGTCTGCGCCTATCATCTTCATCTGCACCTTCAAGGCCCGTGGAGTCATTCTTTTATTTTTGGAAATTCCCCTATTATAAGTTTTATATGGAGCCAAGCTTAAGAAACACCTACTTTAGCCTAGCACAAGACTGTTTCTATCTCAAGATGTCTCTACGATAACTGCCAAACGACGGAAGGAGTTTCTGGATCTTTGCCCTGTGCTCCGCACTCTCAGTGCACGCTATGGTTTATTCCACCCATGTTCCTTTAACCCCTTCCATGCTGATGACGGCCCCCAGCCGTCATGCACTACGGTGCTCGTGTGCTGATGACGGCTGGAGGCCGTCATCAACCCACCCACTCGCGATTCTGCCGCACAGGCGCAGAATCGCGGCCGCATGGAAGGGGTTAAGGTTACTTTTCAGAGCAAGAATTCTTCTTTGAGGACCCCTCGGATCTCAGGAAATATATCCATTCTCATTCTATATCCTCAATGGAGATTGCTGGTCCTTCCTCCATAACTTGATTTGTAGTTTTACCACTTGCAGTGATTAATCTTTTTGTTTATTTTATATGCTGTTTCTCTTGATATCTGCTTTCTATGCCACGTTGACTTTTTCTTCTAATTTACTAATTCTATTGCAGGTATCTCAGATTCCATGTGTACTGTTTCCTGTTGCACAAGTTACTTACCTTCGGTAACTATATATCTGTAAGAAACATTAGTTAGTGTTAGATTCCTTACCTTAGAATATCCCTAGGCATCAGACTGGATCCGGAAAGTTTTCATCAGCAGTAACCCTGCGCGTCGCTAGGCGTCGTTTGCGGCTCCACGTCCGTCGTCGGCGTCGTGATCGCCGGGATGACGTCGTCGGAGTACTTAGACGCCGCCCTAGCGCGCTGACGTCAGTTCTGTACATAGCTTTCTGCGCCAGAAACGCAGAGCCATGATAGAAATAGACACTGGTGCCATGAAACTAGGGCCCTGAAAGGGCTTTCCTTAACCCTAGATATCGGTTTGCAGAACGGGGAGGATGGGTGGGGCGGTAAGGAATCTAACACTAACTAATGTTTCTTACATATATATCCTTACCGAAGGTAAGTAACTTGTGCATCTGAAAGAAACATGTTAGTGTTAGATTCCTTACCTCAGAATAGGTACCCTAGCAAAACCAACCCCGCTGGTGGGTCAGCGAACCAAGATCACACCAGAAAGTTCTGGAGAACAGAACGGCCGACAAAGCCAAAGCCATCTCTCCGGACTGGGCTGTCCAGGCAGTAGTGCCTAGCAAACGTGTGCAGCGAGGCCCACGTAGATGCCTGGCAGAGGTGCTGCAAGGGGACTCCCAGACCAAGGGCAGTAGTAGCCGCCATGGCCCGAGTGGAATGGGCGGGCAGCCCAATAGGAGGCTCCTTTTAGTAGCAAAACCTTGATGCACAAGATGACCCACCGAGAGATGGTCGGCTTGTGCACCGCCCGTCCCTTCTTTGCGCCCACGTAACCAACAAAGAGCTGGTCGTCCACCCGGAACTGGCGTGTGCGATCTAGATAGAAGGAGAGCGCACATTTTGGGTCCAGACGGTGGAGCCTCTCCTCCTCCTTCGAAGGATGTGGAGGCGGAAAGAAGGTGGGCAAGGTGATGGACTGCCCGATGTGAAAGGCTGTGACTACCGTGGGCAGGAAAGAAGGACGAGTCCTCAGAACAACTTTGTCCGGATGGACAGAGAAGAAAGGAGGTTTTCAAGATAGAGCCTGGAGCTCACTCACTCTCCTGGCAGAGGTGATGGCAACCAGGAATGCAGTTTTAAGAGTCAGAAGACGAAGAGGACAGTTATGAAGTGGCTCAAAAGGAGCACACATCAGATACGTCAGTACAAGGTTCACGTCCCACTGAGGCATCACGGCGGGAACAAGAGTAAACATGTGTGTGATGCCTTTCAAGAAACTATTTACAACAGGGGACTTGAAAAGAGAAGGCTGATCAGGAAGCCTTAAGAAGGCTGAAATCGCCGAGAGGTAGCTCTTGAGAGTGCCCAGAGCAGAGCCCTGCTGGGCAAGAGACAGAAGGAAGAGGAGAACCTCTGAAAGGGGGGCAGAGAGTGGATCCACAGCCTTTGCTGTGCACAATGCCACAAATGTGTTCCACCTGCAGGCGTATACCGTTTTGGTGGAGGGACGCCTGGCTGCCAGAATCACATCACAGACTTCAGGAGGCAAGTCAAATGGCCTCAACTGTCGCCGGTCAATCTCCACGCATGGAGGTGGAGACTGGACAGGTTCGGGTGGAGGACCGTCCCCTGCTGCTGCGACAGAAGGTCCTCCTGAAGAGGCAGATGAATCGGGGGATCGACTGACATGCTGAGTAGCTCAGGATATCAGTATCTTCGTGCCCAGTCCGGAGCCACAAGGATGACTTAGGCCCGGTCTTGCCTGATCTTCTTCAGCACTCTGGGCAGAAGTGGAATAGGCGGAAAGGCGTACAATAGACTGCAGCTCCACTTGCGACGAAAAGCGTCTGAGTGGCGCCTTGGAAATTCCAACACGAAGAACTGATGGCATTGCGCGTTCTCTTCAGTGGCGAATAGATCTAACCAAGGCTCTCCCCACTGCTGAAAGAGACCTTGCGCCACGTCCGAGTTCAGACACCATTTGTGATCCATCATGCACCTGCGGCTGAGTTTGTCCGCTCTGGCGTTCAGAGAACCTGCCAGGTGTTGAACCATTAGGGTAACGCCGTGGTGTTCCAGCCATGTCCAGAGGTGCAGAGCCTCCTGACAGAGGGTCCACGACCCCACCCCGCCCTGTTTGTTGCAGTACCACATGGCGGTGATGTTGTCCGTGAACACCTGCACTACACTTCTCCGGACAGAGGGAAGGAATGCCTTCAGTGCAAGGCGGATCGCCCACATCTCCAGAAGGTTGATATGGAGCCGGGACTCTGCCGGAGACCAGAGGCCTCTGACCTCCCTCTCTCCCATGTGGCCCCCCCATCCCAGGAGGGACGCATCCGACACCACTTCGTGCTCCGGTTGGGGAAGGAAGAGAGATCTGCCGCTGACCCAATCGCCGTTCATGAGCCACCACTGCAACTGGCTTGCAGTGCCCTCAGTGATCAGGACATGGTCGGACAGGTTGCCCTGATGCTGTGCCCACTGAAACTTCAGGTCCCACTGCAGAGCCCGCATCCGCCACCTGGCGTGATGCACCAGTAGGATGCAGGAGGCCATCAGCTCCAGGAGCCGCAGCGTCAACCTGACCGAGACTCGGGATAAAGGCTGAAAGATCGGAATTAGAGCCTGAATATCCCGAACCCGCTGTTCGGGGGATAAACACGAAACTGCGCTGAGTCCAGGACCGCTCTGATGAAAAGAAGCTTCTGAGAGGGGCACAGGTGTGACTTCGGCACGTTAATGGAGAACCCCAGCGAGTGCAGGAGGTCGGCCGTAGTCTGGAGGTGGGAGACGACTGTTTGGGGCGAGTCCGTCTTCAACAACCAATCGTCGAGATAGGGGAAGACTGAAACCCCTAATCTGCGCAGATGAGCTGCGACCAACGCCATCACTTTCGTGAACACCCGTGGGGCGCTGGTAAGGCTGAAGGGGAACACGATAAACTGAAAGTGCTTGTGACCTACTGTGAACCGCAGGTAACGCCGGTGGGCCGGCAGGACGGGGATGTGGAAATATGCGTGCTGCAAGTCCAACGCTACCATCCAGTCTTCTGGGTCCAGGGCAGCTAGGACCTGAGCCAAAGTCAGCATCTTGAACTTCTCCTTCCGGAGGAAGCCGTTGACGCTCCGTAGGTCCAAGATAGGGTGTAGGCCTCCTTTGCTCTTCTTGGGTACCAGAAAGTAGTGGGAATAGCAACCACGTCCTACTTCTGGCCCAGGAACGCGCTTAATGGCTCCCTTGGCCAAGAGGGCCTTAACTTCCTCCTGCAGAAGTTGCAAGTGATTCCCCCAACATGTGGTGGCATTGCAGTGGCATGGCTGTTGGGGTCGCCTCGAAGGGGAGGGAGTATCCCCTTCAGACTATTTGCAGCACCCACCTGTCCGACGTGATGGTAGAACAGTGGAGGTTACGGCGAACCCTGCCCCCCACTTGCATCGAATGGGCCTGAAATGCCGGACTAGGAAGGCTTAGAGGCAGATGCTGCGGGGGCAGGTGCGGACTGACCTTACCGGTGTCCCCCGGAACCGCCACGGCGGTAACCTTGTCCGCGACCGCGTTGAGACTGGTTCTGCGGCCTGTGGCTGGCTGGACGTGTGGGGGTGCCCCTTCCTTGGCCACGAAAGGAGCGAAAAGCGGAAGTTTGCTGGTGTTGGCCTAGGCCCAAGGACTTGGCTGTAGCCCTGGAGTCCTTGAAACGCTCCAGCGCACTGTCCGCCTTGTTGCCAAAGAGGCGACAGCCATCAAAAGGCATGTCCATGAGGGAGGCCTGGACATCCCCCGAAAAGTTGGCGGACCTCAGCCAGACTTGGCGGCGAACCGCCACCGCCGTTGCAATTGCCCTACCCATCGAGTCCATGGTATCGAGCCCACACCGTATTGAGTAGCGTGCTGCATCCCGCTCTTCCACCAGGGCTTGGGTGAGCTTTGCCCGCGCCTCCTCCGGGCACTGTGGCAGCACCTCCGCAACCATATCCCACAAAGAGTGAGTGTACAAAAGGCAGGCGGTGTTAACAGACTGCATCCCCAACTCAAGGAGGGGAACAGTTTCTTCCCAAGCTGATCGTACCTTTTGGATTCACAATCTGGAGGAGCGGTCGGGAATGCGGTTTGGGACGTAGAGGCCTGGATCACCAGGCTCTCGGGGTGGAGTGAACGGACAGGAAGCTAGGGTCCCCCGGAGCCAGGTGGAGGCGTCGGGCCACGTTCCGATCCACAGGAAGGCCTGAGGAGCGCTTGGACCAGGTACCCAGCAAAACGTCAGTGAGGGCCTCGTTAAACGGCAGTGAGGAGATTAGTACTCATGGGAGCTCAAGAGCCAAGGCCTTGGCAGCCCTAGTCAACAACATGCTGTAAACAGCCCCCTCCTCCGTAGCCACGGAGGGAGGGGAGACGAATCCAGTGTCGGGCGAAGTGTCTAGGCCACTGGCCTCCCCTAGTTCGTCTGCCCAGTACTGGCTCAACTGGCACTGCCGTGCCAGAGGGTCCTCAGACCCCTCCCAGTCCTCCTCGTCATCTATCTCCTGATAGTCAGGGAAAAATTATGAAGCCGGGTCGTAGGTGAATTGCTCACCCGTCGGCCCGACGCCAGACCCGGACCGGGGCTGGGACTGGGGGCGACGTCGTCCGGGGATGGCGTCATGGGCAACACCCTCGGGGTCGGCGCCAGCAGAGGAGTCGTAAGGCCAACTGGCGACGACCCAGATCCAGGCCTGGATCCTGTGCGGCCCTGCGGTGTCGGGATCAGAGTCGACGACGACGCTGGGCCGAAGCACCCGACGGCGCCGGGGTCGGAGCGCGGGCGCATATTCGGAAATCGAAATCTAGTGGGGTGTTAATTTTCCTGATTTTAGAGTGTATCATAAAGCTTTCTGTCTCAAACTAGCCTCTAAATGGCTTCGCTCTGAATCCTCCCCTCTTTACTTGCTCCTTTCTCTTTAAAAGAGGTTCTAAACTTCTCCAAGAATATCAATACCTCTCTCCCCCTATTTAAACACACTTGCTCATTATTGAGACCGCTTTGTCAATGGAAGATTGTATCAAGAGATTCTTTTTTACAGTCCCCACTTTGGTATAATCACCTTATTACTATTAAGACTAGACCTCCTTATTGGAAATCCTGGCGTTTGCGGGGGATAATGTGGGTTCATGATCTATTTTACAGTAACAGTTCTTGTTCGTTCCCTCAATTTCAAGCTACTTTTAAATGTTCTCGCTCATTTTGGTAAAAAAATTCAATTTTATTGGCAGCAATTTTAGAGGTTTTTAATGCACTTTGACCACTACAGGGAAGTCATTCAGCACACCCACCCATTAACATAAAACACCACACAGAACCTCCAAGGCAGCAATCATTTTACTTTAAGACTAGCAAAAGACATGCAGCTTCAAGCAATGGTCTGTCAAGTTTAGTGGCCTTCCAACACCCGCAGGGAATAGCGCCAAGCCACAGAATGGGCTGGAACACAACATGCATTCTGGGAGATGTAGTCAAGCAACATATAAAATGAAACAACTGGGCAACAGCTCTAGGTATCAATGTTTTGTAGAACGAAAATATAGACTGGAATATTGGGTCCTTACGAATATTCTGCGGCATAATGATCCGTTTTCCACGGCGGATGAACCAAGAGTTCCTGGCAGATCATATCACTGAGGTCCAGGGAGTGGAATCATTTTTGGAGAGGGAGGAAGCATGTTACACATGCCAGTCTGTGCTTTCAGGAAGGAACTCAAGCAGTGTGCCATACATACAAGCAGTCTATGCACGCGGGAAGGGGCCTTTGCAGCAAGACATCGAGGCAGTCACTGCATGCAGGAGGTAACTCCGGCACTGTGCCATACAGGCATGCAGGAAGGGGCCTTTACAGTATGTTACACACTCCAGTCAATTCCTGCAGGAATAAACTCCTGCGGCGTGCCATACAGGCAGTCTATGCATGCAGGAAGGGGCCTTTGCAGCAAGTCATATGAGGAAGTCACGGCATTGCAGGAAGTAACTCCTGCAGCATGCCATACAGGTGGTCTATGCATGCGAAAAGGGGCCTCTGCAGCAGCCACACAAGGCAGTCACGGCTTGCAGGAAGTAACTCCTGCGGTGTATCATACAGACAGTCTATGTATGCGGGAAGGGTCCTTCACAGCATGTTACATACGGCAGTCTATGCTTGTAGGAAGGAACTCCTGTAGCGTGCCATCCAGGCTGTCTATGTACGCGGGAAGGGGAGTTTGCAGCAAATTACACACAAGGCAGTCACTGCATACAGGAAGAAACTCCTGAAGCATGGCATACAGGCAGTCACTGCAAGCAGGAAGGGGTCCTGAAAAAGGCCACACAACAGACCATGCATTAAGAAAGGGCGGAGACACGACAATGAGAGCAAAACCAGCACGGTGCTCATAAAACAGGCGCCGCGCTGATAGAAAGAGCTCATAGAAAGAGCTTATACCTGCACTTCTCCCCGGAGACCAGAGACAGTCCACAGCCTGGGAAGCTGCAAGGAGCAAGTACAGACAACAGTACCCCCTGCTCTGAGGCAACCTGCTGCTCAACCTTCACTCTCGTCCGCCTGACTGATTGGGAGGGAGAGCAGAGAAAGTGGGATAGAGAAGCCGGGAAATATACAACAATGAAAATGAAACCTGTGCATCACTCATGAAAAGGGTGCAGCACTGATAAGGTATATTTAACATGATTAAAAACAAGCAGGATGGTGGGGGTAGGAAAGTGCATGGAACAGAACGGGCGCCCTCCAAACGCCTCTGAGGATGAACAGGAAACAAATGCTGTGTGTGTGTTAGCTGGGAAGGGAAAAGTGTGCCGGCAACAGCAGGTAGGAGAAGCTCATTTTAGAAACTAGTGCTTACAAACTGTAAATGAAACCTACTGAGTAACAACACTATTAAAAGGGCTAGTCCTCCTGGGAGGTTACAAAAGCAGAAAAGGAGGTACTAAGGAGGGACTACTAAGCCTATTCACAGATCAAAAGCAACCATTTAGAATGGACAGTAACAGAAGCCAATTGAAAGAATGGACGGAAAATGGGTGAAGCGTCAAGTCCATACCTGAATAAAGCATGTCTCGAAGAGACAGTGCAAGCGTTGCCTAAGCAAGACCAAACAAGCATTGGAAATGCAATAGGTCTCGGATTTTTTTGAGTTAGAGCTAATGGCATTGTAAATGGCAATGTCTTTTAGCCATGTGTTATGGAGTGTATGCATGTGGTGTGTAATGCAATTATGTGGTTTGGATTGGAATTGTTCACCCTGCACACTCACGCACTGCTCACCCTGCACACTCACACACTGCTCACCCTACACACTCACACACTGCTCACCCTGCGTAATGCAAAAAGACCTAGCTCTGCCCTTTGGCCTGTGTTGTAACCGTACAGTTTTGAGTAGCTGCGCTTGATTGGTTGAGGCATCCCCCTCCTTGCTGCTCCCTTCACAGAGGGCCTGCTGGCTCAATGAAGCTCCCAGGAGTTCAGCTGTTCTTTGTTTTAGCTCCTGTGTGTCAGTGCACCGTGTAAGCACACAAGCATACCCTGCTCTCTCTGGAACAGGCACTCGGCACTCACCACTCTGCACTCACAACTCTGCACTCTGCACACTCACTCTGCACTCTGCACACTCACTCTACACTCTGCACTCACAACACTACACTCTGCACACTCACTCTGCACTCTGCACTCACAACACTACACTCTGCACACTCACTCTGCACTCTGCACACTCACTCTGCACTCTGCACACTCACTCTGCACTCTGCACACTCACTCTGCACTCTGCACACTCACTCTGCACTCTGCACACTCTGCACACTCTGCACACTCTGCACTCTGCACTCTGCACTCACGTCTCTGCACTCACGTCTCTGCACTCACGTCTCTGCACTCACTACTCTGCACACTCACTACTCTGCACACTCACTACTCTGCACACTCACTACTCTGCACACTCACTACTCTGCACACTCACTACTCTGCACACTCACTACTCTGCACACTCACTACTCTGCACACTCACTACTCTGCACACTCACTACTCTGCACACTCACTACTCTGCGCACTCACTACTCTGCGCACTCACTACTCTGCGCACTCACTACTCTGCGCACTCACTACTCTGCGCACTCACAACTCTGCACTCACAACTCTGCGCACTCACAACTCTGCACTCACAACTCTGCACTCACAACTCTGCACTCACAACTCTGCACTCACAACTCTGCACTCACAACTCTGCACTCACAACTCTGCACTCACAACTCTGCACTCACAACTCTGCACTCACAACTCTGCACTCACAACTCTGCACTCACAACTCTGCACTCACAACTCTGCACTCACAACTCTGCACTCACAACTCTGCACTCACAACTCTGCACTCACAACTCTGCACTCACAACTCTGCACTCACAACTCTGCACTCACAACTCTGCACTCACAACTCTGCACTCACAACTCTGCACTCTGCACACTCACTCTGCACTCACTACTCTGCACACTCACTCTGCACTCACTACTCTGCACACTCACTCTGCACTCACTGAGTATAACCAATGATTTTTGCTGCCGCACTTAGGGGCACAAAACCAAAAACAATACAAACGCACTTACATACTTTGTGGTGTAATGAAGACTGTGTGTCTCATTGTCAGCGCACCACCCAGCCAGCTCTTCAAAGGCCAACACTTACTCATGAAAGGATGCAGACGAACGCGCGCCCACCTAACTAACTGCAGACTGGTGAACGCGCCCCAAACATCTGGGTTCTATTACTGCGGCACCCTGACAGCTCGTAATTGACAATTTATTACACTCCCCTGTGCATAACCACACAGAATATGCAGGAAGTGCACAATCTGAAATCCATATGGCCTATTGCGTGAAGGCTACTAGAAACACTGCACTGCGAGGACCAATTAGCATGAAAATGCCTAAATAAACTACGGAAAAATCTCGCGCAGTGAGGAATTTTTACTTCACTATTCTGAGCCCCGTAACAAAACGGCTCGGAGCTCCGCACCACTTCGGACGAAGTGGTGACGTAGGCCGAGCCCTAAAAAGAGGGAGTTGTGTCAAAATGCATAGCTAGATTACTTAAACTGTCTTTAAACCTGCAACTTTTTAGACAATTTCTTTGTGACGCTATCCTGTAAAAAAAAAAAAACATTTGCTCCAATGGTTTTAATAATTTTCTTAGGTGGAAAAACTCCATAAAGCCGGTTGGAATGTCAAGCATTGCTATGGAGACAATGATGTATTCAAATATTTCAGTAGTGTCCTTGTGTAGGAGATGCAATTTGCAGAATCCCCCTGTTGTACCGCTTAGGTACCTCAAGCAGTTTTGACAATCTTTTTATTCCCACAAAATGTAACCAGTTGTCACTGCATTAGCATGTGGAGTACTTCAGATGCAATGGTGAGTCAGGTACCCCTTAGTGGGTATGTACCCCTTTACCACAATGACCAATATATGCCAATTTGTATTGTGCACAAAAAGTTGCGAAGAGGAAGAAGAAAGACTTTAAAAAAATTAATGTACAAGCATGCTTCAACAAATCTCTATGCGTATTCACTTTCTATGTTTTTTTTATAAACACGAATAACAAAAGTTAAACATTTCTTTCTAAACTGAGGAATAAACCCGTAGTTATCAACAACTTAACATTTCTAGAGAGCAGCAATTTCCCCCTTCAGTATTTTAAAATAATTTAATACAAAATAACTTAGTGTTAACCAAGCAAAAAAAAAAGGTTTACCTGTTATAGGAGCTTCGACTTCTATTAAGTTTTTCTCCCGCCGTAATAACGCTGCGCCTTCATTAATAATTCTAAGTGCAATTTCTTCAACTACACGACCTTCTTTGATTAAATGATTCTTCAGTACATCAACCCTGGGTCTTCCATCTGAATCAAATATTTCCTCTGATGTCAAGCGATGTGTTGGAGGAAAAGGGACTGCTACAAAAAAAGAGCAATGTCTCAGGGTACAATATCAATCAGAGTTTCTCATCTCCATTTGCGTGTATGATAGTGCAAACACTTTACTCAGTAAAAAATCAGTAATCCATTTTAGGTTGTGCAGCTGGTTTAAGAAAATACCACAACATTAGAGTGCAACACATTTTATGGAATTGTGTATAATGTTAGCACACTTGAAGGGCACCGCAGCCACTTAATTCAACAAAAAAGTTACTTACATGTAACAACATCCTCTAGCTTTGCTACCTTTGGTAAGTTCAGAAGCTTTTTAGAACGTTTCCTCATGCCTCTGATGGAGTGAGAGTTCGCACATAAGGCAACTTGCTCTATTCATGAACTTCGATTACCTTGTAATAATATTAAACAACCCTGTTCATCATTAATATTACCCTTTTCCAGTACACGCGGGTGTCCTAGAGATGCTTGCATATGTGTTTACTAACAGTAACACCGCTTGCATACTACAAAATGGCCGCTTCGCAGAAATTTAGTCTGCGCATGCGTCGGTCATACCCATGTGATGTGACGCACTCGCAGATTTGGAGGGAGAAGTTCGCTCATGCGCATTGTAGCTGATATGGCCGCTTGTCTCTAACCATGCACCTTGCTTGCATACGCTGCTTAGCATTTCTATCTATTTTCGCAATAATCATTAATCGCTATAGTTATTATGAAATAAGGGGTACAGAGTAGATTTTCATGGTGTACAGTGTATTCTATTTTGCCGTGTTATTAATTTGTTTTCGCTTACTTTTCATGTACTATGCATACATGGGCCTGGGTGAGGGACCCTACTCCATCTTGAAACCCGTTCCGACCCTGTCACGTGACGAGGGAAAACCCACACTGCGCAGAAGCAGATCTCAGCCAGCTGGCTCCTGAAGCAAGATGCGCCTGGGAACCTACCTATGTCCTGGGAGAAGATGCTGCTATCTACCTAAAATGTGTTACATTGTTTCTGTCAACTGTGTACACCCATTGTTTTTCCATATTCCTATGCCTGGGAACATGAACATAGGGGGCGGGTATGAAAAATTAAATACTCATTGTGGGAACGTAGAATTTAGGAGGTAATAGTGACCTAATCACCTCTCCTGACCAATCATAAGTTGGGACCCTGTCACTTGCAACATTTGTGGGTGGTCTGGGAACCCCAAAAGGGTATAACTAGCCTAGTTAGTTAGGGAAAATTGTCCGACTTGTCCGAGTAGCAGACCTGTCACTGACCCTACGAACTCTATAGGTGATTGATACAGAGAGCTGCGGAGCGCCCTGTCCGAATTGTCCACAAACTCCAAGGGGTGGAAATAGTCCTAGGTGCTGGCGAAACACTTTGCTCGGAGATTCGAGAACCCAATCGGGGTTATTGGCGGATTCCGTGCAGTGAGGGGGTAACGCAGGCGTTGCATCCGAAGCTGTGGGGGTTGGTCGTGCCCTTTGGTGAGCCCAGTCCTGACCCAAATCCTGAGGGGTATCCTGTCCTGGTTTTCCGTGAGCTGCTACCTGCTCACCTACTGGCTTCCTAAATCCTTGAGGGTCCTTGTCCTCGTCCCTTCCCGAAACTGACCCGTGGCCAGGGTTAGTCTTCATTCTCGTCTTAGGTAAATATACCTGTGGGTGTCCGTCATCTATCCTTTTCTTCCTGCTCTTAATAAAGCCTCTATGCCCATGATTTTCGCTCTGTTCTCTCCTCTGATGCATTTGCAAACTGTTTATTAGCATGTTCCAACTTTCCCTTTTCCTGTAGGACATATTTGAAAACCGTTTTTGATTTATTAATGTGTGGTGAACATTATAGATGCAATAAGACTTTAGCTAGATAGAATAAGATTAGGGTTAAATTACATACAGGCTATAGAAATCCACTGACTGAAGTGTTTTGACCTTACCGACCCTAGTTTAAGTCTAAACTGAATAGCATGTTCCCTGTTACCCGTACCCTTTAGAAAACTCTATTGCCCTAAATGGTGTTATCCCTTATACACAGCTATATTATCTTTTTGATTTTGCTTATTGATGTCTTTATCAGTATTTGCCTCCTAATTTTGTCACTTTAAATTACTATATAAAACTCTTAAAAAGCCTCAGGTGTCTGTGGTCATTCAAAAAGGTACATCTAATGTTAAGTGAATTAAACCAAGTGTTTCATTTGAAGTGTTATCACCTATTCTCGAGCTCCTGATCCATCAGGAGGAGTAAGTACCTGTGGTAAGTCAGGTGCTATGGTAATAGTGTTACAGGAAACACACATAGAATACTGATAGTGGCGTGTAAAATCACCCGATTTGCAAAATTGTATTCCGTAATCACGTCATGGGCCCAAGTGCGTGAAAATCTGGTAAAACTCTGAGTCGGGTGACCTGCACGCTCTATCAGTATTTTCTGGTAGCAGAGGATGGTTAGGACTAGTTAGGATAGGTAGATAAGAGAGTCACTATTGAACCGTGAAAATTAAAATGTGCTGCTAAAATTTTATTATATGCTGCTATAAAAAGGATTGTTGTTCTATTTGAATGTCATAGAATAAGTTAATTATATTGCATGAAATATTGAGTATATTACTAACCAACTGTGAGTAAGTGTTTAAAGTTGTGGGGATCCCCGGGGAAAAGAAATAGCAAGTGGTGAGTAGAATCCACTTGGCTGTAAGGTCACTGGCCAAGGGAAGGGTTAGTGCATGGTTGGGTAGAACTGGAAGCGCTAATCAAGGTTTTCCTTCTATAAATTTATTTGAAGTATAAATGTTAGCTACCAAAACCGTGGTGAAACTTGTGATATCACCTAGTAAGGGTCACAGACGGCAGGAGTAATAGGTTCTTGGAGCTTGAGTGGCAGCAAGGGAGAGCATTGGTGAAAATTGACTTAGTATATATCCCGGAAAGAAGTGAATTAGTCAAAAAAGTAGCAGGATCTCTATTGCTTGTGTGAGAAGGATAGGCGGAAGGGATCTATCCGTAGTGAATGAAAAGTAGACAAAAGTGGTTTACTTGCAGTAAAAGAAAGACTCTTTTCTTTTCTAAAACCCTTAGGCACAGTGGCAGTCGTTTCACGTTGTTAACTAAAATCTGCACTCGCACTTTAGGAAAAATTCAAAGTTTCCGTTACCTTGTAAAGGAGGGAGTCGGTCACAAGGCTGCGCTGACGTCACTCCGTGCCGCGCTGGCATTGGTAGAGCCAGCGGGTGTGTGGCGAAGCTAGAGTTGTAAGGGAGGGGTGAGCGCCGCAGAGTGAGACCGCGTTTCACGAAGGGGCCGCGCACCCATTGGTCGAACAGGTTTTTGAAATCTTAGTACTGATTGGCCGCAGGAAGTTGAAAGACGCACTAGCATTGGAAGCACTTAAGTAAACAAAATTTTCCGAACCGAGCTTGTAGGCTGTGTCGAGAGGTGTATGTGGTACCCTGAATTTTTGCCTGATCCCAGGAATTTAGGTTGTCATAGGGAGTTGATGAGCAGAGGTAGACCTCACAATATGTACGGAGTTAAGAGAAAATTGTCGCTTGCCGAAAAGATAAAGAATTATTTCAAGAAAGACAAGCCCATTCGAACTAGAGAGGGAGTAATCATTCCCCCTCCTAATACTCCCGCCTCATTCATGATGTTTGATAAAGGGTACCATACTTGTGTGTGGTTAGAAAATTGGGTAAAGTACACGGAAGAGGATGGGGTACTAGCTTTTCCCCTCAATGGTACTTTTAATGGTAGGATCTTATTTAACTTGAGAACCCGAATGGATGAATTACACCCCCGACCCGGTGGAGACAGAATATGATGGTTGAGGGACTGTTTCCGATGTTTGGGATAACTGAACAAGCAGTTGGGAAAAAGACCGAGAAGAGTCGACCTTTAATGGCCATGGGGGACTCGGAGGATGAATATCTGGAGGATTTATTGATGAAAAATCCACCTCCTTATGCTGAAGCATCAGGAACACTAAGTTCGAAAAATCCTTTTCTCCACCATGCTAGGAGTAGGAGGGCAAGCGAGACAGACCTAGCTGGTATCTGCAGTAAATCCAGTAATAGTGATGAGTTTTGTAGACCTAGTACAGCAGTCCCAAATTACCGACCTTTTGGGGAAGATAGACCAGGGTCAGCCATTCCCACTGCACCGAATATTTACCCTCCTTTGTTGCCTCAAATACTGCATGATAACTCGTCAGAAAGGGTTTTGCGAGAAAGGGAAAGAGATGTCCTGATCAAGCAAAGAAATTAACTGATTTAAACTATAGCTCAGATACATCCCAGCCCTGATGCCCTGACGATTCCTGTAACTATCGGTCCTGCTATACCCCTTTATGGGGAGAGGCAGGCTAGTCCTAAAGTTCCAATCCTTACCCCAATGCCAGTTCCCCCCAGAAAGGAGCCACTTATTGTAGATGATCAAGCAAGCGAATGTGAGTCTGTAGTCTCCCTAATGGATCTGCCCATAAGAGAGCCTAGTACCAGTGGATCTCGGTCAGGGAGTCAGACCAAGGCCAAGGAAGTCCTAATCGAAACTACATCAGGAATCCGGAGTGCCACAGTGGTGACTCCAGAGGAACTAGATAGATGGACTAAGGAGATGGATCGAGAATCTTCCCCACCCAAACCTTTGGATATTTACAGATTGAGAATAGAGATAGAGGAGTTAATGGCAGGGAATGTAGGATTAGACCGATTAAACTCCCTTAGCGAAGAAGAGTTGCTGTTTATCAGCAAAAGCCTTACCCGAAATATTAGAGTGTTCCATGAAAAACTAATGGCCGCTGCTGCAGACATGGGAATTGATGTAAGTCGATCCAAAGTCCTGCAGAAACCGTATAGGGCAGAATTTTCAGACAAGGATTTAGAAAACATGAATGTGTCAGGAAAGAGAACACAGATAAAGGAATTGTTGAACGTTCTGCAGAAATGGGGAGATCTGGACAAATGGAAAACCAGGTGGGCAAAGAAAAAGGAAGAGAGTAGGGCAAAACCAAAAGCTTCCGAATTTGTGCTAAAAGAAGTAGGTCAAGCAGAAAAACTGTATCCCATGAGGGAAGTGCCAGGTGGGAAATATGTACATGTCCCGTGGTCCCGGCATGACATTGTGTCATTTACCAACGATTTCCCAAAATTAAGGGAGAAGCCAGTGGAATGGTATAGACAGGTGGAGCGCTTTGTGAAAGTTCAAAAGTGCCTCTTGAAAGACCTGGATGGGTTCTTTGACATTGTAGTTCCAGTAGACTTATGGACCGATTGTAAAATAGACGTTGATTGGCCCAGTGAAGAATTACCAAGGGACCCCCACACTGGAGCTCCTTCCTCAGAGGTGATGAGAAAGTATGACCAAGTCATACAATTTCTAAAGAAAAAGGTGCCAGCAAAGGAAACTGATTGGACCCGAATAGATAGGACTACCCAGGACCATAATGAAACGGTCCACTCGTATTATGAGAGGCTATTGCAGGTATTCAAGACCTACAGTGGCATCGATAATATTGAAATGAAAGACATGACTCATTTTATTTATCGATTTGTGTTAGGGCTGAAACCAGAAATATCCCAGTGGATCAGAGATAATAAAATCTGTTGGCAGGGAAAGCCCATAGATGATGTTCTCAAGTAAGCTAAGTACTGTGAGGATGAAATGGAGAACAAAAAGAAGGCCCTGAAGGAGAAAGTGATGTGGGCACAGGTGAAATTGGCTGAGCAACAAGAGAAACAGTTAAGTAAAATGAATAACAATGCTCCAAACAATAACTCTGGAGGGGGAGGGAAGCCTCGAGTTAAAATGAGCAAGGCTAAAAAGAAGTTTCCCTGTCACGGGTGCGGGCAAATAGGGCACTGGAGAGACGAGTGACCACATTTACAAGCTGGTAATGCCCCCGTAAATGGTTTAAATCCACAGGTGCAGAAAGAGGGGCCACGAAAGAATCCGCATCAGGTAAATCCACCTCCATTGCCTAGAGCTCCTAGACCTAATTATAAGAATCAGGCCCAACAGAATGAGAGGGTTGAAGTGTGGGAAGGACAGAATGAGAGAAATCAGGCAACCTCACAGTTCCTGTTAAACGATACATTCCTCTGTGATGAACCATACTGACGGGGCCTGAGGGGGGAGGAAGGATAGTGCGTGCTTGGCGCATCCCTACCGGTAGACCAGTCAGGGCCATACATTGAAGGAAAGGTTGAAGGAAATGATGTCACCTTTCTGTTGGACACTGGTGCTACCCGTTCGACTGTGAGAACAGCGGATGTTCCTAACCTACCCCTCTCGGGAGAAGCTATCCAAGTATTGGGAGTATCAAATCAAATAATTAGCACTCCTGTAACTGAACCCATGGAGATTTCCATAGGAAATTTCAAAGAAATGCAAAGATTTGTGGTCTGCGATTCCAGCCCAGTAAATCTACTGGGACGTGATTTGTTGTGCAAAATGAATTGTACCATCTTTTGCACACCAAAGGGTGTTGAAATCCAAACCCCAGATGAAGATGGCCTGTACAAGCTAATGCTGTTAAGGCCTGACACAGCAGTCAAAACTCTAACCATTCATGACTTACCTGAAGAACTCCAGCAACAGGTGATACCAGAGGTATGGGATTTTACCGGGAGAGATGTAGGACTAATGGCAAATGTGGACCCAGTCAGAATAGCCATTAAACCTAATGCCACCTACCCAAAAACAAGTCAGTATAAGATGAGTGCGGAAGTGAAAGCTGGAGTCGCACTTGAAATAAACAGATTATTGGAGGCAGACATAATTCAGGAGGTGTTGAGCAGTCCTTGTAACTCACCCATAATTGGAATTAAAAAGCCTAGTGGAAAGTACAGGGTAGTGCAGGACTTGCGAAAGGTAAACCAGATTGTTGTACCTTGTTGTCCCATTGTGCCAAACCCTGCTGTGATCCTGTATCAGATTCCCTGGAATGCGGAGTGGTTCACTGTCATAGATCTGTGTCACGCATTCTTTTCCATCCCATTGCATCCAGACAGCAAATTTCTTTTCTCATTTGAGTTTGACAGTCATGTCTATGTTTGGAATCGTGTCCCCCAGGGGTACACAGAAAGCCCCTCGATCTTTAATCAGATCCTAAAAAGATGTCTTGAATCTTTAGTGCTACCAAAGAAGTCTGTCCTGGTTCAGTACATAGACGACCTTCTGGTGGCGTCTAAAAGTCAAAGCGACTGTGTTAATGATACCATTGCTCTGCTGAATCACTTGGGCAGAGGTGGACATAAGGTATCACCTGACAAATTACAGTTTTGCAAGAATTCAGTAAAATATCTAGGACCCCAAATAGAGAAAGGAATCAGAAGAGTCACTTCAGAAAGAGTCAGAATAATTCGAGATATGGAATTGCCCAGAACTCAGAAGGAAGTCAGAATGTTCCTGGGAGTTGTGGGATATTGCAGACAGTGGACTGTGGGATTTGCTGTACTTGCCAAACCTCTGATAAAATTGACCAAGAAAGGGGCAGACGATCCAGTCATCTGGGATGATGAAAGCATGACAGCTTGGATAAAATTGCGAAACTGTCTGTGCTCTGCTCCTGCACTGGGAATGCCTGATTACTCCAAGAACTTTGAGTTATTCTGTGATACACAAGACAATTGTGCACTCTCAGTCCTAACCCAGGAGCATGGTCTGACTAGACGTCCTGTGGCCTACTTTTCAGCCACGCTGGACCCAGTGGCTGCTGGGCTTCCTGGGTGTCTGAAGGCAGTAGCTGCCACATGCACGAGTCTAGAGCAAAGTGAGAACATTGTCATGGGACATCCTGTAACGGTTTATGTTCCACATTCAGTTGTGTTTATGCTAACCCGAACCAAAACCCAGTATCTCACTCCTAGTCGGCTGACTAAGTATGAGAGAATTCTTATTGGTGCAGAAAATGTGATAATTTCCAGATGCAATATTTTGAACCCTGCAACACTGTTGCCCCTTACCCAAAATGCAGAAGTGGAAGGTGAAATTGAACATAATTGCATTGACCTAACTGAGTTTAGTAGAAAACCTCGTCCTGATATAAAAGAAACGGCCCTCCCCATTGCTGACTTAGTGATGTTTGTGGATGGTTCCTGCTTGAGACATGAGGATGGTGGATTGAGTGCTGCCTATGCTGTAGTCACTCTGGAAACCACCCTAGAGGCATCATATTTGAGTGAAGTCAAATCTGCCCAAGTGGCCGAGCTCATCGCATTGGCCAGAGCTTGTAAACAAGGGAAAAGCAAACGAGTAACCGTATACACTGACAGTCAATATGGTTATGGGGTTGTTCATGACTTCGGCCAGCTATGGTTACAAAGAGAATTCATGACTTCCTCAGGTACCCCCATCAGAAATGGAAAGGTGGTGCAAACCCTATTGGAAGCAATCCAATTGCCCAAAGAATTGGCAGTAGTCAAATGTGCTGCTCACCAATCTGGAAAGGATGAAGTGACAGCCGGAAACAGATACGCTGACCAGATTGCCCAATACTGTGCACAATATAAAATGTCCCTGAAAATCCAATTATGGGGGGGCGGAAACAGCTGCCAACTTATGGTGTGTGAGAATGTATCTACCTGGAAGGAACTGAGAGAGTTGCAGCAGGCAGCAGATGAGGATGAAAAACTCAGATGGGAGACTGAGGAATGTCAACTCAGGGAAAGGGATGGTATCATGGTGAATAACACCGGTGTGCCTGTATTGCCAGACTGCATGACTGACCCAATGGTTCGGCTGATTCATGGAGATACCCATATTGGAAGGGATGCAATGTGCCGTGTGTTTGATAAGGTGTTCTACAATTCAAAATTCAGGAATATCGCGGATATGCTCTGCCAGAGGTGCCTGATGTGTCAGCAGTTCAATGTAGGAAAGAGGACCGTGGTAGAGCAAAGCACAAGTGGAAAAGCAGAAGGCCCCTTTGTCAGATTACAGGCAGATTTTATACAGTTGCCCATGTGTAGAGGATACAGATATGTCTTGGTAATAGTTTGCCTATTCTCAAGGTGGGTGGAAGCTTACCCAGCCAAGAAAAACGATGCCATTACACTAGCTAAATTGTTACTCAGAGAGCTAATACCTAGATTCGGTTTCCCAGAGACCATTGAAACAGACAGGGGTGGGCACTTTGCCAGCGCAATCCTAAAAGAGCTCTATACAGCATTCAAGATTGAGCCTAAACTACACTGTGCCTATCGTCCAGAGGCTTCTGGAATAGTGGAACAAGTGAATGGCACTATAAAGTCAAGATTGGCAAAAATGTGTGATACCACTAAATTGAACTGGATAGAAGTTTTGCCTCTTGTCTTGATGGGATTGAGGAGCATCCCGAACCGAAAGACAGGCCTGAGCCCCCATGAAGTACTAATGGGAAGAATGATGCGACAGGCATGGGTACCTGGACACAAACTGCTGAGTATTTCTGATGATTTGGTGCTAGAATACTGCAGGCAGCTGGGTGACCAAGTGCGTTCTATCTCTCACCAGATTGGAGAGACTGCTGATGAATGGCCAACCACTCCAGCCCATAAACTCAGACCTGGAGATTGGGTGGTGTTGAAGAAACACACCCGGAAGAGTTGCCTTGGACCAAAGTGGGGGAAAAGGAGGCAAGTAATCCTTGTAACTACCACTGCTGTAAAGTGTGCTGGAGTACCGAAGTGGATTCATGCCAGTCACACCAAGAAGGTAACAAAGGAAGAGGCGGCTGAGGCTGAAGGTGGTGCAGCTGAAGAGACTCCAGATGAGGGTCCAGATCTAGCTGACGTAATACTACCGAGCACCAGCCAAGACGAGTGGTTTCCAGCTGCCGACCTGATTCTTGATCCAATAAGAACCAGAAAATATTCCTACCTAGATAGAGAGTGGGATAGTGAGGGTGAGACAGGACTAGAAGAAGAAGGTCAGGTTAACGAGAATCACATCAGACCTGATCAGGAAATAGGCCAAGTAGGGACAGATCAAGTCATCGACACTCCTCCAGAGACTCCTGAAACTGGAAAGGGACAGATAGTAATCAAAGTTGAAGTTCATGCAGAAGAAAATCAAGGGGTCGAAGTGCATGAACAGGAACAGATAGAAATAGACGAACGTGTTCAGGAACTAGAGTCCAAACTGGTTGAAAATCAAGATCAAATACAGAACTTACCTGAACAAGACCAGCTTAGAAACCAGGCAGAAGAAACCGATGAGACCTGGACCTAGTCAGACAGGAAAAGAAAAAGACAGTGCCAATACAGTAGTGCCACAACGGAGTGCAAACAAGAGGGTTCAGGAGGAAGGCCAAGTGTCCTCGACCACTAAAAGGCTCAAGAAGAAGGAGAGACCAAAATATATAAAGAGACTGACACTAAGACTGAAAACGGTAGAAGAGAAATTAGAAGACCGAAAAAGAGCTGCTAGTGAAAGACAAAGAGACGAAGCTCAGCAAAATAGACGCAGTACCAGATCTAAGAAGATAAACAAAAACTATCGAAGCCCTGAATGGACCTTTTTGGTACTAGAGGAAATTGACGATCCTGAAGAAAGTGACAGAAGCGATCAGGATTCGATCGAGAATCAGAGCTCTGAGGTGGAAGACCAACCCTGAAGGGTGAAACTGCGTGAACCTCTTGAAAAAGAAACAAAGAGGGGTTCAAAAGCCACCCAGAAACGAAAATGTCTGATTCAAGTGTAAATGGAAGACCGAGAGGGAATTGTTGCAAAACTTGCTGTAAGATATGCTTATGCAGTGTAGCGATAGTTATAGTAATATGGATAGGACTAACAGTCTTTATACCTTTTATGATAAGTAAAGACACTAACCTGTACCCTACTAAACCGATGACCCCAGATCCAGAAGTTGTACATACTGAAGAAACACCACAAAGTGTAGAAAGACGTGACAACTCAGTCAGCCTGAGACAAACACGACCTGACTTAGAAGCGCCAGATGAGGAAGGACTGCATTTTCATCACATAAGAAACCGATCACGTTTAAATGTTTTTGCAAATCTTTTAGTGCATTACGTAGAAGCTATGGAAATAGAAGATTGTTATGTCTGCATGAAGCTACCTACTTCTGTAGCTGAAGGCGTGACCTATCACCATTTACCCCTGACCTATGGAATCTCCTGTAGTATATTGGCAAGCTTGTTCTATAGAAGCACTTTACAGTACTATTATTCGAATACTGACGTGATTTTTTCTGAACTACCTGTTCGGGGGCACCTGAATATTGTGCATTTCAGAAGTGAGGTGACGCGTTACATGGGAGAATATTTTTTGACTGTAGGTAACATAGATTTGACTGAAGCTCGCAGAGATAATTTGACCTGTTCATTACAGGAACAAGAGAAAATGTTCTTAAAAATGGCAGAAAGAAGGAGAGAGAAATTTCAGAAAAAGGCAGATAATGAAAGGGAGAGAACTCCTAGATGGGCTGAAAACATGGAGGGCACCTCAAATGGCGAAGCAGGTCCTGCGCTGTTGCTGGATTTTGAACGAAAAGGGAAACTCTGTCTTCATAGAGAAAAGACTAGTTACTATAACAATGTATTCATCGGTTCCAGCGAATGCGAACATAATTACAAGGTAATTGGAGGTTGGGGTTTCAAAAATGGGTCAGAACCTGTGTTTCCCGGAATTTATTACATATGTGAAAACAAGGCTTATTTCAAATTGCCGGATCACTGGTATGGGAGCTGCTACTTTGGCATTGTCTTCCCGAAAATATACCATGTGAATAACGCTGCTGGAAGCAATGAAGACACTAATGGCTTAGTGCGTAATAGACGTGAGAGCGTAGGAGAAATTATAGGTGATATTTTTAGTGCACTGATACCTGGAATGGGGGTAGTTATGAATACTCCCCGTATCTGCAAATTGTCTACAGTAGTGGATCGGTTATCAACTGACACTGCTGCTGGATTCCTGCTGGTCAATACTGAAATGGTTGCGATCAGATCAATGGTTTTACAAAATCGCCTTGCTCTTGATACCTTATTGGCAAAAGAGGGCGGGGTCTGTAGAATGCTGAAGGCGCAACATTGTTGCACTTACATTCCAGATAAAAGCATAGAAATTAAGAGATATGTGCAAAACATAACTAATTTGGAAAGAGAACTTAAACCATTGGAGGTTGATAGTGCCTGGAAAAGACTGACTGATGGTCTCTCTTCTGTAGGTAGTTGGTTCACTAACATGGGCCGTAGTCTAGTAGGAAAGATACTGATGCCAATAGCTGGAATAAGTCTGATTGTGTTTATTATAATAATTTGCTGCAAATGCCAAAAATGCAGAAAGAAGTACACTGTAAATAGGAGAGGAGTGAAATGGAATGTGGATGAACTCGAATTAGAAGAATTAAGAAGCCAGATCGAAAAAAAGGCTAAATAATCCCACCCAAATAAAGCTGCTGACAAACGGCTTAACAATAAATTTGTTGAGATAGAAATGAGTGAGATGTGAGAAAATTGAAGTTGGCATCTGTTTCCATTAGTAGTGATGATAGTAAATATCATCAAAGAGGGGATTGATGGAGTGAGAGTTCGCACATAAGGCAACTTGCTCTATTCATGAACCTCGATTAGCTTGTAATAATATTAAACAACCCTGTTCGTCATTAATATTACCCTTTTCCAGTACACGTGGGTGTCCTAGAGATGCTTGCATATGTGTTTACTAACAGTAACACCGCTTGCATACTACAAAATGGCCGCTTCGCAGAAATTTAGTCTGCGCATGCGTCGGTCATACCCATGTGATGTGACGCACTCGCAGATTTGGAGGGAGAAGTTTGCTCATGCGCATTGTAGCTGATATGGCCGCTTGTCTCTAACCATGCACCTTGCTTGCATACGCTGATTTGCATTTCTATCTATTTTCGCAATAATCATTAATCGCTATAGTTATTATGAAATAAGGGGTACAGAGTAGATTTTCATGGTGTACAGTGTATTCTATTTTGCCGTGTTATTAATTTGTTTTCGCTTACTTTTCATGTACCACGCATACATGGGCCTGGGTGAGGGACCCTACTCCATCTTGAAACCCGTTCCGACCCTGTCACGTGACGGGGGAAAACCCACACTGCGCAGAAGCAGATCTCAGCCAGCTGGCTCCTGAAGCAAGATGCGCCAGGGAACCTACCTAGGTCCTGGGAGAAGATGCTGCTATCTACCTAAAATTTGTTACATTGTTTCTGTCAACTGTGTACACCCATTGTTTTTCCATATTCCTATGCCTGGGAACATGAACATAGGGGGCGGGTATGAAAAATTAAATATTCATTGCGGGAACGTAGAATTTAGGAGGTAATAGTGACCTAATCACCTCCCCTGACCAATCATAAGTTGGGACCCTGTCACTTGCAACATTTGTGGGTGGTCTGGGAACCCCAAAAGGGTATAACTAGCCTAGTTAGTTAGGGAAAATTGTCCGACTTGTCCGAGTAGCAGACCTGTCACTGACCCTACGAACTCTATAGGTGATTGATACAGAGAGCTGCGGAGCGCTCTGTCTGAATATTCCACAAACTCCAAGGGGTGGAAATAGTCCTAGGTGCTGGCGAAACACTTTGCTGGGAGATTCGAGAACCCAATCGGGGTTATTGGCGGATTCCGTGCAGTGAGGGGGTAACGCAGGCGTTGCATCCGAAGCTGTGGGGGTTGGTCGTGCCCTTTGGTGAGCCCAGTCCTGACCCAAATCCTGAGGGGTATCCTGTCCTGGTTTTCCGTGAGCTGCTACCTGCTCACCTACTGGCTTCCTAAATCCTTGAGGGTCCTTGTCCTCGTCCCTTCCCGAAACTGACCCGTGGCCAGGGTTAGTCTTCATTCTCGTCTTAGGTAAATATACCTGTGGGTGTCCGTCATCTATCCTTCTCTTCCTGCTCTTAATAAAGCCTCTATGCCCATGATTTTCGCTCTGTTCTCTCCTCTGATGCATTTGCAAACTGTTTATTAGCATGTTCCAATTTTCCCTTTTCCTGTAGGACATATTTGAAAACCGTTTTTGATTTATTAATGTGTGGTGAACATTATAGATGCAATAAGATTAGGGTTAAATTACATATAGGCTATAGAAATTCACTGACTGATGTGTTTTGAACTTACCGACCCTAGTTTAAGTCTAAACTGAATAGCATGTTCCCTGTTACCCGTACCCTTTAGAAAACTCTATTGCCCTAAATGGTGTTATCCCTTATACACAGCTATATTATCTTTTTGATTTTGCTTATTGATGTCTTTATCAGTATTTGCCTCATAATTTTGTCACTTTAAATTACTATATAAAACTCTTAAAAAGCCTCAGGTGTCTGTGGTCATTCAAAAAGGTACATCTAATGTTAAGTGAAATAAACCAAGTGTTTCATTTGAAGTGTTATCACCTATTCTCGAGCTCCTGATCCATCAGGAGGAGTAAGTACCTGTGGTAAGTCAGGTGCTATTGTAATAGTGTTACAGGAAACACACATAGAATACTGATAGTGGCGTGTAAAATCACCCGATTTGCAAAATTGTATTCCGTAATCACGTCATGGGCCCGAGTGCGTGAAAATCTGGTAAAACTCTGAGTCAGGTGACCTGCGCGCTCTATCACCTCCTGGAGGGGTGTACTAGACCTTTTATAAACTCGACTTGACAACACGTCTTTACTGCAATACCTTCACATATTGCTTTGAGTATTTGTCAAACAAGTCTTGGATCAGCCCAGAGGAGTACAGGTCTTTCACCTCCTGCTAATGGCTGGGTTTTGCATCATAGGAAAGTGGATCCATTACAATAAACGAGGGACTATTTTATATCTGAAATGTACACTCAGCCATGACACTATTCATCACATTAATTTCTGTGTCTCTTGAATGTATTACACAGCAAGAGCAATCTTACTTTTACATCTAGGATGCATTTCTTTTCAGGAGTGTAGTGTAGTTCCTATAATCCCAAAAGGCTCTGCGCATTGGAATAACATAAACAACAGTGTAGACGTACGACTGAGGTCGACTATGTCTCTATTGAATATGTTAGACTTAATTATGAAATGCCACCTAGCTCGGAGGTGACTAGAAACTTTCGAGTAAACAAGGTGTTAACGTTACTGATTAGACAAGAAGGGATTAGTTTCTGACAACCGCATAAACATGACAACTTTGCTCCCCCAGAATAAGGAGTATATCTCCAGAGTCGCGGAAACAATAGATAGCTATTTCACTCAGTCAATCGTGCATGCTTAGTTTCACCAGGAGCGCAGAGAAATAGAGAGACGGGCGTTTTCAATAAAAAGGTTATTTATTGAGCAGTCTACTTTCTCATGCAAGAGAAGTGAATTGCCACAATTGCAATACTTGTCATAAAGTAAAGTGCGTACAGTAAAATGAGTATTATGAAATAATACTGTAAAAGCATTTATATGGTTTCTAAGCCATAAGATACTTAAAATGGATAAAATACATACAACGATAAAATAATGCCTAAATGTACTCAACTGGTGTTTCTAAGATACGCCTACCCCAGTGTACCTAACCTAAGCCTAGTACAGGGAAGGAGTAGATGAGTTACAGTTTTTGCCAAGAATCTGAATCAAGAATTCTCTGTGGATCTAATCAGCTCCGTACCTTGGTTATAGAATGAAGGAGGTCTTGTATCTCTTTCTCAGGACTCGATTTCCCAGCAACCCGCAAGGGTGACAGGGAAACACCGGAGCTGGATTTCTCGGCAGGAGAAAAGACGCGTCTCTCTCAGTGCGTCAGCAGGGAGGGTCGGCTTCCTTCGGCACTCACATCAGCAGGGCGTCGGGCAAGTAGATAGCCGATCTGCTCCAAACCACCGTGTGTTGCTTAAGGCAGATGCTGGTTTATTTATACCTGGAAGGTGCTGAGTTTGACGTAAGGTTGGACATAAGACGTCACTAAGAGCTCGCAGTTCTTTCAGGACTGCAGGAGTTCTAGGACAAATCAATACAGAAGCAGGGGGAATTTCCGGGATGCTGGAGGCTTAGTTTGTTTAAGAACGCGTTGTGCTTTCTAGGAGTCTATGGGAGTAGCCTTGCCTTATTTGGACTGCATTGGCTATGTCTTAATATGAGTATTATTCTTATGCCTATATAAAGGTATGATTTGATAGAACCACATAAGGGCATGAAATCGGGAATATTAACTAGAGTCCTAGAATCATCTACAACACCCACTCCACGTATAATGTCCATCATTACTAAATACAAAGCAATGTTTAAGCATATCTAAGCATGTGTTTTCCATCCCACCCCAAAATACATAAAATGCATTTGAAATGGTATATACACGAAAATGAGTATTATACTGTACGTTTTTTGTAAGCAGTGATGTCATTCAGATAATGCATATATTGTACATTAAGAATGTTGGTTGAATGAGTCACAAAATTTACATTTATGAAATGGCTCTTAATACAGAAGAGAAGGTTGAGACCATTTCATCACATATTTATACAAGACTGTACATGTGCTAGAGACTAAGTAAATATTGTCTCTAGAGTTTTCTAAAAATAGAAATATTGTTCTCTAAGAATAGTTCTACTTTAAGCAGAGTATCATGTGCCAAAAAAGGTAAATATTTTGGGAACTGGAAAAAATCAATTTCGCTCTCTGGGGGAAAAAAATAGTTCCTAATTTTTGTAGGTTCTGTTTACCAAAACAGAAGGCCGAATTCAGGTTTCAGGGAACGCCATGTGCTTGCTTTTTCAACAGTTATTCTCGATGTTAAAGGATTGATTGATTGATTGATTGATTTGAGGATTTATAGAGCGCGTAGCTACCCTCGGGCGTCCCAGCGCTATTGTAACAGCTTGACAGTACTCCTAGGGATGGATTATTGGGGGAACAACCAGGTTTTCAGCAGTCTACGGAATGAGAGAAGGTTGTTTTCTTTGCGGATGTTGAGGGGGAGGCTGTTCCAGAGCTTGGGAGCGGTGTAAGAAAAGCGGCGGCCGCCCGAGCGTGCTTGCCTTATTCAGGGGACGCTCGCCAGAAACAGGGTGTCCAACCTGAGCTGTCGGGTTGATTTGTGAAGCTTGATGAGAGGTCTCAATATTGGTGGGCCTTTGCCTTGTAAGATTTTATGGGCGATGCATAAGGCTTTGAAGGCAATGCGCTCTTGGATGGGAAGCCAGTGAAGCGCCTTGAGGATGGTTTAGCTGAGCATCTGGATTGCGTTCCCGTGAGTAGTCTTGCTGCAGCGTTCTGAAGTTTTTTTATGACAGCTGCTGGTGCGCCTAGGTATAGGGCGTTTCCATAGTCTAATCTCGATATGATGAGGCTCTGGATCAGAATTTTCCTAGACTGGGGGGGATAAGAGGAAGGATCTTACGGGCTGCTCGCATGAGCCCAAAGCAGGTGCCGGCTGTCTTTCTTGCTTGGGCTCTGAAGCTAAGGTCCTGGTCTAGCCAAAAGCCTAGGATTTTGATTTCTTGTTTTGGTGGGGGGGGGGGGGGTTGCCCATGCTAGGTGGCCAGGCAAGGGTTTTGGGGAGTTTGTTTGGGTCGCCTAGGAGCATAATTTCGGATTTCTCTCCGTTGAGTTTGAGTCTGGAGTCGCCCATCCATATAGATATATTGTGCAGGCAGGTGACTAGGTTCTCCATTGATTGATCGGCCTGGTTGATGGAGACGGCTAGTTGTGTGTCGTCGGCGTACATGACCACCTCTATGCCGAATGGTGAGGCGATGTCGTACAAGGGGGCCATGTAAACATTAAAAAGTGTGGGGCTCAGGGAGGAGCCCTGAGGGACTCCACAGTTCAGGGGGAGAGATTCGGAGTGACCATGGCTGTCGGCACCTTGGCAGATCCTGTGTTCCAAGAATGATTTTAGCCATACCAGGGCGGTCCCCGAGATGCCCGTTTTTCGGCGGCGGTGGAGGAGGATGGTGTGGTCCACCGTGTCGAAGGCGGCACTCAGGTCCAGGAGGATCACTGCCAGTGATCCTCCTGCGTCCAGGATGGACCTTGTCTCCTCTGTTACGGTCAGAAGGGCGGTGTCAGTCCCCTGACCAGGTCTGAACCCTGTCTGTGAGTGGCGAAGGAGGTTGTTAGTCTCTAGAAATGTTGAGAGCTGTTCATTTACAATTCTCTCTGCTACTTTGCTGATGCCTGGGAGGAGGGAGATGGGTCTGAAGTTTGAAGGTTCCAAGGGGTCTAGATGAGGTTTCTTTATGAGTGCCCGAACTATCGCACTTTTCCAGTTGATGGGGACTATCGCGCTGAAGAGAGAGGCATTTATCAGCCTCGTGAGAAGGGGGGATATAGTGGGGGCTACTAGTTTGAGTTTACTCATGGGGGCTGGGTCGTCCGGGGAGCCGCTCTTCACCCGATTGAGAGTGTCCAACAGTCTCTCGATAGAGACGGGGAGGAAGGCTTTCAGGGCTGGTGCGTCTGGGTCGATGGGCCCAGCTGGGAGGTCGGTTGGGGGAGGTATTGGGGAAAGTCATTATGATTTTGAGGATTTTGGAAGAGAAGAATTCAGCGAATTGGGTACATCTGGCACCGGTGGGATCAGCGGCCGGCTGCGGTTCAGGGACTTTCATGAGAGATTTTACTATGCGGTAGGTCTCCTTGGAGGAATTGGAGGCAGCCAGGATTTTCCCTTCGTAATAGGAAGCTTGTGTATTTTTGATAAGGGTTTTATATTGCTTCATGGCCGATTTGTAAATTTCTTTGTTGTTTGGGTTCCAATCTTTCCTCCAGAGACGTTCCAGTTTTTTACATTTTTTTCGGAGATCTCGTAGTTCCGAAGTGAACCAAGGAGATTTGAACTAACCCCTCTTACTAGGGAGCTGTTTGACGGGGAGAACCGCGTCCAGGGACGATTCTATTCAATCTCAGATTTGGACGTCTGCTAGTGAGGGATCCGGATTCAAGGTAGGGGTGGAGGCTATGAGCTGGTTGATCCAGGCATCCGTGTTTAATTTGTGCCACGTACGCGAAGGCGCTTGGGGTGGAAGGCTGAGGCTGATTTCGCTAGAGATTGGGATTTTGAGGAAGATAAGGTGGTGATCTGTCCAGGGGATGGGTAGGGGTGAGGATGTGGAGAGTTCTGGGATATTTGAGAAGATAGGGTCGAGAAGATGGCCCTTTTTATGAGTGGGTAGGAGGTTTTTCAGGGAGAGGCTGAGTGCTGAATGATCTTCTTTGAGGTCTCCCGCTATTTTGTTCCCTGGGTCATCGAAGTGGATGTTAAGGTCTCCCAGCACTGTAAAGTTGGAAGATAAACAGGCTAGGGAGGTGGCAGTCTCTACCAGGGAGTTAGGGAACTGTCCAAGAGTTCCCGGGGGTCGGTATATGAGAAGACCCGACAGAGTTTTCTCCGGGGAGAGATGTAGGGCAAAGTGAGCGTTTTCACAGTTAAGGACTGGACTGTCCTTGAGATGGCAGGTGAGATGGGCTTTGGTGATAATTGCAAATCCACCTCCTGATCCTTGAGGTCTGTCCAGATGTTTAATTGTATAGCCCGGTGGGAGGGCTTGGACTATGTCTGGGTCGGATGCTGAATTGATCCACGTTTCCGTGAGAAACAGCACTTCTATGTCGTTGTTCAATATTAGGAGGTTTATTTCGGTGCTGTGCTTGGGGAGGGATCTGCAGTTAAGCAGAGCCATTTTGATTGTCCTCACTTTGGGAGATGAGTGCGGGGTGAGTTTGTATGAACAATGGTTGCATTTGTTATGATGCTCGTCTTGAGAGATTGAGTGAAGACAGGGGTCCAGGGCACGAGTTGTAAGTTTCCGAAGAGTGTCTGATGAGTAGCTAATGGGTAATGAGACGAGAGGGGCAGGAGGGCTGTGCCCTAGGCTCGTACTGGCGCGGACCGGCGCAGACGGGCTTGCCTTCGGCACGCAAGCGGCGTGCCCGCAGCGCGCGTCCGCTGCGCGTCCGGCTGATGCACAATCTATTAAGGGAAGTGGGAGGGGGCGTGGCCTCGGGCGGTGGCGTGGCCTCACTTCCCTTGCAGATGGCGGCAATTGTTGTCAGGCCCGCAGCAGCGTTAAGATCGGCTGCATGGTGACTGTGAGCATCTCTAAGGAGGGTGGAGTGCTCAAGGTGAATGTGCAGAACAAACAGGTATTTTAAAAACAGTTTTGAACTACAGTGCTTTAAAAAACGGCGATCGATTCCTCCCGGCTTCCGCCTCAGGAGTTCTCTGGGTCAGCTAATGCGGGCTAAAATTCAGCGCGACTTATATAGTCCAGGGGGGGCGTGGCCTCGGGCGGTGAGCGTGGCCTCACTTCCCTTGCAGATAGCGGCAATTGTTGTCAGGCCCGCGGCAGCGTGAAGATCGGCTGCGCGGTGACTGTGAGCAGCTCTAAGGAGGGGGGAGTGCTCAAGGTGAATGTGCAGAACAAACAGGTATTTTAAAAACAGTTTTGAACTACAGTGCTTTAAAAAACGGCGATCGATTCCTCCCGGCTTCCACCTCAGGAGTTCTCTGTGTGAGGGGAGAACATCAACTCAGATAGGCTGGCAAAAAATTTGTCTACAACAGTAGGTGTAAGTTGGGCCATTTCCGAAAAAGTGGAAATAGTGCATATGTGAGATGCATTACCGTCAGCGTTATCTGGATCAGCAATGTTCACAGAAATTTGTACCTGTGTGCCGCTTTCCACTCGTACCTCACCGCCACCTAATCGTAATGGTGAGGTCTCAACGAATGCGGTCATCAGAATGGGTAGCTGCTGGGGACAACACGTTGCATGAGCCGTTACCGAACCAAGCAAAGTATCGATATCAATAGGTACTGCTGATGGAAGTGTGAGACAGACGTCTAACACGCATTCTTCTCCGCATAGAAGGCATCGTAGAACAGATAAGAGGCAATCTTGCCAGATTGGTCTGAATGAAAGAAACCAGGTAGCATTCAGATCTCTTAGCCGAGCCAAGCCGAGGACTTTAGTAATCCGCTCTCTGTACTGTATTGCTAGGATCGTGTCTTCCATTGTAGCCTGAGTTTTGTCTGTGACTTGACTTGCCATATCGGAGCAGAAGGAAAAAAAATAAGATTCCTGCTACGAGTGCCAAGATGAGAGGCAGGCCGCCGAACACAGAGTGCACGAAATTCGGGAAGATGCTCAGGACTGCTTCAAAGGGTGCTAACAGTCCCGAAAAAATTGTCTTAAATACATGTACGATGCCACTGGTGTCAGACATGTTTAAGATTTGGCTTAACATTTCTACGAAATGTACGGGGCAATTTGTCGATAATAATGTATGTATCTCTGCTGCTGTCCTTGCAACTTGCAGATCATACGTTTCTCTAGACGAGGTTAAAGGCACAGTTGTTTGTAAAAGAATAGACTTCATTCTGCTTAAAGTATCAATTCGAATAGAAGAGATATTCAAAGAAGGCCATATTGCTGCCTCCATGTCACTTATTAGAACGTAGCTGCCGTTGGAAAGCTGTCTGAAAAAAGGCTCCATCTGTGTAGCAGGGGTGCCGTGCAGGTGGCATGAAAGGTTATTTGATGAACCTTCGCAGGCTCTGTGTAAGTTAATTCCTTGACACAGAAGTGTACCGCTTAGTGAATTTTTACAGTTGTTACCACTAAGGAATACCTCTTTCTTGCCCCCACTCCAACATCTATGTGTGTAAGGTAAATTCCAGGTTGACTTGATGTACCCTTTACCCAACCTTTCATACAGGCCTGCTGGTATATACTTTTGGCAATATTGAAACTGAAAAGTTGTTATCGGAATTGTAATGGTGCCATGTATCATCCATTCAATGACAGGTCTTTCGGAGACTGTCAATGATAATCTTTCTAGTTTTTCAGTGCTCAGCACTGTATAGTCTACCCCTCTTTGTGCCAAAGAGATTTGTTTATCAGTAGGGTTAAAGATAGAAAATAATGACGTTGTGTTTATCAGACGCCATGGCACGTAACCTGAACGCAGATTTTGTAACGTCCAGCTTAACTGTACAATAGAACGTAATTGGGGCTGGCCATGTTGTAACATTAGCATATCCTGTTCTATTATATCAATAGCAGATGATACAATGCTGTCCAGTGAATAAATTCTGAAAGACAGAGTCGTTAACCCATTGTCCACTACAGACAGTGATTTTTCCAAAATTAATACGATCAATTTCTCGTAATTTCTTTCTGCACTTTCAATTTGTGTTACTTTCCAAGCTTCATTGTAAGCTGCGTATATACCGGCATATATGAAACGTTTTTGACGCTGTTTGCGAGGTCCCAGTAAGAAATCTCGCAAGTCAGTACCTTCTTTAAGTAAAGTCAAGTGTTGCTTAATTTCAGGTAGTGTGGATTTCTGTAGCCATTCGAGGCATAGTTTTCCTACACTGTAGGTTATTATCCCTGGATGTTGTCTCTGGGAATATCTTGGGTCTGGCCTATTCTGTTTGAACCCCTGTATTTTGTTCAGGAATCTATCTTGACAGTTATTAGTGTTTGTGGGCCAGATCAACCATTTTTTGCAATTATGAATTGTTCTGTTATGTTTAAAAATATGGGATACATCTATCTCCACTTCTGTATTGCTATTACTATCAGGTATGGGTTTTGGTATAGACGGTTTGTTTAGGTCTTTTATCCTGGCTAGGCCAAGACAGATTGTTTGTTGAATGGTGTCATTCAGGAACATTATTTGTTCTGGGATCCTGCAGGCTCTGAATAATGATTCTACACCTTGACCTGCCAGTCTTTTGTACCCCAGACGGTTTTTGTCTCAATGTTGTTTTTCCGAAATTCAAAACCAAACGTAGACATTTTTTCATAAAAATGTTCAGAATAAATCAGTTTAGTATTTGTCAACATGTTTTTCATTCCTGTCTTATTCATAATTTTAAAATAAAACGTTTCTGGATCAGTGATATTAAACCCTGAAAAGTATGGGAATTTCTCATAAAATGTTTTTGAGCTGCTTTTTGACGGAGTTGGACAATGTTCCCATTGATTATACATAAAAGAATTTCTAGGATTTGCTGATTTATGCAAATAGTGATGCCCATAATGATTATAGCAATACATTTCTTCATAATTTGATGAACGTTGTAAATAATCATGTTCTGTATATTTAGCTGACATTTCTAAAACTGACATCATATTGTTAATATTTTCAAAGTCCCAATCATCAGAGAAAGTACTAGGTGATACAAAGTCACTTAAAGAAATCTTGAATTGATGTGGATACTTCAAGAGTTCAACCGGGCCATAGATGTCGTAATCAGTAGTGTCCCACGCTATACCACCAGGTATCGGAATGGCTATGATGTTCACTGATGATAGTTCTCTTTTTTCAATGTGAGATGATCTGTGAGGTTTTAGAACCAAGTTGATGTTCTGACTTGCTGTGTCCATTGTACTGTATTTTCCATTAATCATTCTTCCCAAGCTTAGAATTAAAATTAGCCAGAGCAGGAGGAAAAGTACACCTAACACAATCCACAATTCAATCCACGGTGAAATCAGATATATTTCCCCAAGTTGATGAAAGAGTTCTGTAATTTTGTCTTTGAAAGTTTTGTTTGCTGGCTTGTCTTCATGTTCACTTGGATCATCAGAAAAGTAATCGAAATTGCTGAAGTAGCCAGATGCAGTTCTGTCAATTGTTTGAATAGCATCAGGATTGTTATTAATCTTTGTAGTTGCTTCTTCCTTTTTCATATTGGTATAGTCCGAGGCTACATCATTGTAGACAGGTGTTTCTTGACAAACTGTTGCAATTTGGGTTTCAAGAGGCACAAGTTCCATGGCTTTGTTGCATAGTCCTTTTTTATTCACTGCAGGTTTATCTAATGTGATTAGTCTCTCAGTTTGAACCTCTTGGATTGCAGCGCGCCACATAGGCTAGACAGAGGACGGCTGTCCCACGTCTTTTTCACAAGGATTATGACGATAGTCCTGTATGCGCACGAGTTCACTATTTTGGGCACTCGTGACCTTGATACTGCTAACAGTGCGCTTCGAAGAGCACACCATCATGATTATATTAAGTATGACAACTTCTAGGAGCATTTTGAAATAATCCTTTTGTCTTTCTTTGTTCTTTATGTTTGCTTGTCATGCTATGTTTTTTCTAACCAGAATAAACTCGGTTCCTCTCTACTTTTGAAGGAATCCACATTTAGTGTTTTTAAACTTTTTAACACTAGTAACCCCTGGTCAGGGTGGGCCTTAGCGCGCCCATACCGCCGGGGTTCACCACTACACTTTTATGTTCCTGATGAAAGCCTGACTAAATGCTCATACATAGGCAGAAACATGTTGCCCACACTTTTGGGATAAAACTGAACTTTTAATTTAGTTCTTTATCCTACACTTTAGTTTTTATTCATGTCGGATTGGCAAAACTAATAAAATACTTTTTTGACACAATCTGGACATTTTTAACTCACTAATTCACCTTTCACCAATCACTGTAACTAGCTCCGCAGTAAAATGGCGTTGCAACACACTAGGGTTGTATTCGGCCACTCCTGGTGGGGCCTGATGATGAAGCATGTCACCAACTAGGTTGGTGAGTGAGGGCCTTCTAGAAAACCTAAATTGGTTCTCTTCACAGGAAATTCTCACTGTGAATTGCAATACATGCTTGCTCTTCTTCCATTTCGTAAATACACTCCTTTGTTGATTTTTTTATGTATCTTGAGGGGAGTAGGAGTGTCTATTTCTTTCCCTTCCTCTCTTGTTGATACAAGTGTAGTTGTATTTTTAGTCACAATTCTGAAAATGCCACTTTAAGAAAGTTGGCATTTTCCTAACCATTTGGTGCCTGCTGTCTGCTCCTGGGTGACATGACTAGGTGTAGTTGGTCTTTGTGTATTGCTCCCAGACAGTGAGACAAAGGGAAGGTAGATGTTGGTAAGATGAGCCACTCTGAGTCGATGAGGAGGAGTAGCTGTTACCTACCACACCTGCACATCACAAAGGCTCTGTTTGAGCACTCTCACAATGGTTTTGACACTGGTCTTTCGTGACCCCAGACAAGCTCAGTGCAGGGAGGAAAGGGAAGCCTGACACCTCAGTGGGGTGAAAAGCTCTAGAAGCTTCCTCTGCTTCAAAGTGGGCAGCATATATAATAAATATAAATATTGGATCCTTACACCCAATTTTTCAGTTCTTTTCCGGACCTCTAGACCCTGCCAGGTTGAATGACTGCTGTGCTGCTAAATGACTGCTGTGCTGCTAAAAGGACTGCCACTCTGTTGGACTGCTACCCAGAAGCAAGGCTGCCCTGCTGTGCTGACCTGCTGCCCACTTGCCTGGGTGAGAAGGACTGGACCTGAATCTCTAAACCCAAGACCCCAGAGTGACTTCAACGCTAGTTGGCTGGCCTCCTGATCAGAAGCCTCAGGAAAAGGACAAACAGGGTACCAACAACTTTGAACTTGGCACCTGGACTCTGCCATCTGAGAGTCCGGCCCTCCCATGTGTTGCCACCCAGTCCTGAACCCCTGGAATAGTGGGCCTTGGAATCACCTCAACCTAAGCAGCTCACCAGAGCCATTGAGGCGCAATGCATCTCGTCGCCCAGACCTTGCACGGCTTCTACTACAAGACGTATTCTCAACACAGGAATCTGCATCTCTTCGCAACCAGTATTTATGGTACTCTTGTTCAGTGGGCTCAACTCAGTTCCTGTTGCCAACATGCGCTCCGTCACAGTCTGCCTGAATTTGAAGTTATAAGTGATGGCATAGCTGAGGTGATACCTAAATCAAAGTGTGAAGTGTTGAAGCTAACGGTTGCCTCTGTTCTTACTCAGTGCTTCCAAATCCGAGATTATATGCCTGTTTTGTACATTGGACCTGTTTAGCTTGGAGTAGCTAGGATCGCAATCACCTAGGACTTCTGCTATGTTCTTGAGGTGGGATGCCCCCATTGGGCTGTAGCCCTTGCAGATCACCTTATTGATTAGTTTAGATCTGAAAATGGCTCAGTTAAAAATCACACTATTGGAAATGTGTTTTAAGCAGGATTCACTTCTAAAATGCCTGCCAGTTATATGGGGAAACACAAGCAAACTGGTTAAATTAGTGTTTACCCGGGGGTAGAAATCGAAAGTAGAGGGGTAGCTTGGGGTGTTGTACAACAATGATAATCGTAACAGTAACTGAAGAGACAACTGCACTATGTGATATGATGTACCTGCACTGTGCTAATCGCACATACTACCAATATGCACAAGGGGTTTTGATTTTGATGACTCCGTGGGTTCCTTTTAGCACTGGGCCACTAGTGCAGATGTAGAAGCTAGGTACATGGTGGTTTACGGGCTAGAAGATGGCTTTGAGCTATGCTTTATTTATGTCAATGCACCCATAGTGGATGATTGAACTAACTCTAGACATTGTTTGAATTTTGTAAACCACACATAATTATCCTGGTTATCTGGGCTTGGAATTTTAATTGTGTGATGCATGTAAGAGCCTTCTCCTATATCGCGGCTAAGACCTGGAATGAGCTCCCAATTGACATCAGACGCTCCCCCACTCTGCACACCTTCAGGAGGAGCCTCAAGACCTGGCTCTTCAGCTGACTCGGAGCTGCACCCCCGCCCCGCACCTTGAGACCCCCACAGGTGGGTAGCGTGCTTCACAATACCCGGGTTATTTGAAGAATGAACAGATACCCGCCTAGGACACACACAAAACTGATGACTGTAGAGGCGCTTCAGAAAGTTATGCGAAACCTAGACTGTGTGGAGAGAGCTGTACCTAATGATTGAGGAGAATTTCTCTTACTCTGCTACCCACAAAACATACATTAGACTCCACAGGGGGCAGGTCGCAAAGAGCGTGGCTGGTAGAATGCAGTCAGCTCAGTATTTGTGTAGGTTCTTGTCCGATTGCTCGCCCCTAACATTTGTTATATTGAGTTTGGAGCTCGTCCACGTTTACCAACTTGGAGATTAAATCTGGAGGCTCTCCAGGACACTGCATTTAAATATGATATTTCTCGAGTTATTAATACATATCTGGAAAACAATTGGACTACAAATGGACCCAAGGCAAATGAGTGGAAAGCAATAAAAATGGTTATTCAGGGAAATGCATGGAGAGGATGTGTGGTGTGAGCCAACAACTTAGGCACAATCTGTCCCTATCCCTACACAAGTTAACATAAATGGCACTCCACAGCACTATTTAGCATACGTATATAGGAGCGCAGAAGGCAGAGGATGACATCTAAACGTAAGGAATATACCCTGACTAAAATGATCAAACTTTGACATAGGTCTTACACAGGTCAAAATTATAGAGTTAATAAGTAACTCGCCTCGGAGGCAAACTCTAGGCTCAGCTTGCCTGCCTGCAGAGTGCTATCAAGCTATCAACAAGGTTTGCTGGAAAACTACCAGGGGTATACAATGAAGCTACAGAAGTAATCAAGCAACCAAACTTTGTAAGAGAGGCTATTTAGGTGATAGTGCCTAAACCCGAAAAGGGCCTGTCCCAAATCGAGGCATATAGTCCCCTTTCCATGATCAACATGGATTCAAAACGTTTAGCACAATCCCTGGCAAACAGACTTAAGGGTGTCATGGTAGATCTTGTGCATGAGGATCAATGCAGTTTTACTGTTGCGTGAAGTGCATCACTAAATATAAGATGCCAGAACCATGTTCTGCACAATACAATGGAGTCTGGAGTTGATAGAATGTTAGTAGTGTTTTATATTGAGAAAGCATTTGACATGCTAAACTGGGAGTAAATGTTTGCTGTTCTTTGGCACATAGAAATTGGCCCTGTCTTTAGGAGTAGGTCATATTGTGAAATCTGGTGAAATCATTTCTAAGCAGTGAATCGCAGAGATGGGGGCCAAACAGGGCTATTCCCTTGCACCAGTACAGTTTTCCCAGGCAGTTGAATCCTATGCAATTAGACTGTGTGAAAAGAAGAAGAAAGGAATCAGCACACATCAAGTTACAATATATCTATTAGTATATCAAATTGTCCATAGAACTTGAAGAGAAATGGCAGGTCCAGATTGTTCTTTGTAAGTACAGTTGAATTCTTTATTATAAAAGATGCAATTAAAATCCTATGTTCATTTATAGCCTTAGATCACCATGCAGCTTACATGTGCGGTAATAGACGCATTTATTAATTTTTTTCTTTGTTGTTTGTTTCTTCTCAAGTTTTATGTTTCACAGTAGCTAAGCGCATCAATCGACATGTTATTTTATATTGAATTTTTTTTCGTTCTTTAAGAGCTTGCAACTTATATTGTGGGCCTTTCCTATCAAAGTCCAAAGATGTCAACTTTTAGCACATTCCATTGAACATTGTTCGTTTCGCACAGCCGATAATCCACATCATTGGCCACTTACATTATAGCCTAAAGATGTCGAATATGTAGCATATTTGTTTTCAATATATATTTATGCCTTCTAGTATATCTGACAATGTTTATTATATTTATCATTAGCGAAACACAAGTTAAGCGAGTGTTCCATACCACAGACATTTATATTTGGCTCTGTCAATCTGTTACTTTGGAAATCTAGGTACTTGGCCATGAACTAGACCAACACTACACTGCACTGTATACAAGTGGTGCTTCCTTATTTTGTTCCCTAATATATCTTATTGATACTTTGTGTGCCACAAAACCAGTTTCGAGATGGTGCCTTTACATTCTATGATTCCGAATAATATTATACAGTGCCCTTTTTCCTCTGGTTTTATATAGGCCATATCGAGGCGGTTGCTCTTTTAAACTCTCTATGCACATTTTACGCCATGCATTGTATTACTTTATCATGTGCATGTGCTCTGTTACTTTGCGATTCTATGTACTTGGCCATTAACTAGACCAATACAAGATTGCGCTGTATACAAGTGGTGCTTGCTTATTTTGTTCCCTATTGCATCTTCTTGATGGGTTGGGTGCCATCTAACTAATTTCAAGATGGTGCCTTTACATTCTATGATTCCGAATAATATTATACAGTGCTCTTTTTCATCTGGGTTTATATATGTCATATTGAGGCAGTTGCTCTTTTAAATTCTCTAATGCACATTTCACACTAAGCATTAAATTACTTTATTGTGTGCTTGAATAATTTCTTTATTTATCATGATATTGATTATGTGAATGCTATTCATTACTTCTATGCGCTTAGGCACCATATTGAACATATTAGATTGCGACTACAAGCACTCTCTTTTTTAATACCTAGTATGTTATAGCTAACAACTGCCCAGTCTTATAGAAGGTGTTTCTAATAATATTTGTTCTTTTGCTACAGATCTACACTTTTAATACAATTTCTACGTAGTACTTTGTTCTAGAATCCTTTACATACTGGAAATTTGGATACAGATCACGGTTATATTTTAGAGGTATGTCGAGCAATAAATTTGATGCGTTATTGATACCACTCCTCTTTGCACATAACAATATGCCCCACTGGTTGTTCTCAATCTGAGAAACATTATAATGGTACTAAAGATATAAATGTCTGTTTTATTATTAATTGTAATTTGCATTTTCTGTGTGTTGATACCACGCCTCTTTGCATATAATAATATGTCCCTATGGTTGTTCTCAATCTAACAAACCTTTCAATGGTACTAAAGATATAAATGTCTGTTTTAATTATTATTATTAATAATAATTGTAATTTGCATTTTCTGTATGTTCATTGTTCTCTTCCCTGTTTTTCTTCTTTGCTTTTTTTCAACTGCTTTTATTTTTATCTGTAGATACCAATGGATGTATTGTTACTTGATGTGTGCTGATTCCTTGCTTCTTCTGATGCTTTTGGGATCTTTTCCAATAGGGTGTGTAGAGGGGTGCACTTTCTGGATTTCATGCACCAATGCCTAACTTTGTAGCCATTTGTAGGGTTAGGTGTGGTTCCTTTGCCTCAACCCTCTTTTTGTTAGTGCGGTCCATGATTATTGTGGGCACGCCGCACTATCATTCGGCTTAGTAACACGGGATATATAGATAATGGATTTCAACGACAACCGCAAACAAATGTTTGATGACCTTTTTAATGACAAAATTAAGGGCAGGATGATTACACAGGATACTGCAGTAGGCAAAAATGAAGGTCTGAAAAGTAAATTTACACGTTTAGAAAAACTCAAAAAAGCCGAGCTGGCCAAATGGTGGGAAGGAGCCACCTTGAAGAAATATATTGAAAATAAACGCATTCCGAGAGGTCTTCGAATATTAATTTTCCCGAGCTTTGAAGATCTAGATGTAAATGTAAATGTAAATGTACATGTATTTATATAGCGCAAATCGCCCACATCGCAGGCATCTATGCGCTTGCTTAGGGAACCCGTCCTGGTATTCCCCTGTGAGATACCCCGGCAGGGTATCCACAAGGTGAAAGCCAGGCATCCCGCCACGAGGGGCCGTTGTGGAGATTAAGCAAGCTATTGCCCAGAGTCGCAGAGTGTGAACCCGTGAGTCGAGTAGGCACCGGAGCGAGAATTATCGAGTCCGTGGAATTATTGAGCCCAACCCCCGTCGGGGCGGGGAATTGAACCCTGGTCCAGGGCCGATCTCAGCTTCCGGGTCTGCTGCCTCTAACCCCTGAGCCACACTTCAGGATCTCCTAGTTGAATGGGAAGAAGACCTATACTCAGCTTCATACAGAATGATGACTACACTTATAACAAATGCTGAGAGGAAGGTGAAGAAAATTAGGGAGGAGATAGCTACTCTTGAAAAAGAGATAAATGAGTCTAATCTTAAGGATAGAATTGAAAAAAATAATGACATCCTTATAAAAGAATTAAACAGCTACCAACTGTATTTGAAAGAGAAAAAACAGAAGAAAATGATAAGAGATAAAGGTGACTACAGGAGAGGGCGGATTTTCACATTCGCCAGAAAATATGATGATGCAGCCAATAAGATACAGGTACCAACTGATATTAGAAATACTACCAGCATGTTGCCCAGCAGCACTTCTCTCTCCTCGTTGGAGAGTTATCTGGGCCAGGGCACCAGTAATAGCACTGCTGACAGTACATCGTCAGCTTTTTTACAAGAGGTTCAGAGGTACTGTCGGGCCAATCGAAAAAAAGCAGGTGAGGAAGAACAAGGCGGGTGTGCCAAAAACACCAGATCAGGGACAAAAGCCAGGGAATATATGACAACCATGAAGAGATAGTTCACTTTTCTGAGAGTACAGATCAGGATTTTGATCACTGCACTATCACTAATGAATTGAGTATTGTCAATCTGTCCTCTAGAGTAATTGATGAATGTGAAACCAGAGTACTACGTAAAGGTTTAGGCTATTGTCCAACGAGTAAATGTAACTTTGACAATGTCCATCTCGATTTGTTTAAATTTATACGCAAATTGAAAATAAAAAAACATTTTGAACTATATCCCACTGTACCATTTGCCTCTGTACCTGATTCTAGTGATAATGCATTATCGATCCAAGATATCCACAATTCACATATGATTGAAACTCTCTATGATGAAGAAAAAATTGGGAACATCATCAATTTCAGTAATATGCTGGGCATATATGAAGACTGTAATAACAATAGTGGTTCGCGACCCAGTTCTATACGTATGCCCTTACAGTCTTGTGACTCTATAATAGACAAATTTTACAATAAAGTTACGCCAGATCTTTACAAATTAGAGGATCTACATCAGGGTACCAAAAAGTGTAAACATCAGTCAAATATAACTCACAAGGATTGGTCCATACTCTACTCCTTTAAAATTGTTGACAGCCTAGTGATAAAAGAGGCGGACAAAGGTGGCAGTATTGTCATCATGGATCGCACTGATTATCACAGGGAAATCAATAGACAATTAGCCGACCATACTTGCTATAAAAAACTATGTCTTAATCCTACTTCTCAAATCGAAACAAATATCAACTCTCGGTTATGGAAATGGCATGAATCATGCTTAATATCGGACTTGGAACATCGCTACCTGCAGGCCCACCATTCCAGATTCCCATGTATTTACATCCTACCAAAGATTCACAAGGGGGGTTCATTCCCCCCTGGTAGACCTATCATCTCTGGGAATGGTGGGCCTACAGAACATATTTCGGAATAGGTGGACTTGTATCTTAAACCAATTGTACAGAATCTGCCACCGTACCTAAGAGACAGTGGAGACTTACTTTGCAAACTTGAGGACTTCACATGGGATCATGTGGAGTTATTATTTGTCACCATTGATGTGGAAAGCTTATACACTTGCATCAAACAAGAACAAGGCTTATGTGCCCTCAAATATTTTTTGTATAAGCGTGATGCCCAGAAGTTAGAACATACACTTATGCTCTTGGAAATGGCTAAATTGATAGTCACACAAAATGCTTTTTTACATGATGGCATTTGGCACCTGCAAAAACAGGGTACGGCAATGGGCTCCAGGTATGCTCCATCCTACACAAACCTCTTCATGGATTTGTATGAAGTGGAGCATGCCTTGGGGCCCCCCATTGACAACCTGGAGTAACAATATCATCTTTTATGCCCGATACATTAGTTATACTTTAATAATTTTGAACGGTTCGATTAAAACCTTAATGAGCTACCACATCTATCTTAACAACAATGCTTTTAATGTCAAATTGACAGTTAAACACTTAGTGAGATTGACTTCCTGGACTGAAGTCTATATGCCCACAATGGTACTATACACAGTGAGGTATATAAAAAGCAACGGCATGCAACAGTATGTTGCAGGCGACAAGTTTGCATACCTGGTTCTACCATCAAAGCAATCCCCTATGGGGAAATGGTTAGAGCCAGGAGAAATTGTAGTCGAGACACTGATTTCATAAAAAACCTTAATCAGATTAAAAGCAATTTTATGAAGAAAGGCTATGAAAAGAATGTCTCCATAAGGCTGAAAAACTGCTGTGAGCTAGTGAAGTAGTGTGGCTCACTGGTTAGAGGCGGCAGACCCGAGAGCAGAGGACGGCCCGGGACCAGGGTTCGATTCCCGGCACGGCAGGTTTCTGGACCAGGGTCAGCGGACTCGATAATTCTCTCGCCTCGGTGCCCACTCTGATCAGCGATCACACTCGGCAACTCTGGGCATTAGCTTGCCTCATCTTCACTAACGGCCCCACCAGACTGCCGGGGATGCCTGGTCTCACCCTGGAGATACCCATTAAGGGACCATCTCTCAGGGAAGCCAGGAAGGGTTTCGCAGCGGTCGAAGCGCCTTGGGACCCTCCGGGTAAGTAGTGCGCTATATAAATGCCTATACATTTACATTTACAAAACAAATAATTAGACCAGTTACTAAATCTACTAATACAGGCTCAAGTGGAATGACAGAACTTGCTTTCATAACTGAATATAACTCCTATAGTAGTCATATCTATAATACTCTGAGTAAGAACTGGCACCTTCTGGATTCTTATTACATCCCAAAAGGTGCAATATCCAATAAACCTAAGGTCATCAGTAGGAGAGGCAGAACGTTAAGAGACACACTCTGCCCAATCTATGTAAAGGGCAATACAGTCACTAAAACATGGTTGCCAGAGAAACCAAAAGGGTTCTACACCTGTGGTTGTTGCTGCATATGTAAATGTGGTACTAAAGACAGTGGTCCTAGACATAAATCATAGATGATTGAAACATAATCATACAATCGTTATTTGTAAAAACCTTTTTAGCCTCAACACTTTTTTAAAGCTGACTGAATTAATCAATTCATTCTACTGAAAAGATGTGCAACAACCAAATAGAATATGTTTGTCAAAAAAAAAGGGGGGGGGTATTTTAATTACTCCATCAAAATTCAAGATAATATAAAACTGTTATTTAGACAAGTTAAGGTACAAATAAGCAGGTTAATTCTGAGAATGTGCAAAGAGAAAGAGTGCTCTGGTGAAGAAGGGGCGAAGTAGAAATTTCAAGAGTAGTGCTAGAAGAACAATTGACAGTTTAGCTTGACTGATCAACATAAATCTCAGTCTTATTGCAACCTGGCCACATTAACTTTCAATGTTGTTTGAATATCATTAAACTCATTATGCAGTTTACAATCTGTTTCTTGTGTGACACATTTTGAAGGGGGCGGGGGGAAACGCTTGTGGTCCAGGGTTTTGGTACAGGTGGGCGTCGATGTTTTGACCCGACTTGGGGCTCAGGGGTGAGTGTGGACCTCAGCCTGCGGGTCTTCTTCAGGACGAAGTGAGCAACCTGGGTACCGGTGACATACCTGGGGTTAAATTATTGGATCAGGGTTGTGCACAATTAAAAGTAAACAACAGTGAAGACAAGGCTAGAGAGTCCTTGCTCGAGTTGGCACTTACCCTTGGGTTCTCGTGGGTAGCAAGAATACATCAAGGTCTGGCAATTGGGTTTAACCTCATCAAGGGTTCATGGGGCTCAGGTGGCTTGTGGGTTACCTTCTTTTCCGATTAAAGCAGGAAGGAGCGCATCCTCATCTGTAAGTGAGAGGAGCTATTTTAAAATTAAATCCATTGGAACTGAGCTTGGTAACTCTCAGGTCTGTGTGGGGGCGCTACAGTCAATCAATCAATCATCACATTTGTAAAGTGCGCTACATACCCGTGAGGGTCTCAAGGCGCTGGGGGGGGCTGCTACTGATCAAAAAGCCAGGTCTTGAGAAGTCTTCCGAAGGCCAACAGGTCCTGGGTCTGTCGTAGGCTGGTAGGGGAGTGTTCCAGGTCTTGGCGGCGAGGTAGGAGAAGGATCTGCCGCCTGCTGTGGTTTTCCAGAAGCGTGGAACCATGGTGAGGACGAGGTTGACAGAGCGGAGGCTGCGGTGGGGGTGTAGAAGCTGAGTCGGTCGTTGAGGTATGCTGGTCCGGTGTTGTGTAGGGCTTTGTGTGCGTGGATAAGGAGTTTGAAGGTGATCCTGTTGTTGACGGGGAGCCAATGCAGGCCTCTCAGGTGGGGTGTGATGTGGCTGCGTCGGGAGACGTTGAGGATCAGTCATGCCGAGGCGTTCTGGATGCTTTGCAGCCGTCACAGGAGCTTGGTTGCTGTTCCTGCGTAGAGGGCGTTCCCGTAGTCTGGTCTGCTGGTGACGAGGGCCTGGGTGACGGTTTTTCTCATGTCGGAGGGGATCCATTTGAAGATCCTGCAGAGCATTCGAAGAGTGTTGAAGCAGGAAGTGGAGATTGCGTTGACCTGCTCGGCCATGGAGAGGGCGGAGTCGAGGATGACCCCCAGGTTGGGAGCGTGGTCGGTGGGTTCTGGGGTTGGCCCTAGCGATGTTGGCCACCAAAAGTCGTCCCAGGCAGAGGGGGTGGGACCAAGGATGAGGACCTGCGTTTTGTCTGAATTCAGCTTCAGCCTGCTATCCTTCATCCATTCGGCGACAGCCTTCATTCCTCTGTGGAGGTTGGCTTTGGCGATGTGGGGGTCTTCGGTGAGGGATATGATCAGCTGGGTATCGTCGGCATAGGATATTATGTTGAGGTTGTGTTGTCGTACGACGTGGGCGAGTGGTGTCATGTAGATATTGAACAGCGTTGGGCTGAGGGATGATCCCTGTGGAACAGTGGCGTGCTAGCAGCCCTTAATCAAGAGCGTTGTTCGCACTTACCCAGTTGTGTCAGGGTAGCATGTGGACTTCCTTCGCAAGGCACAATTTGCCGCTGCTGAAGAAAGAGAGAGCCATCAGTATTAAGGGCCAACAGTTGTAATAGGAGGCGGTTACCTCGCTGGTACAACGCGTCCTTACCTCGTTTCTGTTCATTCCGGCATCAAAAGTCAGCGCAGAGAAAAACGGCAGACTGACTGCTGGGCCGCGAGGATGTTATGTAGGACGTGCCACTTAGCGTGAGACTCATGCCGGAGGGCTACGATTCAATGGGGGTGAAGAAAGACTCCCTCGTGTTGTGGCTAGTGAAGAGTTGCGTATGTTGGTCATATAATGTTATGTGTGGCATGGGTGAGACACCGTAGGTACCGCCAATATGCCCTAGTTTTCAAGGCACAGTATTTGCAAGGGAACTGAATTCGTGAAACACAAAACCGTCGCCATATGTTCACCACCAAATGAATATGACAAATTTTATATACTGTGTTCATGGATGCTGTTTTTTGTAAACCTCGTTCTGTTATGATAATAGCGCTCACGCAGAAGGCGAGCATTTTGCCATCAACTGTGTTCTCACATGCTATGAAAATGTAAAGCTTTGTTTGTGTCCATTGACTGTATAACATTAATTTTTGCTAATATTTTTTGCTATCCTGTAAATATCACACCTTGTTTCTTGCAAATATTGCACCTCTGGTTATTATGGAAACAGCCCGTAGCCGCCATCCCGATAACACCCTACAATCTCTGTAGACCTGTATATAACTGGAGGTACCCACAGTGGTATTGTAATTATTTATCACTTGAACACACTATGTTCATTGTAATGTATATCAATTTTAACATCATATGACCAATATACGCAACTTTTCACTAGCCGCAACACTAGGGAGTCTTTCTTTGCCCAAATTGAATTGTAGCCCCCCGGCATGAGTCTCACGCTAAGCAGCACGTTGAACATAACGTCCTCACGGCCCAGCAGTCAGTCTGCCGTTTTTCCCCGCGCGGACTCCTGACGCCGGAATTAACAGAGACGAGGTAAGGACGTGTTGTACCAGCGAGATAACCGCTCCCTATTACAACTATTGGCCCTTAATACTGACAGTCCTCTCTTTCTTCAGCAGTGGCAAATTGTGCCTCGCGATGGAAGTCCACGCGTTACCCTGCCACAACTGGGTAAGTGCGAACACCGCTCTTGATTAAGGGCTGCTAACTGCACAGGCACTCCACTGTAGCGCCCCCACATAGACCTGAGAGTTACCAGGCTCAGTTCCAATGGACTTAATTTTAAAATAGGTCCTCTCACTTACAGATGAGGACACGCTCCTTCCTACTTTATTCGGATAAGAAGGTGCCCCACAAGCCACGGGAGCCCCCATGAACCCTTGATAAGGTTAAACCCAATTGCCAGACCTTGATGTATCCTTGCTACCCACGAGAACCCATGGGTAAGCGCCAACTCGAGCAAGGACTCTCCAGCCTTGTCTTCACTGTTGTTTGCTTTTAATTGTGCACAACCCTAATCCAATAATTTAACCTCTACGTATGTCACCGGTACCCAGGTTGCTCACTTCCTCCTGAAGAAGACCCGCAGGCTAAAGTCCACACTCACCCCTGAGCCCCAAGTCGGGTCCAAACGTCAACGCCCACCTGTACCCAAGCCTGAACCACAAGCGTTCCCCCCCCTTTCAAAACGTGCCACACAAAAATAAGATTGTGTACTGCATAATGAGTTTAATGATATTCAATCGACATTGAAAGTTAATGTGGCCAGGTTGCAATAAGAGTGAGATTTATGTTGATCAGTCAAGCTGAACTGTCAATTGTTCTTCTAGCACTACTCTTGACATTTCTACTTCACCCCTTCCTCACCAGAGCACTCTTTCTCTTTGCACATTTTCAGAAGTAACCTGCTTTTTTGTACCTCAACTTGTCTAAATAACAGTTTTATATTATTTAGAATTTTAATGGAGTAATTAAAATACCCCACTTTTTTTGACAATCATTCTTCTTGGTTGTAGTACATCTTTTCAGTAGAATGAATATTAATTCAGTCAGCCTTTAAAAAGTGTTGAGGATAAAAAGGTATTTACAAATAACGATTGTATGATTATGTTTCAATCATCTATGATTTATGTCTAGGACCACTGTCTTTCATACCATATTAAACCCAAGTCCATGGCCATTTTGGGTTACCCCATTTTTGATAATGGCATATGTAAATTTGGCATGAATATGACTCTTAAATTGTCTTACAATGGATCAAGGGAATACAGCATCGACCGTTTTGTAAATTGCAACACAACTTTTTGTGTTTACACAATCATATGTTGTTGTGGAAAAACGTATATTGGTAGCTGTAGATTAGCATTCAAGAGCATGTAAGGGCAATCAAAAACTTTGATCTCAGATATCCGATTGTGAGTCATATCAATGATGAACATCCAGATAGCAAAGTCATTTCATTTCATGCAATTGATCATGTTACTGTCAATGAGATAGGTGGTAACAGAGAGTTGGGGTTGAGACATCTTGAGGCTTGAGTGGATTTGCTGCCTACGCAGTATAAAAGTGGGTTTCAATAAAAATAATGTATTTCACTACTTTTTGTGACTCTAAGACGGAATTATTCTGCTTTGTTGTCTCAAATGCCTTTTTAACCTGATGTTAATATAACAAATAAGAAACCGGTCCTTGGATGCTTGATTCCGGTCTGGGAAAGACATGGCTTGGTAGTTTGGACTGGACTGTTCCCATGAGGCACAGGGTCAGAGCTGATTTGCATATAGCCAGTGTCTAACCCAGGGTGGTGTGGAGTGCAAAAAAACGATGGATTTAGGACCAGATCCTTGTACTGGGGTGAATGTATGACATTGTTCTACATTCTGTCCATCAACTGTGTTTTTTGCAATTTTCACCCTGAGTGTGCTGGGTATACTCAGACGTGAGTCCCAGGCTCTCCACACCACTGGAGTCAAGCTATCCAGGCTGATGAAGGCTGATAGCCAGAAACCGGTCCTTGGATGCTTGATTCCGGTCAGGGAAAGACATGGCTTGGTAGTTCGGAATGGACTGTTCCCATGAGCCATGAGGCACAGGGTCAGAGCTGATTTGCATATAGCCAGTGTCTAACCCAGGGTGGTGTGGAGTGCAAAAAAACGATGGATTAAGGCCCAGATCCTTGTACTGGGGTGAATGTATGACATTGTTCTACATTTTGTCCATCAAATGTGTTTTTTGCCATTTTCACCCCGAGTGTGCTGGGTATACTCGGACGCGATTCCCAGGCTCTCCACACCACTGGAGTCAAGCTGTCCAGGCTGATGAAGGCTGATAGCCAGAAACCGGTCCTTGGATGCTTGATTCCGAGCCAGAAACCGGTCCTTGGATGCTTGATTCCGGACTGGGAAAGACATGGCTTGGTAGTTCGGACTGGACTGTTCCCATGAGGCACAGGGTCAGAGCTGATTTGCATATAGCCAGTGTTTAACCCAGGGTGGTGTGGAGTGCAGAAAACGATGGATTTAGGCCCAGATCCTTGTACTGGGGTGAATGTATGACATTGTTCTACATTCTGTCCATCAACTGTGTTTTTTGCAATTTTCACCCAGAGTGTGCTGGGTATACTCAGACGTGAGCCCCAGGCTCTCCACATCACTGGAGTCAAGTTATCCAGGCTGATGAAGGCTGATAGCCAGAAACCGGTCCTTGGATGCTTGACTCCGGTCTGGGAAAGACATGGCTTGGTAGTTCGAACTGGACTGTTCCCATGAAGCACAGGGTCAGAGCTGATTTGCATATAGCCAGTGTCTAACCCAGGGTGGTGTGGAGTGCAAAAAAAGATGGATTTGGGCCCAGATCCTTGTACTAGGGTGAATGTATGACATTGTTCTACATTCTGTCCATCACAAGTGTTTTTTTTGCAATTTTCCGCCCGAGTGTGCTGGGTATACTCAGACGTGAGTCCCAGGCTCTCCACACCACTGGAGTCAAGCTATCCAGGCTGATGAAGGCTGATAGCCAGAAACCGGTCCTTGGATGCTTGATTCCGGTCTGGGAAAGACATGGCTTGGTAGTTCGGACTGGACTGTTCCCATGAGGCACAGGGTCAGAGCTGATTTGCATATAGCCAGTGTCTAACCCAGGGTGGTGTGGAGTGCAAAAAAACGATGGATTTAGGCCCAGATCCTTGTACTGGGGTCAATGTATGACATTGTTCTACATTCTGTCCATCAACTGTGTTTTTTACCATTCATGCTGCAGCATATTTACCCACCGACCCAAGAAAACAAACCATGTCAATCCCATCTTAGATACCTACACTGGCACCCTCTGGAAGGTAGGGTTAAATTAACCAGGCCTGCTTGGAATTTAGAAGAGAAACATACTCAATTATTTAGGCTTTGCCTATTAGACTAACCACCGCTTATCCTTGTTTTCTGTGATGTTCTCTGTTTAACAATTTCTATGTTGATACCTGATCTCAACTGCGCCAGTTGTCAAACTAGATGTTGTGGAGTGCTTTGGTGCCTTGGTGTAGGGTTCCACGCTTTATAAGCTTTACAAATAGAAAAATGTCTAGAGGAAGTGTCATGGGAAATTCTAAGTATGCTTTGAGCAAACTAAGTATTTGCCTTGAAGTTGCTAATGAACAAATACATTTTGACAGGATGTATCATCTTTGCACTTTATAGGCTGTATCCAGTACAGCATGCCTTGAAAGGCCATTTATTATACCACCTAAAGAAGATGGTCTTTATTATTTACCACTAAAAGGGAAAGGAGAGGATCTAGTAAACCAAAGTAGTCATTACAGTCTTATTTTGATTGAAATAGAAAAACAACAGTCAATTATATAGAAGGTAATAAAGCATTTCCCTCAGCATCTTAAGTAGAGTTTGACATTTAGGAAACCTAATATTTTGTATCGCTAAGGAGCAGGGCCGGACTGTCTGTAGCGGGCAACGGGCAATCCCCCGGTGCACCGCACGGGTGGGCGCCGGTTTTGGGCCCCTGGGGACATTTTTGTTACAGGTCCGTTTTTGCACCATAGCTGCAAAATCGCCCCTGTAACAAAATCGCCAGAAAACCGGCCCTGGCAAAGAGCTCGGTGGTACTCCCAACCCCCTCGGGGGAGGGGGGTCCGAGCACTTTGCCAGGGCGGGTTTTGGTTCCCAGTCCGGCCATGCTAAGAAGTCGTACAGATGGAAGGAGGAACTTGATACTGCACTGATTTGGGCATTAAGCGAAAGGTCCTGATCGAGGATAATTTCCAGAGACTTAACTTTGCCAACCAGCAATGGAGGGAATTCCATGTTAGTTGGCTATAATGTGCCATCAAGCTCTGTTACTGCTTTAGATTAACAGGTCCGTTTTATTCGCATACAGCTTAAGAAAACTGTTGCAAATCTACTACTGTATGGCACCAAACAATTTTTTAAGCTCATAGCCAATGCAGACGCCTGCTTATCAAGCTAAATAATTAGCTGTGTATCGTTGAAATGTGACAGTGCGGGGGGAGGAGCCTAGCTCGCGACCGTGATGGCCGCGTTGTAGCTCGGCTCCGTCGACCTTCTCGCCTGTTTTATTAATCCTGTGCCGTATCCTGCCCAGAGAAGACGTATTCGTGGCAATATGGAAACATGATAGATTGCTGATTCTTACCATCTGCTCCGGATGCTCCTGGGTGCTGCGGTCCCTGAGCTGTGCCCTTGTTCGCTTCGGAGCCCGCGAGGCTGGCGGGCCCGGACTTGCCTGCGGCTCCCCGACTGGAACGAAGTTCCTGCGCCGGCCCCTGGTGGAGGAGAGGGGTCGACCGAAGAGGCCACTGTGCGTATGGACCGGTGACGACTGACCGGGCCCGGCTGGATGGTCCCGGGGCCTGGTGGGACCTGGTGGCGGGGTGCCGCATCCCACGGACGGGGGTTGACCGCATGGGAGACGCGTCTCCCCGCCGGCCATTTTGAAACCCTCCGCCTGGACTCGGTGGTCGGCGCCCATGGGCCAGAGGCGCCGACTACCTCCAATGCTTTGGTGGCCCGCCTCCCCGCATCGCTGGTGCGGTTGACTGTCCCCGGCTGGCTCTCGCTGGACCCCGCTGGCATCCGGATCGGGGCTGGAGTGTACAGTGGCCCCGCCGTGCTGACAAGATGGCGGCCAGCGACCTATATATCTTAGACCCGTCGTCGACGGGGACACTGGCCTGTCGCACGGCACGTTTGCTGAATACTGTAGGGGTGATCCTACGATCGGCGACGTCCTCGCTGCCTTGAGTTCCTGGCGTGAGTCCATGATGTTGAATACCGCCAGGCCGGACGATGTTTTTCTTGACGTGCTCGCTGAGCCGCTCCCCACGTGTGCGGACCAACCGCTGAACTGTGCTGCACGGACCTTCCCGGAGGTTGATGAGATTACGGCCGTCGCTTGTCTGGAGGTCTGGGTGCCCGTTGCTCTACTTCCAAGGAGTGGAAATGACGGAGGGACTCCGGCCGGGGTCCGTCCGGGCCTGCCTTGCCGTGACTCCCGGTGATTGTTCGCCTTGCCCTGCTGAGCCGGGATCTGATGTCTGTCCTAGTGGAGCGAGTGCCCCTTCTTGGTCAACGGGGCGTTGCTCGTGGCACCTGCTGTTACTGTTGCTTCTTCTTGCTGGCCCGATCCGAGGCCATCATGACTGGTGCCGTGTGTTGTGGCCTGGAGTTCTTGCTTTTCTCTCCTGGCCCGTCCGCTTCTGGATCAATGTGCACTCCGTGTTTCTGGCCCTGGACAGACAGGGACAGGGTTGAGATACTTTACATCGGCGGACTACTACTTCGTGCATGGATAAATGGCGTACTTTCGATTGTACAAGTATGATCGCTTCCTCATCATGTTCCTGTATTTGACTTTGTAGCGACTTTCTCTTCTAGTGGGTTTAAATTGAGCGCAGGTGGGTGGTGGGAGCAGATCGTTTTGATTACATGTCTCCTCTCCCATTAGTTTTTTAGTTCCTTTTTCGCCCTTCCCTTTCTTTCTTTTTTCCTTCCTTTTTCTCTTCTCTGAGTCTGTATTTCGGGACTCGGTTTTGGGCGACAGGCACACTGCTAGGGGGGGGTTGGCCGTAGCCTCTGCATGCGTGCTGGGTGGGGGGTTTGGGGGTGGGTCTTTTGTTTCGTCTTGGTTCTATGGGCCTTATTTTTCTCCTTTCTCTCTTGACTCTCTCGCTTTTTCCTTTTTTCTTTGGGTCAGTTTGGTGGTTAGGTGTAGCGCTGCTTATTGTTTCGGCTGTTGGTCTCTCCACTACCGTCAGTCAAGATGTTCCACGTTCCTGGGGCGGGTACTGACCAGTGTGTACTGTACTGTTTGCTCTTATCCTCAAGTTCTTCTGATGCTCCTCTAATTATTGCCTGGTTTGTTGCTGACTCCCTGGGATCGTTGCCCGCCATGTGTTCTCGATGAAGTGAATGCGTCTGATCCTTCTTACCTATAACTTTAAAAATTAACCTCACTTATCCTGTACTCAGTGGTCCCACCTTATCTCCAGTATGTAATGCATCGTATAATTGCTGCCCCTCGTCTCTGGGACTGCTGAGCTGCTTTGATTTTGCCTTATGTGCTATTACTTGATTTCGCGGCCGGCCTGCATGGTTGTGGGCCCGTACCTGTAAGCTATTGTTGCACAATAAAGGTTTCCAAAAAAAAAAAAAAAAAAAGAAATGTGTCAGTGCTTTGCAACTTAAGGGTTTAATCAACTAAAAGTGGGCACACACCTACGTTAAATACAGTGAGGTTCTGTCTGGGATCCTCGAGGGCAAGTTGTCACCATGCTTCATAATTGAGATGACCCATATTTTACTGGTGGCAAAACCCCCCTTACCCCACCTGAGTGAGCACTCTCACTAAACAGGAGATAGAAACGATATCCTCCGGGCAACAGATAAGGTGAGCTTACAATCCTCTAAAATCCTCATCTTGCCAGTCTATACCCAGGACGTCCAGCAGCAGTGTAAGACATTTGACGCAGTCAAACAAAAATTGAGTGCGCTGAAGGTCCAATACATGCTCCTGTTTCTTGCCAGGCTCATCCACGCTGCCAAAACCCTCTTCTTTGACAACCCCGAGGCAACTTGGAAATAGGCGGCAGAGAAGCAGCCCCTGTGTGGCAGCTATCTCCTGCCGTGGGGGCGATCCTCCGATGCAGATGGCAGAGAGGTAGGTGGGGTGGAACGATACTCGCACCTGGGTTCGCAACAGAGACCGAGGAGGTGCTTGTGCCCAGGTACAAGGTCCTGATGATTGGGGGCAACCTAGACAATGGGGAAAACCCCGTGATATTATATAACTGATGCTGCCAGCAGCGCGTTATCCTGATTGCCGAGTCTCGCTCCACAGGGTCGACAAGGATAGACTTGCCTCAGTTGTGATGATTTACTGGGTGTTCTTGGTGTTGTTGGGGGTGATATATTGGTCTGGGGTGGAAGTGTGGGTACGGGGGCAGTGGGGAGGGGTTTTGGTTGGGGCCTTGGCCGCAGTTCCAAAAGTAATGCAAGTGAGGCCCATGGGTCTCCCTGGGAGGCTCAAGCAGTTGGGTTGCGAACGCTAGATCCAGAATGCATTATAACATGGTGTCCATTAATATTATGGCTTGGAAAGTCAACGGCTTGAATGATCACATTAAGCATAGCGCCATACTTGGGTTTGTAAAAGTCCATGCACTTGAGGTCTTACTGCTATAGGAGATGTACCTTCTGGGCACTAAGTGACATCTAATGCCACTCAACGGAATAACTCAAATTGAATTAAACAAAGTAAATAAATAAATCAATTACAACATCAGGGTGAACCAAAATAGAAAACTATATTTCAACTATCATAAATTAAAAAAAAAGTAATAGGGGTACAGAAATAACAATGAAAATACTCAACAAACATTGACAACAGAAAACACGTAAATCAGATATATAGATCTCCTGGTTATCAATGTATGACTAATCTTCATTGAACAATACAGTGAGTCTGTCTTATACATAGGGATCAGCATTCAAAGATCAATTAATTAACAAACACTAAAAAGAAAAATGGATTAGACATCGACGTTTCGGTATCCGTTGCATCAAGTTGATGAAACCATCTTCAGGACAAAGTAGATCTTGTGCAATTTCTTGACCCCTTAATCAAATACCGATGAATTAACTGGGATTCCCAAATGAGATATCTTCAAGAGCAGATAGGGGCAAAGGTATTAATTCGATTGGCCTCTTTAGAGAAAAAAAGGAAAATTAATTTCTTATTTAGCACTGACGCAGCATCTGTCTCACGATCACGGTGTGAGTTCCACGTGAATAGGAATACCAAGGATAATGACGTTGCTGACATCTTTTCTCAGGAGTTGGGTGCATTTCTTGCACTGAACATGGGTTCCGTGGACTTCCCCTGGATCCTCTGAGCAACTAGCTAAGAATTCATGCAGGCACTGCACGGTCTCACTTCAGAGCGAGAGACAGGAGGAGCAGTACAGCATAGAGTAGTTGGAGACCTGCATAGCAAGACTGGAGAAAGGGCTGGGAGGAGTATAACTTGAGACTCGCCAAGTAGAGCTTGAAAGGGAGTTGTTGAGGCAGTTGTGCCTGGACGAGGCACACCTCTGCTACATTGCCTCCCAAAGCACGGTGGACGTGTGGCGGACAAACTCCTGAACTGGCTAGCAACTCAGAATGCAGTGGAGCGGGCAATCCGGGACATTGTGAACCTGGATCAGGAGAGAGTTACCAGAGTTATTGAGATTGCGTCTTAAATCACATAATACTGCCTAGCCCTTTACGCAAAATGTGTGCGGGCCTGAGGCAGTTCTACAGGCTGCTGGTAGCAGATTTACCACAGCCCACCTTGCCGGAGCCGTACAGGGCCGAACTAGAACAACATATTACTCTCAAAGAGCTAAATGATGCACTCAGATGTGACCTCCAGCAAGTTACCAGGATCGGACGGGTTCCCACTGAATACCACCGAAAATTCTAGAAAGCACTTAAGCCACATTAGCGGACCATGTAAAATGACACCATAGCAAATGGCTGCTTCCCGAAGGGATTGAACGTAGTGATGATAGTGGTTCTGCACAAGGTCAGGCACCCCCCTGGGGAGCGGGCATCCTACCGCCCAATTACCCCTATTAATAGTGAGCTTAAATTAAATGCCAAGGTTTTAGCCAACCAGCTCCTCAAAGTTAGACAAAAACTAATTTACTTAGACCCGCGCAGCTTTATACCCCTATGCAACATGCACGACTGTATTCATAGGGTGCATGCAACCCCAGCGTATTGACATCGGCTGGCAGATCCATGCGCTTTTCTACTTATAGGTTTTGAGAAAGCTTTTGATTCCCTTGACTGGGACTTTTTGTGGGCTGTACTCTGGAAACTGGGTATTGGGCCTCGCTTTGAGTTGTATGTATGAGCATTATATACCAACCCGGAGGCATGAGTATGAGTCAGCAGGGTACTGTTGGAGGCCTTACAAATACTCAAGGAAATTGTATCGAAGACCCTCAACAACACAGTCACAGTATATATTTCTCTCCACCTGTGTTGTCAGGAGGATAATTACATCATCAGGTCATTACCACTTGAGTGTTCGGTTCTCCAAGTGGTAAGCCATCCTCCACCAGGAGGAAGATTGTCTGGATAGTGGAAGTCATGACAAGTGTTTAAAAATGCCTTGTCTCCTGTATAGTGAACTTTAATAAACAGGATATGGGAATGGTTAAAAATTTGATGGTGCTTAGGTGGATTTATTACTGGTCCACCGCACCTTGGGACAGGTCAACATGTTTCGGCCAGGGATTGCTTGGTTGAGTCAAGCGGCCTTCGTCAGGACCATAAGCTAAGTAACAAGTATCATTTATCAGGAGTACTTTGATAGTCGTGAGGGCAGTGTGGGTTCACTTACCCTTCTTCGTCAGTGCGCATGATAGCTCCTGGACTGACATGGTCATAGGTGCAGCCTTTTACCTATGACTAAGAAGACAGAAAGAACAGCGAAAACAGCCAGACAAGAAAAAAACACAACATTGTGATACATACATTGTGTGGATTCTTTTCTTTCTCAAGGAAATCCCGAATGTGAAGCCCATGTTTACTTTTTAGAAACTGGGAAAGATGCTTTTCCTTTATATAGTCAAGACAATAGACTTGAATCAAGGTAATTTGATATAGAGAACGTGGTAGGACTTGTATAAAAGAGACTTGCTCTGCAATAATCCTCTTGTTTAACTTCTAACATTGTATTAATTATGGATTGTATAAATTAATACGCACAAACTTATATATACAAGAAAAAGAAGCTTGCCTATGTGTATTACTAATAAGTAACTCAAGTGAAATTCTAAAATGGCCGCATAGGGGTAAAACTGTACTGCGCATGCATCGGCTGCATTTATGCAGTATGACGAGCTGTCGCTTGGAGGGAATTTCTTGCAGTTGTGCAAAGGCTATTAACATGGCTGCTTGAAATCTCAGATGCTCAGCATCTGCTTTGCTGAAACTAAAACATGCTATTTTACTAACGCTAATGTAGGGAAAGCTTAAATAAATTAATGGGATTAGAGTAGAGATAGGTGGTATACAGTAAAACCATTTATGTTCGAAATTGACATATGTCTTTTGACACTTTTATTAGTGCGTATCTTGGGCCTTTCAGATGAGTCTAAGGTCTGTTTGCCACCAGATTGCTACGCATGCGTGATAGGAACAAGCTAAAAGAAGTGAGGTGACTTTTGAATGCAGCTCAAGGTCGAAACGGATACATACCCTGGGAACAAGCTTGATGTCCTTCAAGACGAATGGGAACGGATAAACTTTATACTTTTCTTTCTAATATGATGTGAATACGGGTGGGAAATAAAAATATGAATAAGAAATTAAGGGGTGGGATTTTAAACAATGGATTGAAAGAATAAATGGGAAATTAAGCATGGTGTGATGATCATCCCTCCTTGCCTGTCCAATCAGTTAGGAGTTTCATGATATTGAAACATTTTTGGGAGGTACATGAATATTGTAGGGTATAATTGAGGTAGTTCTTAGTTAGTTAGAGAGACGTTGAAGCTGAATGTTGCAAGCTCAGGATGCTGTCGGAGTGACGAGTGAAGTTGAAGAAGAATCGAATGCAGAACCACTTAATTTTAAATGAATTTGCTTAGAAGAAGATCGCGGAAGAATCTCAAGGAGGAAGAGAGTGTCAGAGAGGGGTGCTACGCAAACGTCGGTGGCAGAGAGGTCATCTATCCTGTCCTGAAGCCTTTGTCGCCTGATCTTTCCCAGGGGGACCATTTCCAACTCCTTGGCCAGGGGGCTGGTTTTCACACCATTCTTGATAAATATATTTTCCGTATTGATGCAGATGTGCTTTTGTCTCTTTCCTCCCCTTTCTGAGCAACGTCACTGTAGAGATAAGAAATTGTTTGACTGATTGATTAAGTGGATCTTCCTTCCTATGAGCAACGGTGGCTGTACTATACTTTGTAAGTGGTTCACATGAAATTAATTTAGATAAAGATTCAAAATATTTCCAGAGTCTGTGGTTATTTCATCAAATGTAAGAAGATTATATTTGTCATTTCACCATCAACTCGTTCAACTAATTTGGTCCATTGACCAGAGGAAAGAACTTTTTGATCAGTGAAAGATTAGTTGAGAATAAGGCGAGACTAATCTAGAATTATAAAAAGTATAAACAATTGACCCCAGCTGTTTATTACCAGGTAGAGTTAATGTGTGTTTATGGGCCCACGTGAGTATTTGGTAAAGGAGTACCTGTTGCTGGTAACCTGCTGGATCTGTTTTCTGGTATCAGAGCTATGGTTATTATTGACTAGTTTGGTGATAAGTATTGATTTTGATTATAGATTATATGTTCTTAATATGAAAATTTAGTGTCTCGTGTTGTCTGGAAAATTCCTGGGGAATGAACAGCAGGTGGTAAATGGAAGCCACACTGCAGTGAGGTTACTCGTCTGTTGGAATAGCATTGAGAAGCTATGCATGGCTGGTAGTGCTTAATTAGGGACCATTTTGTATAAAAGTTGGCAGTGAGGTTCTCTTGAGCTTGAATGAAGGGTAAACGGAAGGTTTTACTCGCAGCGTGTGAAGACTAAGTGGAAGGTTTTACCCGCAGCGAAAATAAGCAATCTATCCTTTGGTTTCAGTGGAACAGGCAGAGTAGTGAATAATTTTATGTTGTTAACGAAGAAATTATGCAAAACATTAAGAAATACGTTTTTGTACTACCTTGTAAAGGGAGGGTCAGTTGCCGGAGTTGCATTGACGTCACTGAGTGCCGCACTGGAATTAGTTGAAACAGTGGGTGTGTGACTGACGGGAATTGTAAAGGAAGTGTCAGTAGTAAGGAGCAGAACTGACATCAGAAAGGCCAGGCTGGCATTGGTCAGTGTACGAGCGTGAGCCGCAATTTGATTGAACGACTGAATAAGAGCTGGTTTTGGATTGGTAGATGAAAATTTGTATGCGTAAATATCATTTGCTTTTTAAAAGTCGCCTTGTTTGTAGATCATTGTATATATATTGAGTGCCCAATATGTATGGAGAAAGGAGGAAAGTGTCTTGATAAAGAAAATTAAGATTTTCTTTAAGAAAGGTAGCCTGTTTTGACAAGAGAAGAAATTCCTATTCGCCTCCTAAAAAGCCTGCTTCATTTATGATGATGGAGGGATATTATCATACTTGTGTTTGGATGGAGAATTGGAAGGAATACACAAAGGATGATGGTGTTTTAGCTTTCCCAGAGCATGGTACTTTTAATGGAAGAATTTTACAGAATTTGAGGATGCGATGTATAAATTAGAACTAAAACATAGATTAACTATGTATGAGGCGTTAGAAGAATGGGAAACTGAGTCGTTTGAGAGAGAAAAGTGTAGAAGAGGAAGATTTACAGGATTTATTCAAGACATATGAATGGATCATGTGAAGATCAGATGAAACAATGGAGATCAATGGTGTCAGAAGGTTTATACCCAGCATTATTGGCTGAAGAACAGACAGAGGGTAAGTGTAAAGAAAAACTGAAACACTTGAACCCACTAGGATATGGTGAATCAGAAGATGAATTACTAGAAGATATTTGAACTAAAAATCCTGCACCGTACCAAGAAGGACCAAACAGAATCACCCCAAGTGCACCGGTGTTAGGAACACCCCTAGCTCCACAAATTGTACATGTAACATGATTCAAATGTTAATAGAGTACTTCATGATAGGGAAAAGGAAGCACTGAATAAAAACAGAGAATAATTAATACAGAAGATAGGTGAATTCAATTTGAACCCTGAAGCCTTGACAATACCAGTGACCATAGGTCCAGTTGTCCCATTATATGGAGACAAAGCCAATTGCGTGAAACCAACTGTTGTAACAACTCCTTCAAGTAACCCCAGAAAAAAAACTATGATAATAGAGGATCAAGTTAGTGAGTGTGATTAAGTAATTTCATTAATGGATTTACCGATAAGAGACTTAGTAAGTAAAACCCCAAATAAGAACTACACCTAGCAGTTCAAAAGAAGGAAGATCAGTGGTATCCTCTGGAGCCAAAAGTTCAACAGCAGTAAGTCCAGAAGATTTAGAGTACACCCTCTAAAATATTGGATATCTACAAGATGAAAGTAGAATTGGAGGAAATGATAGCTGGAAATGTGGTAATAGAAAGATTGAATACTTACAATGAGGAAGAGTTGTTGTTCATGTATAGGAGTATACCTGGAAATGCAAGATTATTTCACGAGAAATTGACAGAACTTGCCTCAGAAACGGGAATTGAGATAGGGAGATCAAAAGGTACTATAGTAACCATATAGAGTGGATTTTACTGATAAAGATTTAGAAAACATGAATGTATCTGGAAATAAGTTTTAGGTAAAGGAATTGTTAAGTATCTTGCAAAAGTGGGGAGAGAGAGACAGGTTGAGAACGAGGTGGGAAGGAAAAAGGAGGAAGCATAGGCAAAGGAAGCATCTACAGCATATATGTTGATGGAGTCAGGAAAAGTAGAAAGATTCTGTCCTATGAGAGAGGTACCTGGTGGTGGATATGTTCATGTTCCATGAGTCAACAGGATATTTTATCATTTAAAATTATTTTCCTAAACTAAGAGAGAAACCAGTGGGATGGTACAAACAGGTTGAGAGGTTTGTGAAAGTTTCGAAGGTTTTGTTGAAAGACTTTGATGGTTTGTTATAGTAGTACCTGATGATTTGTGGACAGAATGTAAGATCACAATTGATTGGCCTAGCGAAGAGGACCCAAAAAATGCAAAAACAGGAGCACCTTCAGATGATGTGATGAAGAAATATCACCAAGTAATTAAATTTTTAAAGGGAAAATTCCGCCGAAAGAAACATATCGGGTAAACATAGATAGAACGACCCAAGAATCGAATGAGTTTGTTCATGCATATTATGAACGACTGCTACAAGTATTCAAACAATATTGGAGAGAAGGATATGGGTAATTTTGTGTATCGATTTGTGTAAGGTTTGAAACCAGAAATTAGTCAGATGATTCAGCAGCACATGTGCTGGAAAAGCAAGACGATAGATGAGATTCTGAAGTATGCAAAGTACTGTGGGGATGACATTGAGGCAAGGCATAAGAAGCTAAAAGAGAAAATGATGGGGGCGCAAGTGAAACTAGCAGAACAACAGGGACTTAAATTAAATAGTTAGACTGATGGTCAGATGAAAAAACAGAATCAGAGTGATAATGTAGCAAGTAATGGTAAAACAAAAAGACGAATGAGTAGAGAGGATGCAAAGAAGGAATCTCCTAGTCATGGATGCAGAAAGCTTGGACATTGGAAAAAGGAGTGTAAAGATATTCAGAATAATAATGGCCCAACCCAAAATTTAAATCTGCAAATGCAGAATGAGGTGCTTATGAGTCAGCCGCAGCATGAAGTTAATCAGTAGTGTCAGGTGCCACCTGCCCTCACACCAAATTTTGTGAACCAGCAAAAGTACATTGCGGACGCCGGATTTCAAGGAGGAAGTGGTAAGAAAAATTCTGTGATTTCACAATATATTTTGTTGAACAACCCTGATAGCGAGAATGAACAATGACGGTGCCTGAGAGGGAGGTAGAGGAATGCGTATTTGGCGCATCCGTGCCTGTAGATCAGTCAGGTCCATTTTTTGATGTGAAAGTGGAAGGCAATAATATCACCTTTCTGCTGGATACTGGTGCTACCCGTTCTACTGTGAGAACAGCAGACATCCCAAACCTACCCCTCTCGGAAGAATAGATCCAAGTGGTTGGAGTTTCCAACCAGCACATTAGAACCCCAGTCACTTTAAAGATATGCACCTATTTGTAGTCTGTGGTTCTAGTCCGGTAAATGTACTAGGAAGAGATCTATTGTGCAAAATGAACTGCACAATTTATTGCACACCGGATGGTGTTGCTCTCCGGACCCCAGATGAAGATATGATATACAAAATAATGTTAGCTAAACAAGGCACAGAAGTAGGTGAAATGTATTCTTTGATGACAAAAGATGATTTACCAGAAGAACTTAAAAATCCAGAAGTATGGGATTTCACTGGAAAAGAGATAGGCCTAATGGCAAACGTAGACCCAGTGAAAGTAACAGTGAAAGAATGTGCAGTTTACCCAAACACAAGACAAAACAAAATAAGCCTGGAAGTAAAAGCAGGAGTGGCTCCAGAAATTGACCGTATGATTAAGCAGGGCATTTTAAAAGAAATAATGAGTAGTCCTTGTAACTCGCCTACAATAGGACTTAAAAAGCCTAGTGGAAAGTATAGAATAGTTCAGGACCTGAGGAAAATTAATAAAATCATAGTGCCTTGTTGTCCTGTGGCGCCAAATCCAGCAGTGATTATCTGGTTTACTGTAATTGATCTGTGCCAAGCCTTTTTCTCAATACCTTTACATCAAGATAGCCAGTATCTTTTCTCGTTTAAGTTTGAAGATCGTATCTTGGCATGGAACCGCGTCCCTCAAGGATATACAGAAAGTCCCTCAATTTTTAATCAAATATTGAAAAGGTATTTAGAAAAGTTGGTCATGCCCAGAGATTCCGTGTTTGTGCATTATATTGATGACTTTCTCGTAGCATCAAAATCCAGAGAAGACTGTGTTACCGATTCCATTGCACTACTAAATCATTTGGCTGAAGGAGGACACAAAGTATCCCTAGAAAAATTGCAATTTTGCAGAAAAGGAGCCACATATTTGGGTCACAAAATAGAAAGAGTAAGAAAAGTGACCGCTGAGAGAATCAAAATAATTAGGCAAATGCAATTACCAAACACAAAGAGAGATCAGAATGTTTCTCGGAGTGGTGGGGTATTGTCAACAGTGGATTGTAGGTTTTTCCCTATTAGCTAAACCATTAATTCAGATGACATGAAAAAGAGCTAAAGATGCAGTAGTTTGGGATGATGAAATTGTGGAAGTATTTATAAAATTGCAAAATTGTCTATGCGAAGCCCCAGCATTAGGTATGCTTGATTATTCAAAAGAATTTGCATGTTCTGTTGGGAGAGGGAAGGTTGTGCACTTTCAGTCCTGACCCAAAGACATGGATTGTCAGACGTCCAGTTGCATATTTTTCTGCTACTTTAGATCCTGTGGCTTCAGATTTGCCTGGCTGCTAAAAAGCAGTAGCTGCTACTTGTATAGTGAGTCAATAGTGATGGGACATCCAGTAAAAGTTTATGTTCCACACTCAGTCGAGATTCTATTAACAAGAACTCGAACACAATATCTTACTCCTAGTCAGATGACTAAATATGAAAGAATAATTTTGGCAGCAAAAAATGCGACAGTGATCAGATGTACCATGGTAAACCCAGCAACTCTATTGCCAGAGTTATGTTGTGAGGAAGTGAAAGATGAGGCGGATTATGATTGTTTGAATGTAACAGAATTATGCACCAAGCCCCGCTCGACATACAGGAAGAGCCTTTAAAAGAGCCAGACCATGAACTATTTGTTGATGGTTCCTGCTTAAGACTTGAAAATGGAGGAATAAAATGCAGTTATGCGGTTTGCAAAATTACTGGAATCATTGAAGCATCCTGTTTACCGGGAGTCAAGTCTTCACAAGTAGCCGATTTGATAGCTTTAATTAAAGCATGCAAAATTGGAATGAATTAGAAAGTAACCATATTCACTGAGAGTCAATATGATTACGGGGTTGTGCACGGCTTTAGCCAACTATGGATGCAGAGGGGATTTCTGACTTCCTCAGGATTCACTTATTAGAAACAGGACATTTGTGAAAGAATTATTGGAAGCTATACAATTGCCACAATAAATAGCAGTGATCAAGTGTGCAGCTCACCAGTCAGGAAATGACTATGTGGTGGCTGGTAATCTATATGCTGACCAGGTGGCTCAAAACAGTGCCAGAAATAACATGTCTTTGAATACGAAAATGAAATAATGTGGAATCAGCTGCCAACTTATGCTATGCTCAGTTTTTGAAACATGGGATGAGGCGAGACAGTTACAGGATTAGGTAGTGGACAGTGAAAGGGAAAAATGGATAAAGGCAGGTTGTATCAAGAGGGCAGAGGACGATGTGTGGGTGTTTCCTGGTGGAAGACCAGTCATGCCAGATTGTTTACTTTCTCAATTTGCAAGAATGTACCATGGAGACACACATGTAGGCAGGTTGCCATGATCAGACTGTTTAGACAAAATTGGTATAACCCAAGGTTCAGGGTAGAGATGTTTAACATGACAACAGATAAACCCAGGCAGAAAGACAGTGGTCAGTAGGGGAAGGATTAGAAAGGCAGAAGGACCATTTATCAGATTACAACTTGATTTTATAGAGTTACCCCCATGCAGGGGAATGAAATATGTCATTGTTATAATGTGTTTGTTTTCACAGTGGGTGGAAGCATACCCCATTAGAAGAAATGACAGCATAACAGTTACCAATTGGTTGTTGAGAGAGTTAATTCTGCATTTTGGTTTTCCAGTAAATTTGGAATCAGATAGAGGACCTCATTTTAATAATGAAATAATCGGATTAATCTGTGAACCAATTAAAACTGAACTGAAACTGCACTGTGCATACTGCCCAGAGGCTTCTGGAGTGGTAGAGCAATTGAATGGCACCATAAAATCAAAATTGGCAAACGTGTGCACATCCACCTCCATGGAATGGCCAGATGCATTGTCTATTGTCTTGAGGGGACTCAGAAGTATTCTTGATAGAAACACAGGATTGAGTCCCCATGAGATTCACATGGGAAGGGCAATGAGACAAGCATTTATACTGGGACATAAATTGCAAAATATATTTGATGATCTGGTATTGGATTAATGCCAAGGATTGGCTAACCTAGTGCGTTCTCTCTCTCACCAGGTTGAAGAACATACAGTTGCCAGGCAGCCGGATCAGGGGCATGATTTGAATCCTGGAGACTGGGTGGTAGTGAAGAAGCACACCAAAAAGTCATGTCTAGCACCTAAGCGGGATGATCCACGGAAAGTCATACTGGTACAGCAGTGAAGTGTGCAGGTTTGCCCAATTGGATCCATGCCAGTCACACGAAAAGGGAACCAGCTCCTGCTGAAGAAAGACCACAACTGACTAGAACAGCTGAGGTTGCTGAAGGTTGTACAGTCGAAGAATCTAGAAAAACAAATTCTGAAGGGACTGACAAACAACCGAGCATAAGTCAGGAGGACTGGTTACCAGTGGTTGACATACCGGAGGTGGTCATTAAAACAAGAATTAGAAAAAGATTAGAAAGACAAGAGACTAGTGAGGATCACATAGATGTAGAAGAACACACTAAGGAAAAAGAGAACAAACACACTAGAGACCCTGAGCAGGACCAGACAGGGATAGAAGAACAAACTCAGGTAAATCAAGTAACCGAAAAGCCGGAGAAGGGACACACAGGTGAAGAAGTACACGTTCAGGCGACAGAAGAACCAATTGTAGTATGACCTGAACAGGACCAGTTTGAAAAAGAAGAACAAGTGTGGGCTAAAGAAGGACAGTCTAAAAAGATACCCGAACAGGAACAGTTAGCAGAAGAAGAACACGTTCAGATAGAAGAAGCCATAATAACAAGACCTGAACTAGGACAGATAGAGAGCAATACTGAAGGAAGGGAAGATCAGATTGTGCCACAACTTAATGAAAATAAAAGAGCTCTTGAAAGAGACAAAGAGAGTGAAAGCACAGTGCAGGTTAAAAGGATCAGAAAAGGTGATAATTGGCCAGGAGGGGTCAAAAGGATAAAATATCGTTTGAGAAAACTGAATGAAATTCCAGAACAAGTAAACAAAGTTACTAGTCAATCAGACAGGACTGTCAGTTGTTAGACGCATTAGGAGAAGTCCAAGGTTGAAGGTCTTGAACAATAAAGTGAAAGGTCCTGAATGGACATATATAATACTAGAAGATTTTGAAAATCTAGATTTAAATGAAGATACAGATGAAGAAATAATTGCAGACCAGATTGACGAAGGGGAAGTGAGGCCTCCTTGAAGTGTTAAAGAATCTGATTCATAGCAAGAGAAAAGAAGAGAAATCTTCTTAAGTCAAAATGGCTGCAGACAGGGTTACCGAAAGACCAAACGAAATTGTATAAAGAAATGCTGTAGGGTTTGTATATATAGTATTTTGTTAGTGATTATAGTGTGGCTATTTCTAACAATAGTGGTACCTTATCTTATGATAACAGACAAGAAGAATGACACGGACACTAATGAAAAGACAGCTAATATGAAAGGAGATAGAGTAGAATTAGAAGAAACAGATGAAGTAGATTTACATCACATAGTAACAGATAATGATACATCTTTGAATGTATTTACAAAACTTTTATCTCAGTAAATACACGATGGAGATTAGTGATTGTTATATTTGTATGAAATTACCAGCTTCAGTAGCAGAAGGAGTCACTTATCATTATTTGCCTTTAACATATGGTATTTCATGTAGTAGTATATTGTCAAGTTTATTTTATCGAACAGGGAAACTTCAATATTATTATTCAAACATAGACGTAGTATTTACAGAAATTCCTGTTTGAAAGAATATGAATCCAGTGCTTAGTAGTCTAGATGCACAGTTTATGGGTGCATTTTTCTTAACAATGAAGTCATTAGATATAGCGAAAGCCCACAAGAATAATCTTACATGTTTATTACGAGAAGTAGAGAAAGTATTTTTGAATTTAGTTGAAGAGAGGAGACAGGGGTCCAAAGAAATGCTGCTGAACAGAAAACCCATATACCACCTTGGGCTGAGAAAGAGGGAACTTATACAGCTGGTGTTGGACTTGGCCCTGCTTGCAGGGTCATCCCGAACTTTGATTCCACCCACGGTGGGTTGCACCAACATCCAACAATATCTCAAATGTCAATAGATTTAAGGAAAAAAATGTCCATCCAAAGTATATTTGCTTTTATTCTTCTTTATTCTCATTTCATCAGGCAGCCAACGCGTTTCGTTCAAAAGAACTTCGTATGGGCTGTAAAAACATTTAAAACACATATATGATAATATATACAAATATCAGTTCTTCTATCCTGGCAGTTTCCTGCCAGCACAATAAGAGCTAATAAATTACAAAATTCCCCACTCCTAAAAAACACACACAGATTTGTGATACGATACATACTTGTGTATATATCCTAAAAAACACACACACATTTATTATACAATACATACTTGTGTGTATAAATCCAAACCTTCAATTGTTGTTTGCTGTTGTATATATAGATTTCCCCATTCTTATTTCTTCCTTATTTATATGGCATTTAAGACCTACAACACGTATTATCTATTCCTGGTTTACTTCAGTAGTATGGCCCAAGTACTTTGCAAAAAAATATATAAATGTTCCGCCTTCACTGAAAGGAACAGATAGTGGTCATCACAATCCTACTTTAAATTTCCAAATTTTATCTCTATAGAACCAGATGACATGTTGTTTAACAATTGCCTTACAGTTTTACAGTTTTATAAATGTACTGTATACTCAAGTCCGTGTTCACCGTAAAGGATTCAAAAGAACAATACTCACAGATAGTAGTTTCTAGTCAATTACTAGTCAATTACTTCAATTGCATTGAACAAATTTTACCACATTTTCATTTTCACCCAGCTTTGTCCTTAATGGTCAGTATATGACAAATCATGACATAAGGCCACGTAGTGTAATTATGCCAAAGGCGAAGAGCTCTTTTTTAATAGAAATGGAGCGACTGCAACTAAGCAACAGACAGTCCAAACAAAACATCGGACAAGGTGGGGAGATAAAAGCTGGGCCAAGAAACAACAAAAAAGAGGTTCCAAAACTGGCAGTGTATCTGAGATCATCAAAGAAAAAGTAGTAGAGGCTTTGATAACAAATGTAGGCACTATAGGGACCTGTGCAACGTCGAGTACCACAAACAACCTGACTATTGTTAACCTTTCTGATTATTGTTTAAGTGCTGAAGAAAGTACGGTCCTACAAAAAGGACTAGGTTTTTGTCCCACCCAAACGTGTAAAATTATTGATGTCATTGTGGATCTGTATAAGTTTGTACGTTTTTTTAAAATTTAAACATTTCTTTCATTGCAACCAAAAGAGTGTCCAACCTACTGTTTTACAAGGGCCCTCTTCAGGGTATACAGTTGGGGATGTTGACAATATTCATTTGCTTCTGTCTCTTAATGATGACAATTGTATTGACTTCGAGGATTTAAACAAGGAACTAGGGGTATCACTCAAACAAGATATATATAGATAGTGGATTAAGAACTAGATAAAAATTCATACCACAGCATACACATCCCAAGATAGACCTTTTCAAAACAAATGTAACAGCAGATCTGCATAAATTACTGAATGAGTCTATACACAGGGATAGTGGCCCCTTTAATCTAACCAAAGGGGAACAAGAGGCTTTGGAAGGATTATGTAAAAAATGATAACTTAGTAATACGCAAAGCGGATAAGGAAGGTAATGTGGTTGTGATGAGGAAGGATGACTATTTGGGTGAAATCATGAGGCAACTTGGAGACCGTGCATGCTATCAACATGTAGTACAGAACCCCATACCAGATCTCACCCAACATGTCAACAGCAGACTCCTAGATTGGAAAGAGCGAGGGTTGTTAATGGATGAAGAGGTTAAATACTTGCACGTTTCTAAACCTAGTTATCCTTGGATCTACATCCTCCCAAAGGTACACAAGGGGGCAAATTTCATTCCGGGCGTCCAATCATTGCAGGTATTGGTTCCCCCACAGAACGGTTGTCAGAATATGTGAATACATTTCTACAGGCGCTGGTAAAGAACTTGCCAGCGTTTGTACAAGACATCAAGGATATTCTTAACAAACTTGAGGACATGATTTGGGTGGAAGGGCTACATTTCGTTTCTTTTGATATTACTAGCTTGTATACCTGCATTACAAAGAATGGGTTTTGAAGGTCATGAGCCATTTCTTGAAAACACGAGCAGCAGAATGGTATGCCCATAATGAGATGATTCTGGAAGTGACGGACCTCATACTTTCTAAAAACTTCTTTTTACATGATCAACAGTGGTACCACCAACTACAGGGCGACTGCGATGGGAGCAAAATTTTCTCCTTTGTATGCCAGACTGTTTATGGGCTACTGGGAAAAGGAACATGCATGGGGTAGATATGCCTTCCCCTGGATGGAGAATATCATTTTCTGGGGAGGTATATTGACGATATACTGGTAATTTGGAATGGTTCCGTTGCCCATCTGGAAGACTATTTCCAGTACCTGAACCAGAGTCCCTTCAATGTGACACTTACCATGGTACATTCAATGGAACAAATTGACTTCCTGGATATAACTTTTTTTGCTAGAGGAGATGTCATTCAGAGCACACTGTTTTGTAAACCTACAGCTAGCAACAGTACCCTACATGCGACCAGTGCGCACCCCAAACGTACCATCCCATATGGAGAGATGGTGAGACTGTCGTAATTGTAGCGAAGAAGGCCTGTTTAGTGAACAAATACAGGATGCCAAGCTGAGATTTAAACAACGTGGATATGAGCAGAGTACTTTAGATGCAGCTGAAAACAAAATATTGAGCAAACGTAGAGAAATACCATTGGAGAAAAAGCCCAATAGAAATAGACAGAAGAATCAATTGGCCATAGGCCTAGTAACAAAGTTCAATAAACATAGTCAAGATGCGTACAAGATCTTAGCTAAACACTGGGCATTACTACAAGATGTACCAGGCATTATGGGAGAGATATCGGCAAAACCCAGGGTCATCTATAAAAGGGGTAAGACTCTAAGAGAGATGCTATGCCCGAGCTACGTGACGAGATCAAAAAAGAAAAATGAAACCACATGGATCCAGGAACCAACCTTTGGGTTCTTTACATGTACAGAATGTAGTGTCTGTCAATTTGGTAAGAACAAAACAAAGGATTTTGGTTATAACACTAAGAGGACATATACCATCAGACATTTGATCACATGTAAAAGTACATATGTGACTTATTTACTAGGTTGCACGTGTAACATCATCTGTGGGCAGTACAATTCGCCCCTTGAAAATGCGTATACAGGAACATGTGCGAGCTATTCGCAACCAAGATATGAGATACCCCATTACTTTGCATATGAAGGAGCACCATGACGGAAGAACGGACATATGGTTCCACTGAATAGACCACGTCCAATCTAACCCTGGGGGGGGACAGAGAATTTTCCCTCAGACGTAATGAAGCGGGTTGGATTTGTAGACTGCAAAGTACGATTATGGGCCACAATACTGATGAGGAGCTACACTATTTCCTCTAATAAAAGATGAAGAGATGAGGCAAGGGGCAATTCAATCACAGACCTAGTTATTTTACTTGAGATAAATATCGTTGATGTATCATCAATTTTATAGTAGTAACAGATCACTAGCCCACATTTTATATCTTAAATCCAAATAACATTTGGGCATCAGTATAAACAAGCTAAACAATGACCATCCATACAAGGAGGTATTGGGTTTATGTTGACTGAAATACGTCATTATACAAATGGTACCAATAAATTGGGGTAATATTGTTGGATTACACCTATGACTTATATTTTGCCATACCTAACTCATGGATGTTTTTCTACTTATGGTCATTCATGTCTGTACTAAATATCAGTAATATGTTAAAAAACATGGGTTTTTTTGTGCACAGGTTGGATCAAGGAGCTACAAACATGTTTTAAATAAGGAGTTCCTTTATATCCGGTAATACACTTTATAAATCACTGTGTATTGAGAAACCCAACTATAATACATTTGAGTAATTTATTGTACATCCCTAAATCAACCCATGACAATAAGGGAAAACACGGCTAAGGCGTCATCATATGATTCTAAGACATCGGGTGATATTCAAAGAAACAAAGCTTTATTACTTTCGAAGCGGCAACACTAGAGCCCAAATGAATTTTGGGACACTCCCTTGCAGTATACGTCGCGCAAGGATACAACGCACGCGGCACGCAATACAAAAAGCGCAGCATTTCGGGCGTCTGCTCTTGAACATACATACAAGGTACTCGATAACATCGCCACACGTTGTTTCTTAGGTGAGTTTCGGAAATAGACCAAAGGACTTTAGTATTAAAGAGAGCACAGGGGCCATTGTAGATTTAATAAGACGCGAGGCGTGTTAACTTCATAAGAACATACGCCTCGCATCGGGTCTTTAAAGGTATTTAATATTTAGGTGTCGGCTTGCAGTACAAATTACAACCATGCAGCCAACACGCCCGATGAGACTTGGAATCATTTTTACTAAGGGCTGTAAACGCTATAGAAAGATGGGAGACTACATTATGATTTATTTTTATTAATTTGTATGTTTGTTCCGGAACTTGGGTACCTTATATTGAACACTAGATGCAAGTCGTGAGTAAATACACGACTTGACAGTACTCCACACGGGGGGGGGAAATATGTTGTAATGCCGGGGGCCTGTATTATGTACACAAACTCAGGAGAATGGGCTACTAGGAGATGGGCAACGAAGGGCTACGGGCCTAAAATATATTGGTAAAGTATTGCCAGTCATTGGTAGGATTGCTCGATCGAGTCGGATCTAATCTTTACCCGGCCCATGTACTACAAAATCTAGAGTTGCGAAATGGCAGTGAAGCCGTTATAGAGCACCTATGGCCAGTTTGGCTTTTTGATAAGGTTGGTGCAGTAGAAAACTACTAACTAATTACGAATATTATTTGCCCTGAACAAACTATATTTTGCCCATATAGGCACAGAAGCCGAAAATATACCAACCAATTACCGCACTGGAAGAACTGAAGCAGAAGTCTGTGTGTAACAGGACACAGACTATACGGTAAGATGCGCACAAAGTTATCTATTCTTAATAACCATTCAATATCACAAAGTTACTTAATAAAAGTAAGTTCAATTGCATGATATTTGGCAATAGGGACGGATACCTTTCCATCCTTGGTGTTAGCCCCATTTAGCATTACCATATATATATATGTAGCTCCAATAATATTCTTAACATTCGCTCCTTGATCGAGCCACATTTTTGATTTTGATTTTGACATTGCCACATGAAGCTCTCCAGATGTGGCCTTATGTTATGATTTGTCATATACTGACCATTAACCTCTTCGCCGCTAATGACAAGGGTAACTCGTCATGGACTTTATATTGATTTCAATGGGAATTAAATACAAACTAAAATAATGCCTTAGCAGCCAAGTGGTTAAGGGCAAAGCAGGGTGAAAATGTACATTGCTTATAACACTAGGACTCCTCTTCTGAGAAAATGTGGTAAAATGTGTTCAATGCAATTGAAGTAATTGACTAGAAACTACTATCTGTGAGTATTGTTCTTTTGAATCCTTTACGTGAACACTGACTTGAGTATACAGGACCATTTATAAAACTGTAAGGCAATTGTTAAACAACATGTCATCTGGTTCTATAGGGATAAAATGTGGAAATTTAAAGTAGGATTGTGATGTCAACTATCTGTTCCTTTCAGTGAAGGCGGAACATTTATATCTTTTATTTGCAAAGTACTTGGGCAATACTACTGAAATAAACCAGGAATAGATAATACATGTTGTAGGTCTTAAATGCCATATAAATAAGGAAGAAATAAGAATGGGGAAATCTGTATATACAACAGCAAACAACAATTGAAGGTTTGGATATATACACAAGTATGTATTGTATCATAAATGTGTGTGTGTTTTTTAGGATATATACACAAGTATGTATCGTATCACAAATCTGTGTGTGTTTTTTAGGATTGGGGAATTTTCTAATTTATTAGCTCTTATTGTGCTGGCAGGAAACTGCCAGGATAGAAGAACTGATATTTGTATATATTATCATTTATGTGTTTTAAATGTTTTTACAGCCCTGACGAAGTTCTTTTGAACGAAACGCGTTGGCTGCTTGATGAAATGTGAATAAAGAATAAAAGCAAATATACTTTGGATGGACATTTTTTCCTTACATCTATTGACATTTGAGATATTGTTGGATGGTGGTGCAACCCACAGTGGGTGGAATCTCAGTTTTGGACAACAAACAATCACCCCTTGGGAACAACGGGGGTAGTGGAAGTGCACACCACGAGAGCGAGTAGCTCACCCTTTTGTATACACAGTTTGAACAGGTAGGCCTTTGGTGGCCAGAGAGGTGCAGCACGCACTTATCTGTGTGCGTAGCGTTGAGTTGTTCTGTTTGTGGGTATTCATCCCAAACTTTTTTGCCTTCCCCCTAGCCTTTTTGCTGCTGTGGAATGAGTGGCTGTAGGACATTGGACACTTTAGCGCTGGTTAGCAGTGCCAAGTGTGTGTGCTTTCTGCCTTACATAGGCTTATATTAGGACCCCCCCCCCCCATTTAGGGGACATCTCCCCCATGGTAGGAAATGTAAATGCCATGTGTGGTGTGAGAGGAAAATAAATGCTGTGCAATGGTATACACACCTTTATTTTCACCATTGCAGAAACTTCACTGTTAAAATGGACCCCATGGCTGCGAGTTTGTGCCGCCTGCCTGAGGTGGGTTGCCACTCTAGTTTTCTGTCTTCCAGGCCCCAGCTTTTGGAGGGAAACCTGTCAGCCAGTGTGCTCTACTCTTCCCCTAAACCAGTTGGGACCGGTTTCACAGGGAACCTTCTGGAAGCTTCTAGCCCTTTCTGGTAGGTGGGGTGAGGGGCGTATATATAGAGGAGCTGAGGCTCCCTGCCATGTGCTGTGGTGGACTTTGATCGAGAGGGGACACCCTGCCAGGAGGTACCACCGCACGGGCCTGCATGCTGGCCCCTGTACCCATCTGTACCCCTCTGCTGTCCACCGGGCTAGTGAGAGACTCTGCTGGAGTGGAGACTGCTGCACTAGCAGGTTTGCAACCGTAATGGAGGATGACTGTTCTTAGGAACTGCTGCTTCAGGTCTGGTGAGCTGCCCTACAGCCTGCTGATCTTGCCCTGCATTACCGGTCTCCTGGCCCCTAGCGCCCAATGAGCGCTACATGGAAAGTGCCAGGAGAAGAGGAGCGCTGCTTTTTTTGTGGGACTTAGCGCTACAACCTTATTCCTGCAAAAGTAAAGCGCTTTCTGTGTACTGCCCAGGAGAAGAAGAGAGCGTTTATTCCCTACCGCGCTGTTTTGATGAGGGAATCCCTGGTGTGTGAGATTCCCCCCCCTGTGCTCCTGTTGCGGGTGCCCACCCCGCGTTATGGCCGTGACTTGGTAATTAAACCAGCGGGAGCCCACTCCGTTGTTTTTATGACAATTCAGCAGGTGCCTACACTGCAAACAGAGGCCTGCTTGGACCAGCGGGAGTCCACCCTGTGGTCCTTATGCCAATTCGGCGGGTGCCCACCCCGCAATGTGGAATCGCTGCAAATCACTGCCGCGGCCGGGCCACGTAGTGAACAGCGCAGGCCCGACCAGGAAGCCAGGCACATCTGCCTGACCGCGGGCGGGGCCTGCACCAGCATCCGGAGCCGTGCGGGATCCTCATTGAAATCCGGGGTCCCAGGAGGGAGCCCGGGTGAAGCCAAGAGAGGTGCGTCGTGGTCGGCGGGCCGACGGAGACTTCGCTCCGTGCCCCCGGAAGTGCAGCGTGTCAGCGGGCTCCCGCGTTCGAAAGGGGAGCCCTGTGTCTGCTAAGGAGCCAGGCGGGAGCCTACCCCACACTGGCCAACAACCCCAAGTCAACAGAGACTTCGCTCTGTGAAAGATAGGGGCTCTCCGTGAGCGGAGGAGAGCCCCGAGTGCAGCCGAGCCCCGCTGGCTCCATGTCAAAGTTCTGGTTCCCAGGCAAAGGACTGGGGTGAAGAGCGGAGTTGCTGCATGAGGCCAGCGGAAAGAAGCAGCGCAACGCCTGCAGGGCTCTGTGTGGTGAGAGAGCCCTGCAGCCATCGAAGGAGCGGGAGCAGTGTATGCTCCAGTCCAGCCGCCTCACCACCTGCCAGAGGGCGCGAAGGCCACAAGAGGAGCCTGGTGAGTGGGGCTCAGTCATTCCGTGGTTGGGGAGTGTGCCGGGGCACATTGCCGGTGCCCGCCCCTGGTGCCAGTATTCTTTTGGGGGCATTGGTTGATTTTAGGAGTCCCAGAAGAGGGGCTTCCCCGGTCCCAGTATTGGACTGACCGTGCTTTGCACAACTGCCCCACCGGACAGTGGGCAGTTGCAATGATTGGGCAAGGTTCAGTTAGTAGCCCCGGAGTGGGGCCCCGATCTGCGCCATTTGCCAGTGCTTTTTTCTTGACACAGCTGCACCTGCAACATTTGACAAGCTTACTTTGAGTGCCAGGTGTATTTGCATAAGGGGCACTGCTGATGTTCTGAGAAGGACAGCTTTGCATGCATAATGTAATTTAGGCTGATCATGCTTTTCCCCTACGGCCTACACTTATGGTGGCGAGGTATAATGTGTTTCTAGGCCTGAGGTCCATGGCTAACGCAGGTATGCTACTCTGGTTTATGCCCCTAATTTTCCCAAGGAGTTCCCTGCCTACTGAGGCCTTGGTGCTCATGTGGTTGTGCCCACTCCTAATGTTTTCATGCACATGTGATGTATGCTCCTATTAGGGTTACGAGGGTGCCCTGCTAATGTTGTGAAGTAATGTACTTATGCTAATACTATGCATAATGTGTCTTCTACCCGGAGTTAGGCCCATGGGATGAGGGTCTATGTTTATGCCTATTTTTATGCATAGTGTGATGTCTCAGTCTATGCCTAATGTTGCATTTATGTTTATGGCTATGCCTAACCTGATGTTTTCCTTCCAGGCTTAAGGCAAAAGTGATTTATGCCGGAGTCTAAAGTTATAATGCTTTATATTCCTGCCTGATTACGTTTTCAGGACCTTTGCTAATGATGATGCCTTATGTTTAGGCCTGATACTCATAGCAATGTTGCCCAGTACCTGGACTTGCCAGTAGGAACTGGATGTTACACATTTAATGATGGACTTACATTTATTCTGCGTGCCTTGTAATGGTTCTGGCAGGGGCCCTGCCCTGTAAATAATCACCCTGTAGGATGCTGCCTGGTGACAGTTGGCACAGTGGTGTATGTGCCTCTGATTACGACCCAAAGTAGTTCTTAACCACATGACTGCTAAGCGGATTCCTCTCCTGTGCTGGAAATTGTTATATCCCATGGTTCATGACGAGCTCAGCTCATCATGAGCACACGACCAGTGTACTGCATGACGAGCTGAGCTCGTCATGAACAGCGAAGGGGTTAATACAAAAAACTATTTTTACGCAACCTGGTGTGAAGTCTCTTTTGTAATGTGCCTAGTGTGTCGCCTGTGAGTGTGTGCTGCGCAGATGCTTTACACAATGCTCCGGAGTTTGGCCTACCCGCTCTGCACCACGCTACCCCGTTTCTAACGGCTGGCAAGGCACATGCTGCAATGTCCCTAGACTTTGTAAAAACAGGGAAAACCTGCCTCCATAGATTAAAGACAGACTACAATAACATACTTATTGGTTCCAGTGAATGTGAATATAACTTCCTAATTTTAGGAGGTTGGGGACCAAAAGGGGGAAAAGATCAAGTATTTCCTGGAGTTTACTACGTGTATCGGAACAAAGCTTATAAGCTGCCTATACGGTGGTATGGGAGCTGCTACTTCAGAATAGTATTTCAGAAGATATATCATGTAAAAAGAATCACTGGAAGCAACGTAAACACCAATGAACTTAATACCTTCAGTGGGGGTCATCCCAAATTCACATAGAATCTGTCAGTTATCAACAGTAGTTGATCGTCTTTCTACAGATGCCGCTGGAGGTTTCTTGATGATTAATACAGAAATGGTTACAATCAGATCTACGGTTTTACAAAATTGTCTTGCGCTTGATATCTTATTGGCAAAGGAAAGAGGAGTCTGTATAATGTTGCACTTTCAACATTATACAGACTCCTCCTTCCTTTGCCTTGATGGAGCAAGGACTTGTAGAAAAGAGGCTTGCTCAGCAATAATCCTCTTGTTTACCTTCTAATATTGTATTAACCATGTATTGTATAAATGAATACGCACAACATTATATATACAAGAAAGAGAAGCTTGCCTATGTGTATTATTAATAAGTAACTCAAGTGAAATTCTAAAATGGCCGCTAAGGGGTAAAACTGTACTGCGCATGCGTCAGCTGCATCTAAGCAGTATGACGAGCTGTCGCTTGGATGGAATTTCTTGCGCTAGCGCAAAGGCTATTAACATGGCTGCTTGAAAGCTCGGGGGCTCAACATCTGCTTTGCTGAAACTAAAATATGCTATTTTACTAACGCTATTGCGGGGAAAGCTTAAATAAATTAATGGGATTAGAGTAGTGATAGATGGTATCCAGTAAAACCATTTATGTTCGAAATTGACATATGTCTTTTGACTCTTATTAGTGCGTTTCTTGGGGCTCCATATGAGTCTAAGGTCAGTTTGCCACCAGATTGCTACGCGTGCGTGATAGGAAGAGCTGAAAGAAGTGAGGTGACTTTTGAACGCAGCTCAAGGTTGAAACGGATACATAACCTGGGAATAAGATTGAGAACCTCCAAGAAGAAGGGGAAAGGATGAACTTTATACTTTTGTTTCTAATATGATGTGAATACGGGCGGGAAATGAAGAAATATGAATACGAAATTAAGGGGTGGCATTTTAAACAATGGATTGAAAGAATAAATAGGAAATTAAGCCTGGTGTGATGATCATAATCCCCCCTTGCCGGTCCAATCAGAGTTAGGAGTTTCATGATATTGAAACATTTTTGGGAGGTACATAAATATTGTAGGGTATAATTGAGGTAGTTCTTAGTTTGTTAGAGAGACGTAGATGCTGAATGTTGCAGAGCTCGGGATGTTGTTGGAGTGACGAGAGAAGCTGAAGAAGAATTGAATGCAGAACCACTTTTTTTTAAATTAATTTGCTTAGAAGAAGATCGCAGAACAATCTCAAGGAGGAAGAGAGTGTCAGAGAGGGTGCTACGCAAACGTCGGTGGTAGAGAGGTCATCTATCCTGTCCTGAAGTCTTTGTCGCCTGACCTTTCCATGGGGACCCTTCCCAGCTCCTTGGCCAGGGGGCTGGTTTTCACACCATTCTTGGTAAATATATTTTCCGTATTGATGCAGGTCTGCTTTTGTCTCTATCTTCTCCTTTCTGAGCAACGTCATTGTAGAGATAAGAAAATGTTTGACTGGTTGATTAACTGAATCTTCCTTCCTATGAGCAACGGTGGCTGTACTGTTCTTTGCAAGTGGTTCACATGAAATTAATTTAGATAAAGATTCAAAATATTTCCCAAGTCTGTGGTTATTTCATCAAATGTAAATAGATTATATTTATGTCATTTCACCATCAACTAATTTGGTCCATTGACCAGAGGAAAGAACTATTGGATCAGTGAAAGATTAGTTGAGAATAAGGCAAGACAAATCTAGAATGATAAAAAGTATAAACAATTGACCCCAGCAGTTTATTACCAGGTAGAGTGAATGTGTGTTTATGGGCCCAGGTGCTTATTTGGTAATTGAGTACCTGTTGCTGGTAACCCACTGGATCAATTCCATCTTCTAGGAGGTGCTTCTATTGGAAAGCATGGGGGCCTATTTTACATCTGAAAAGAACACTCAATCATAATGCCATCTGTCACATTCAATAATTTATTTCCTGCATGCATTCTATACAGAAACCAATCTTTTTTCCTATGTTTTCCCTAGCACTGGCAAAAGCCAGAAGGGCAGCCTTTATGTGATAAACATTAATTGGTCATGCAATAAGTAAAATCAATTTGTGATTGCCTATATTTACATGTGTGGGCACATTAAAGTCAGACCTATTGGCTTAACCAATGGAAGTTGTGGGAGGGGCTATGTGGTCTGCAAGCAACCCATGAGCAAAGGTTGGTGATTGAGTTTATTGCAAAACTCATGGGCAGAAGGTCCGTTCCTTGACTTCTGTCAAACAGCATAGTTCAATGATGAACAAACTGTGAAGGCCTGATTCTGAAATGAAATCTCAGATCTACATTGTATTCACAGAATCTAGCATTAAACAATACAAAAGTGTTTATTTGTGGAATGCCCATTAAATATGGAAGGGTTAGAATACTCATTGAGGAAAGCAACTGCCTGGTATTGGTGGTAATTAAAAGGACTTCTGCAGCTGTGACAGAAAGGAAGCAGCACTTCAAGGAAGATCAAAGTGGCGTCCTCAATGTCCATTGAAACACCTATTTAAAGCAAGTGAAGCAGAATAGATTAAGAATACTCCATCTGAGCATGACAACAGATTTGATCAGGCTGCATTGGAAAATTATAGTCATGATGTACATTCATGAAACGTGCAGAACTAGCAACAGACAACCTAGTCAACGTTCTGGTCTAAATAGGTTACACGCGTGCAGGTCGCCTTTCCACGCCTTTTGCGTGAAAAAGATATCCGATATTCTCGAGAAAACACCTTGACTGAGGGCTGCTGTGCATTGTAATCCAACACCCTGCATTTTGTCTTGGACAGAAAATAAAGTCCTGCACTCCACTGTCAACGGTCTAATCTATTTTGTCGGCGTAACTAAATCCCCCATCTCTCTCATAGACGTGGTGGGAAGGAGGCACCAAGCTGACAAGTCAGAGGACCGGCCAGAGCTCGGAAGTGCATGTACTTCACTTCTCTTCACAGCAGCACGCTGTTAAAAAATATATATTCCCCAGAGTTCAATACTCCACGTTTCTAGGCAACGATGTGATATCTCAACAAACAGCACATCATCACACCATAAGAGGGCAGCCCTGACAGATGGCAGACGCCTCCTCAACACAGAATCTTTAATTTCCTGCGGGACGCTTTTGAATTTGTATCGTTACTTTATTGTGAAAAATTAAACTACTGTTATCAATTGTGAGCTTTGTGTTTTCCGCAATCAAGAAGGCCTTGCCTTTATATATATTTTTATAATTTGAAGGGGAAATTGTCCTTGCTTGCCTCAGGACTATACCCTTAAGTTAAATACATTAAATTATTGCCTTGTTTTGGACCAGACTTCAAGATTACACTAGGGATTCATTTTTACCATCCACAGCTCGGTCACACTAAACATCACTAAGCAATACATTGCGAAGGGGGCTCATAACTTTCGTATTAGCAGTGATCTTGGGCTCTGTGCATCTTCTCCAATCACTTCTGGAAGATGGCCAACTAGTACAACATTTGTGGTGTTTAGCTGGTGTCCAGAAAAAGGTAAGATTTGCCAATTTGCCTGAGCAGTTTTCAAATAGTATAGCGTTTCAAGCAGTTTAACTGATAGGGGGATACAATGAAATGTTTTTGCTAGTTGCTGGGCAACGAGGCAAACAAAACATAACCTCCGATACTAAGCAGCTGAGTAAATAATTGCTATTTGCCCTGTGCAGCCAAAATAGTATTTAATATATGGGAGCCTGGAACCCAGGTAGGAAAGCCTGTCTCTAATTTCTGTATTACAGTTGACATATGAGACCTAGTCACCTGTAATAAAAAAACAATGTAATTGCTTAGCTGTAATAAGGTATTACAGTTGAATTCTGACGTCACAATGCCTGCTATCGCGCAAGCAACGAGAGTGAAAAGCATGTCGCGGACCATAATTAATAGAAGGAAACTGAGAATTGGCTTTTCCTTCTGAATTTTTTTCATAAAGAGAAAACATGATCATTAGAAAGACGATATTTATGTTAACATGTCTATGTTTTCCATGATATAGATCGTTTTAGGAAACATAGAATATCTGCATATTTCTACACAATATGTGATACCCCGAAACTGGTCCCAGGCTGCTTGTTTTTCAGCCATGGGGGGGATCTAACCTGACAGTTTGGGCTGGACTGTTCCCATGAGGAGCAGGGTCAAGACTCAGAATATGCCCGGGTCCAAACTGAGGTGACGTGGCGAGCAAAAGAATGATGAATTTAACCCACATTTTTGGCTGGGGGTGAATGCATGGCAATGTTCAGCATTCCGTCCATCAATTGTTTTGTGTTGTTATAAGTCGCCCTTAGTAAGAGTATGCCCTACGGGGGGTCTGTGCTTGCTATGGGATTCAAGCTATCATGGCTGATGAGGGGTAATACCCCAAAACCAGTCCCAGGATGCTCGTTTTCCAGGCAAGGAAAAAGCTGGCCTGGCAATTCTGGCTGGCCTGTTTCCATCAGGAGCAGGGTCAAGACTGATATGCATATGGCTGGGTCCAAACTGGAGTGGCATGGCAAGCAAAGGAACAATGGATTTAACCCAGATCTGTGACTGGGCGGTAAGTGCTTCACAAAGTTCAGCATTACATCCATCAACTATTTGTATTGCTCTACACAATATGTGCACACCATTTTTTACTCCAATGTATATACAAGCATTTGCAATGCAACAGGTCTCGCATATGCGAGGGTATAAGCTATTAGTATTGTAAGTGTCAAAAGTCTTTGTTTTAAAACCCAAAAAATAAATAAAAGGCATTGTAGTTTACATGCCAATAGCTAAAACACACGTAAATGTGAGACCTATTGCATTGCAAATGCTTGTTTTCCACATGTAGAAGTTGTAACCATTAGCATTTAACCATCCTACTAAGTTCACAAGGTCTGACGTTCCGCACTAGAGAGCTATTGGCTTTGCCAATGCTTAAATTTGTGCAGCCATCTTCCAATGCGTTTTCCCATTGTCTAATATTAATTTTATGTGTCCAGTGACTTAGAATCGCTCTTACAGTGCATGCATACCAGGTGGTTCTCCGGCCGAAACCAGTAGTGGTACAAAGCGCATGGTTATGCTGTTGCGAAAGGTCCACTGTACATTGTTTCAATCCAGAGTTCTGCAGCGTAAAGTAACCAAGCTGAAGGAAGAGAAGAATCGAGTGGAAAATAGCACCGCATTTGAAAGGGTAAACGGGGATCAAAGACCTGCAAGGAATTCACGGAGTGAGAGAAGCAGGTTCCGTGCTCCATCATTGTATGGTAAGGATACCTGCAAAGGTACACACCTGTAAGAGGGGTAGGGTTGTTACAGCATGTGACACATGCCCTCATTCATGGCGATTCAGTGTACCAAAGCTCTTATTAAATAGCATTCCAAGCATCTGTGTTCAACTCTCTGGCACCCACAGGCTGAGAATGAAACTAACTTAGACTTAGGAAAAAGCTACTCTAGGCACAGTACTGAATTAAAAACGTACAATTAACAGACCAATAATATAGAGTATGTCCTTTAAATATAGGGAAAAAAGTCAAACACAAAGAGTTCCTTAGAATATTAAATACTTTTTTTAAACGTGCTGCTATGTGCAAAAAACATAGATAGTTTACTGCTAGAATAGGCAGTAAATCCTCGAACCTTCAATAATCCAGCAAAACTAACTACAGTTGTTATACCAGACATATAATATCATATGTATATATTATGTAGTAAATGTTAATGCAAGAGAAAAAGAGAAAGTAACTCAAACTCAAAGCACTTATAGCTGTGATACTTAGAAGTCGTTCATTGTGTGGTCGTTATCTTCAATAAAACTAATTAAAAACAAGGGTCAGCAGTGGCCCACCGTGTCGCACTAAATTCTAAAACATTAATTTCTAGCGGTAACGAAGTATAAACATCACCCATGTATATAGGTGGAATACAGTTCCATAACTCCTCAAAATATGGCTTCGCACATGTCACCAGATAAGGGGGGGGAGTGAAGAGCATAAATGGGAGGGACAGCAACACCATAAACAGCTTCACGAACCTGTGGGACACCGCGATGCCCCCGCTCCAGGCACAACCCTGCCGACAAGTTAGAGATGCTGATTGCTTAGCAGGAGGCAAGTGTGGCGAAGCAGTCGGCTTCTAAAAGGTGCGGGGCTATATTAACTAAGAAAATAAGGGGGTGGATAAACAAACAAAACACCGTAAAGGGATGCTTGGAGACCGAAACGTAAATAATGGGTCACAGAGTCAAACAGTGGTGATCAAACTGCATAAGGGACAAAGGTCATACAGGTGAGTGATCCAGAGGATGAAATGGAAGCGACGTGTACTTAGCACATTTGTTATGTGTGCATGGTTGGCGGTCAGGGTGCACATGAGCAGCCGGGGGTACACTTCGGGGACAGGGGTCGACACGCAGGAAAAGGATGGGCAGGAGAGCTTACGGTAAATGAAGAGGTGGAAGGGGGAATGTCCGGTACACGTGGTGA